>NW_024429195.1:6144738-6744738 GCF_017639785.1 Mesocricetus auratus
AGGAAAATTCTTGGTGCAGTTCATCCTGGGTTCAAAGGTTTGTGTACCAGGGAAAATACTTTCATCTTTGATCTTCACTTGAAGGCCTGAGAATGGGGAGAAGTCACGCTAACGAGATCCCCAAAGTAGGACATTCTCAAAACCTGAGGCCTTCTATATCCAAATCAGGAGAAAGTAGGTGCTTTAGCTCAGAAAGAGAATTACTATTACTCTGGTATAGCCAAGGCTTAAAAAATTGAAAAATGCCAGCACACATTATAAAGTTTGATTATCCTTACCAAGTGTGAAGGTTTCATTACTACTCTCTTCTGGAGACAATTCCAAAAAAAATGCCCTGATAGACACAAACAATAAATATACCGACAGATAATGCTTTTACCAGCAATCTGGGGCACAGAAAATGAATCATCACACAGTCACAAAAGGCTCAGATTAGAGGTTGATACATGAAATTGTGGGAATACATTTGAAACAAAATAATGTAACTGAAGGCTTGATAGGCATTGAAATTGGTGCCACAAGGAACATAGCCGTGCTGTGGCTAGAATCTTAGAGGTAATTCTGATGAGAACTGAGTGATAAAGGAGGGAGGAAACAGAGGAAGCTTCAGTCTTCCTGGATAGCCCTTACACACTCACGAACACAATAAGGGATGTAAATGCATTCCTGAAGGGAAGAAGTATAGGATATTAGGTAACGACAAAGAGCTGGTCCTTTTTTATAGAGACAAATAACTATGTTAATTGGTGCTTGTCTTGTTAGTGTTTTGAAAAGGTAAAAAAATTGCAAAATGATGCAACTGAGTATTTATCCAGAGATGTTTTGAACAAAGTATTGGAGATGGGGTTGGCAATACTTGGATTCTGGAAAATGAAAGGAGTCATTTCATGTACCCTGCATTCTTCCCGCCAGCCTGATCCCAGAGCTGCATCAACTCCAAATAACACAGAGACTCTAGTAGTTACAATGCTGTCGGCCAATGTCCGCGGCTTCTCATTAGCTAGTTCTGTCTTAATTATTAACCCATAATTGCTCATATATATTTTTATAAGGCTTTATCTTACCAAGGATGCAGCCTCATGCATCCTCTCTTCTGAGGATCACATGACAGCTCTCTACTCTAAACTACATTTCCCAGAATCCTTCTCGACTCCTAGTCCCACCTATTTTGCTTCCCTGTTGGCCAACAGTGCTTTATTCATCAACCAAAAAGACAAACATATATACAGAAGGACGTTCCCCATCAATTTCATTTTTATCAAAATCTCTTTCCAGAGAATATTATTCTGACTGTGGTATTATACAACTACTACGAAAAAGCTCGTTTCTGTTAGCCTACCAAAGTTTCAGTAAAATTGTTGTATATCTCCATTACACCTATGATATTAAGTCCACTTTGACATTGTCAATTGCATATTCTTTCTCAATGTTTACCACTTTATGATGTCAAATAACTGAACTGAAACTCTTAGTCAAAACAAATCTTTCCAACATTAAGTTGTTCATCTCAGGCATTTTGTCACAGGAATGAAAAACCTAACATAAGTAAATCTTCCAACAACTATGAAATCTGTGTGTACAGTTCTCTATGCAGGCAGGGGGCAGGAGCAACAAAAACACTGGACAGAGTAAAACTCAAGAACAAGCATTCTTTGAAACTACAGTTTCGACAGCTCTTATACCTGGCAAGCGTTCTGCCTTCTAACAGTACTGAGCACAAGCTATCTGAGATTACATCTGAACAGCCTCCTTCACCAATAGAATCATTGTCCAGGGAAGTGTTCCAAGCTGAGAAGAAACTTCAGAGAGTAGAACAGACAGTGACCTATGCAAGGAAAGAAAGAACGTTGCATAAGAATAATTAAAGAGGAGTTCCAGATCCACAGTGAGGACATGTCCCAAATCATTGCCTGCTTCCAAAAGCTAAGAAAATAACAGAAGTGGAGTGCCTCACTCCAAGTAAAACTAAGAACAAGCAGCAACACCTCTTTGTAGACAATAAGAGCACACAGAGCAGAGGGAAACCACAGACCCAAATCACTAAAAAGCAATGACCTCCAAATGCAAAGAACACGTCTCAGACTTTTTTAAATATAAAAATCAGTAAATAATACAATGTAAACAATTACACAAATTAAGGCAGATATTACGATGCATGCCTTTAATCCCAACCACTGAGGAAGCTGAGAGGTGAAAACAATTCGGGTAGATAGCTCAAGAAAAGTCTCAGCAACACAGAAACATTCTGCTACAAAATATAAGAATGGAAAAAAATTCCCCCAAACAAATGCAAAAGACTAGTACATTTCAAAGGGTAGATCAGAGTGCTTGCAGGGCTTGGAGAGTAGAGAAGTTATAACATAAAGAAAAGGGATACAGATAATATTACGAGAGATGCATAGCATGAGAACGTAGAAAAATTTAAAGCTAACGGCTATGCTGTGTGAGTCTACATACAACAGTCTAGACAAGGTAAATGTGTGGAGAAATTGTCCTGCAGCTGTTAAGATTGGGACAAAGAGGTTTCCAGAGGGAAAGGGAAGGACGTACTTGAGTTGCTGGAGCTATCTTGCAACTGGGGTGTACAGACACTTACCTGAGGTGTGCATTTATCGAAATACATAAGAATTCATAACAAGTATAGTGTACTTTATAGAAATACATAGATGACTGAAAAAAGAAATGGGAAATAACATTTAACTATCTTTCTCTTTAATTATTTTTTAGTATGTCCTGATCATAATTTCTCCTCCTCCCTCTGTTCCTCCCAGTTCCTCTCTACCTCCCCTCCCATCCAGATCTGCTCCCTTTCTGTCTCTCATCAGAAAGGAGCAGGCTTCTAAGAGATAACAGCAAAACATAGCAAAATAAAATATATGACAATACAAAAACACTTACATTGATGTTAGACAAGGCAAACCAAGAGAAGAAAAAGAAACACCAAGAGTAATCACAAGGATGGGAGATCTACTCATTCACACATTTAGGAATCCCAAAAGCTACTATAAGGCAAAGGGCACCATCATTTGGACAAAGCATCAGTCTACATAATGGGAAAATATTTTTTAGCAACTCCACATCTGGTAGAGAACTAATATTCAAAACACATAAAGAACTCAAATAACCAGACACCAATACAAAACCAACAAAAAAGTATCCAATTAAAAATGGGTACATATTTAAACAGGTAATTCTCAGTAAAGGAAACTCAGAAGTCTGAGGAACACTTAAAGATATAGCCAGCATCCTTAACCATCGAAGAAACTGAAATCAAGACTACTTTGTGATTCCATCTTACCCGTGTCTGATTGTCTAAGACCAGTAACACAAATAACACTTCATGCTGGCAAGGAGGTTGCAGAATAAGGGGAATACTTCTCTCCCTCTAGAGGAGTCAAAACTTGCCCATCCACTGTGGAAATCAGTATGATGGTTACTAAGAAAGCTGGGAATCAGTCAACCTCAAGATGCAGTTTTGCTCACTCTTGGGTATATACACCAAAAGCACATTTCATCCTACCACAAAGACACTTTCTCAATCACATTTACTGCTGCTCTATTCATAATACCTAGAAACTAGATGTCTATCAACAGAGGAACAGATAAACAAAATGTGATGCATTTACACAATGGAGTCTTACTCAGTTTTTTTTTTAAATGATGACATCATTAAATTTGCAGACTAATGGAGGGAAGAGAAAACATCATCCTGAGTAAGGTGTGGTCCAGACCTAGAAAGATAAAGATGACATGTACTCACTAATTTGTGAATATTAGCTGTTGTGATAATTGTGGCATGGTTCATAGAACCCAAGAGGTTAGGCATAGAGAGAGGACTGGGGTAGCGGGGGATGTGGTGGTGGGGGTGGATCTCCCTGGGAAGGAGAAACAGAACAGACTTTATGGATTTGCTGAGGCTTGGAGAAGTGGAAACAGGAGAACCAGGTGTGGAGAAGGAGAGGATGCTGGAAGGGACTTGTGGAATTGAGGGACATTTTATGTATAATATGGGAACCTAGTACATGGGAAACTTTCTAAAATATATAAAGGTAATCCTAATGAAGTCTCCTAATGAGGAAGACAGAGTCCCAACTGGCCATCTCTTGTCACCAAATGAAGTTCAGTGTAAAGACTGGCTTGGCAAATTTTAACTAATTTTATTAGTAGTTCTATGAGAATTTTATGCAGCATGTTTTATTCATATTCACTCTCCCTCCCAAGTTCTTCCCAGAACTATCTCTTCCCTGCATATTCAAATTTGTCTCATTTCCCTCCTCAGGATATTTTTGGCTGCTCCAATATTTATTAATGTGTGACCTTCTACTAGAGAAGTGGTTCTCAATCTTCCTAATGCTGCAACCCCTTAATGCAATTCCACACGTTGTAAACCCAGCATAAAATTAGTTTTGGTTTCCCAGGTAAAGGGAAAACTTTAAACACTCTCCTTTGTCCTCTCTTCACCATGAAAAGACAGAATTCTGCATGTGGAAGGCTGGGAGTTCATGAAGAAAGTAGCCTTAAAGTAGACTTCAAGAGAGAGAGAGAGATGAGCCAGGACGTAGGATCATGTACAGAGGACCCCTTCGGTTATTCATGAGCCTTAGTTAAAACCTCATTCAAGCTTTCTAGCCTTGTCTCATCTGCATTATGGGATGTTAGACACAGGTTATATCATGAGTAGTTCATATTCAGTGGTGGCAGACTGACTGAACTGGGTTGAGGGTAAGTATAGAGCTGAGTTGCAGATACGGAGGGTCGTTGGAGTTCCCCCACTGTCTATGGTGAAGCACCCAGGTATTTTCACATGACAGAGGCCTAGTGCAGAATTCCCGAAGAGTGAAAGTTACACAATATCCTTATGAGTTACTCAAGACTCCAAATGGAGTTGGTGCCCGTCTCAGACAGCGGGGTCGTAATTTTGGTAGATGGCAGAAATAATCTATGCTGTTTTGATTTTTAAGTCAGAGACTTATTCTGTAGACCAGAATATCCTAGACCACATGGTAAACCTACTGCCTCTGCCTCCCGCAAGTTATGATTGTAGGCATGAGTCAACATGTTTGAACAGCAAGTGACCTTTTGGAAAAGATTCGTAAATGATCTCTTTGCCTAAACTTCTTTCCTGATTATATAGTGGTGTGTGTTGGTCTTCAATCTCAGGAATGAAGGAAGCAGTTTTTTTTTTAACAAAACAGAAGAAAATGAATCCATGCAAAAATTATCAAAAATAGTTGTATTTAAATTCTCCATAGGATAATACCCAAAGAAGGGAAATAATATAGTTACTAAAACTAAAATCAAAATAAAACAAGCAAACCAACAACCTCCCCTCCCAAATGAAACTGTTCATCCCCTAATGAGACAGAGAAAGAAAGGGTGTGAATTGGGCAATGTGGGGAGATGGGGAGAATTTGGAGGAAGCTGGAAAGTAGAAACCATAATCATAAAATATGGTATGAAGAAATATATTTTCAGTAACAAAGAAACCACTCATAATGGTATACCTCAAGAAAAAAATAAAGCAGGATTTTGAATATTGAAAAAAATATAAACCATGTACTTGGGGAAAGAAATAGCAAACAAAATATAATACAATAGCATATCTCTGTGAAATTATCAGACTCAAAAAATCTGTAACACTATCAAATTTTGCAAGGACAAGAAAAATTGGATTATCTTCAAATGCCATGTAGCATTTTTTCAGTGAAAAAAATTTCACGTATGTTAATGGTTTAATATCTAGTCAACACTAACATAGTAAAACTACCAAGACAAACTGCATGTGTGAATTGATAAAAAATAACAGCTATCTGATATAAGAACTTACATATAATGATAGTAATGCATAGTTCTCAAATGAAGAAATGGCTCCTTTGGGGACCAGCATCATAATAGTAAATTAATTTTCCTTTTTTATTTAAATTAGAAACAAGCCTATTCTACATGTCAATCCCAGGTCCCTCTCCCGCCCCTCCTCCTCTGCCCCCCACCGATTTCTATTTCATCCCCTTTCTGGTCCCCAGGGAGAGTGAGTCCTTCCATGGGGAATCTTCAAAGTTTGTCACACCATTTGGGGCAGGGCCTAGACCCTCCCCTGTGTATATAGACTGAGAGAGCATCCCTCTATGTGGAGTGGGCTCCAAAATTCCATTTGTGTGCTAGGGATAAATACTGACTCACTACCAGAGGACCCATAGATTGCCCAGTTCTCCTAAGTGACATCCATGTTCAGGGGGTCTGGAACAGTCCTATACTGGGTTCACAGCCATCAGTCTGGGGTCCATGAGCTCCCCCTTGTTCAGGTCAGCTGTTTCTGTGGGTTTCTCCAGCTTGGTCTTGACCCCTTTGCTCATCACTTCTCCCTCTATGCAATTGGAATCCAGGAGTTTAGCTCAGTGTTTAGCTGTGGGTGCTTTCTTCTGCTTTCATTGCCTACTGGATAAAGGCTCTATGATAGCATGTAAGGTTGTCCTCGATTACTTTATAGGGGACGAATTTTTAAGGTAGTCTCTCAGACTATTGCTTAGATTGTTAGTTGGGGTCAACCTTGTAGATCTCTGGACATCTCCCTAGTGCCAGATTTCTCTTTAAACCTATAACCAAGGGGAATACACTACCTTACATTTTATAAATACAGACTTCAGAAGACAGGGAACTTAATAATTCATTGAAGCACACATAGTAACTTTTAATTGATTCAAATCTAGTTTAGACAACACAGATTATATTGTTTCTTTTCACAACTAAAATATCTTCACAATTAAACTTCATTGAGGGAAACCGTAGTTATAAATTCTTGTCCAGCCAACTGATATACATATCTTTTATCCTCAGTCCTTGTTGTAAGAAAAATGGCGATGTCATATATGACAAGGCTCCATGGATTCCGTCCTCAACATGGTCGTGAAAAACTTGAACTCCGACGTTTTGAAGTCTTGTAACATACATAATTCCATCATCTCTCAGAACATCATATTGGCAGGTAAGAATGTATGTACGCGGCAAATGCTGTAACCGGGCATCGTCGGCTAACAGGGGCAATGCTCGGTGATCCATCAGCGCGGGCAGTGAGTAAGCCGATCTCCCCAGCACAGGCTCGGTGTACACATGGTCCTTTCTGAATTTGTCAGGAAGAAGCGCACTCCAGTTAACAAACCTGAACAGATGTCTGGACTCTAGAGGCATGTGCTGGTTTTTCCTCATCGCCTGTGGAAGCGCCTCATCCTTGGTGAAAAACAGACTCACGAGCTTTATGGCTATGTCCCTCGTTAGGACTATGCCATGTTCGTTATCTCGATGAGACGGCAAAGAGGTGTCAATCACCTGCAAACCAGGGTACAGTAGGGCTTGCAGCTTGAGTTTATGCTTTACTTCAGGGTCAGTCTGCACCTGAAAAATACGATGTCCAGTGAGGCAAAGGCTTCCAATATCCCAAAAGACAAAATGTACCCATGACACAGGAGAGGGAAAAACCTACACAGAATGCTGTTGTAAAGTATGGTTATGTCAAAAAACGCCTACAATACCCTTAATCAATACCAACTGTCAAACCACTGAAGCGTCATTTTTTTGAAGTATTTCTTGGGCACACGAGAAGGGCTGAGAGGAAAAATAAGGGAATACAATGACAGAAGGCAAGGGGAAGAGAGACAGACAAGCCATGTTTCATCAAATGTTATTAACAGAAATAACACAGCCTTGAAGGTGGTGGAGGAATTTAAGTACTTATATGTGTAGAAATTATTCTGACAACTGGCCGAGGTGCAGAGGATAAGAAAGTGTGGTGCTCAGCCTCAAGTGGGACGTCTGTACCACTTAGCTCCTCCTGAGGCTCAGAAGCAGGAGGGTTGTGAGGGCCAGAGACAGTAGAGGGCTATACAGAAACTGTCTGGGCACAGCAGGACAGTTGTACATGTGGACTCATGGTGCTTGTGGCAGCATGCACCAGCCCCTAACGGACTACATCACTGCACGGGAAGAAGTGGGCGTGAAGTGTCACCCTCAGGGGAGTAGTTGTTGACATTTGATAGCTTCTGGGGGAAGGGGTGTCAGCTCCCCTAAGAGTGTAGCTACTGGTAAATTGAACATGATCCAGGAGATAATCCCACATCCACGGCTATGTGAGCAGGACAAATTAGACTCAATGAGTGTTTTGTTTCTTAAAGAGGACATAAACTTAGTTGTCTAGTGTGTTTTAGCAGGAAGTTTCAACATCAGCATGGCAGTAACCAGCCCGGAGCCCAATTAAAACGCTGTTATGCCTTTCTTTGTCAAGGATAAACAAAGATTCTCTATAATGTTTCCATGCCTGAGAAATGCAGTACTAGAACCAACTTTTGCAAAAGAAAAGGAAGACTGAAGTAAAAGTAATAACCACATGAAGATAGACATGCAGATCAATGTAACCCAAATTGGTTCTGTTATGTTTAGCTGGTGTTTCGCTCAACTCAAATTATAAATCACGATGTAATCCATGGGAGTGAGTGCTCCATTTCAAGGAACAATACCAGATGGACAGATCCAGCAGCAGAACAAGTAGCTGCATCTGCTCCTCTCCTCCCCACCACAGAGCCAAAAGTGCCTCACCTGCTGAGTCACCGCTGCTGCCAGCGTGCCTCCGGAACTGTCTCCTGAGATAGCAATTCGGGTAGGATCTACTCCGTATTTCGTAAGAATTTTGTCCTGAAGGAAAAACTTGACTGCTGTGACGCCATCTTCAAACTGTGCAGGAAAGTGGTGCTGAGGAGCTAGCCTGTAGCTTTAAAGCAGAACGGGACAGCTTGGGGAGCACGCATGTGCAGCAGGGTCTCACACATCTGACACATTCAATTCGACAACCAGTCCTACTGTTCAGGTTTCCCAAACTGACCCAGAGTTTTCCTCTAATGTTTAGTTAAAGTGGAAACAAATATAAAGGTATTTGAAAACACATAACTAAGTCAATGGATGGCATTATGCCTGAAACCAGCAAATGTGTTACAAACCCTCTTGCGTTTGTAAGTAAAAAAAAAAATTATTTCAAGTGCATTTCATATTGGAGATATTCTGTATCTTTCTTTATGTTCTTTCTTTCTTTCTTTCTTTTTTTATTTTGGTTTTTCAAGACAGGGTCCTGAAACTAGCTCTTGTAGACCAGGCTGGTTTCAAACTCACAGAGATCCGCTTGCCTCTGCCTCCCGAGTGCTGGGATTAAAGGCGTGCGCCACCAGTGCCCGGCCCTTCTTTCCTTCCTTCCTTCCTTCCTTCCTTCCTTCCTTCCTTCCTTCCTTCCTTCCTTCCTTCCTTCCTTCCTTTCTTTTTCCTTCCTTCCTTCCTTTTTTCTTTTTTCCTACCTTCCTTCCTTCCTTCCTTTCTTTCTTTCTTCCTTTCTGTCTTTCTCCTTCCTCCCTTCCCCCTGTCCCATGTCCCCCAGCACCTCTCCCCCATCCACTCCTCCTCTGTTTCTATTCTATTCAGAATGGGCAGGCCTCCCATGGATACCAACAAAACATGGCATATCAAGTTGTAGTACGGCTAAGCTCCTCCACTCTTATGAAGGCTAGACAAAGCAACATGGTATGATGAATAGGATCTCCACAAACTGGCTAAAGAGTCAGAGGCAGCCCCTGCTCTCCCTGTCAGGAGTTCCACAGAAGACAAAGCTGCACAACTGTAACATATGTGCAGAGGCCTAGGTCAGTCCCTTGCAGGCTTGTGTTCTTAATGTAACTGGCTATGAAGACATCATCTTGTCTTTTTGTTCTTCAGAATGTCAAAATTTATAAATACCTATATTAATATTAAGGGTTGATGTTTCAGTTCCAAGAATATACTATAAACTGTCTTAGAAATCTCTAAAGGATAATGTAGATACATCTATAGACCCAACAGATGTTTATATCTATTATGTCAAACACAGTAAATTTAGAACAATGCAAATCATAAGGATTAGATGAAATGTGTGGCAGGTATTAACCCTTATCATTACATGAAAATGAATTTAAAATGCTCCAATTGCTTCAAAATTTCAATTAATGAAAAGGATACTGTCCCAGTATCATAATCTAGTCATCGGTATATGAAGTTCTTCTGGGTACTATCAGAATAATAAACCTGTTAGCAACTACTTCCTTTGAAATATCATCATATAACATTAAAAATATTGGATTCTGATTATGTTTTGCTATTGTGAACTAAGGAGAAAATGGCAGAAAATCCACTTAAAATGATGAATTTCAGAGTCAAATGCAGATTCGGAAATCTAGAGTATATTAACATGAGTAAGAAAATTATGGCCTCTCCCTAAGATACTCCAGCATGCATGCAACAAATACAGAGTACAAAGTCACCAAATTTCACCTGGTCTCAAACTTCATTGCCTGTAACTCTCTAAATAATAGCTGTTTTTGAAACTAAACATTTTATTCCAAGCCTAAATATGACCAAATATCTCAAGTGTGCAATTATTTAATTTGCTCCCTCCTATCTATGTAATATGGGATACAACTTGTCCATATAGTATCTAAACAACGGGACTTCACAAAATGCTCATCTTAGGGTATAATTCAAAGTTTTCCACAATTAAAGGAGAATAGTTGCAATTCTGGACTCCATTAAGGAGTAGTCTGTTCAGCAATAGTGACAGATAATATATAGTAAACTTTAAAAATTTATTTCAAGGCATAAATGTGTTATGCAGAAATTGAATCTAGAGGCAGTTATGGCAAAAAATCATACTAGTTAAAGAAATTTAACTCTTACTCCATTCCCACAACAACGGCATCAAGTTCACTTGCAGTGCATCTATTCAGGAAATCGAAGGCTCTCTGTTCTAAAATGAAGAGAGAAAGGTCAAAGCACTCCTTATAATTTAAAAAGTAGCACCAAATAATGAGACATATCTCTATGAGAAATGCGATTTCAGATTGTTGGACAGGAATCTTTGTTTCTTATGCTGTTTCCATGCATAGGGCTCCAAACCAGTGCAGTAGTCTCGAATCTCTCCCCAGGGATGAAGGGGTGCCTTGTAAATTGGTATTTTAAAGAAGAAATTAGGCTTGGCGCCTTCTAGTTTCCCCTTACTCTCTTCTATCAGTCACAAAATGACCCTTCTCATATCCCTCGGTGGACTGGTGCCCTGCACTATGCTCTTCTCCTTCAGTCTGGAAGCTATAGACAGTAGGCATTAATTGGTCTTCCTATGGTCATTACACCTAGGTCTATAAATCAAGACTCTACTCTCAAGAGCGAAACATTAACTCTCAATGTCTCCATTAGAAACGACCATTGTATCCTTCATCTACGTGAATTCTTAGCACAGTCTTTCAATTGGGTCATGAATTCACAAAGAAAGAATGGGGTAGATCTCTATTTTTAAATGCATATGCATGTGCGCATGCATTCGTGCGTGTGTGCATGAGTGTGCATGAGTGTGTGTGTGTGTGTGTGTGTGTGTGTGTAGATACGTAGGTAGATGAGTGATGATAGGTAGAAAGATAGGTAGATGATAGGTAGGTAGGTAGGGAGATAATTGGCTGTCTAAGATGACAATACAATTCCTTAAAACCTCTGTTTTGTTTTCAATAGATGTTTCAATATGATGTTTCAATAATTAGGACACTTATACAAAGTCTAAGGCAGTGGTTCTCAACCTATGGGTCATGAACCCTTTGTGGCTAAATGACCCTTTCTCAAGGATTGCATAGCAGATAGTTACTTTATAATTCACAACAGTAGCAAAATTATAGTTATGAATTAGCAACAAAATTATTTTAGGGTTAAGGGCGTCACTAAAGCATGAGGAGCTGTGTAAAAAGGGTTGTAGCATTAGGGAGGCTGAGAAGCATTGTTCTCAGGAATGGCAACTGAGTTTTTTAAAGATATTTTAGCAAGTTGTTATAAGGCTTAGATACGCAAATAGGACACATTTATTTTATCTTGAGTCTCTACGTACCATATATTATATACATATATGTATATGTGAATGCATACATATTTATATATGTGTATACAAACCTCGAATAACTGGAGAAAATATTTGGAGTGCAGAGCATTATTTTCCAGGCAGGAACTGACACACACCATCAGCTTTCAATCTACTGAATTCTGTTGCCATTCTTGAGGGGCAAGGGAGTATACTCAATTTTCTTTATCATATTAAAAAAACTCATCATCTTTATTTTTTAATTGGGGAATCCTGGTTATTCAGATAGTATGTGAGGTTAATAAAAATGTTTGCATACTACTTTGAAATTGCAATTCTTTTGCTTGTTTTTCTAGTGTACTTAGAATGGCTTCACATACATTGTTACAGTAGTTATAAAGTTTTCCAAAGTTCTTATAAAGGCTATTTTTGATATTTTTACTTTGTATCCGTTTAAAGGAGTAAAGCACTGAATAGGACTTGTTACTCTAAAGCCTGTTTTGTATTTTCCCCTTAGTGCCAAGTTGAACAACTTCCCTCTGTGTTATGCTATTTCTAATGTTATTGTAACAAATTATAAACTCCCTCTTACAGCAAGAGCATGCATTTCTGATACGTGTCCTGTCAAGGTTACAGCCTCTGAAGGTATCCTGAACCCCAGGAGAAAGCTCCGTAGCAATTGACCTGTCCGTGTCACTTTTTACGTGGTTTATCCCACATGAAAAACGAGAATAAAACGCTGTCTGTGGTGATTGGTCTGGGGCTCACTAGCCGGGATGCTATCCCAGGTTTCAGGAGCTCCCCTCCCCCGGTGTGAACCCCAGCACTGCAAACTCCAGGTGTGAGGAACATGCCTACAATCAATCCCAAGTGCTCAAGAGGTTGATGATAAGAAGTAAAACGTTTTCTCCAGCTAAGTGATGAGTCCCGGAGCCGACTGAAATAGATCAGTTCCTATCTCAAAAACAAAAGGAAGTAAGTGTCGATCAGTACAGAGCAAACCCGGCAGTGAAAATCTCTATCAGGTCACTTGCCACATACTTCTATACTCATCATTACGTTGGATATCTAATATGTAAATCTCTATTAAGCATGCCCATCTAAGTATATGTAAATATACCAAAACTTGTGCGTTACAAACATGCAGGCAGTTATTCTTATCCTTCTGTGACGAACTTACTGAAACTTCCAAAACAAAAACCCCCGCCGTGAAAATAGATCACAGCGCGTCTTGGGGCTTCCGACTTCCTCCTTGGTAAGTACAAACGCACAGGGATGTCAAGAAAGTCCGTATCAGTTACTGTGACGTATTTATCTGAAAGGGGTTGTGTGTAGTCCAGACTGATTATCATGGAAATAAACTCTTCATATCTCATAACACCTATGTTTTCAAGACACAGAGCCTATAAAAGCAAAACAAAATAAGTAAAATAATTCAACATTAGATCTGTAATTTCATATATTTATGAAGAGAAGGTATAGAAAAAGGAAATTGAAAAACACACAAAGTAACCAAACAGAAATAAAAAAAAGTTTATAAAATTGTCCCCAAATGATATTGTGAACCTCTTATTGCCTGACTCTTCTGCCTTTGAAAATCTCAGGTGTTCTTATTAAATACCACTCATAAAAATATCTTTACTTATATTTTAAATACTTTTTGTATTTTTCTCAATTATGAATTCTTATTGAAAATTCTAAGTCTTATAATCCTCCTAATTCCGTATGTTGTCATATTTTCCATCTAAAGTCATCTTATTTAATTCAAGTTTTAAATATTATCACATAGCCACATTATCCATTATCTGAATCTGCTGGTTTTTTTTTTTTTTACTCTAAATCATTTAGGGTCCCTTGGTTTATTTCTCTAAAACCTTTCCTTGATTTCAGTGCAGGCACTTTCCTGAGATTAGTTAACCAGCTTACCTAGGAACTCCACACCCTTTAAACCATCGGTTGACACTGCATGCACAAAGCATAGGGCAGTTACAGCTATGCTCTACATCCCGATGAGGGAGATGGATGCAGAAAACTGTAACCACACATGTCAAGTCACTCACAAACACGTGAAAACCTCTTACTACCTCACAGAGACTGGAGAAGCGCACACGGCCACCTCATGGGTCTGCTCCAGGTCCTCTGCGTTTAGATCATTTATGGCTTCCAGCTTAGTGTTTTTATGCGATTCGTGAGTGTGTGAACGGGTGTGTCTCTGACTCTCATGCCTTCCTTTGGGCTCTTTTCCCCTCTGTTGATTTATCTTGTGCCACTTCTTTGTGGTAGTTTTTGTCTTTGTTTTTGTTTTTTGTTTATCTTGTTTAGAGTAGAGGTTAACAACTTAACTATCACTTATACTTGCTGCGAGAAGGAAAACCAGTTTTCTCCAGTGGATAACATGCAGTGAGTATATTATTCACTCCAGGACGGGCCTCATATTCAGGAGAAGTTGACCAACATATAATGGACTCCACAGTCTCTTTGTGTGCTTTTATACAGTTACTGTTTGGTGGCTTTTCCTTTTGTCTTTTTGTTTTTTGTTTTTTTACTCTTTGGGTATTACTGTATTTTGTTTTCAACAGAAGTTTTGGGAGGTTTTATTGTATTGGGTTTGGGGTTTGTTTTATTTTATTTCTATTTGTATTTATTTATTAATCTATTCTTCTCTCATAAAACACATCCACAGATTCCCCTTCCTTCACTCCTCCTAGGTCACCCTCACGTCTCCTCTCCCCCAAATCCACTTCTCTGTTTCCCTTCATAAAAGAACTGGCCTTCCAACGATATTGGGTTTGTTTCTTGAGAAAGAACTTAAAGTTGTGTGGGTGTTGAGGAGGAGAGGATGTGGAAGGACTTGGTGGAGGGGAAGAATATTGTCAAAATATGTTTAAGTTTAAAAATTATCTTAATAAAAACAAAAAAGGAAAGTATCGATCAATGTAGTCTCTGAACTTTATTTTTTTTAATCCAGGCAATGATAATACCAATAATAAATTTCTTACTGAGCTATATTAGAGTTTAGATGAATCAATATTGCTAGTCTATATAGAAGAGAGCAGTTCATGCTAACATTCAACAGATATTGCCACATTATTTAAGTATCCATTACATTAATAATTCTGGAGAAGCCAGTGAGATGTCTTAGTAGGTAAAGGTACCTACTTCCAATCATGAACGCCTGAGAAAGCCACCTGGGGAAAGAGGGGAGCTGATTCTTAGATGATGTCCTGTGACATGCACATGACTCTAAGATGATGTCCTGTGGCGTGTACACTTGCTGACTCTAAGATGGTGGATGTCCTGTGACATGTACACTTGCTGACTCTAAGATGATGTCCTGTGACGTGTACACTTGCTGACTCTTAGATATGTGCATGCATATTCCCTCCAACACACACACACACACTAATTAATTGGTTAATTGGCTAATTAAAATAATTTTTGAGTATTTTCTTACTAATCAAGTATTATCAAATAGATAACCTGTTACTATGAGTGCTTGAGAAATCAGTGTATTCCCATATTTTTTTCATTCAGTGAATTTGCTTTTTAAAATTAAAATTTTGTCAGTGATCTTATTTCTTCCATGTCAACATTTTCTGTATGTAAATTGATGCTCAAGCAATTTTAACACTATAACAAAACTTCCAATGTAAATATTATCACACATTTTTCTAGCATGCCTGGTTTTTTTTTTTTCGAGACAGGGTTTGTATTGTTTTGGAGGCTATCGGTCCAGCCCAGCCTCGAACTCACAGAGATCTGCCTGCCTCTGCCTCCCGAGTGCTGGGATTAAAGGCATGCGCCACCACCGCCTGGCTCATGCCTGGTCTTTTAAAGTACAGAACAATCCTGACAAATATTTACAATTAGTTCCTCACTTTTAGGTTAATTGGTATAATGTATGTTCTAGAAACTTTCTCAAGGTTATATGTGGATATTTCAAAAAACTCTTCCAAAACAACTTATGACTGCACAATAATACACTTACATTTTTCAAGCCTATATCATGAAGAACTTTAGTTTTTACCTTCATGTGTTAAAAACCAACAACCGTTACTGACTTTGCAACCTTGAATCACAGAATTCAGTGCTAAAATCACTAAGGATTTCTAAATCTTGCTAGGATAAACTTTAATTGTGCATTTATTATGTCTATTATACCTTTAGAATTACAGGATAGAAATTCATAATGCAGGAAATATAAAGTGTGTATTTTCTTTACAGTTAGGTGGTGACTGGAAACATTTGCAGCAGACAAAGAAACAGCAACTTTTTTGAGTGGGGGTATTCTGATAATGCTGTGATGTTGATGAAAACATGGGCATTGGTCACCTGCAGGCTTAAAAGGAGGTAATTAAAGGAGAAAGCCCAGAGTTTATCTGTAGAGCTGGTATAGGCTTGCTTATCTGTTATTTACTTCACTCAAGGAACCAGAGCATTTGTAAAAGAGACGACGTTGGGGAAAGTGAGAGTCCCGTGAGGCTAGATGGAAGACATAAGACTCGGGGGTCATCGTCTAGAGAAGGCTGTGTCCTGGAACTGTGCCTCCTTCTCCTACACCCTGGACTGCCGTCTCTTCTGATCATCTGCTGATATTGCTGCCTTCGATATTAGAGCTATCAAAAGGCATTTTTGCAAGGTACCCATTTTGCCCATGAAAGAACACAGATTTGAAACGAGCTCAAGCTAATGTGTCACTTTCTCCCTGTATGCACTCTTCTGAATGTCTTTGTCCTGTCCTACAAACGGATATATTTAGAAGACAGTAGAGAATGAGTAGAGGTATCTGTATATGCAATTAAAGCATATATCACAATGCCAAAAGTGCCATCAAGTATATCCACTCTGCATATCCTAAGATAACCCCAGAAGTTCAGGAATTTACAACTGAAGACAGACAATAGAAGCTATGGAAATAAGAAAAGTTCTGACTTAATATCAAACAAGTACTATTATCAATAATTCATGTCTTTATACTATGAGATAATCATGGGACTATTTTCCTCTTAGACACAGAATGAAATTACAATTTAGCAATAGTTTTTAAAAAGTAATATTTCTTTCAAAATTACATCAATATTATTATCAAAGTATTCACAAGTGTTCATTCGAAGTCATTGAAAAAAATACAATATTCTTACCAGAAGTGTACAAGTTTTAGCAGCTGCATCCAAGGCCATTACTTTCCAAGTTTCTTCAATGTTGTCAGGTATGGGTGTATAAATATAAGATAAAAAACTAACACAAAACAGACCCAAACAGAGAGCTTTGAATCCCATAGTATCCCAGCCTCTTCACAATGCAGGAATTATAATACTTCCATAAATGCTGAATAAAAAGGCACAGGATGAGTACAGACTGAGAACCCTCACAGGTGATACAACCGTTCTCACAATGTGAGGCTGATTCTCAGTTCAAACCCACAGTATCAGTTCTAACTTGTCTTGCAAATACACAAACTCTGAAGCAGATGTTGAAATTCATCAGGCCAGGCACCTATTATTAACATGCAATTAAAATTTCCTGGATTGTTTCTTCGTTCTGTGTTATAACACCAGCAGAAAATAGTTATAGGAAATCAGAGCCCAAATGCAAGGACTGGATAATTCTTGAAGTCATCTTTCGTGGCTGCATGTGTTATAAGAGGTTCATAGGAAATTACTTGACAGCCAGTCAAAATGCAGGTTAATATTATTACTGAGGACTATTGCCTATGCTAAAAAACACTGCCTGGTGTGAACCAAGCTTTAGACTAAAAGATTCAGGGTGGGGAGACTGGTTCAAGTTCCATCACTCACTAAGCTAGAACCTTAAGCCTAGACCAGAATTACCAGAAAGTTCAGGACAAGTAATTTAGCAAACATTCTGGTTTTTAGAAATTGCATAATATGATTATTCAAATTCATGAGTCAACATGACTTGGATTAGCTGCACAGAGTGATCATAAATGTTATTCCTGGGTGTGCCTGTAAGGGTGTTTCCAGAAGACTGACATTTGAGCTGGTAGCATGGCATGGCTCACAGATGTGGGTGGACATCATCTGATGCATATAAAGTCTGGATAGGAGAAAGATGTAAAGAAAGTGTTATTTTACCCATTTCCTCTCTTCTCGAACATGCCTTGTTATAATTCTAATCATAATAATGCTGATCTGTTTCTTCCTTCTGTCCTTGTCCTGAGTTTGTCCTTTAAGGCAGGCATTTGAGACTGTTTCCACCCAGTTCCTGTTTTAATTTCCCCTCACATTGAAGTTCTCAACCTCTTTGTGCTGTTAGTTTTGAGCCTGGTGAACTTCCTAATGTAATTCCTGAGTCCTTTTGAGTAATTATTTCCTCCTTCCGACTCAAGTGTTGTCACCCAGTCTCAGGAAATGTGCCTACATACACCCCTAAACTTCAACTAGAGTATATGTCCACATGCCAAACCCTCTGCCTCTTACTACCCACTGGCTAATTGAAAGACCATGTACCCGATGGACACTTCATTATTGTTGCCTGTTATGTATATTGCCCATCTTTTCCTAGGACCATCAAGTAAATAACCTTAGTTTACTTGTCCTTCATTTAGAAAATCACACTAGAACTCTACATTTCCTATCCTTGATGTCCAAGTTTCTGGTTGTTGGTCTGTAAGATTTAGAGACTTACACGAGAGCCCGTGTCTCTTGAGTCCTCAGGACTCAAGCTTGTACTAACTGACATCAGTGGCATCTCTTGTTCTCCATCTTGTAAACAGAAGACTGTAGAACTTTGCTTCTATAACAGCATCAGCCAGTCTGGTCATTTTATATAGACCTCAGATAAGTATGGGGGTGTGTTTTATCTATTACAAGTTGGAAACTTGTCTACTACAAGAAGTATCTTCTTGAACCATGAGCTTAATTCAACCCTTCATTCCTAAAATCATTTCTGTTAGATGTTCTGTCTCAGAAACAAGAAAAGGATTTAACATGAGGCTCACCAGACAGTGAATCCCCCCTCTTTGGTTTTGACTTTTCACCCTCCAGAGCTGTGAGAAAAAAATTCTTTGTTGTTTGTTGTTCGTTTCATAGATGTTTTCCATAGCATTTTACCCAAGTAAACTAAGACAATCCCAAAATACAGCTATGTTGTTTCAATTTTTTCATGTAAGGGTCAATATTAGTTAACATCGAAAAACAGGTCTGAATTCAGGTAACTGACTTGAGTCGTGAAAGAAACAGGGTGCAAAGCTTATTGTTTTTCTGGTTTTAGCTCCATCGTAGACTTTTTTCAGTTGTGAGTAGTAGATAAGTACATAAAATATATTTTATGGTGAAGCATAACATCCAGAATGAAGGGCCACAGCTTCAGAATGACTGTTCTAATTGTGCAGAGTTCATTGAGTTATATAGAGTTTGGTTCTGGTTAACTTCACTCTGTGAAGTTTCCTTGGTTACAAGTTCTTTACAATAAAGTTTTAATGAACTAAAAATGAAGGCTGCTAAGATGTTCCTTCTGTGGGTAAAGATGTTTTCCTGGAAGCCTGGTGACCTGAGGCCCATCTCTGGATCCCACAAGCAGGCAGCAGAGAAATAACTCCACTAGAGAGTTGCTCTCTGACCTCCACACGCATATACATAAATATATACACAAACACTTGCACACAAAGGCATGTACACACATATAACAAATACATAGACGAAAGTATAAGAGCATTACAAAAATAAAACTCTACCATATATACTCTAGATTAAGCAATGGATCTAAGTCTGGCCAAGCCTCTGGGTTCTCCTTGGTAATTCATGAAAATACAAAGAGAATAACTTGATTAAACTGCCAAAACTGTGTACAGTTGCAAACTGTATACACTTTTAGAAACTACACAGGTTAATTACAAAGTTTGTGCATCAGATTAAATTAGAAAATGTGTTTAAGACATATAACATCTTTTCAACTATGCAAGAATAGGCTAGAATTCTCAGGTATGCATAATGGATGATAATATTATGTAGGAATGTGTAAAGATTTTGCTGTAAAATCCAGTGGAACAGCTGCATTTGGAAAGGAGACAGCTGTGATTTAATCATAGCCTAGGAAAGGCACGTGAGTGGCTATCTATGTTTCATTGCTCAACCAGTATTGTAGTTTCCAAGGCTATTTATAGAATGACAATTTATGACTTATGCATATGTGTGATGCATTTTACGATTATTTTTATTTTAAAAGTTCCTAAAAAAGCTATCCAGTTGCATCACACTGAAAGTCTTATATTCAACAAAGGAAATTTCATGAAAAGACAGTCTTTAAGAAAATTAGATACCTGGTAGGTGGACGTGAGCTAACACATAGTCTTATAAGTGCTCAAGGAAAGTCTTGGGAGGGAGTCAGCAAGAACGCATGAGCTGAAGAACCGGGGATGAGAGCCGTGAAAATGCTGCCTTCTGGACAGGCCTGCTACAGTGTGTGTGAATGCACACAGCGGATATCCATCCAGGCAAAACTGCAGCCCACGCTAGGGAAGGACTTATGGATGCTCATGCCTAGCTAAGGAGCTGTTGACAGCTGAGGTCTGAGAGGAGACTGAGAGTGATTTTTTCCCTTGAGGGTGTGGCCACCCATAGGTTTCTCACATCCCAATAAATGGCTTGTGCATATAGCAAGTGCTGATTGGATCCAGAGAGTTATTTAAAAAAGGAAAGAAGGAGGAAATGAAGGAGGAAGAAGAGGAAGACATGCAATTTTGAGGAAGACATACCAGGGAAGGGTTGACTTGGTTGGATATTTTGCATACTACAGCCATTTAATTTTTCCTCTCTGAGTGGCACTGAGAATTAACCCTTCAAGGGTTTGCGCACTTAAAAGATCTGTAAATGAAAGATACATTAAACTCAGCAGAATTTTAAATAAAATCACAGAAATACAAGAAACATGAAAATCAAGAGGATATGACTCCCACAGAAGATCATTTTCCATAATTAGTAAACTGAAAGACACTAAGGCGTTTGGAAGGGTGGACAAGGAACCCTGAAGTGTACTTGTAAAACTGACGAAAGATTTCAAAGAGCAGACAAACAAGTAGAGGAGCAAAGGAGTCAATTGATGATCAAAACAAGAAAGGGGGAAATATTATGAGAGAGTCAGCAATGCAATTCAATTTCTCTTTTGTATTTTTTCGAGACAGGGTTTCTCTGTATTGTTTTGTAGCCTGTCCTAGAACTCGATCTGTAGTCCAGGCTGGCCTCAAACTTACAGAGATCCGCCTGACTCTGCCTCCCCAGTGCTGGGATTAAAGGCATGCGCCACCAACGCCTGGCTTGGAATTCAATTTCTGAACAAAGGCAGAAACGCAAAACAGAAATAACAGTAATTACACAAATTGGCATTCTATTGTAATCTCATCGCTGGGGCAACTGGGGCAGGAGAATACAGAGTTCAAGGACAACCCAGGCTATTCAGCAAATTCAAGGAGAGCCTGGATAATGTGAGAGCAGTTCCTCCCCAAAATAGATATGTTAAAAATTAAAATTTAACAAATACAACAAAAGTGAAATATACCACCCCAGACAAGTTTTAGCAGAATAAAGAATATCAGGAATGAATAACAGGGTTGAGGAAATGCTATGTTCTGATATTGATAGAATAAATAAAACAGAATAATCTTGGACCTAACTACTCAGAACCATAGGGTGAGATCCATTAAATGTCTTATTTTCTAGGACCTTGATGTTCACCACTTAGCACACATAACTGTAAACTTTCCTCTTATGACGGCTTTTGTTCTGGAAAACATCTCTGATATGTTGTGGTTTCAATTTCATTAGTTATAAGAATTTGGTCTATGACGCAGTTTAAATGGGAAGAGTCTCTGTGATTTTTTGTTTGTTTGTTTAGATGAAAAATAATAAAAACCAAACTGAAACTAAGTTGTGAAGTGTAATAAAAATAATAGTAGAAATCAATTAAAAGGAAAATTAAAGAAAAGTGCAAATAAATAGTGGATAAAATATTTGACTCTTTGAAAATATAGAAAAAGTACACTCCTCACCTAAATTAGCCACAAAAGAGAAAGGAAAACAAAATTAATAAAATATAATTTATAAAACAGGCCATTTATTCTGATACTAATGTAATCCAGAAGATCTTGAAAAAATACTTTGAATACGTATTTCAAAAAATGTAAATTACATAAATTTCTAAACAAATATTAACTGTTATACCTAAATCAAGAATGTATAAACAACCAATAAAGATATATGCTGAACAAGGTAAAGGCAGCATTGGAGACTTTTCCAATGAAAGCAGCTGAAACTGTAGGGTTCACTACTCAGTTCCACTAGACTTTGAGAGGCAACAATAACAGTGCTCCTTAAATTATTCAGTAAACTAGAAACCAGCAAGACTACAAAAACCAATGTACAGAGTAGTGTTTAATTTATTGAAAAAATCAGTTCAAGAAACAACAAAAATGAAAGGAAAGCAAAGACCAGTTTCCATGAAGAATATGGACATGACTCTCAACAAACGTCTGTATTCCAGATTTAAAAAGCCAGCAAAATATCACACACCATGACAAAACTGGTTTCATTCTAGCAAAGTCAGAGTGTCTCAACCAATATACTAAAGAAAACAGATAAAGCAAACAGGCTGTTTGCAAAGCAAAAGGATAAAAAGAAAGAGGGAGAGAAGGAAGGGGGAGGAAGGGAGAGATGGAAGGAGGGAGGGAAGGAGGGAGGGAGAAAGGAAGGGAAACATAAATAAAATTAAACGAAAGCTGAGTGTTCTGAGGTGTTGGCAGAGGGGAAGAGGTTTAGGACCTTCACAGCAAATGTGAAAACTCAGACAAACAGAAGAGGGCAGAGATTACCCCACTCCAGGGGGCAAATCTGAAGTAAAACTTGGACACTTAGATGAATAAGTCAACGTGAGTCAAAGGACATATCAGGGGATTCAAGGAAACACAACACACTGTAAATAGGGTGGCTTGGTACTCTTTTTTTTTTTTTTTTTTTGGTTTTTCGAGACAGGGTTTCTCTGTATTGTTTTGGAGGCTGTCCTGGAACTCACTCTGTAGACCAGGCTGGTGGCCTCGAACTCACAGAGATCCGCCTGCCTCTGCCTCCCGAGTGCTGGGATTAAAGGCGTGCGCCACCACCGCCCAGCTCAGCTTGGTACTCTCTATGTGAGGTCACTATTTGTTCTTGTAGTTAGGGCACCCTCTATTAAAACCCCACTCCACTCTCAGAATGACCATAGTTTGAACCATAAATTTCCTGTTGGTCCAGTTAATAAAACTATTTCAGTGAAGCCACACGGCTGCCTCATTGTGTGGTTGGGCTGACAGGGAAGACATATTAGAAGGACATCAAAGCAGCCACAGAAGAATCAACTCTGAATTGAGTGTTGTGAAAACCCAGAAAACATCAACACAAACATCAACAAACCTGGAGTTGGCAAACTAAATTCCCAGAAGCATATAAACCCAATATGTGTTTAAATGATAGGATATTACCTCAATATTTTAGCAAAGATAGGAAACATTTGAGGCTAAAACCCAGCACAAAGAAAAGTAGCATCCAGGTAGTGGCAGAAAAGAAGTCACTAATGAATGCAGACTGAGGTGAGGTCAGCTCTGTGGCTCTCTGAGGTAGTCACAGGCTACCCGAGGCATAAGGAAGCACCAGAGCCTGAGCTCTGCCAATTTTCTGATGTGGGTTCAGTTAATCAGCGTCTTCATTCCATTCTTCCCCTCTGTCTTCTCCCTGCCTCTCTATGCCTGGAGTCTCCACACAGCTAGCCTTCCCTGGCCTGATATTTTCAGCGGATGCTTCCGTAAACTACCTCTGATTCCCCCTTCTGCTCAAAACCTACCCAGCTATAAAAAGCTAATCTGATCTTTCATCATCACATTAGTGAGTAATTTTTCCTGAGCTTGTATTTTTATCAAACAAACTAGCGTGTTCTCAACAAGTAATCATAATCATTACCCCACATGTCTCTCATACATATTGAGTAGAAGAAAAGTAAGGTGCAGAAACTTGATGTCCTCTCCCTGAAGTGACCCACACCTCTAATTGCAACCTTGTGTTGGTGCACTGACCTTCACGTGTGCAAAGTTCACTGTATGCTCACATTTAGGACCCATCAGGTAAATTGTCCTTAGGGCTGAGAAGCCGTGAATTTTGTCTGTTTCTTTTGACTAAAGGTGAAAAATGACTTCAAGAAACAGCTATGTGAGCCAGGCGTTGGTGGCGCACGCCTTTAATCCCAGCACTCGGGAGGCAGAGGCAGGCGGATCTCTGTGAGTTCGAGGCCACCAGCCTGGTCTACAGAGTGAGTTCCAGGACAGCCTCCAAAACAATACAGAGAAACCCTGTCTCGAAAAACCAAAAAAAAAAAAAAAAAAAAAAAAAAAAGGAAAGAAAAGAAAAAAGAAACAGCTATGTGTTCCCAGAGAACATCTACCTACTCTCTACCTTCCAACAGACCCGGTACTCATTTGCCCCTCTAGTCCTCTTCACTGTGCTCAGGCAGACACCCCCTACCCAAGCACAGGCCTTGCCTACCAGAAGATCAGTTAGGCTACCAGTCTGTGGACCCCTTCCACTCTCTATGTCCCCACCCAACACTATTAGCAATCTTCCCTCCTCTCCTTATCAACTTGTCCCAACTCCCAACGTGGGCAGCGACTTACTGCTGGACCAGAGGCTCAACCTGGCCACCAAAACCCCAGGTAGGCCAGCAGCACCAGACATTGACCTTCTGGCAGGCCAGGACTCTCAGATGACCACTTAGGCTGATGCCTCTGGACCTCCTCTGCCTCTCAGTGCCACTCCCCAAAACTATTGAAAACTTAACCCTTCCCTTTTTGTTGATGTGTCCCAGGATGCAATTCAGGCAGATGCCCACTCCGGCTCAACAAGAGACCAAACTAGCTATGAGAAGTTCCGTCCCCAACTTGGGCGGAGACCTCTGCTCAATCACAAGCCACACCAGCCAGAAGGCCAGAGAGGAAACAGAAACCAGGGAACGAAATATCCATCCAACAAAGACAAACTCAGAAATTGATACCTAGACCAATAATCACCCCAAACCCAGATGCCCAGACACCATTGTAAGAACTCAGTCAGCAACAGTCAGGGCAATGTGTCACCACCAGAGGCAAGCAATCCTACTACAGCAAGCAAGCCCTAAAAATTCCACGTCAGATGAAGCACAAGGAAAAGACCTTAAAACCAACTTTATGAAGATGATAGCGGTCCTTAAAGGAGAAGTGAATAAATCCCTTCAAGAAATCGAGGAAAAGACAAACAAAAAATGGAAGGAAATGAGGAAGTCTCTTAAAGAAATCCCAGAAAAAACAGACAGATAAAAAACAATTGAAGGAAATGAGAAAATCCCTTAAAGAAATTCCAGAAAAAACAAACAAACAGAAAGACAGACAAAAAGCAATTGAAGGAAATGAGTAAATCCCCTAAAGAAATCCCAGAAAAAAACAAATAGACAAAAAACAATGGAAGGAAATGAATAAAGCTTTTCAAGACCTTTAACTGGAAATAAAAGCAATAAAGAAAACATAAACTAAGGAAATTCTGGAAACATAAGATCTAGGTAAGTGAACAGGAACTATAGAAGAAAGCTTCACTAACAAAACTAATAGCCAGAACTTGGAAGCAACCCAGATGTCCCTCAACTGAAGGATGGATAAGGAAAATGTGGTACATTTACACAATGGAGTACTACTTTGCAGGAAAAAGAAAAACAATGAAATCTTGAAATTCGCAGGCAAATGGATGGAACTAGAAGAAACCATCCTGAGTGAGGTAACGCAGGTCCATAAAGAGAAACATGATATGTACTCACTCATAAAGTGGCTATTAGACATAAAGCAAAGATTAACCAGCCTACAATTCGCAACCCCAGAGAAGCTAGGAAGCAAGGAGGACCCTAAGAGAAACAGACATCAATATCTGGTAAAGGGGAAAGGGACAAGATCTCCCAAGCAAATTGGGAGCATGGGGGCAGGGCAGGGGTGGCAGGGTGGATGGAGGGGGAGAGAGGTAGGAGGAAGGGGAGGGATGAAGGACAACATAAGGGATCAGAAAGATCAAGTCAAGGGAATGATAGAGAAAGAGAGCAAGAAAAGAGATACGTGAACAGAGCAAGCCACTATAGGTTTAAAGAGAAATCTGGCACTAGGGAAATGTCCAGGGATCCACAGGGATGACCCCAACTAAGAATCTAAGCAATAGTGGAGAGGCTACCTTTAATGCCCTTCCTCTATAATGAGATTGGTGACTACCTTAAATGCCATCTCAGAGACTTCACCCAGTAGCTGCTGGAATCAGAAGCAGAGATCCATAGCTAAGCAATGAGCTGAACTCCTGGAATCCAGTTGTAGAGAGGGATGAGTGATTAGCAAAGGGGTCAGTACTTTGCTGGGGAAACCCACAGAAACAGCTGACCTGAACAAGTGGGAGCTCATGGACTACAATCTGACAGCTGGTGATCCAGCCTAGGCCCAAAACAGACCCAGATCACCATTGGTGTCAGTTGTGAGGCCAGAGAAATTTGTGGGTCCTCTGGCAGTGAAACCAGTATTCATATCTAGTGCGTGAATGCAGTTTGGGAGCCCATTCCCCATGGAGGGATATTCTCTCAGCTGAGACACACGGGGAAGGGCCTGGGTCCCGCCCCAAATGATGGGGGTTGGGATGGTGGCAATTAGATTTTATGGGCAGACTATGGAGTGTGTGTGGTTGGGAACAGGAGGGATGATGTTGGTGAGAAGACTGGAATTGGAGTATGCTGGGGATCTGTGTGGAAACCTCCTTCAGGAGATACTTCCTGGAATCTATTAGGATGACCCGAGTGACCACTTCTAGTAATGGAGGATATCGAGCTTGAAGGAGCCGTCTTCTGTAACCAGGCAAGTCTTTCAGTGGTGGGACAGGAACATCAACCTAGGTATAAAACCTTCAATCTAAAACCTGTCCTACCTGTGTGAGATGTGCTTGGGCAATCGTGGCTCAGAACTTGTGGGAGTGTCCAGAAAATGACTGATCTACCGTGATGCCCAATCCACAAGAGGGAGCCCATTTCTGAGATTGTCTGGAAAGCCAGGAACCAGTAACTGGATGGCCCATGGAAATGGCAGAACCAAACACAACTGTCCCCCCCCAAATAAGTCAATGAAATGATTCTTATTATGCTATACTCATAGATTGGTGTCTGGCCCTAGTCGTCTTCAGAGATTTTTTTTCCTGCTTCTGATTTGAGCAGATTCAGAGACCTTCAGCCAAACGTTAGGGCAAGCTTGATGGAATTCACTCAAGAGAGGAAGAAGGATTGCGGGAATGAGAGGAGTGAGAGACACGAGGAGAACATGACCCACAGAAACAACTAAACAGGGTTCATAGGGGCTCCCCGGAGCAGCATTTACAGAGTCTGAATGGGTCTGTGCTAGGTCCTACGCATGGTTGTTCAGCCTGGGGGTTCTCGTGGGACCCCTAACAGTGGAAGTGGGGCTATCTCTGACTCTTATACCTGCTCTTGGGACCCCTTTCCTCCTACTGGGTTGCCTCATCCAGCCTTGATATGAGGACCTGTGTCAAGTCGTATTGCATCTTGTTGGGACACCGGTGGATCTAGAGTATCAGGTGGTGGTGGGAGGGGGATCTGGTCGGAGTGGGAGGAGGGGCGACTGTGGTCAGGGATGTGGGGGGTGAGAGGAGAATGAGGAAAGAGAACAGTAAAGCGCTACACCTCCTCTTTAAAAACTGTTGCAATTCTTCACTGATCCATCACTCTTTATCAGCTCAAAGTTCTTTGCTCTTATCTCTCCTGGTGTTCCTTATCACTAAATCCGTTGTGACTGGCTTGGTCATTACCAAATGGACCATTCACAGAAGAGCTGTCTTCTGTTTGATAAAATACCTTATACCTTCATGATAAATTAAAATAATTGTGTGTGGGGGGAGGGAGACATTACCTCTCTGCATTTTGAGTTACAGAGCTTAATATCTTCTAAATATTTTATATCTCTACTTTGTCTACATAAAGGAAAATAGAAAAAAACTCTAGCTATTATCCTTGAGCTGTTCCATGAAACTTAATTATACATGACATTTTGAAAAAGTTATAACTTGTCCTGATAAAATCCAATCTTAAACTAGAGTTATTTTTACATCTCAATGGGAACCATACATTTTTACTTTTCAGAAAATTCTGTAGTAGTTTAAAGGTACAGGATTTCCCAAGCCTTAGTTGTTATAGTACTGTTTGCAAGTCAATATGACATTTATTTCATATATACATATATATATATTTATTACTTTTAAAATTTCATATTGATTTATACTGAATTTAGATGTTTTGAATTGACTCATAATGTTTTACGTTATTGATGCTGTCTTGATTCTGAAGTTTTTCTACCACACAGCTATTGCTACATTGTTGCACTGTTGCACAACAGTTTGAAAACAATGAGTGAGGGTGATCCTTGCCTGGTCCTAAAACACAGTTGATAAGAACACTATTTATAAACAGTGGCTTTGGTTTCTGAGGTGCTATGACTTATAACTTCAGGTCAAGTGTCACACCATCTCTGGATTGAGAAAGAATGAATGTCAGAATCAGACTTGATGTTATCTGTCACCTCATTGCACTGGGTTTCCATTAAATTTTGTTTAATGATGGTTTTATTGTTATTATTATTATCATTATTTACCAATAACTCAACATTATTGTGATTTACAGGACTGTGTTTTAATATGTGCACATTAAATTTAATGTTCATTTCAAGTTGATTGAAATTTAAAGTAAACTCTCAGCAATATTAAAGTCACAACACTTGAATACCAATGATACTGACTGTGAGATTATTCCTCTATTATTGTGGAAATGCTACATCCATTGACCAACATTGAATTAACACTCCTAGCCACAACTGCCCTGGGTAGCCACTATGCTACTATCATCCATGAAACCAGATTTCTTTGTCTGCTGCTTTCTTTTTGTAGTTCTGGGGCAGTAGACTTAGGCCCTTGCTCATGCTAAACCAGTGTTCTGCACTAAGCTGTGTCTCTAAACTTTATGAGATAAACTTTTATAGACGACAATGTCGTCTTGTTTTTCTCCATCTGGTCTTTCAGTTAAGACCGTGTCCCCCATGGTCATCCATATCTTAGAAAATGATAGGATTTTATAATGCTGTCATGTTTAAATAACTTTTATCATTTGCAATTATGTACCACCTTTCCTTTATCCATTTGTCCAAATACGGACACTCGGTGTGATTCCTTGTCATATCGGCTGTGAACAGCAACACAACAAGAGGGTGGCTGCAAATGCCTCTTCAACACACTGATGTCCCTCCCTTTGCTAATGCACCCACAAATGGCATCTATATATTATATACTAATTACATTGCTTAATATTTTAGTCTATTTTCACACTCTGTAATTGCTGATAGTCATTCACTAAACTCATCAAAAGAGAATGTAGTATCCATTTTCATCACAACCTCAACAAAATTTTTTTCTCAATATATTTTTTATTTAAATTAGAAACATGCCTGCTTCACATGTTGATGCCAGCTCCCTCTCCCACCCCTTTTCTCTTACCCCTCCACAAGCTCCCCACAATCCCCTACCCAAACCACACACCCTCCATGGGGATCTCCAGAGTCTGTCATTTCATATGGAGCAGGCCATAGGCCGTCCCCCATATGTCTAGGCTGAGAGAACATCCTCTATGTGGAATGGACTCCCAAAACTCATTTGTACTCCATGGTAAACACTGATCTACTACCCAAGACCCCAGAGATTTCCGAGGCCTCCTCACTGACACCCATGTTCATGGGGTCTGGATCAGTCCCCTGCTGGCCTCTCAGCCATCAGTCTTAGGTCCAAGAGCCCCCCCCCTCAACAAAACTTTTTAATGTTAGCATTTCCAGTAGTCTAAATTCTCACACAGCTGGACATGATGTTTTACTTGCATTTCATCTGTGACTAACGATGTTCAAAAATTTTCTTCCTATGCCACTGGGTCACGTGGGCCTTGTCTACGAGGAAAGTACATGCAATACATTCACTCCTTTTCAAAATCAGGTTATTTGTTTAATTTGAGGGGCTGCTTAAATTTTGTATATTGGGGCATTAGCATCATCTGAAATAAGCCCACTGTGCACCAGCAAAGACTTGGCCAACATAGGAGAAACAGGAAACCCATCCACAACACCAGACACATGAAGAAGCAGCTTTCCTATTTGCAGACCGGTAACAAGGGAAAGGAAAACTCTAAGTTCATTTGAAGTTGGCTCTCCTGAAGTCAGGAGAGCCTGCAAGAGTCAACTTCAGACTCCACATACAGGTCAGGTGAAGGACTCCATAAAACAGCATCCCATAGTATTGTTCCCTAGGAAACAGTAGATCCTGGGCTAAGGCACTGCAGAATGAAGAACTTCACATTCATAAAGAGGAGCACCAAAAGCTGGTTCTGCTTCCACAAGCTACCCAGAGCTAAAAATATTCTGTCCCAACACATTCTGAAGTCATGTTTGAGAATTTCAGGCAAGCACAATGAGGACAGCTGTGGGTATTGCTCAGTGGTAGCTTGCTTGGTTTCCAGGAGGTGGTTCCAATAACATAATAAATAAATGAACGAGCATATACATGATGTGGGGAATAGGGTTAGACCAAGGTAAAATGAACAGCTGTTGTTCGGTTCATCCTTTTTCTTTTAATGTGTCCAATTCTTCCCGGCGTCATGTATGAGATATTGTCTCGTTAGTTTGATGGATCTCCTGAACCGACACAGTGGCAATGAAACAGTATTGGGGTATAGCCAACGTACATTTCAGTAACTTGAAGCATCTCCTGTTGCAAGAATGATTATTAGGCTTGCCTATGGCAGTGACCTAACCTAGGATCCCAGAAATCCATATAAGTCATTGCCACAAAGGTCACAGAAGCTCCTTCCAATAGTCCCACTGTGCAGCTGATGGGCCTGCCTCCAGGTAACTTCTACCCGAGTTTTGTAAATACTTAACTAGGTTTATCAGGTGGTTTGGCAACAACACACCCATACGCTTGACTAAAACGATGTGGAGAAAAACCAAATGACTCTTTTGTTGAAAACCACATCCCTGTGAGCAACGAAGAATGCCTATGAAGTGGCAAAAGCAGCATCCGCCATGATCAAGTGGGTGTTCCTCAGTGCTATTCATGAGTACCGATTTGTCTGTACGGTGTCAGAGATCTGAAGGCAAGTGAACTTTAAAGCACTGGAGGGGCCTAGCAAGCCTAGTAAACAGTTTCAGGCTCACACCCCTGACTACTCACCTCATCCACAGAGACGGCAAAACAAAGATCTAACCATGCCCAGCTTCCAGCACCTCCTTGCCAGCCTTGTGTCTGATTGTTTCTGGACACAGGAGAAGGTGTGTAGCTTCTGGTGGCCACGGTGTATTTTACCTCGATCTGTTTTTCAGTGACAAGCTCACCAGTGGGGGGGTATTAACAGCTGCAAGGAGCCACAGAGTTGGCCTGGTCTAGTTTCCTTGATAGTCGCACGTCATGGGCTTTCCAGGTTAGATCTGTGGCTTCTGGACACCGTGTACCTTTCAGTTCCTGAGAAGCTGTGACAGTTCCTCAGGCAGTGAAGCATTCATGTTGCTTACTGCTTCTCCGTATGTTTGTTCCCTTAGAAGTCAAGGCAGCCTGGGAGCTTGACGGGACAGTTGGTCTAAGACATTCATCTTTCAGACCCAGTATGGCTCATAGCTTGCAAACGTCATTGTATCCTGGCAACTACAACTGTATTGGTCCTGGGAATTGCCATTGTATTCTGTTTCTGATAAGGTTACAAAAACTCTGATTGCTCTTAATAAAAACTGCCCCAGCCTCAGTCTTTCTGTGGCCCCTCCAACCCAAAAATGGTTTCATTTCTTTCTGTCCATATCAGGTCACCTTGGTCCAGTAAGCAAGCATAAGCACTTACAGACGGCTGCAACTCAAATCCGTTAAATGGCATTGGTTCTGCTCACGCACTATTGTTTGTTAATTTGCTATGATGCTGACCTGTCTGTGTTGTTATCAATGTTGCTTGAGTAGTTCACCAATATATTATCAGCTTTTTGCTTCAATACACCAGCTTACCAAGGGTGGTCTTTGTTTCTGACTTTATCATATTTTCTATTAATTGATTAAAGTAGACAAGTCCCAGATAGGCACCTCCTGTGACGTCAGCAACAGATTCTGTTGGTAATCCAAATCTCACTCTTTAGTATAGAACTGTGGCTTGAGTAGGATTGTTTGGCGTGATGAGAGAAGGTCTGTGGTGTGGGACAGAGTGAGGTCTGGGATAGTTTATCTGACACCTTGCTAAGATACCTACACTAGCCACAGGTAAGGCTGTGGATGGTTCCATGTCTTCAGTCTTTATCACCACATTCTTGTAAAGGATGTGATGTCTGAGTTATGGGCCTGAAGTCCTAGGTATTGTCTACCTATTGATAGAAGTCAGCCTGGGTCACCTCATCATCATGCTCCAATTGTGACTCAGCTGATTGCTCAATTGCTTACCCTGTGTCCTGTAGCTTGAAGCAGGTCTTTTATTTTTGGTCAGCTTAGTCATGCTCTGCTATCAAGGCAGTTCTGACAACAGTGCCCACCCAAGAGGAAAGATAAGATATTCCCATCACCATTAGCAGGACCTCATGGCTGTGGACCTCCTTAGTCCCATTATCTACTCCTGTGGGATTTATAATACGGGGACAATTAGAACCGGCATCAGCTGGAGATTAGAATCAACAGATAGTCTACAAGACCCGTGTCTATTTAAACCACAAACCAGAGCCAGAAAGTATAAGAAAGAAATGTTAGGGAAACAGATTGGGATTTCTAAACACAGCATATGTAAGTGGCTTCTCTAATCCATTTACACCCCTGCCAATTGAGTGCCCCCTGTGCAATTCTCATTTTCTCTGTGTTTGAATAGTGTCAATGGCGTACGTGGGTGTAGTTTCCCACCGCTTGCCTATACTTCGGTAAGTAAGCAGGATTAAATTCTTCAGATCAGCAAGGTAGACTTAAGAGGAATCTTATCTTTGATCTATTGCAGCTGCCTTATCTTAGGTGAATAGATGTTTGTTCAAATCCCTAGTAACCATGTAAAGCTCCAGTTGTAGTGGCATGTTTGTAACCACGGCACTGAAGACTGAGACAAGCAGAAACCCAGTTCCTGGCGAACCAGTCAAACCTAAACGGCAATCTCCAGACTCAGTGTGAGATCCTCTCTCAAAAACCAAGGGGGAGATCCAGGAGAAAAATTCAATATGCCTCCATACTCAACTGCAAGGATAAGCACATCCGTGTGTATATACACACACACACACACACACACACACACACACACCACACTAAAATCATTTACACACATTTGTGCACTAAGAAACAGTGGGGCCATGCCCCTTGACAAAAGAAACAAAATGTATATTTTTTCTTTTTGTTTAAGTGACTGAGGGTCTAATTCTGCCCCCAGTTTGAGATCTTTGGAGGAATCTTGGACCCAGTTTGTCCTATTCTCACGAATAGAGGAAGAAAGGAAGTCTTATTCAAATTGCCCTTTCCCTACCCACACTCCCTAGCTAACCTGGAGGGCCATCTGTCAAGTAGTCACAATGGGTGCAGTCTATTCTGTGCGAGAATGGGCTACAACAAGTAGCGGGATTTCCTCATCTGAGCTTGGTTTCAATCCCCCTCCATCTTCTAGTTTCCTCCTTTGGTCTTTCTCAGGCCATATTGCCTTCTTGTCCCTCCTTGCTGGGACTCAGGCACTGTTTTCCATTCAAGAGATTTGATGCTGCCATCCTTCAAAACACTCTACTTGCCGTGGGATTGACAGGCACAACAGGATTGTAGATCCCAACAGGGAGAGGTCTTAGAACCATTTCTAGTCTAGCAGAGGGTATCCACTTGGAAGGAAAAGTTGCCATAATCTCAGGGATTATAAAGGTAGAAGAGTCCCTGGTACAACTGGTGGGCATTTGCGAGGACACACTTGTCCATTAGGATAACTCGCTGTCAGTAGTGACCAGATCAGGGACGGACTAAGGGTGATGGTGTCTGAAGTCTAAAATTAGAGTCCAGACTACAACATGCAGTGAAACTAGATGCCAGAAGGTATAGCAGGGCCTTCTATCCATGGGAAGCGTGAACCAGGAAGCAGGGAGAGCAATGCCTGGACTTGAGAGCACAGAAGTCTGGCTTCAGAGCCCAGCCCTTGTCCCCTTTCCTTTCTCCTGACAGTGCTTGGCAGACACTGTTAAGTTGTTGGGAAACACAGAGGCCTGCAACAGCCCCTAAGCCTCACAGAGCAAGAGAGCAGCCCCCTTCACCTCCTCCAACCTTCCCCCTCCTCCCGCCCAGCCAACCCCTAGTTCAGTCCTCCTCATGGATAAGGGTTCCCATAAGGAACCAAACTAGTCCAACACAATAGGTTGGGCAGGGCCAGGCCCCTCCCCAGGCATTAAGACTGAGCATGACACCCCACCATAGGGAGTGGGCTCCTGCAAACTGTCTCATGTACTGGGTTTGTATCATGGTCCTGCTGCCTCTGACCATGGCATCTCACAGTTTGGTACAAGATGAGCAATATTCCCTCTCTTTCACAAATGAAACAAGTGGAGATGTTGTTACTGAAGATGTTGTATAGCATCGCAAATAACAGCAAAGAAACCTTTAAGTCAACTCTTCCTGCTATTATGCAAGGGCTTAGTGTCTGGATGTCAGGGAAGGCACTCGTATGATGAAGTCTGACAGATTAGTGAGCAGCTCTTGGTTGAGATGAACAAAAAGGTTCAAGCTGCAGGAAAGCACTAGTGAAAACGTGTCTGGAGATGAGGGTCAGGTTGCCAGCTAAATCCACGAGGCACACTTAACTTTCATTTCACAAGTTTATTCGGCATTAAGGAAAAGCACGGATGGGTCAAACAACCGTACACAAGCAGCAGAACCACCAGGACATCGGGAAATTGCACGTGGGTTCCAATGCTCCCCAGCAGAAATGCGGATGCTGATGAGTTGATTTGTGCTGACAGGAGCAGGGGACCCTCATCACAGGGAAGCAAACGGGTCTGGGCATCACTAACTCAGACAACTCCCCGGATCTGCAGCCTCTGTGTGCACAATGATTCACTACAGAAATTCAATTATAAATAACTCTACCTGCACTCCTCAGTTGGCTGGGTATCATCATGCATTAAAAGACGTTGTCTATCAATAAAAACAATCCAAGTTTGATCCCACAAAAGTTTAAATAAGGCCAAAATGTTTAAACTGTAAAACAGTTTGTAGTCCCGTTAATTTTTTCCTCCAATATACACAGTGTTCTTGTAGAAGCAATGTGTAAACCTCATGGGGAGTGAATGAAAACACAACTTACTCAGTCTGCCTAGAGCAGACCAAAATAATGTATGGACAGCACACGACTGGAAAAACTACATTCATGTCATTACAAGTCCATTTTATCATACATTATCCTCATTCATGGCTTCTTTTCTCTACTCTTCCTTTTTATTTAATTTTTTGAGAGAGTATATCACCATAGAGCAGTGGTTCTCATCCTTCCTAATGCTGTGACCCTTTAATACATTTCCTCTTGTTGTGATGACCCGCTGACCATAAAATTATTTTTGTTGCTTCTTCATAACTGCAATTTTGCTGCTGTTACGAATCGCAACGTAAATACCTGTTTTCCAATGGTATTGGGTGAACCCTGTGAAAATGTCATTCAAACTTCAAAGGTGTCATGACCTGTAGGTTAAGAACCACTGTTATATAGCAATGTTTGGCCTAGAATTGGCTACATAAACCTGTCTTGTCTGAACTCACAGAGATGTGGAGTGCTAGAGAGAAATGCATCAGCCCATCCAGTTCTCATTGTACAATTCATTTTTTGTTCAAAATTATTTTCTCATACAATGTATTCTGAACTTGGTTTATCACTGACTTGAATCACAAGCGTTTTTACATGTAACCACACACAGGACTTTTTGCTATTCTACTTTTGAATACTCAGGAATGCATCTTTCACAACAAATGGCAATTAATGGGAATACAGAAGTGCGTATCCTCATTTTAGCAATGCTTTTGTTGTTGAGGAGATGAGGTCATTTTCTCAAACACACACAGCGATCTTTATTCAAATTGAAATACAGCTTTATGCAAAGCCGGATCATTTTGTTCTCATTAGTCGTACAACAGTTCAAAACATAACTTTCAGGTTACTTTACTGCCTGCCTAGCTACATGTACTATTGATTTATAGATTTTCCACTAACCAGCTAATATACTTATCTCTTATTGTTAATCCTAGATGTAAAGACACTGGAGCTCTGGTAAATGACAGGGCTCCATGGATTCCTCCCTCTATATGCTCATGAGTAACTTGAACCCCAACATTTCTAAGCCGTGTGACATAAATGAGACTATCATCTCTTATAGGATCATGTTCACATGTGAGGATGTAAGTTAATGGCAAATGCTGTAACTGGGAGTCATTGACAGCCTGCTATCCACAAGTGCTGGATAGGAAGTGCTCAGTTTTCCAAGAATGGGCTCCGTGTAAACATGGTTCTTTTTATACTTCTCAGGAAGGAAGTCACTCCAGTTAACAAACTTAAAAAGATGTCTTGATCCTGGTGGCATGTGTTCATTTCTCAGTATGGCCTGGAGCAGTGCTGTGTCTTCAGTCACATATAGGGACGCCAACTTAATTGTCATCTCCCTGGACAGAATTGGACCATGTTCATACTCTCGATAAGATGGCAGAAAAGTATCAAGTGATTGTAGGCCAGGATATATCAAAGCTTGTGCCTTAATTCTGTCTTTAAATTCTGGATCATTCTGCAGCTAGAAATATAATGGATATTAATGAATCAATAGCCTTCAAACAATTTGTAATTTCATTTTAATAGCATGAGACAAACAGATTTATCCATCTGAAACACTAGAGATCTGTCTCACAATGTTTACACAGTTAGTGAGAGACATGAGCATGTCTCATTCCAGTGTCAACCGTGCAGAAACAAAGTACTCTCTGCTGTTCACACATTGATCGGCATATTACAACCAACCAGGAAGATGAGCAGTCACAGCCTAGCAATGATGATGGGATGAGTATCTTTCTGATGTTGGGTTTTCCTTCACATTTATTTGTTTGTTTTAGAAATTTAGCTTTTGTTGTTTACAATAAAGTCATGTTGTGCATCTTACTGTCCCTCTGTCTCGGTCTCCCAAGTGCTCAAATAATAAGTGTGCATTTCCAAGTCTAGTTTTCCTAAAATAATTTTTGACTTAAGTAATATAGTAAACAAAATCTACAAATAAAATGAGATACAACTGCTAAAACTCACATATAAAGTGAAGTCAAATGGAACTTGCAGTAAGCCTAGGCTTCACCTGTGAGCATGAGTATTTAAAACAGCACCATCCTCTACAACAGCTGTGCCCCAGTGGCTGCGTCTACTGCGGTGCTTTGGGTATCCCAAGGAGTGCAGAGTGTTCCCAAGACCATGACCTCATGAAAGCATAGGGCATGAAGGAAAGTCCTTGAACTCTCATGAGCTCATCGCATGGTTACCCATCTCACCAACTGCAAATTGCAGTACAATGGAAAGGAGGTTCTGCAACTTCAGAAAGACATGACGAAGTAAAAACTTTTCCTAAGAGAATCTTTCCATGGTTTCTTCTTCTTCTTCACAGTGACCCTGGGGTAGGACGTTTCTGAATAAAAGGCAGGTCCCTCTGAAGACTAGAGTAAGAGTCGATTGGAACCATAGCGTCACAACTGGGGCAGGGTCATGCGCTAACTCCCTCATGTATAGTGGGATTGCTGCCTCCAAGTAAGCCAGCACAAACTCTTGTACTTGAGCAACAGCAAGGTTCAACCTTAGTTTAGCCTTTCAATTTTATATGCAAATACAGAAGAAAATGAGAAATTAGTAAAATCAGAGGCTGAGGATGTGGCTCTCAGTCAGTACAGTTTATGCTGACTTGAGTACAGATGTCCAGAAACAACAAAGCTAGTGATTGGGAGAAAGTCCTTCTGTGTATATGTTTGTCTTATTGGTTGATAAATAAAGCACTGTTGGCCAATAGGGAAGCAAGAGAGGTGGGACTAGGGGTGGAGGAGGATTCTGGGAAATGTAGTCAAGAAGAGAGTTGCCGTGTGATCCTGGAAAGAGAGGACGCAGCCTCATTCGTCCTCGGTAAGATAAGACCTTGTAAAAATACAAATTAATAATTATGGGCCAATAATTAATTCAGAGCTAGCCATTAAGAAGCCATAACAAACAGACAACAGCTTCATAATTAATACAGAGTCCTGCGAGTTCATTTGGGACTGACGCAGCGGCTCTGGGACCAGGCTGGCAGGGAGAATGCATGTTACATGCTAGGGATAGCAGAAAAAAAACCCTGTTGCCCAGCAAAGTTAACCAGACGGCCCATCTGGCTGAGTCAGTGTTCTCCAGGCTCTATGATAGACCACATTTCAAACATAAGGTAAAACAAGAGAAAGGAAGACACTGAGTGTCAACCTCTGACTCCTACATTCGTGATTACATTCATGAACATGTACATGCTCATGAACACACGTGAATACTCACACAAGCACGTGCACCCACACACAGAAGCATTATATAAAAATTGTGACATTTAAAGGACGGAAAACAGAACAACAGTTCTGGTAGTAGTTGAAAACTCCACAATCATTAAATCAAAAGAAGCTGGGGAAAATGCCATAGCACACAGCCTTCAAGGGAAGAACCATGAGGGAGTGTCTGGGCTTTAAATTTTGCCACTCCTGTGCTGTCCTGGGTGACTCAATCTGTTTTTCCTTTTCTTTTGTTTTTTTCCCCCTTATGGCACTGTAATTGTAAAGGTGATGAGACCTGCCTCATCCCCTACCCAGGGTCCCAAAGGTGAAATGCTTCTCAGGAGCGGAGGAGGAGATAAAAGATTTCTATTGTCACTTCACACACAACCTGAGGGCCACGCTCTTCATCTCACGTGCTCGTTATTGTTCTGTTTCTACTCTAATAATCCTGTCCTGCTTCTAACTTCCCCATGCTTCTTCTTCTATTCCAAAGTCTCTTTGGTCAAAAGTGCATTCCTAGAGCAAGTGATAAGGAGCTGAGCCGTTTACCATGGCAACACAAGGGTCCAAGGCCGCAGGAGCAAAACTTCAAGCAGACAGGGAGGGCACAGTACCCAGCGACAACTTTAAGACACAGATCTATTGTGAGCAGACAGGCAAGTGAAGACTAACTAGGCGGGCTTTAGGGTTAATGTGAGGTTAGCTTGGGACAGCGCTTTCCCATCTGCTGGCGGAGTGAAGCCACGAGGCTTTTGTCTGCTCTCTCTCAGAGAACTATGGTTCAACAACTTTAGACATAAGCTTTGTCTTTGGGCATCTGTGAATGTCTCAACTGGGGTCTCTTTGCTTTGGATACTAACACTGGTCAACTCTCTGCCAAGGAAGATAATTACAGAGGGGCAGACTTCTAAGTTCATACAAAGACCTGGTTGAGAGAGTAAGGGTATTGACTGTGATTACTTTCTTGCCAGAATCATGAATACCTGGGGGGAGTCATTCAATATTCCCAAGTGCATAGGGGAAAATGTGCCCAGTAATTGATTAATACACTGCTGGAGTTTTGGGCACAAATCGCATCATAGAAAGTGAATGCTATGGCTTCACAAGGAATTTACAGTAAGGACAGTGACTATTTGTAAAGCAAGTCCTCCCACCACCCTGTGTGTTGGCCTCCCCCATTGGAAAATGAATCCGGTGGGTTAGCCCCATGATCTGTCAGCTGCGTTCTCATTGCATGGTCCGGTGGTCCATGGCCTGTAATAAAGCTAGGAAAACTTCGTGGTGGCAGTATCTGTCTTTACTACTAAGAGATCATTTTTTTAAACTTTCTTGTAAAATATTTTCAAATAAAAAAAATCACGAGTACTCCTTAATACCTGTGTTTTCATCATGAACTCCAAAATAGTGGATCTCAGTACAGTAAATCCATTTCAGAATATCCTATGCCAAGTCCCCTAGAGAAACAGTGGTGGCCTTTTCACTGAAGAGGACAGTGGGGCAATTATGGAAGAATTGGAAGTGTCTAAATTTACCCAGGACACTGAAGACCTCAGGAGCACCAATGGAAATCTTGACTTTTGCAAGTCAGATGGATCACAGGGTCTGCTCTGGGCCAAGCATCTGAACCCTGGAGCACAGAAAGAAGACTTGGTAGCCACATCTCTGCTTTTCATTGTCTTTCCACATCTGACAGCCTTTTGTGTCACCGCACCAGGACTGTGGGAGAGGCTTCACCCTTGCTGCAGAATCTAAAGATTGCCCAGTACTCTGTAAAAACTTTGAGACTTTCTTCCAATTGCCCTAATGTCAGAACCTTGCGAGGAGAAACAGTGCGTTGTAAGGCTAACTCCCATCTCTCCAAATATAGACAAACTTGGGATTTTTCTAAAGAGGACAGCAATAAATATGGTGTCGTAAACTGCTTGGCCTAGTTACAGACTTCTCTTGCACACATTCTAACAGAACTGAAGTAGCCACTCCAGTAAAATGCAAAGGCATTTTGGGTAGCAGTAAGGCAAGGTTACTTAAGGCTTCCACTGCGGCTGGTGAAATAAGGGACACAAAATGTAGCGGGCGGGCATAAGGACTTAGGAGCTTTGTGGGCCCTACTGGCATCCCGGCACGGCAGAGAGAAATCACCATGGTAGCTCTGTGCAGCCATTTCTTTTCTCAACCCTGCAGTGCGTGCTCCTAAACCCCTAATCACCTTTGCTGATGTGTTTCTCTTATAATCTATAATCAAAAATGGTATTACATTTATTTATTATCAAATTATTATACGTGTGTCTAGCACCTTTACCTGGTAGGCCTATTTTCTAGTCCTCAGTAATTTCATTTTCTTAAAAACATTTAATCTACTAGCTCTAAGCTTTTCTTAAACAAGCTTTTTGTTAATCAAGCACACAGAACTTTTCCTTATCTTAGTTCAAGTCACAGGCCAAAATTGACTTGTTAATGAATTTTTACCAGCTACAAACACAGGATTAGTATTCCGGCAACAACTATCCCATGTATTGTAGTATTTTTCACCATAATCATATACACTTGTGTTTATATATTTAATGCCTAATGAAGAGAATCAGTTCCTAAATTTAAGAGCAATTTTCTTTAATTCCAGTGGACCAATGATCATTCCTCATCATATGATAAATGTGTGTGTGTGTATTGAGACAGGGTTTCTCTATGTATGCTTGGCTGTCCTGGAACTCACTCTAAGTTAGACTTACTTGGAACTCAGAGATCTGCCTGCCTCTGCACCTTGAGTGCTAGGATAGTATATATATATATATATATATATATATATATATATATATATATAGCATATGCTATTATGCTATTTATGTGTGTATATATACATACACTTTAAAGTTTATTCTGTTAAATACAAAGTGGTCTATCTTTATTCATCACGATAGTTTGTGTTTTTTAAAAATTTTTACTGCTGACACTTTCTGAGCCATTACAGTATGTAACTATCCTTTTATTTTTACTTAACTAACCCATTCATTATCCTCTTATCTTTCTAAATATCTTGGCAGAGCCTTGAAAATGAAGCTTCATAGGGAAACATCACAACACTGCTGCTCCCTGGTGAAGTGACCCATTTTAAACCTCTAACTCATTGTGTTAGTTTTCAGTCTCACAGTTTAGAATAGTGTCATTCTTTTCTGATGGGACATTAGCAGCGGGAATACTGAGTGGGGCCAGAGCAGCCGAGGTCTTGTTGCAAGTCCTGATTCCAGAAGGACCTCAGGTCTGGTTAACAGCTCAGCTGCTGCACCCTTGGTAAGTTCTTTGTTATCTGGGGTTTGTACAATGGTGAAATGTTTCAAGTTTTTTGTTTGTTGTTTTTTTGAGACAGGGTTTCTCTGTATTGTTTTGGAGGCAGCTCTGTAGACCAGGCTGGCCTGGAACTCACAGAGATCTGCCTGCCTCTGCCTCCCGAGTTCTGGGATTAAAGGCGTGTGCCACCAACGCCCCAAGGGGGTTTGTACAATGGAAGTCTGACATCACAGTTCGTGCAGTTCAGAAGTGGACCCGGCGTATCAATTCATTCATGTTGCCAGGCAAAACTCACAATAACATTCATGCGTTAAAAGTTTTGTTAATGAGAAAGATGAAAGAAAACTTGAAAATGAGAAATACACTATCCATAGTGAATGTAGACAGTGTCTTAAAGACATAGACAATGCTCAGTATCTACGCCAACAAATAGTAGTTATGAAAAGGACAGGAAAATATTCTGTAACATGAATTAACGAGAACAACAGACAAGCAGACACCCCAGAGAACTAAATTATATGCACTTTTTACTTATACTTTAAAATGCAATAATTTATTGCTAATGAAAGACATGCATCTTTATCTGTGTAAAAATAAGATAATTTTCAATATGATTATGGCATGAACCGTATTCATATTAATATTTCTAGTGTCTATGAACAGGGGTAAGCAATGTCCCTCCATTCTTAAACATCATTGAGTTTTCCATTCGTGCAAATATCCTGTGTTTATATATTAAGACTAAATATGAACGAAATGGGATTCCCAAGGAAATCATTGCACTTTATAAATGAAATAGTTTTATTAGTTATATTTTTTAAAATCACAAAACACACAGCTTTATCTTCTAGTACATCTCTCTTCTGTTTTTCTGTTAGAAAATCATGATCTGCTTTAGGACATTGGTTTTTTGGTGCAATGATGACTCCATCAAACAGAACATTAAAATTATTAAAGAAAAAATTTGAGTGTTTTTAGGGCTATAGGAGATGGCATTTAATTGGGATTTTATACTAGCTGAATAATTAAAAATGTAGTTTCCTTAAATTAATTAGTCTTGAAGAAGGAAACATATTGATTGGTTGAATGGTTAGAAACAATTAAAAAAAAAGAAGCACCTGGAAGTATTCAATAAAATTCAATAAATACAAATTTTGAGACTACATCTATTTTATAAAAGGAAACTAATCTATATAAAGTAAAATAGACAATGTTGTTCTACAAACACATTTGAAGGAATATGAGTCATATATTTGACTGAGATTACTTTTAAAATATTAGTTATTGGAGAGTAATTATTTAGCAATACTCAGCAAGAATTTTAATATGAGGTGTCTTGATTTTATTATAGTAGGAATTCTTCTATCCAGTCGAGATATGTTGTGTTTGACAATCTACGTGTTATCACATTGCCATGGTTCCTCAATATCAACTTGCCTGGGCTTAGAACCATGTAAGGGATTGTACCACATCTCTGGGAGTATCTCTAGAGTTCCACAGAGAGATTTAACTAAGAGGAAAATATTCACCTGTTACCTCCATATGGTTTGAGCTTCAGGAGAACAAAGGAAAAACAATCAGGAATGGAGCTGAGTACCACCAGCAAACACCTCTTTCTGAATGCTTCACTTGGGAATAAGAGCAAAAAGCCTTTCCATCAGCCACCATGATAGACAACTGTTGCAACCTACCAGACCATTTTCCTGCCACAATTCAGGATCCATTATAACTCCTTTTCCCTCCTTCAATCGCTTCTTGTGAGATGTTTAGTTTCAGAGGGGGGAAAAAAGTAACTAATTTACTCATCAACTCTAATGATACACAAATATTGAAAAGTTTTTTAACAGCTTTCCTTGTAAATTCAGTAAGTTGTGAACAAAAATATCCTCATTAAAAATGAATAGAGTTAGAGTAGTTCCAAGAGACTGGTAACTTTTTCCCCAACATTGGCAGGTGAGCCAGGGTCATTGTGACAGTTTTCTTTCTTTTATCTCTTTCTTTTACCACATGACTATTTATTTCATTAGTGCATAATGGCAACACTATTTGTAGCACACCAAATGCAATGGCGTGAGACTAGGGACATAGCATTGTTTTTGAGTTGCTGGGCCCATAGGCTCACAAGTTCAAGGCCTACGCAAACTACAGATCAGTTCAGGGAAAGTTATCCAAAGCCCATTTTGAAATAGTAGTCTTAAAAGAGAAGGTTGCATAATTCTGTGGTAGAGTATCTACCTGGCAAGCATACAGCCTTGGGTTCAATGCCCAGAAACTGCCTCCTACTTCCTAAAACCTTCCTTAGCATTAGACAAAGCCACATATAAAACTAATGTTCATGAAAATGGCTTTCTTGTTGAGTTCAAATTTCACAGATAGAACTTTAAAAGTAGTGCAAATACACCTAAAACACAACTTTTGTGTGTTAGGATTAAAACATACATAGCATATAATGCATACCAGTTGGGTCACTATTGCTGTCAAGGTACCCCCCGAACTGTCTCCCATAATGCAGATTCTAGAGGGATCCACTCCAAATTCTGCAAGGACTTTAGCCCAGAGAAAGAACTTGATCACAAAAACACAGTCTTCAAGGGAAGCTGGGAATTGATACTGAGGAGCAAGTCTGTAGCTGTAGAGGTAAATTAAGCAAAACACAGCAAAGGCCTTGTTAAAACCATGCAACTAAATATCTCTCACTCTCACCAACAGACACATTTTGAATCACTAATTAACCCCGAGCTCACTGGTAACTTCTGTCATAAAAGTAGATTCCAGTTGAGGGTTTCAGGTATTGGTTCTAAGGATGAATGAATGAGTGAGACATGTGAGTTATCCCTGGGAAGCCTGTGCATTTCAGTGGCCCCCAGTGTGCTTCGTGACTCAAAACCAACTAAGAATCATTGTCAGGATTTTCGAGATACTTTAAATTCAGACAATATAATAGTAAATATGACTATTTTGAAGAATGTGACATATGAATATTTTAAATATACCAATGGATCTTACTAAAACGTTCCGATTGATTCATACAGTTGAAATAAGACTAAGTAGTGTTACATTAGCTTGTCTTTAGCAGTGTGTGCCTGCACTCTATCATAGGAACATCAACTTGACTATTTCATTGTTTAACTCTATCACCTTCAAATCCATTGGAATTGGCAAACTATTTATGTGATTATGTTGAGCAATGTTCATCAGATGGTCCTTGTGTTTACATTTTTAATCTGTGCCTGGAAGATTTACAATTAGCACGATCTGAGCATAACAGTACTAAAACATTAATATTCTTCAAGGTAAAGAATAGCCAATACCTTAAAATGCAACCTGTAGAATTCTTTTTTTTTTTCGTTAGTTTTTTTTTAAATTTTAAATAGCTTGTTTTACATGTCAATCCCAGTTCCCTCTCCCTCCCCTCCTCCCGCACTCCCCTTCCACCCTCCCTCCCACCCTATTGCCACATACTTCCACATAGGGGATGTCTAGAGTCTATCATTTTACTCTTGGTAGGGTCAAGGCACTCCCCTAAGAGTCCAGGCTGAGAGAGCATCTCTCTTTGTGCTATAGGCACATGAAGACAGATTGTATACCAGGAATAGACACTGATCCACAGCTCAGAGCCCCATAGGTTGTCCAGGCCTTCTCACTGACACTCACATTTGGGGGGTCCAGATCAGTCCCATTCTGGCCTCCCCACTGTCGGTCTGGGGTCCAAGAGCACTCCCCTGTTCAGATCAGCTGTCTCTGCTGGTTTTGCCAGCCCATTCTTTGCCAATTTGCTCATCATTCCTCTCTCTCTATCACTGGGTTCCTTGGGTTCAGTTCAGTGCTTAGATGTGTGTTTGCCTCTGCTTCCATCAGTCCCAGGATGAAGGCTCCCGGATAAACAAATGTCACTATTTAAAATCCTTCCCTAAAGTTATATTGTGTTAAACTTAGTTGAAATGGCAGCAGTAAAGGCACTGCATAGTTGCTGTCACAATTTGTATATTTCTTAAAACTTAAGCAATTTGTCTGGTTCCATTTTGAAGTAATTATGAGCGGGACAGAACTGATCTCTCTAGTGTATCCTACCTGCAACCAATATACGCTCAACCATGAAATTCCTTAGAGTGATTCTGTCTGAGGCCGACAGTTCTGTACATCTATTTCTTCACTAGGGAACCGGAAAGAGGCATGCAGCAATTTCTTCACCCTCCTGCTGAGAGTCTCAGTGGCTCAGAGGACACATGGGAGGTCCTAAAGTAATAAGCACTTACTCATATTTTTGCTCCGTTATTGCAAAGGTTTGCAAAAGTCATGTCATGAAATATTTTAAGACTGATCATTTGGATAATATCTCGAAGTGTTCAGATTACTCAAAAATCTTCACCTAACTGGAATTAGAACCAAGAACAGCTCTAACCCCCACACAGCGACTACAAACAACTCACATAAAACCCAGTGTCTCAAGGAGATAATGAATAAACTTCCAAGGGATGTTACTAGCAGGTAAAATCGGGTGCTTTAGAATCCTGGAGTTCATCATCCCATGGATTTCATCGCTGTGTTAACAAAGATGCTTATCCCTCTGGTCTCATGCTTTCTCTACAGTTGTAGAAATAAAAGCAAAGACTGACGCCTTGAGGACACATTAACAGCAAAATCATAAGAAAACTGATATGAACAAATATCCATAGGATATGGGTAGTTGATGGCTTGGTGACAGGACACTGAAAAAGCCAACCTACATTGTGAAGGCAAGGGCTGTGGTAAGAAGTGTGATCATTCTCTTACTCTATTCCCAGAACAACAGCATCAAGCTTGTTTGCTGCCCATCTGTTCAGGTCGTCGTAAGCTGACATCTCTGAAATGAAAGAAACAAATATTAAAACGGTGTCCTGTAAATAGAAAACAATGGAAAGTAAGTGACTCTTAAGATGTGAGAGAATTGTGAGTTATCTCTGACTGATGGAAACTCGACAGTCTCCTCTTTCATTATCATGCAGATGTACACTCTGTCGGAGTCCAGGAAAAAAAGATCGTCTGTAACTCATTACCACCATATTCCACAGGACTCTTGGAGATGTATTAGAAAACCAGAAATTAAGTTGAAGATAACACTGTAGACAGTATTATAATTTTCACAAATACAGAGATACACCATAGTTATTCTTTTTAGGAACTTTTCAATGAAGAAGTATCAACTTACATAAGACAAGGTGTACTATTTGGTGTAATTAAAACAATTGAGTTTTTCTTTTACCAGAAGCTTGCATATTTGCAGAGGGTCATACATACTTAATAATCTTATAAGTAAACTTTAGGTTACCTTTCTGCATAGAATTGACAGTTTACATTTTCATTGAAATCAAATAAGGGCAGACTCGTACATTTGTAATTCCTTACAAAAGTTAACCATATAAAATACAGAGTTAATAAATTTAAAAGATGTAGAAAGAAAATATTTTCCTAAAGTTTTAAGATACCGTAATGTCAAGATTCTTTTTAGTTAGCAATATATACAATTCACCTACAAAGCATAAATTGCCATCTGTCACATTAATCATAAAAGCATAATAATTGCCAGAGAACAAATAAAAGAAACACGGAGTTATATCTTAGCAAATGTGTAGCTGGGAGTTCACAGCTTGGGGAAGCATGTATAGCTAATCATGTTTGAATTATAAAGTTACAGAGAACAGAGGCAGAACATAGACAAAATAACAAAATGTGTGCATCTACATGCCAATGTTTGACAGAAGATTTATCAAGAAATGAGTACCATTCACGAAATGTTTATCAATAACTCATGTGGCCATATTTTCACATCATGGAAGGTTGAGAAAGAAGGCAACAGAAGCAAAGAAGTGCCGGTGAGCAACCAGAAATGAAAGGCCAGGAAACAACGTAAGTGGTAATCTACAGAGTGTGCACAGGAACGAAAAGATGCTCAAAAGTTTGGGTCCAGACCATGTCATAAAGGGTAGGAGCTAATAGGGCTAAAGTAGAGCATGGTTGCCATTACTGGGGGATATTTGCATTTACTGTGTTCTTGTGCTGTTTATTTCCCCCTTTTAATCTTTGAGAAAAGAATAGAATGCTATCTGCTAAGGAATCCGTGTGACACACTAATGACCAGGTATGCATTCCAGTCCCAAGCTGAATTTATTTGAACTTAAATTCAGCAACAATGTTAAAGATGGAAAACAAGACCCCTGTCTACGGGATGGACATGAGAGCTAGGATGGAAACAGTAAAGAATAAAGCAGAAGACAATGCAGGCTCAACACCTAAAGAATGTAATAATAAATTCTGGGGATTTTTAAATATTTGTAAAGTCTAAACAATAACTTATTTCCACATGGTTTTAGTTTTTCTTTTTTTTATAGTGGCTGTAGCTGCAAATGAATGGATACAGTTAAGGAGAAAAAGGAAGTGCAAAGAAATTTCTTTCATTCAAGGCAACAGTGGAGATTACTGGTGTAGCAAAGCGGTCACTTTCATGTCACACAGCTTATAAAAGAATCAGAAGAGAAACACACAGACACTGCAGTGTATGGAAACACGTGTCAAGAAATAAAACATGACAGTATAATAACTTGAAACAGAAACCAGGGTCAACAGAGGTCAAGACAGAAGACACAGTACACACTTTAGGAGTCAACAAAGGGGGTAGGGACAATTGCAGGTAGAAGAAACACAAATCTAATGATGATTTGGAAGGAAACACCCCCAAGGAAAGCAGAGAGACTCATCTTGACCAAAAGATAAACAGGTCTTTCCCCAAGACACAGCTAGAGAGCAGTGAAGAAGGGATCAGTAAGATTTCAGTAAGATGCCGATAGTGTGAGTTGGGTAGGGGGAGACATGGCCTGGGAGATGCCAAACGTATGGACTTGTGTGCTGGAAGGGGTGGATAAGGCCAGAAACAGGATAGAAATTTAGAAACGTAATTGGAGTAAAACAGAGGGACTAACTGCTTTTGAGAGGTGGCATATTCCAGCAACGGCGAGAGCATAGATGACATGCTCAGCAGTAGCAGCAGCCTGAGTGCCCTGATTTCTGATGATAGGACTGTTGCTTCCTCCTCTCCCTAACTGTGGGACTTTGAAAACATTCCTTCATCTGTTTCTTCACCACTCAAACACTGATGACAATGCCTGTCTGAACAATGCTCACTCAGTTGGCTGCCCCGATGAACACAATAGCATTTCTGCTTATCCTGAAGTGTTCCAGCTATGAGGACAAAATAATGGATCAATAATTAAGCTATAGGCTCTTTGAGAAAAAGAGTGTTATCGCTTGTTTCTTAAGTACATGGTACAGTATTACAACATATTGCTGCGGAGTGAACCCATAAGTCATCAAAAGTCTGAAATGGTGTTTATGTGTGCTCATATGTGTGGGTGTGTCTAGACGTAGGTCTGTGTGTCTGTCTTAGCTACTGAAGTAGTCTCTAGACAGCAACTAATGACTCAGCTTTATTTTATTATTTTAACAAAAGGTTATGTTTTGGATTCCAGGCTCTGTATTATTTTTATATCACAATCTACAACTTAGACAATTATAATTGAAGTATGGCAGTGATTACATTATTTCAGACACAATAATTAAAACACCTGGTTCAGTTCAATGTTTATCTTATTTATGCATTTAGGTAAATCTATAACCTATGCTTATTTGTTGCATTTTCAAATCTAGGATATCAATATACTTATTTAAACCATATTTTTCTAACAAACCATCTTATTTCTACTTGATTTTTTTTATTTACCAAGGTGTAAATGAAGAAATATTTGTGATCTATGACCCATACATTCCAATGTATCACTGTTAAGATGCATGTACTATCCAAATCAAGATTGTATTGACAAATATGCTGTCAATTTATTGATATGAGGCACATAGAAATTATTTAAATATGAATATTGGAACAACACACACATTAAAGGTACACTTACTGCAACTTCCCAAGACAAATGCACCACCATGAATGAATATTATAGCTGGTCTCTGCCTTTCAGATGTCATTTTTGGCAAGTACAGACGAAGAGGAATGCCACCAAAGTTTGTGTCAATCACTGTAATGTTTTCATCTGAAATTGGCTTTGTAAGGTGAACTGCTGTTGCAGTTAAAAATACTTCTTCATATTTCATAAGACCTATGTTTTCAAACAATGTGGCCTATAAACCAAGAAAAATTTTAAATATTATACATTTTTACTCTAATAACAATAAATACACATAGATGCATTGATACAAACAAAGACAGTGTGATGATACCCTAGAGAACTGATTTTTGTGTCCTCATATTATTTTGGTAGCATGAAAATCTCATTGTGGTTATCTGCATCCGACTTGAACAAGATTGAGTTCCCCAATAATTTATCAAGGATAAGGAATGGGTCAATAAAATCCCTTGTCTTCTTGAGAAAATATTGGTGTTTATGGGCTAATAAGGAGGGTGTCATTTTCTTGCATACCTGTTAATGAGTTGCCCTTGCTATAGCAAATAATCTCCTGCCAATGCTCAAGTAAGAAACTCTATTAAATTCATTGAATCTCACAAAAGAGTGAATACATTAAAGTAAGAGGGGGCTTTTTGAGAAAATGAATTCCAGTAGGCCCAGGAAGGAGTGGGAGTAAATGCATGAATCTGTCAAACAAGCAAACAAACAAACAATAAATGCTCGGAGATTGTCCTGGAAAATGCATCCCTACTTGCTGGCTTTTATAGGGCTGTAAGTTGCAAAGCATACTTTCAGAGGAGGAAAGCCATCAACAACCTTACCCAACAGTGAGCCCTGAGAACTACAATAGTCACTGGACTGGCAAGACTTGCCCAATCTTGCAATAGCCCTTTGAACATTATGGGAATAATCAACCATGCTCTTATTGGATTTAAGTTCCATTACACAAGACAAAACTCATACCTGACTGCATTGCTGGGTCATGAGCCTGAGAATAGCAGGTGATAGGCCATAGGGACGAACCTACTCCTGTCACTCTATCAAATGTACATACTACTAAACTGAGTGCTAACGATGTATTGTTACACCCGTACATTGGTGCACCTCTCAGTCCTCTTCTGAGAAAGTTCTGTTTGCAGCAGATGGTGATTAACACAGAAAGGCAAAGTAGGAGACTACTGAATACCCAGCTCTGATATCTATACGCTTGCATCTATATGGAACATCTCCACCGCTTTCTCTCCTGCCAAAGTTCAGAGATCATTGCAGGAAAGGGTACTGAAAGACTATGTAAGCCAGAGATGCTTAACACCTACAAAGAAGCAGTGTCTTCCAGACACAATATGGCAGTGTCGTAAATGAACCCAGTAATTGTGACAGTGTGCACAAGGACTGCACAAGCCTAAGTCAGACCCATGCCTGCTACAGAGAAAGAAGATGGCTGCAAAAATGCCACACTTAGCCTACCATCTGTTGGTAGTTTATAGACACTGGGAGAGGAGAGGAAGAGTCAGCTTCCTTTAAGGGTATTTCCCTGGGACATCCAGTGCATGATGGTCACACCATGAAGAGGATAGGGGAAGTACAAATCGGACTAGGTGAATGGGGGCAAAGCAGGAGGACACGAATCTAGATGAAGAAGTGTGGGTGAATCTGGAAGGAATTCATAGGAGGGGTAAATGTGGTCAGAAATCACTGTACACGGTTCCTAAAGAACTAATTTTTAAAATTACAAAATAATGGAGGAGACAGAGACCAAACTGACTATCTTGTCACCAAATGAAGCTTCCTGTACCAGCATTGGGTACATCTAATTGAGTTGTTCTCCCAAGGGGTCCTCAAACAATTCAGGCTGTTACCAAGACTCTAGCTTGTTCTCTATAAACTCACGGAAAGGTCCCATGGCTGAAGACACACAGCCAGACATTACACAGTGTGTTAGTCCTTTGAACACTTAGCCTAAGTGGGATGCCACCCTCAAATCCCTTCCTTGAGAGCTCAGGAATCCCTGCGTGAGAGAAGGCAGAAAGAGTATAAGAGCCAGAGAGGGTCACCGATACCAAGAAAACCATGCATGTCCTCTATACCAACAGGAGCAAAGTTCATAGAAATTCACAGATATTGTAGAAGCAGTAACAGGGTCTGCCTGGTTCTGAAACAGGCCCTCTGTGTATACATATTATGGTTTCCAGTGTAGTTTTGTTTGTTTGTTTGTAGTTTTTAATGGGATTCGTTAATATACAGATGGAAAGGTCTCTGATCCTTATGCCTTCTCTCGAGATTTTTTTTTTCCTCTTACTGGTTTTATGTCATCCAACTTGGATGTTTTTATCTTATCTCATGTTAATTTGTTATATTTTTAAAAAGTGAATGAAAGACTTGCCACTAGGAAAAGGTTAATAACTTAGCTGTCATTTATATCTGCTGGGAGAGGTAAGATCCCCTGGAATGCTCTGGGTACATCAACCATTCTGGGTCAGGCCTCATGTTTAGGAGTAGTTGACAACATATAATATGTTCCACAGCATTTTTGTGTGTTTCTATTTGATTACAATTTGGTGTTTTGTTTTGCTGTTTTTTTCTACTTTTGTTTGCATGTGGTTTTATTTTGTTTTCTTGGTTTGAGGGGTTTTGATATTGCATTGAGCTTTTGTTTTGGGGGAAAGAATTTAAAGTTGCATGGGTATGAAAGGGAGATAATCTTGAAGGATTTAGGGGAAGGGAAGCATATCATCAGATACATTTAAATATTAAAAACTTTTAGATAATAAAATATAATGAAATTGGAAATAATATTTTATCACTTTGCATAATTATAAAAATACTTTAAATCCATTAAATACGTCATGTAAATTTTAACTTTTATATCTTTCTTATCTCCAGTCATGGAACAAATGTAGATACTCTCTATACTTCATTAGCTAAAACCCCAGACATTGTAAAATGATGCTTGTCAGCATATACTTTCTTATATACTTAATGCCAGTGCTACAGTGTGGTTATTCATTTTGCCATCGAGAAAAAAATAAACAAACTTAATTAACCAGGCTGTTTAAGATCTACCCTCATTTGATACTTATGTGGAAAGGGGTTCATTTTAGGGAAAAGAATGGAGGTAAACACAGAAGAGGGAAAGAAGAAACTAGCAGGGTACAAGTGATAGGGGAAATGGGAAAAGGGGGTGGGGGATACAAAAGAAGTAGGGATGTAGATAAAATAAAAATATGGATATCTGAAAAGGCTACAAAGAATCATACTATTAACTACTTACATAGAAAATTATAATACACATTATTCTGTATATAGATATACATGTAAAATTTTGTGAACATTTTCAATCTGGGATGTCAATGATTCCTTTAAGAGTCAAAGACTACATAACCCAAACTTCAGGTGAGACTTGAGATACTTTCCTTTGAATTGTTGAAGACAATGGTCCAAGAGACCACCAAACATTCATCCTAACGCCATTGTCTTTGTTACTCCTAAGAGATGGAGAGTAAGATCCTGTTGCTGAAGGTGTCATGAATATAAGAAACAGAGCCCAGAGAGCCATGAGCTGGAACTGTCCTGAATGTCTCCTCCCTGAGGACTGGCTTTCTGTCCTGACCTGTGGAACATTCAACGTAGGATTGGAGGACAACTAGGAGAAAGATGGGGGACAAGAGATATGAGAAAGGACACCAAGACAGGGGTCTGACAACCTTTATTTTATTTATAAAGGGGAAGTGAGGAGGGGAAGGAATGGGGGTGTAGTGCAGCAGCAAGGACGCTGGCAGGCAAGAGGTCAGTGGGAGAGGTGTTGCCTGGTAACCTGATAGCAGGGTCCAATCCTATCTATTACAATTTACTATTGCTCAGGCATATCTCCTGAGAACTTTGTAGTTTTCCAACTAAGCTAATCTTTAACGGACAGATAAGCCACAGGCCTGTTACTTGGAATTTGCTTTATGTCAGAAGAGGCAGCAGGGTGGTCTTGGAGTCGTGACTTCTCTATGAGGACATGATGCTGCCGGATTGGTCTTATGGCGGAGGCCCCTGATGTCTTTCATTGTACCAGAAGGCATCATGCTGGGTTCCAAATGAGGGAAGCAAGAAAGAGTCATCCGCACATATGGTTCTTATGAACCGCATCACCTACCAGCATGGCATAATAGCACTAAGGTTGGTAGTGGTTGGTACACATACCTTAGCAGCAGCCAGTAACTCTCAGTCTCAAAAAGAGGAACACTTTGGATGGTAATGGAAACCCAGCTAACCCCTCAGTATTAGTGAAGTTATGAATCTTGGGAAAGAATCTACTTAGCCAGTAAATTCCTACCATCAGTCTAAACATCTGCCCTTAATCTCACTGATAAGCATAGTGCTCACATCTTATCAAGGAAACCTCTCTTCCCACAACAAAACAAAATGAAGAGGTGTAGAGCCTGTTCTCAGTGGGTGGATCTACAATACACCCCCACAGCTGAGAAAGTTCAAGGAGCATTGGGGAAGAGGAGGTGGGAAGACTTGAAGAGACAGAAGGTCAGAAATTTTACTGTGAAATTGTCTATCCCAGCTATGCCAGAATCTTCACCAATAAAGTGTCTTGCTAGCATGTCTGCCCAACAAGAACAACTCCAATAGACATGCTAGTGGAGACAGGGTAAGGCTCATTAGGCCTCAACCGCACACACACACATACACAAACACATTCTTATTGATGATGAGGTAAGCGTCAGTTTTGAAGCCCAGATGCTCAAGAGAGACTCAGAGAAGGTGTAGCAGTCTCTCTACTGAAAGGCACGGTCTCATCTACCTCTTCTCCTACCGTCCAGTAAACAAAGTAAAATGTGGGTTAGTAGAGAAAGAAAATGGTTCCAGGATGACTAAGCAAATGTTGAGTTCTGGGACTAAAATATGGCGGATATCCAGATGGGGAACCTGGCAGCCCTTCTGTAATGTGTTAGGTAGCATTTTCCTCATCTGCCACAGTTTTGTGTCTCTGCGATCCCTTGTTTTCTCCTGTCTTCTGCCTAAGCTTCCTAGAATCTTTGTATCCACAAGGCTTCCAGACAAAAGCATGACTTGGTAAAAGGTAACCTAGAGTGTCCTCCATGGTGGACAGAGGTAGTCTTCTTGTGTTTAAGTTGTATCACTGCCATAAAAAAAAGGTCTGAATTCTAGCAACTTAGAACTCAGGAAAGATAATACAAAGGCAAATCACTAGAGGTTACTTTTGAGCAGCTGTGGGAGTCTGAGACTTGTCAGGGAGTGTGCCAACTTGCTCTGCTCATGAATACACACAGTGCAGCCTTCCATCAGATTTTACAAATGAGATATCGCAAACAGACTACTGAAAACCCAGACAAGAGGGTCAACTATCTTCCACAACAGAAGTAGTTAAAGAGATCTGAGAAAATAGAATAAATGTCACTATCGGTTCTGTGTGTTATTAAAACACATTTCATCTCACTCAAATATATTAGTTGTATTAACTGACAATGACAGTATCAGTATCATCATAGGGAAAACTGCTCAGGTAGCTAATTTTGACAAATATAACCAAATCAAATTTATCTAGAGGCCTCACAAAGTTCCTGTGAACAGAAAGTTTGAGAGTTACATTAAAAGAGAAAATAACCAAAAGTATATTGGTTAAAATTCACCAAATTTTTAAAACTTGATGGAGGTAATATGTGAGATTCCAGAGAGCATATGAGTCTAGATATTGTCAAAAGCATCAAAAATATCAAATCTTCCTAACAATTTCTAGTTATTGCTTTCAGACAATACTTTTTTTTTAAATGCTGATGTTTATATTTCACAACATTCAGTGTGTTAGCATACACTTTGTGTCCCTCTGTTTGTAGAAAATCGGTTAAGCATATTAGTGATTAAATAAACATCAAGATTATCTGGCTTATATATCATAAATAACACTGGAGTCCCTTTCAAACACTTTGAAATAAAAGAAGTTTCAAATATACTTGTAGCATGGCATCCCAATTCCCCAGTTTAAAAAAAAAATATATATATATATTACCACAAGTGAAGTCATTTTTATAAGAGAATCCATGAGTCTCACTTTCCAGGGTTCTTCAATGTTCTCTGGAACAGGTGAATACACACAATAAGCAAGTAGAACACAGGAGAATCCAAAGCACAGGGCTTTGTGCCCCATGATAAATCTTTACCGAACTTATGTGTGGTGATAGTCGACAGCATCTCATATATAGACTACGGAGCAGTAAGGCAAAGGTGAAAGGTGAGACATTTAAGGCAAAATGTTGGTTTTAGCTACAATGACTCGATATTCAGCTAAAAGACCAAGCCACTATCAAGACTGGTTATGCAACTGCACAGCTTTGTGGGGCAGAATTTACTATAAACTGTCTAAGTGTGCAGAATTTACTATAAACTGTCTAAGTGTGCAGCCATGGCAAAAAAAAAAAAACCAAAAAAAAAACCCAAAACAGATGAGAGCTGTTGGCTCTTCCAGCTACATAACATCAGAAGAGCAGAATCATTTAGGACCCTAACTAGAGTATGATTAAAAAAAAAAGAAGGACCAAGAGATCCATTTGTTCTCATGCCACTCTACAAAGGAGAGTGACAACAGTGTAAAAGCAAGATATTAGGTAATATTTGATCAACCTTAAGGCTGACGCCTACACCACAGGTCATTAGAAAATTCAAATTACTATGTCAGTGAACTGTAAAGGCAATTGGAAATGAAATTTCTATTCTTTCAAAATTATGAACCAGTGCATCAAATGCTTAAATATGTATGCATGACACCATCTATTAAACTCAAAATTGAAGATTCATATAGTTACTTACATGATCATAGAAAATCTGAATGTTGACTGTGTAAACATTTGTTGCTTCCTGATATTCCCAATATCCAGAGTAGATGAAAGATTAGTAGATGAAAAATTTAAAACTGAGTATACCTTGGCATTTGTCTGTTCCTTTGTGAAAATTCCTCTCTTGTCTGTATTCTACTAGCTCTGCCATAGAATACTTCCCTAAGACAAGGGCTCTAGAATCCTCCTCTCTAACTTTTGGGCAGAAGTTGCTCCTGGCATTCTTAATTGTTTCATGTCACAATCTTAACCCAAGCCTGCTTTGATATCTATCTAAATGCCAGAATGTCGGTCAAAAGCCATCCATTCCACAAAACAATGTGGGGAAATGGATGTACATGGAGGGTACATTTGCTTGTTCTCCCTCCCTCTCTCCTCTGAATGGCATAGAAGTCACATAGAATTTGATGGGCATTTTCCTCCCTCCCATCCAGTCACATAAGCTCCATTTACCCTCAAATTTTCAAAAACAGAATTTATGATCAATAAGAAAGAAAACTAAGAAGGTTTTTAACTGTCTGGCTTCTAGCATCCCATTTTTTCCTAATAGGAAAGAATATAATGAAGCCATAACATGAAGGATTCGTTCAGAGGTTTTAGTAAAAACACAAACATGGAGGCATGAAGGGCACGCCAATAAAATTTATCTCAAGAGAATCAGAAGAAAAAATAAAGGAAAAGATAATGAGACATAAGTGACAATGCTTTTGTCCGTTGTACTTCATTCATGGCGTGCACCTAGTTTACTTTGTTGCAAACACAAGAGGCGAGGGAGGAGCTGGAAGGCACAAGACTTAGTTCCAAACTGACTGAAGACACAAACCCACGCACTGACTGAAGACACAAACCCACGCTCGCTCCAGTAGCTCAGTGAACTGCAAGCAGTGTAAACACAGACGAATCTACAGCAGACTCAACAGCCGCCGGCGAAACAAAGCCAAAACCATTCAGTAAGCAGGACTGCAAGACAGCTCTGCAACTCTACAAGGTTCCTAGTCGCTGGCAGACACAAGGGCAGACCCTAGTCAAACCACAAAAGCCTTCAGAGAAAGTGGCCAGGTGGGTTAGCCTAACCAGTCACATGACCCCTTAACCCAAAGAGTCTTTTCCCACTTAGACACATGAGACAATCCTGAGAGAGGGAAAACCGGAGGCCATGTGAGATGCTCTCAATTGGGTCACATGACAGCCTGTAAAGGGGAGAGTGGTTCCCAATCAAATAACTGAAAGAAGCAAAACAAAACTAAACTAAACTAAGTCAGGCGTGGTGGGGCACAGCTGAAATCCCAGCAACTGGGAGTTAAGGGAAGAATCCTGAGATCACAGTGAACCTGGGCAGTCAGTTCCAGGGCAGTTTGACTGTGGGACAAGACCTTTTCCCAAAACATAAATGAGGCAAAGATGGAGAAAGGGGCAGAGGGAGAGGGAGGAAGGAGAGAGGGAGGAGTAGGAGGAAAGAGGAGGAGAGGGGAAGGAAGGAGAGGTGGGGGGATGGGGAGAAGAAGAGGGAAATTAAAAGTCCTTAGACATCACGGTGCCTTTTCCTACAGCCATAGAAGACTGCAGTATAACATCCACAGTCTGCACCTAGCAGCCCACTTCTGCTAGTCATTTTTCACTCCCCATCAGTCTCTGCCTACCACTACCACCAACGCTGGAATAATGTTCTTTTGGTTCTAGCTTTTTACAGCCGAAGCTGAAGGGCTCTGATTTTTCAGTTGTGTTTGGGAGGGCATCCCAGCTGCTGATGTAAATCTCTTGATCACTGCCAGGAATTTTCACCCCACTTCCCTTGCCACCCAATTGATAAACAAAGTGAAGTGGGTACCAGCTGTTAGAGGACACACAGTTCCTTTCAATACCAAGCAAAATGGGGTCCACGGGGGTGAGTGGCGTGGGGGGGAGGAATTCAGATCTCCTGCCTCTCTGTCTTGACTCTAATGCGTAATTCTGTGACATCTGTCTGAAATCAGGGAGATGTGGTGGCGGGAACTAATTTTTGTGCCTTATGATAGTTTATCCGCATGTCTGTTCTTAAATCTGATTCAGGAATATTTCATTCCTATGGTTCTGCAATGTAAGAAATCTAGTCCTGGGGTTTGCCAAGCAGTGCCCCTTTCTCTGGGGTTGTTTTGACTATACAGGATATTCTGTGCTTCCCAGGGGATCTAAGATTGCTCTCCTCTATCTCGTTGAGAAATTATGCTGGGATTTTTTTTATTGAATTCTATTAGATCTATATTAGTGTTTTGCATGATAATCATTTTCTCAATATTAATTATTGATATCCATAGTCATGGTTCTTCCTTTTTCCATTTTCTAATGTCTTCCTAATTTTTTTCCCCTAAAGTTTTAACCTTTTCATCGTTACAGTCTTTCGCTTCTGCCTTTAGAGGAGTTACAAAGCAGCACTAACTCTCTAACTTATTGATGATAAGGTTCTTTCCCCAATTTATCTCTCTAGGCGTTTGCCATTTTTAGAGGAGAGCCCTTGATTTTTGTGTTTTCATTTTGTCTCCTGTAATTTTTTTTTGGCATATGGCTGCTAGTTCTCACTGTCTTCTGATAGAGCATTAGGCGGCTTACTGGTAAAATCATGTCACTTCCAGAAAAAGAATTTTGACTCCATTGCTGTTCACGATTCTTCCATTTGCTTATCTTGCCCCTTTGCTCTAACAAAGACTCTCAGCACTGTACCAAATGAAACGGAGAAATTGCACACCTTTCCACTCAGATGATGTCAACTAAAATTTTAGCACATACACCTTTTATTATGTTGAGATATGTTCCTACCCATCTGAATAATATTATTGTGAAGAGGGTTTTTCCCCCCAGAGGCTTTTTCCACATCTGTGAAAGCAATCATATTTCTTTCCGTGAATTCATTCATGTTACTCATCACATTCATCAGTTTATGTATATTTTACAACCTCCGTCCATCTGAGAAGGAGCCCAATGATCACAAGTGAGCTTTTGATGCATTCTTGAATTTTGTTTTCAAATGATTTTTGGTCACTATTTCATGTTGGATATTAGTTTGCCATTTTCTTTTTTCTTGAAATCTTTAACTGATTTGGTCCGACTTGACACAAACTTGAGTCATCTGTGTAGAAGGAACCTTAATTGAGGAAATGTGTCCATCACATTGGCCTATAGTCATGCCTATGAGACATGATCTTGATTAATGATGGAGGAGGCAGATTACTGTGGGCCCTGCTATTCCTGGGCAGGTAGTCTTGGCTTGTATGAGAAAACACTATGGAAAGCAAGCCAGTGAACGGTGTTCCTCTATGGTCTCCCGTTCAGTTCCTACCTGCAAATTTTATGTCTTGAGCTTTTGTTTGGCTTTCCTCAGTGATTACTGCAATTCATACATTTAAATAACAATATACCCAAGTCTCTTTTATTCTGTTTTCTTTTATAACCCCAGAGCAACAGAAAGCAAACCAGAACAGAAATTTCTACCCGTGAGTGGGTATTTCTGTGGTGTTATTTGGAAGGGTGTGGGGGCGGCTGCTGTGGGGAGTTTTGAAACTCTAGGCTAAAATGTACCATTGATTGCTTGGAGATTAATCATTTATTGAGACTGGGAGATAGGAGTGCAGAGGGGGGCCCAGACGAGGGAGGCCTGTCTTGTGAAGTTTCAGAGGGAAGCAAGGAGTGTATCAGAGTCAGTTATGTAATACCTTGATTAGCAACCTGTGTAAGTAAAAACACTTTCCTTTATTGGATAATTGGTGCTGGATGTCTGGCATGGAAAGTAATCAGCAGTGATTAATAAGAGACCAGCATCATTGTGGTGAAGTCTTCTGGGAGTCAGCAAACAGAAGCTGTGGTCCAGTGAGGAGCGTAGATTACACTTCCAGTTCCCAGCAGACCGTGTCAGATGGTGAACTGAACAGAAGTCTCTCGCATGGTGCCTTTGAAACGGGGTCAAAGAGAGCCGCTGAGTCTCAACACTGTGTGGCAGGTTTAGAGGCTCCCTGCTGAGGCCAGAACATGCCATTGGTTAGTATGAAGCTTCAGTTTCAGTACACAACAGGAGACACTGGTTCACATAGTTTTTAGGATTGATAACTACTTTTCTTTCCCGTAGTATATATGGAAATCTAGTCAGCATAGCTGAAGTTTACCAGTCAGTATTAGCATAATTTCTTCATTTCCTATGACTCAAATGTCTTCAGTAATACTGTTACCACCAAGTTCTGGAGAGCATCTAAGAGCAATTGCAATGTATTGCAAGAGTTGGTAGTGAACTATAGGATCCACTGATTAACAAATTGTAAAAAGTTACCTCTTACCTGGCACTGAGCCTTTTCTTTAAGAGATGATGGTGTCTGAGAGAGAAATTGTTTCCCTGATAACAACTCTGCTTAAATCATTTTCAAATAATTTAGGAAGCATATAAAATAGTACATTTCTATAAGACTTTTAAGAGGCTTTTGTCTCCTTTAGGAGACAACACACACACACACACACACACACCATCTGGGGTCCTCCTGTTACCTCGCCTTCCTGGGACTGTGGATGGTAGTATGGTTATCCTTTATTTTCCAGCTAATATCCATTTATGAAAGAGTACATACAATGTTTGCCTTTCTGAGTCTGGTTTATGTCAGTTGGGATGATTTTTTTTCTAGTTCCATCCATTTGCCTGCAAATTTCATGAGGCCATTGTTAACAACTGAGTAATATTCCAATGCGTATGTACCACATTTTTCTTTATCCATTCTTTGTTTAATGTTTTCAAGTTCTGACTATTATGAATAAAGCTGCTATAAACATAGTTGAGCAAGTATCCTTGTAGTATTATTAAGCATCCTGTGGGTATATGCCCAAAAGTGGTATAGCTGTGTCTGGAGGTAGATTGATTCCCAATTTTCTAAGAAACTGCCATATTGATTTCCAAAGTGGTTATACAAGTTTGGACTCCCACCAGCAGTGGAAGAGTGTTCCCCTTGCTCCGCTCCACATCCTCTCTAGGATAAGAAGTTATTTGTGATTTTGATCTTAGGCATTCTGACAGGTATAGATAGATTCTCAGAGTCTTTTTGATTTGCATTTCCATGATGGATAAGATGTTGAACATTTTTTAAAGTGTATCTTGGCCATTTGAGATTACTCTATTGAGATTTCTCTGTTTAGATTAGTAGCCCATTTTTTATTGTATTTTTGTTTTTCCATGTTTAGTTTCTTAAATTCTTTATGTATTTTAGAGATCAGCTCTCTGTTGGATGTGGAATTGATGAAGATCTGTTCACATCCTGCAGACTGGCATTTTGTTTTATTGACAGTACCTTCTGATTTATAGAAGCTTTTCAGTTTCATGAGGTCCAGTTTATTAATTGTTGATCTTAGTGTCTGTCTTATTGGTGTTGTGATCAGGAAGCTTTATCCTGTGCTAATGCATTCGAGGCTATTTCCCACTTTCTCTCCTATCGGGTTCAGTGTAAGTGTATTAATTTTGAGATCTTTGATCCAGTGGGACCTGAGTTTTGTGCAGGATGATAAATTCTGATCTATTTGCATTCTTCTACATGCAGATATCCAGTTTGATCAGGACCGAAGATGCTTGACTTTTCCTCCATTGTGTAATTTTAGTTTCTTTACCAAAAATTGGGTGTCCACGGGTATACACTCTCATCCTCTCCAGAATTAGCTTTCGCTGTGTTTTTTAACTTAGCCATTCAGATAGGAATGGAGCAGAGGAGCATTAGGCTTGTTAAACATAATGGAGATCCCACTACCAATACAAAGTTCATTAGAAACTTAAAAAGCGATCGTAGTGTAGTGTGATAACAATCTGAATAAAGGCAGCCAGCTACTCTTAATAGCCCAATGAATGAAACAGAGTAGTGTAGTGGCTATGTATGTATATGTCTATCTCTCTGTCTCTCTCTGTCTCTCTCTCTATATATATATATATATGTATATGTACATATACATATACACGTATCCATTGATCTCTCTCTCTCTCTCTCTCTGTGTGTGTCTGTGCAAGTGCTAGTATTTCACAAATAAGCAGCAAACTTATCATGCTGCTGTTAAGATGAGCAAAAATGCTCAAACTGCAGGGAAAAAATTAAATGAAAGTAATGAAGACAAGGGTTGATTACCAACTGAATTCACAGACACGGATAAGTTTCCCCGAGTTTGCTTAGCTTTAAACAAAAGCACAAAACAGGTTAAAACAACCATTTGGGAAACAGCAGCAATATCAACCAAGACATCAGAACATGTGACAATGGTTGTCGTCCTCTTGGTGGAAATGAGTCTCTTTGCTCAGGTGTTGGTGCTGACAGAGGTGTGGGTCCTATAGTAACAGAAATGAGTAGGCCTGCATATTATCAGCTCAGATGGCTTCCTAGGTTAAGCATGCAGTTTTTGTGTAGGCTAATGATGCACTTTAAAATATGAAAACAATACTGTGAATAATTCTGACTCCCGTATAGTATTGGCTAGGTGTCATCTCAGATTGAGAATCATTGTCTGAAAGTACATGAAATTTTAACTTTTAAAATTAAAGTATAATTGTGTAATTTTCAGCTTCCATTTCTCCCTGAAACTCAACCCAACCCATGTATTTCTCTAATTCTCTCTCAAATTACACACACACACACACACACATATCCACTCACACATATGGTTGCATATACATATATATATATGTATGTATACATAAATATATACACATATATGCATATGGTTAAATATATAAAGACAAGCCGGGTGGTAGTGGCACACACCTTTAATCCCAGCACTCAGGAGGCAGAGGCAGGCGGATCTCTGTGAGTTTGAGGCCGGGCTGGACCGACAGCCTCCAAAACAATACAGAGAAACCCTGTCTCATAAAAAACCAAACAACAACAACAATATATATATATATAAAGACAACCTGCTAAGTTCATTTAGCGCTACTTGTATGTACGTGATTCTAGGGCTGACAACTTGATATCAGCTAATTAGGAGATTAATAGTTGTTGTGAAATATTGACTTAATTATGTAAAAGTATTTGTTTATGCTCCATTTGTTTACCTATGTAAAGATGTGTTGCATTTGTTGCCTAAGGCACCTGATTGATCTAATAAAAGCTGGACAGCCAATAGCTAGACATTAGAGGGACAGGTGGGGCTGGTGGGCGGACAGAATAAGGAGGAGGAGGAATCTAGGCTCCAGGGAAAATGAGAAAGAAAAAAAGGGAGATGTCCAGGGCCAGCCAGCCAGATAGACACTAGTCATCCAGATACAGAGGAAGCAAGAAAATAGGATATACAGAATGTAAGAAAGGTAAAACGTCCTAAGGTAAATGTAGATTTTTTTAAAAAGCAGGTTAAATTAAGTTATAAGAGCTAGTGTGCAGGTGTAAGATAAGATGAAGAATTCATGTATAATAAGTCTCCGTGTCATGATTTGGGGACTGGTGATACAAGAAAGCCTGTTAAACATATCTGGCTTGATCTCACTAAATTACAAATAAGGTTCAGATATTTAAACTTCGGGACAATTTGTGTTGAAGGTGTTAGCCTTGCTCCCTAGTACACAGAAAAGGTGTATTAGTAAGTAATAAGCAGTAGACAGGCTCCATATGTAGTGAATGAAAACAAAAACTGATCTAGTCTACACTGAGGAAACTGTGTGTGTGTGTGTGTGTGTGTGTGTGTGTGTGTGTGTGCAGCACACAATGAAAACTCATGGCTGAAATACAGTGTAATGATCACTCCACACCAATGTCACAACAATGTCTACCTTAAACTTTCTCCTCTTTCGTCATCCTGTTCCTGTTTCTGCCTGGAAACTCATGCCCTTTTGAAACCATGCTCACACATTATTACCAAACTACTAGATTTGATTTCTCAGAGAGTATCTCTACACATGATATTAAAGATGACAACAAAATTATTGTCTCCATTTTATTGTATTGAAAATTAGCAAACTTAAGCAAATGTCCAAATATGCTCAACCACATTTATTCTAACTTGCAAATAGGTTTATCCAAAGTCCAAATCATGTTTAAACTCTTTAATATACATTGAACCATAACTTTCAGGTAACATTGCTAACTAATTGACTGCCTAGCTGGGCGTACCATTGATTTATAAGCTTTCTTCTAACCAACTAATATACTTATCTTTTATCCTCGAACCTAGATTTAAATAAACTGGGGCTGTGGCAAATGACACGGCTCCGTGGATCCCATCCTCCACATGGTCATGCGTGACCGGAACTCCAGCATTTCTGAGTCGGGTGACATAAATAAGTCCATCATCTCTCAGGATGTCATGCTCACACGTGAGGATGTAAGTTAATGGCAATCTCTGTAACTGGGAGTCACTTGCTATCAAAGGAGACACCTTACTGTAAGTAAGTTCTGGGTAGGAAGTGTTCAGTTTTCCAAAAATGGGCTCCTTGTAAACATGGATCATTCTATACTTTTCAGGAAGGAAGTCGCTCCAGTTAACACGTTTGAACAGGTGTCTTGATCCTTCAGGCATGTGCTCATTTCTCAGTATGGCCTTTGTTAGCTCTTCATCCTCTGCTATATATAGACATGACAGCTTAATTGCCATCTTCCTTGACAGAAAGGGGCCGTGTTCATACTCTTGATAAGATGGCGTCATGGTATCAATGGCCTGTAGTCCAGGGTACAACAAGGCTTGTGCCTTAAGCTTGTTTTTGTATTCTGGATCATCCTGCAGCTGTAAATAAAATACATAATGAATGTGAATGGAGTCAATTGCTTTAAAAAAAGTACTGGTAAGTTTGTTTTAACATCATCTGGAGGTAAATGAATTCATGAAACTGAAATGGTGATTCTCTCATAACGTTTACTCATTGCTTGAGAATTGGAATGCTGTTTGACCTTCTTCACACTTGGCAAGCAAACGGGACAATGACCTGAAGAATCCTACTGAAGATGATAGATGGTTATGTTTAAAGATATTTTTAGTTTTTGCTGACATGTTATCTATTTGTATCTAGAACATAGTGTCTTCCTGTGTCAGCCTCCCATGAGGTCTAAACATAGGCATGTGTCATTATACCCAGCTTGCTTATCTAAATTTTTGACCTACAGTAATCTAAGATAGCAGTAACAATGAATACAGCAAAACAGTGTATCAAAAACCCATTCAAATGGAGCATAGTCATTTGTTGTTACATGTTGCAAACAATCCTATCCTATGTCTTACTTTTAGTTCTTAGTATTATAACATGACAGGAAACACAAAGAAAAATTCATGAAAATCAGAAGAGCAGAAGAAAGTATGTGTTGGAGGCTGTGAGAGTTACAGCAGATGACATCAAGTGTTCAGATGTTAGCCCATCAGAGGAGTGATTTTCTGATGAGGTTATTCTTGTCCAGGCAAAATCGTTGATTGCTAAAGCAGCTTGGTGTCTCCCCAATAACTGCATTGTAGTTTCTAATCTCAAGTTATGTGTATAAGCAATCTCATGATTACATCTTAATCTTGTGGGCACATAGATCTGTTGATGGTCAGGAAGATGGGTTTTCATTATCTGTATAATTTTTATATATAGAAAATATACTAGGACATTTTTCACAGCTAGATCTAATTGTTTCATGAGGGCTGGAGACATTTAAAAGCCTGCTTTGTTACTTTTGTTTAGAGTAATTGTACACAATTATCTCACTTTTACCTCAGAGCAAGTTCAAACTAAACTAAAGGAGATGGGAGAAAGAGAGGGGGAGAAGAGGAGGGAAGAGGAGGACACAGGGGAGCAGGGAGGTTGAGTCAGGGGAAGAATAGAGAAGAACAGGTTGAAAGATACCATAATAGAGGGAGCCATTATAGGTTAGAGGAGAGATCTGGCACTAGTGAGATTTCCAGAGATCTACAAGAATGACACCAACTGGCATTAAGGCTACCTTAAATGCCCTCCCCTGATAATGAGATTGATGACTACCTTATATGCCATCCTAGAACCCTCATCCAGTGGCTGACGGAAGCAGAGGCAGACACCCATGGCTGAAAACCGAACTTAACTCCTGGAACCCAATTGCAAAGGGGAGTGATGAGCAAAGGACTCAAGACCCTGCTGTCGAGAGACAGATCTAAGCAAGGGGGAAGGCATGGACCCCAGACTGATGACTGAGAGGCCAACATGGGACTGATCCAGAGCACCCCCCCCCCAGCAACCTGGGTGTCAGAGAGGAGGCCTTGGCAATCTATGGGACCTGGGAGAGTAAACTCAGTATTTATTCCTGGCATACAAGTGGACTCTGGGAGCCCATTCCACATGGAGGGATGCTCTCTCAGCCTGGATACATGGGGGAGGACCTAGGCCCTGCCCTAGATGATATGACAGACTCTGAAAATCCCTCATGGAAGGACTTACCCTCCCTGGGGAGCAGAGGGGGAATGGAGTGAGATTAGAGGTTAGGGGGCTTGGGGAGCCAGAGTAGGAGGGGAGGGAGAGGGAACTGGGAGTAACATGTGTAAAAAGTTAAGTAAAAAAAAAATAGATCATAAATTTAAAACTTTAAAGCTGTGTGCAGGTCATAGCTGCAGGTGTCTACACAAAGTGTCCTAAGAAAAGTATGCTAAGTTTTTGCTTGTCACGTCTAGCTGACGACAGACCTGTGTCTCAAGTTTGTCATTGGACACTGTGCCCCGCCCCCGGTCTGGTCACTGTCTGACTTCTATAACCTTGGAACCTTGTGTGGCCGTGGTTAAATGGCTCCGCTGCTTATTGATTGCACTAAGGATGTGCTTTTGACCAATGAGAGGTAACCCGTAATTATTTTTACCACTTCATCTACACAGTGGAGTACTATTCAGCAGAAAAAAGTAATGGAATCATGAGATTCGCAGGCAAATGGATGACACTAGAAGAAACCATCCTGAGCGAGGTAACCCAGTCACAAAAAGAGAAACATGGCATGTACTCTCTCATATATGGATTTTAGACATAGATCTGGGGAGTGCCTGCCTACAGTCACATGGCCAGAAAGTCTGGGAAACAGAAACTTCATTCAGTGGCTGATGGAAGAAGAGGCAGACTCCCACGGCTAAGCACTGAGCTGAACTCAAGAAATCCAGTAACAGAGAAGGAGGACTGATGGCCAAAGGGATTAAGACTGGGCTGGTTTAACCCCCAGAAACAGCTGACCAGACAAAGGTTAACTCTTGAATCCCAGGCATCAGCCTGGGAATCCAGCATGGGACTGATCAAGACCCCCTGAATCTGGGTGTCAGTGAGGAGGCCTAGGGAATCTATTGAGCCTTGGGCAGCAGATCAGTACCCATCCCAAGTATACACAGGGACTTTGGACTCCCATAGAACAATGTGAGGTGCACTCTCACCCTGAACTCTTGGGGAAGGGTCTAGGCCCGGCCCTATATGAAATGACAGACTATGGACACCCCCATGGAGGGCCTCACCCTCCCTGGGGAAATGAGGGGATAACGGGAGGGGGCTGGGGGGAGGGCACGGGAGGAGGGGAGGGAAAGGGAGAGGGACCTGGAACTGACTTGTGAAGCAACCTTGTTTCTTATCTAAACTTAAACTGGAAAAAAAAATTGACTAGAGCAATACAGAGAAACCCTCTCTCGAAAAGAAACAACAAAATGAAACTTTGAAATTTATATATAAAAAAAGTCTCCTGTGAGAAGGAGAGTTTTTTAGGAGAAGCTAGGAGGAATTAAAATCAGGACAGGAAAATTAGACCAGAAGCACAAATAAAATAAAATAATAAAGAGACTCGTTTGGAACAACACAGAGTGAAATGTGTCATTTGCCCTCGGATGCCCTAAGAAAAGTTCCTTTTGTTTGCCGTAGTGTCCAATCTGAGCCCTGAAGAAGGCCTTGGTGCTGGACCCAAAGTCCCTCGTCAATATGTAACCCGTCTTTGCCAGAAATGGAAAGTCTCCTGAGTTTGCAGCTGTACGAAGATTCTTTCCTTGCATTTTCTAGTCATGCACACTGCAGGAGGGAACCTACAGCAGGCCTCGAAGGGTCATGACGGAAGCAGAACATGTGCTTCCGGCAGCAGTGACACGGCCGCAAATGCATCTGCGGCCCTCGACAGAGAAGGTTCGGGATCTGTGTCCTCATCACAGAAGTTAATTTATACAAAACGAGAGGAAGACTCGCTGAAATCTCAACAGCGCATCACAAGGGGAAAGAGTATCTGACCAACTTGAAGATGCACAACGCACCATAGGTACAAAGTCCTGCCCTTCGGGAGGAGAACGAAGAAAGAAAATCTTCCCAAAAAGCTCTTGCCTGGTTCTTAGTCCTTCCCAGTGGACAGTTTTGCAAATAAAACGCAGTGTCTCAGAAAGTTCAGAGAATAAGCATCAGTGAACACAACAGTAAAACCGAGGCTGAGCCAAACGAAAGCTCATCCGTATACAAACAGTCACAGTGCCTGATGGAGTTAACACCTGATGGAGATGTTTGAGGCACAGGGAGAGTATACTGAAGTTTAACCTTTTCATGGTTTGTTGAGGTGTAGAAGAAACTAATTATTAAGTGAAATCTGAAGCCAGGGGTATGATTCAGTTGATAAAAAATCTTTGCCAGAACAGGCTAGAGACTGCAATCACGAAATCAAACATAAGCATGGTGGCAGCCTAGCCCCCCAGTGCTAGGGTGAAGGAAGATACATCTCACCCTTCTCTAAGGAGCTTAATTTAGTAGTTGATGGCTCCTGGGAAAGGGGGAAGTCACTTTTCTTTAAGGATGTAGCATCTGATGGCTTGTTGATGCTCGAGCAGAAAGCCAAACATCCAAGAATGTGTAAGTACAAACTGTACTTGATGGATGTCCTGATTAGCTTTTGTCAACTCAGCACAAGCTTGAGGTATCTGAGAAGAGACAGCTATTTGGGGAATGCCTCTTTTAAATAGTCCAGTGGCAAGCCTGTGGGGGCGTTTCTTAACTAGTGATTGACATGGGAGGGACCATTCTATGTGGGTGATGAAGCTTCTGAGCTGCGGTCCTAGATGTATATATAACAAAGCAGTCTGAGCAAGACGTCAAGCCAATAATAAGCAACATTCTTCCAGAAATTTGGAAATCTCTCAGACTCTATCATAGACATTCATGTAATATTTTGAAGTAAGAACCAGTAAAGTGAAACTTTTGTTTTCCTGGAAAAATCAATACTGATTTCTTGGGCTGAAGAATCAACTGTGATTAACAGGAGACTAGCACTACTGTGAGGTGGCACAATGTTTTTGTATGTTGGGAAGATGTGTTGCTTCCACAGGCTCTAGGATAGAGCTAACTGACCAATAGCTAGACAGGAAAAGATTATTCAGAGAGTCGGACGGAGAGAACACTGGGGAAAAAAAGAAGGGCATAGTCACCAGCTAGACAAAGAGGAAGCAACATGAGCATTGCAGAGAGATGAGACAATAAAGCCCTGAGACAAAAAGTAGACTGATTTAAAAAATGGGTTAAGTTAGAAGAACTAGTTAGGAACTGATAAAATGTAATGAGGAAAAATGAAAGTCCCCAACTAAGTGAGGGGGATCATATGATCAGAAGCTCAGACCCACAAGCAGCTGCGACAACATCTGCAACTACTTACCCAGAGAAGACTGGGAACCAAACAGCCTCTTACCCTATAGGTCGGTCGTAAAACTAGTACCTAGCCCACAATTGCAGGATGTGTTCCGGCCATGGAATCCCAGACCATAGATGTGCCAATTCTACCTAACCAAATGGCCACTATTGTCTTCTCAAGGTCCTTCGTCCCATGATAACCTTGATGTTCTAAGTAATCTCTGTAACCATGGGAGCCCTACTGAGACTTGTAGAACCCTCCTCCTGGTTTTCCTTAAAAGTGCCTTATATTTGCGGATGTGGGCTTCAACTCTCCCAACAGAGTTGAGCCCCAGCTAGCTGGTTTTCTGGAAACAAACAAACCTTCTTGTACTTGCATTCGGTGTTGTTAAACTCCTTAAAGTCTTGGGGTCCTATCCTAGTGGGCACAACAGGAACAAGCCTAAGTTATTGGCAAAGCTTTCATCTTAAGTCTCTGTGTGGTTATTTGGTAGCTGGCAGGAGGAACATAAAATTCTGCTGACACCACTGACTCCAAATCTTCTAGGAAGTATTTCCTGGGGGTCAGCACATAGAAGCTGTGGTTCAGAGGAGGCCGAGGTAGTACCTTGTGCTGGCAGCTCAACTTGGTATTATACAGTTTCCCATGTGGCACTCATGGGAATGAAAGGGTTGTGGGGAGCAACCAAGGTTTGGTAGGCATCATGAGGGCCTAGGGAAGCTAATGGTGACTGTGAAGCCTCAGTTGAAGTATAAGTCCTGGGATTGAAGGAGTCATGGAAGGAGGTTGAGTCTTGCCACCGTGTGGCAGAGTAAGAGCCCCTGAAGAGAGCAGATGAGAGGCTCTCAGTGAGTGTTCAGTACAGTTGCAGTGGAAACCACAACATTTTGCAGATGTCAGTACCATGGGGTTACCAACAAGAATAGCAGCAGCTGTGAGACATGCTATATGTGCTTTGGAGTCTATGTATCACTCTCCAGTGTCTGATACCTAGTTTTACTATGCTGGACTTTCGTTTTGCTTTGTTCTGAATGAGACTATGCCATACTTCTTCCTGCTAGGGACGTGAAAGCATTTAACGAATTTATCATTTTATAGAAATCCACAGTAATTGACTTGGAATTTTAGGGGGGAAAGGTTATTTTAGAGTAACTGACCATCAAAGTCTTTGAATTTGCAAAGATTGTGGGACTTTTGAAATCGGGATAGGTTTAGTATTGATATAATGATATTACTATGGGACATTGGGGATGAATGAGAATGGGAAGCCTGTAGTTGGATAACGATGTGTGTGTGTGTCAAGCTGACAAGAACTCACTTGTCCTGGCTGGTTTTTGTTTTGTTTTGCTTTGTCAGCTTGGCACAGGCTTGATTTATGTGAGAGACAGGAACAATAAAGAAAGTGTCTCTGTAAGATTGGCCTACGGTTGAGACTGCGCAGGATTTTCTAAGGACTGATGTGCCCAGCCCACAATAGGAGTTTCTGCCCCTAGGGGAACCCTGGGGAACCCTGGAGGATGTAGGGAAGGAGGCTGAGTGAGGCAGGAAGAGGAGTTAGTGACTGGGCGTCACCCCTCCATTGCCTCTGATTCAGGACTATTGCCATATGACCTCAAGAAACGTCAGCAAACAGCCTCACTCTGCTGCTTTACTGAGACACACTCCTCCCATTGCCATGGCCTTTCTGACAGGATGTACCGTACCATGTCAAACCATAGACCCCCATAACTCACTTTCTCTGTAGCTGATTTTGATCAGGGCTTCTGGTCAGAGAGAGAAGAAAGCAATCCATATGCATCCAGCACAGTGGCACCAAAAACACACAGACTTTACAACTTATCTTTGGAAAACAAACAGCAAAACTTATTCTGTGTTTTTAAGTTACTATGATAAGGTAGGCTAGATGGTGTGGCTCTAGTCCAAGTACTTGGGGTTGATGTGGAGGGACTGGAAGCTTAAAACATAGCCATACTATAGAGCAAGTCCAAGTTCAGCCTGGAATGCTTAACAAAAGACCAGTTTAAGAAGAGTTTAAAGGGAGGTAGTTGCCTAGTTCCATAGTAGATCATTTTTCTAGCAAGTATACATCCTTAGATTCAATTTCCACTAAGCATGCATGCATGCATGCACGTGCATATGCATACACACACACAGATTATGAAATCCTTAGTCAACATTACTTAATTAAAGCTGCATCTAAAGCTAAAATCATGCAAAAACAATGAACTTACATGGTTATTTTACATTATATGGATTGCAGTACAAACAGCATTCAAACACAACATGTGAAACACTTCCTTTGTGTTAGGACTAAACTGTCCTGGTTCAATCATATATAGCATACACAACATACCAGTTGAGTCACTGTCGCTACCAAGGTGCCCCCAGAACTGTCTCCTGAAATGCAGATGCGAGAAGGATCCACTCCATATTTTTCAAGAACTGTTTCCTGGAGAAAGAACTTGACCACAAAAATGCAATCTTCAAGGGCAGCTGGGAACAGATACTGAGGAGCCAATCTGTAGCTTTAGAGGTAAATCACACAGAAAAGCAACCAAGAATTCAGAATTATGCATATGCACCCAACTATCTCTCAGTTTTAGCAGCAGATATATAAGTAAAATTTGGCCCTACTTTGAACCTTTAAAGCCATCACCTAAACCTGGTCTTCCTACTAGCTTCTACTTTAAAACAAGGAGTAATTTCTGGTTAATGTGCTTTTGGTGTTGGTTCAACGATAAGAAGATGAGGTGGCACATGTCATCACCCACATAAGGTTTGTAAACATCGTCAGGCTCTCAATAGAGTGGGTGGCTCAAAGGCAATTCAGGATCACTGATTAGATTGTTCAAGAAATTTAAAATCAGGAAATCTGAGAGCAGAGTATTGGTAGTTTTCCTTTAATTGAAAATTTATTTAGGTCAAGTTCCACAAAAGTGTAGAATCTAATTTCGTAAGCTTGAGGATTTGAATTAAAGTTAAAAGTTTGATACATAAGTATGTAAGGTATATCAATACATATTACTAGAAAACGTGATTTTTTTTTGGTTTTATGAGACAGGGTTTCTCTGTATTGTTTTGGAGGCTGTCGGTCCAGCCCGGCCTCGAACTCACAGAGATCCGCCTGCCTCTGCCTCCCGAGTGCTGGGATTAAAGGCATGCGCCACCACCGCCCAGCAGAAAATGTGATTCTTAGGACAAAATACAATCGTAATTTTTACCCTCTCCTCCTCGCCCCCTCTCACTGTGTGTTCTGTTGTACAGTCACACCACAATTGAGCCTTCTCATTTTTTAACTCTCACTATTATCCATTAACACATCAGTTGGAATTCTTGAGTTATTCACAATTCTATAATAAACAATATTAGACAGATATTACTTGTGAAGTTTTAAATTTTAAGAAGTGTCTAGGTGTTTAAAGTAACATAATATCAACCATGCAACATCAAAACATGATTATTGTCCAAGGTAAAGCACAAAAATTACTTAAAATAGCTTTAGAATCTTTAAAGAAGATGTAACTTATTTTATTTTTAAAACTTTTAAATTATAAGGTGATAAAGTTGATTAAATTATAATGTAAAGGCAAACTGTTGTTACTACAGTTAGAAATTAGAAATTTCTCAAAATTAGTAATTCTGCTTGCTTTAAGGAGGTGGCTTTGAGCAGGACAGTAATGAATCTGCTAGTCCGTTCTACTTGACCCTATTATACTGTCAGTCAAAATTCCTTATAATGTATTAGCACAAATCTACAATTTTGTAAACCCATTCCTATTCTATAAAATTGGCATGGATAAGCCAATTCTCTCTAACCTCATGATGGGGTATATAAGAAGTACAGAATACACCCAATAGGTTGTAAAGAAAAAAAAAACATGTATTTAACTTTCTTGTATATTGTTGGACATTTGAGCCAAAGTCATGAGATACTAAGAGCTGTCATTGGAAATATTTTTGAAATCTTTGAGTGGTCTGTGGTGATATATTGTTTATTATTTAATAACACCACTGAAGATGCAAAGCCACAGCCATAGATCCAGACAAGGGTGATAATACTTTTTATTCCACCACCCACAGTAGTTAGATATAGAAGCTAGGCAGTGGTGTCACACACCTTTAATCCCAGGACTCAAGAGACAAGGCAGATGGATCTCTGTGAGTTCAAGGCTACCCAGGGTTACATTAGAGTGAATCACTCTAAAAGAGAAACAGCTCACACAAAGTAGTTCTCGACACTTGGGACCCCATGCATTTAATTCCAGCTCCTGAGAAGTATATAAGAGAGGAGCAGGACATTCAGTATTCAGTCTCAGAGATTTATTCTCCAGTCATGCTGAGGACAGGACAGTCCTTTCAGCCTGAAGTAGAGGTAAGAGCTAATGGGCAGCTACTTTACTTTTCTGATCTTCAGGTTCGAATCTCAGTGTCTGTCTCTGGGTTTTTATTATTCATTTTACAGTGGTCGCAATATTGGTCCTAATTAATAATGCTGGACCCAGTTCTTACTACCATTGTTAAATAAAATCCCACCACACCTCAGGTATGTTGAGTAATACACTGCAGGCATATTACCTGTGTAGGCTTTATGTTTTCAAAGCTACCACTGCTTTACTGGCAAAGATGCTCACATCTCTGCCTCTTACAGGTGACCACCATTGCATAAATTAAAGAAAAATTGGGCCATGTTGAGAAAATGTTGATATTGTAATGCTAAGAAAAATTTTAGAAACCAAAATTTCCTAGCAGCAATCCAGCCACCATTGAGGATTGTGTTACTTGTACTATAAACCAAGCTAATGGTAGGAGGGCAAGGATCACAGTAATAAAGATTGCCAGTCTCTTACTCTGGTGCTATAACAACAGCATCAAGTCTGTTGGCTGTCAGTCGGTTCAAGGAATCGTAGCACAGCATCTCTGAAATGAAAAATTAAATATAGAGCTATGTAAGTTCCAGACAATTGAAACCCAGACACATCTGTTAACACAGAAATTTGAATTGTGACTGTTTGATGGAAACCGCTAAGTCAACACATCTGTAACCTTCCTTATCTCCTACGCACTAAATCACTTCTAAGCCAGGGCATAAGACAAAAATCTTGTTAGGTCACAATGAGAGAGGCTTGTTCTGTGTGCCGTGATGGCCAGGCATTTGGGCTCCCTCAGAAAATTTCCTCTGGCTTCAGTGTTGCTAGCTTCACATGACTCCAGTCACAGAACATAGTGCTCTGTTACTGCCTATGCACTGTTCATTCCTGGGGTCAGTTATATTAGGGGGAGGCTCGTGACTGAGCATTACTGAAGGAAACCACACCAGGCAATATTTGTACAGACAGTAACCCATAAACAATGGTGAAGGCCATAGCCCCAAAGCTTTAATAGTAACAAAGTATCTTTTCATTGAATTTATACTTATTTCAGGAGATGAAAAAGGGCGTGTCTTGACTGTGTAAGAGTAGCCATGTCCATATCCATAAGACTGCCTATAAATGATAAATCTAGAAGCAAGTTGAAGGTCATACTATAGTCACCACTATGGTATTCATAAATTTAGATAGTCACCATAATTAATCTTTAAAGATCTTTTAGAATTCTCCTACTTTTTAATAAAGATCTTTCAGTTTACCTAAGGCTAAATATACTTCTTGGAGTAATCTTTAATGTATTTTTTCCCACTGTGAGAGGCTTAGGCTTTAAAAGAAACTCTAAGTTGCCTTTCTTGAACATAAGTGAAAATTTTAATTGTAGTTAAAAACCAATCAACACATTCTTGCTTGCGATATTTCCTACAGAAATTAACTATGGACTGAATCCAGTGATTGTACAAAGAGGTGGGGAAAAATTCTAAATTTATTATTACTGAAATCTTAACAGAAAGCAAAGTCAAAATTTGTCAGCAATGGCATTCATTACATAAAACACGAGCATGACTACTGTCAAATCTTCAAGGGAAAAACGAAGTCATTGCATGACAAGGTGCAACCAGGTCATGATAATGCATAGAGTTCCATTTCATATAGCAAATGAAAACAAAACTAAAATACACATTAAAAATACACTTACTGTAGCTCCCTAAGCAGAAGGCGCCACCATGAATGTTAATGACAGCAGGTCTGAGTCTGTCAGACTTCTTTTTCGGCAAAAACAGACGGACAGGAATGCCGCCAAAGTCTGTGTCGATCACTGTAATGTTTTCGTCCGAAACTGGCTTTGTGTTTTGAAGGTTCATCAACCCAAAGAAAATATCTTCAAATTTCATAATACCCATATTTTCAAATAATGTGGCCTATCAAAACAACATCCAAATGTATGCATTAATTTTTTAAAATTTTAGTAACACTAAATGTACATAGAGATACAACGGAAAAAAGGAGTAGGTGGTGTGATATTGCTTCACTGTGCATAACACTTTCCTCATCACAGGTGAAATGGACATCTCACAAGACTGGAAAGATATGGAAACACAGAAGCAGGAGGGTATGGCCAAAAAACAGTGTCTTCAGACATGACAAGACAATCACACTTATAAACTCATAGATGCTCTGGTTACCTGCACATGACCAAATGTGAACATAATATCAAATAATACATAAGTATACATTGGGGGTTTGTAACATAAGAGGCCCTAACACCAACTCAGGAGCCAGTGACAGTTAATGGCTACTGGGGATGGCAGAACCAGGTACCTTCAGAGAAATGGCCCTAGGTGTGTTGTCCTGGCTCCAGTACATGGCTCTACATCCATACACATATAGGGAGCACTAACTCACCATAGTGAGTTATAAGTAATATTTTTGAAAACAGACATGTTGTTGAGAGGGCTATGCAATAAGAAGGGTCTGGGAGAAGTTGTAAGGAAAAGTAGGGATAGATATGATCAAAAGAAGATAGATGATAGATAGATAGATAGATAGATAGATAGATAGATAGACAGATAGATAGGTAACACAGAAAGACAGATCACTAGATATATATTTTACTTATATTTTCAAAACAAAATAGTTTTAGTCAACCACAAAGGTCAATAAAATCAGAAAACATTAGCATTTTAGAAAAGTATGAAAGTATTGTAAGACTTGAAAGACAAAGAGACTTATTACATGTCCCAACATATGGACTATTATTTATACTATAGAAATATTAATAAATTAATCCATATAGGACCTGAAAATGATTGAGTCAATCAACATTTCATGATGGATGAAGGGATTGTTCATGAGAAACAACCCAAACTTCAGGAAATAGTAACAGTTAATGGTTTTGAGGTGGGGAAATGCCAATTTCTTCAGAGGTCTAGAGAGTTATTCTTGCTGTGGTACATAATGTTTTCCTATTTTAAGGAAGGGAACTAATTAGAATAATTGATTCTCACAAAGAAAGAAGACATAAAAGTAGGCAGAAAATTTTTAGAACAGTTTCAGCAGAAGAGGGGGAATTCATGAGAATTCATGAAACCATCAAACAATAAAAGCTCATAAATGTAAAAAAAAAAAGAAACCTCAAGCACACAGTATTTGAAAACAAGGTAATCTCATTTGATACCACAAATTTTTGGCACTATATTTTCCACTGGGTTAGGTTCTTCTTAACTTGTTAGTTTCATCTAGAAATACTGATAATTCTTGTTTTGGTAAGCTTAGTATGTATAAATATCTATTTGCTGGTAGCAGTGCTTTAATTCACTTTAGAGAGCCACTATCTCTATTTGTTAAAGTATTTTACTGGGCACAAATTGATTAGCAATTTATTAGTTAAGTCAGATGCAATCCCAAGTTAGTTTTAATCTGCTTGGAGAGTTTATGTTGAGTACAGAGTTAAAAAGTAATGAGAATAGTTAAAGATAATTAATTTGTTAATCACATCAGAAAGTGGATATTTTAAAATTTTTATCCACCAATCTTGAATATATTTAACAAGTATAAATACATTGTCTCTTTAACTTTTTGATAGCATCACTGATAGACTCCCAAAACAGTGACAAAATAGTCTATATTCTGGTTAGAAATTTGAAGGAGCCCAGGTGTCTTAGTTATTTATCTATTGCTGTGATAAAACACTATAACTAAGGCAATTCATAAAAGAAAACACTTAATTTGACATGTAGTTTGAGAGTGTTAGAGTCCATGATAGCAGAGCAAAGAAACATCTAAGAACTTAGTTCTTGATCCAAAGCCATGAGGCAGACAGGAAGCATTGGGAATCGCAAAAAGTCTTTTGAAACCTGAAAACTGGTGTCCAGTGACACGCCTTCTCCAAATCCTTCCCAAACAATTCCACCACCTGGGGTCCAAATATTAAATATATGACAGGAGCCAACGAGGACACTCTCATTCACATCACCACACCACAGTAGTCTGAATACCCATGATACAAACCAGAGTTACCTGATGGAAAAAAGAATAAAGCAAATGATGCTATTTTCCTGTGGGAAACAAAACCAAAGAAGTAAATTGGAGATTATACGCATCTGAAGTCAATGATTTTAAAACAACTATTATAATTAGGTTCCATCATGCAAAGGTGAATCTTCTGGGAACAAAGTGACTACCAGACAACCTTAAGAAATGAAGTGTACTAAGAAGGACTCAATGAGAAATTCATAGAACTAGGAAACGATATATCCAAATCACAATATTCATAAGAAAACTTCAATAATAAAAGGGAGATAGCAAAAAGGATTCATTGAACTTGAAAATATATACAAAAATATACAATCTGGGATAAAAACAGTAACTGAAATTAAGGAAGCAAATCTAAGATCTATGGGACAATTCTTAATGATCTGACATTAATATAATTGGAGAAAGGTGGAATGTTGCAGCAGAAAAGATATAGTTGATGAACCAACTTCCAAGATTTTAAACGATGTATATTTATATATCTAAAAACATCATCAATATTAAAAAAAAAGACAAGCCAGACATTGGTGGCACATGACTTTAATTTCAGCACTCAGGAGGCAGAGGCAGGCTGATCTCTGTCTGTTAGAGACCAGCCTAATCTACAGGATAGCTTCGAAAACAACACAGAGAAACCCTGTTTCGAACCCCCCCAAAAAAAGAAAAAAAAAGGAAAGAAAGGACAGTCAAGGAAAAGTGTGACTTGGTAGATATAAGCGCTTTCCACCAAAGCTGGCAATTTGAGTTCTATCCCCAAGCCCCACATAATGAAAGGAAAAACTGACTCCACAGTTGTCCTTTGACCTCTAAGCATATGTATGCTACAGCAGGAACCTATACCTATGTATGCAAATACACACACTGAATAAATAAATTTAACAAGTGCTTCTTAAACCTTACAGGAAACAAATATTCTGAAAAAAATCACAATGAAAGTGCTGAGCAATAATGATTTTTATTTTAAATTACCAGAGCACAAAACACAAAATGCTTGAGAAGACCTGCAAATGGCTTTATTTTGTTAAAAAAAAATGCACGTCGGAGAACAGTTGACTGTGTGATAAAAGAATACCCCTAACAGCATAGATCTGGATGTATGAAGAAGATATATTTTTAAAATAGGATACAGGAAAAATAAACAATTGACGCAACCGAGAAGTCTACAAGAATTAATCTTCACCAGATTTGTTCTTGGTAGATACAGGGAAGGGAGTTCCTGAGGGAAAAGGGGCTGACACCAAATACATTGTCATTCAAGAATCAAAAAGCAACAAGGGAAACAAGTGTATTCTTCAGAGATGTGTTGAATTACTCATAACATCCAAAAAAACGGGTAAATATTGAGGATAGATCAAGTTGTAGTATATGGAACACCCCACACCTTTAATAGGAGAGAATAAATGTAAAAGAGTCTACAAGGATAAAATAATATCTTCTATAAAGGGAGTCACTATTAAACCTATGCCATGTATAAAAAGTAAAGAGCAGACATGTAATTCCTAGCATGATAAGTCATGGTTAAGAGTAATGCAGCCCGTGTTGTATATTGGGAAGTCAAATAAGATAGGATTAGTCAACCTAAGAAGTCAAGAAGGAGTGTGTTTCACACAGTTGTTCCTATCTCAATAAAATTATAAAAATAAAGAATTGGAAGAAAAAATAGCCCAGCTTACAATAGAAAAATACATTTATTGACAACAGTGTATTCCACATGATGCGAAGAATGGCAGGAAATAGGAGTAAGAAACAGCATATTTAAATAGCAAATACCAATAGCATTTCAGAATCAGTTGTAATCATAACAAAGATGATAACAAATATGAATAGATAATGTAAATGATACTTCTATGTAAGCCTTTTAAATAATGAAATGCATAGCATATCTATAATCTATAAGACATAGCTCTGAAATGTATAAAAATGAAAGTGAGACCTGAGAAATTATGATACATAAATAATAATTAAAAGAGCCACACTGGCTGTAAAAATGTTAAGCAAAATACTTATCACTTTAACTCCCAGTGTAAGCTTGTCAATCAAGGGAATGATCATTTAAATAGCTGTCATAATTTGTTCATATGCATCCATGTATAAGGAAAACAATATACAATTACATGTTTTATAATCCTATTTTACATTTGAGGACACAAACGTCAAATTTCATAATTATATCATTTTCATCTTGATGTTAAGTACTGAGTCAGTTTAGTGATATAATGAACTACTCAAGGATGCTGGTGGAACAGTTATAAATTGGCACTTGTTCACTTGTTTTATCTGTTGTCCAGTCAACAGTGTGAGGAATCAGGAAACCCAAACCAGATAACCCAACTAGCTTTGAACTCAGAAGAAAATGTGTCAGCTCTTTTAATATTAGTTTAACTGTCAACTTCATACAACCTAGAATCACCTTAGGAGAGTCTCTTTAAGGACCTCCCTAGATCATGTTGGCTGGTGAACATGTTGATGGGGGAAAAGTCTTGAGTGTATTAATGTGTGAATACACAGCCTTAAGGTAGGTGATGGGGGGGGGACCCTGATAGCTAGCTAAGTACAATCACGCAAGCACTCATTTCTCTCTACTCTTGATTGATAATGGGATGGCATATCAAGACCCAACACCTTGATTTTCCTGGAATAATGGACTGTATTCTATGATTCGAACTAAAATAATCACTTTCTCAACTAGTCTACTTTTTACCAGGATATATTATCACAGACTGTCACATGAAAGGAGGACAGTTGTCTAGCATGGGAAGATGGCTCTCCTTCTCCAGCACAGTAGGCAGCGTCTTCCTCATCTACCATACCTTGCAGAGAGGGTCTTCTCTGACCATTCACTGCTTGTTCCTGCCTTCTCTCTAAACATGCCTATTGCCACAACAACCATAATGCTTCCAAACGGAGGCACATTTTGGTAAAAGATGACATGGCATATTCTTGAGTTCAAACTTTGGAAGTGTCATCATAAAAATCTGAATTCCAGTACCACAGACCTAAAGATGGGTGACAGCAGTAGCAGGTCTCAATACGTGAGCTTTGAATACCTGTGTGTCTCTGAGACATGTCAGGGAGCATGCGTCAGCCAGCACACTTTCTACTTAAACAGAAATGTTCTCTGCTTGTGAATACACAGCACAGCTTCCAGTGGATTTCACAGATGGGATGTTACAGCAGACTAACACAAAAACAGGTAGGATAGCCAGCTATCTTCCCCCCCCAAGTAATTGTAAAATTGTATAAAAATAGAAATAAACCCTACTATCATTTATCTGATTATTAAAATACTAAAATAGCACTTATGTAAACCTGTAATAACATCATTGCCTTTGAGTTAAATATTAACACACTTAAACTTGATGAATGTAAACCAAATAAAAACTTCTTTTAGCACGAGAGTACATAGTTTTGAGTACAGGAAGCTTAAGAAGTATGTAAAAAGGAAAAATACACTAAAGCAGTAGAAGATTAAAAATATATCAGAAGTTTAAAATATGAATGATTAATACATGTGAGTTTAATAAAATGTATGAGCCATGGGTTTCTAAAAAGCATCAAACATATTCAAGCATCCAAACAATTACTCAAGTTTTCTTTTAGGGATGTTAGTTATGTTTGCTGTCAATATATAATTAACTTTAGCAATAGCATCTTATAAACATTGTGTACCCCACAATAGACAATAAAGCATGTTAATGATTAGCTAAAATGTTAGCTACATAAACTATAATATTATTTGGTAGGCATAGCATTAAAGAAAAGCAAATTCTTTTTCAAATTACCAACTAAAGGAAACTTCATATATTTGTAACAAGGCTTCCCAATTTCCCAGGAAAAAAATATTACCATAAGTGATGATATTTTCATAACAGCATTTATGATTCTCACTTTCCAGGGTTCTTCAATATTTTCTGGTATGGGTGCATAAATGTAATAAGCAAAAAGAAGACAAGATAATCCCAAGAACAGAGTTTTGCACCTCATGTTAATCCTCTGACTTTCTCTGTGTTGACAGTGAAAAGTCACCTCATATACAGATTGCTAAATAGTAAGGCAAAGGTATCAGGCCCAGTCTTCAGATTAAATTACAATAAAGCAACACTCATTGAATATTCAGTTGTAAGATCAGGCCAACTTTGTGACAGGTAAAGAAACTGTGCTCCTTTGTTGAACACAACACACCATGAAAAATCTGTTGGAAATTTATGTCAGAAGCAAGACTGTTACGAAAGTATCAAGCTCTTCTACATCAGCGAAACACATCTTAGTGGGACTCTCAGCACAGCACAAGAAAGTTAAAAATCTATTTTCTTATTTCGTTTTACCAAAAGTAGTGACAAGAATTTAAAAATAATTTCGAGTAACACTTAATCAACCCAAAGGCTAAAGGCTATAGCACAGATTTTTTTCAAAAAATAAAATATGCCATGTCAAGTGAGCAGTAGACTAGAAGACAGGAAACTAATTGCTAGTCCAAACCACACAATTAATTTGCTTGATGCAGAAACTTTTAGGCAGTATAAGTTATACATCAACATTAAATTTAGAAAATTCATATCGCTACTTGCATGCACAATGAGAGCATTATATGTGCATTAAGAAACATTCGTTGCAACATTGTGTTACTTTCTGTATTAAGCAAGAATTAATTGATTAAGTAAACCTCTCATAAATTCATTCTTTTATGAAATGTCCTTGTTCTTTCTCGCATTGTTCTAAGCTCTGTCTACCCACATCATCACAGAATAAATTCCTTATTGGAGGCCACTTGCCAGTTTCTACAAGAAACTTGAGTCATAATTAATCGTTCTATGTTGCTCTTTGCTTTAATGTTTCCCGCCCCTGCTTTGATATCCACCAGAAGAAAAGGATGTAGAGAGCAAAAACAACCCTTGTGGACACCACACAGATAAGCACTGCAGACCCAGGAAAATTACGCACACAACTCACCTCTTCAGTGGAATCGGGTGCATAGCCTCTCTTCCTGAAACACTGGAAATGATGGGGTTTTCACTCTGGTAATCCTTGATTTACTGTCTGATGAGACAGGCTCTGTCTCTATCTCCCAGAATTGATGTTTTTTGCTTAAGGCTTCCCCCTCCCCTAAATCTTGAGCATTGCTTTTAGACCACAAACCCCACTCTCATGAGTGAGGTCACTTGTGCTCTACAGCAGCCTAAATGACTTCTGTGTCATCTTATCAACCAGGTCAGTCCTGACATCTGCAGATACCGTGCTCAACTTAACCAACTTACCTAGATCCGAAATCTTGGGCACTATCTCTGAGCCAACAGTAGCCATTCTTGTGAAAGAAGTCCTAGTCCAGCACCAATTACAATAAAATCAGGCTGCGCCAAGTTTCGTTCTTGTCTCTTTGTGGACAATTTTTCCCCTGCCTGTTGTAAAGCCTGCAAGGGAATCACCAAAAAAATAAAATAAAATCAGAAAAAGTCATTCTTCCAAAGTATTTGGGGAAATATAACTATATGGATCATGGATAGAGTATGCTGAGCAGAGCAGCTTATACTTATGCATTTAGGAGTATATATGACTAAGTATTGACCATTCTGCTCCTTATTAGACCAATCAGGTACTTTAAGGAGACAAAGCAACACAGATTCACAGGCTTAAACAAATATAACAAAAAAGATTGCAGCACATCCTTTCATCATTGAACAAATATTCCACAGCAAAATTAATCTTCCACAACGTTGCCCTGATAGGGTATGTGTATAGCTGGAGCTTCTTTCCAGGCTGGTCCCACAGGAAATTAGCTCCAAATAAACCCACAGAGACATATAAATTATAAACTCTTTGGCCTATGGCCCAGGACTCTTATTGACTATCTATTCATTATTAACTCATTTTTTATTACTCTAAGTGTTTCCACATGGTCTTGTCTTACTGGAGAAGGGCCTGGACCTTGGCTATGTGGTGTGTCCTCAAAACCTCTCTCCACCTCCTTTTCCCAGCATTCTCCTCATCTGGTAGCCCTGCCTATACTTCCTGCCTGGGTACTGGCAAATCAGTGTTTTATTCATCAACCAATAAGAGAAACTTATATACAGAAGGACATTCCCCCGATCAGATGGATGCAATATTACCTAACAATAGAGATATCTGACTGCCTGGACAATCACCCACAGTTGCTCTGTAATGTTGGGGCATCCATCTTCAGCCTACAGGCCTAGAATGTCTGGAAGGCTTTTCAGTGAAGCAGGAAATTCCAAGGGGAAGGACTGTGCCAGTCTGTACTGGGGAAGTTGTTTAGTCATCCTTCCTCTGGTCCTGCAGACTCTGCTCCTCTGCGAAGTAGGGATCTTGAGGGATTGACCCACCTTGTCTTAGCAAAATTCACTGATCTGTTTTCTGGGTCCTGCCTGTGCAGTCTGTACAGCATGGTGTCAGAGGTCAAGAAAAAAGCAGGTTCTTGCCAAAATGGCTAGCCTTGCCACATCGAAGGCAAACTTCACGTGGATTTTCTTTGATTGTAATCATCCTTTTATGAAGTAAATTGGTGCTTCCAGGACCAGACTGTCTCATGGTCACGAAAAGCCCCATGTGAACAAAACATTATAGGTCTACAAAGTGTTTCTGTCTAACGTATGTGTTTGTAGGATCTTGAACGCATACCTAACATTATCTACGTATTTGATTGTTACAGATAAGTAACTACTGACCTGTGTTTCTTTATTATTCTGAGTAGTTGGTAATAATAGCTTTCAAAAACAAGCACATTACCTTACAGTTTTAAATGAAATGTATAGGCAAAATACCTTAAGCAGGAGGAGAAACATATGTACAATATGTTGTAACAAAAACTAACCTTAAATTTGTATCAATATACCAAACTCCTTGTCAATGCAGAACATCTGAGAATAATAGTTGTGTTTTTATCCCGTATTGCTACTTTCCCAGAAATGATACAAACACTCTCTTGGTCTAAGGAGGCTCCCTGACCTTGTCTGGGGCTCTCCCCATCCTCCCCTGGTGGATGAATAGGCAGAGGTAGGTGATGCATCCTTTGATGTATCACCACCAGCTGCAGAGGGAAGTGCTGCTCACAGGCTAATTGAATAGTTTGCTTTGCCTTTATCCCCTGGTTTGCTTCCTGCCATTGCTCCTTGGGTGTAAGGAGTCCAGAGCAGATTTCCTCTCTCTCCTTTATAGCAAGCACTACGTGATTAGTTTAAAATTTCAAAAGTGAGCACAGTCATCTACTGCACAACGAGGACTGAGAGGTGAGTGACCACCTTCCCTTCTGGGGCAAGCAACCTCTCAGGTCTAGGTCCTGGAACAAAACCCCAGGAAAATCCCACACCCATCTCAGCCATATTCACAGATTCTCACGAAAAACTACTGCAGACAAGCGGCACCAACAGCACCCCCCCCACACACACACACACTTGGCCCCAAACCCACCCATCCCCCACAACTGCTCCCTGGGGCACAGACATCTACATCACAGAGAGGATTGAGAGGATCTGATCAAAAGGCAAAGACACTGCCTGTCACAGGAGGAAGAAGAGATGGGTAGATGTCAATGCAAGAATGCAGCCAACAACCTAAAGAGCAATACGGCAACACCAGAAACTAATGGTACTACATTAAGAACACCTGAATATCCCAGTGCAGAAGAAGCAGCAGAAAACTACCTTCTGCCAGACAGAAAATTAACAAAGGAATAAGGGATCTATAAGATGTTATCTCTCAAATGAGCTTAACAAACATCTGTAGAACCTTGCACACAAGCTCAAAAGAATACATCTTTATCTCAACACCCCATGGAACCTTCTCTAAAATTGAACACATACTGGGTTGCAAAGCAAATCTCCACAGATACAAAAAAAACTGAAATAACCCCCTGCATCTTATCAGGTCACTATGGCTTAAACGTTAGAATTCAACAATAACACAGATTCTAGAAAGCCTACAAACTCATGGAAACTGAATGATGCCCAATGTAATCACTGCGGAGTCAAGGAAGAAATAAAGAAATTAAAGATATCCTAGAATTCAATTAAAAGTGAATGTACAACATATATAAACTTATGGAACACTTTGAAAGTAGTGCTAAGAGGAAAGATCATAGCACCAAATGCCTACATAAAGAAGTTGGAGAAATCCCACACTAGTGAATTAACAAAACACATAAAAATCTCTAGAACAAAAGGAAGCAAACTTACACAGGAGGAATAGAAATAATCAAATTGAGGACTCAAATCAATAAAATAGAAACAAAGAGAAAAATAGAAAGAATCAGTGAAACAAAGAGTTGGTTCTTTGAGAAAATCAACAAGATAGACAAACCCTTATCCAACCTAACCAAAAGGCAGAGAGAGAATATCCAAATTAGCAAAGTCAGAAATGTGAAGAAGGGGGCATAACAACAAACACTAAGGAAATCCAGAGTATCATCAGATCATACTTTTAAAACCTGTACTCCACAAAATTGGAAAATTTAAAAGACATAGGAAGTTTTTTGGATACGTTCCATATACCAAATTAAATAGAGACCAGATAAGCAATTTAAATAAACCTATAACCCTTAAGGAAATAGAAGCAGTCATTAAGTCTCCCAACCAAGAAAAGGCCAAGATCAGATGGCTTCTCCACAGAATTCTATCAGAATTTCAAAGATCTAAGTCCAATACTCCACAAATTATACCACGCAATAGAAGCAGAAGGAATATTACCAAATTCCTTTTATGAGGCTACAGTAACCCTGATACCCAAACCACACAAAGCTACAACAAAGAAAGAGAACTACAGGCCAATCTCCCTCATAAACATTGATGCACAAATACTCAATAAGATACTGGTAAACCAAATCCAAGAACACATCAAGAAAAAAAAATCATCCAGCATTACCAAGTAGGCTTCATCCCAGAGATGCAGGCTTGGTTCAACATATGGAAATCTATCAATGTAATCTACCATATAAACAAAATGAAATAAAAAGTCACATGATTATCTCAATAGATACCAAAAAAGCCTTTGACAAAAATCCAACACCCCCTCATAATAAAGGTCTTAGAGAGATCAAGGATAAAAGTAACATATCCAAACATAATAAACTCAATATGCATCAGGTCAACAGCCAACATCAAATTAAATGAAGAGAAACTCAAAGCAATTCCACTATAATCAGGAAGAAAGCAAGGCTGTCCAATATCTCCTTATCTATTTAATACAGTACATGAAGTTCTAGTTAGAGCAGTAAGACAACACAAGGAAATCACTGTGATACAAATTATAAAGGAAGAAATCAAACCTTACTGTTTTCAGATGATAGTATACATAAGTGACCCCCAAAACTACACAGGAACCTCTACAGCTGATAAACACCTTCAGTAATGTGGTGATATAAAAGATTAACTCAAAAAATTTCAGTAGCCTTTCTATATACAAATAAACGGGCTGAGAAAGAAATCAGAGAAACATCACTCTTTACAATAGTCACAAATATAAAATATCTTGAGGTAACTCTAACCAAACAAGTGAAAGACATGTATGACAAGAACTTTAAGACCCTGAAGAAAGAAATTTAAGGGGATATCAGAAAATGGAAAGATCCCCTATGCTCTTGGATAGGTAGGATCAACATAATAAAAATGGCAATCCTACCAAAGACAATCTACATATTCAGTGCAATCCCCATCAAAATCTCAATATAGTTCTTCACAGACTTTTAAAGAACAATACTCAACTTCATATGGAAAAAGAATGGATAAGGAAAATATGGTACATTTGCACAATGGAGTACTACCCAGCTGTAAAGAAATGAGAACCTCATGAAATATAATGATATATTCAAGCAAATGGATGGAACTAGAAAAAAAATCCTGAGTGAGGTAACCCAGACTCAGAATGACAAACATGGTATATACTCTCTCATAAGTGGATATTAGATGTAAAGCAAAGAATGAAAAGACTACAATCCACAGTTCTACAAAGGCTAGGTAATAAGGAGGACCCTAAGAAGGACACATGGATTGCCCTGAGAAGGGAAATTAGATGATATCTACAAGGTAAACTGGGGGTGGAGAGGTGGTAAGAGGGCGTGGAGGGAGGATGAGAGCAGAGAGGAATGAGATGGCCTATGTGGGGAGGGATATAGTGGAAGAGCAATGGAAGAGAGATCTTAACAGAGAGAGCCACTGTGGGCTTAGGAATTAACCTAAGAATCCATAAAGAGGACCCCAGCTAAGACTCCTAGCAATAGTGGAGAGGATGCCCAAACTGGCCTGCACCAGTAATCAGGTTGGTGAATGCCCCAACTATCCTCATAAAGCCTTCATCCATTAATTGATGGAACCAGATGCAGAGATCTTCAACTAAGAACCAGGCGGAGCTTTGGGAATCAGTCAAAGAGAGGGGGAGGGAATATATGAGCAAGAGAGGTCAAGAGGATGATGGAGAAATCTACAGAGACATCTGAATCAAGCTCCTGGAAACTCATAAACTCTAGACCTACAACTGTGAAGACTCCAGGGGACTGGACTAGACCCACTGCATGTAGGAGACATTTGTGAAGCTTGGACTAGATGTGCCCCTGGCAGTAGCACCATGCATGATACAAACCTGGTACATGAGCTAGCTTGTTGGAGCCCATTTCCTATGGTGGGAGGCCATGCTCAGTCTTAGTGCATGGGAGGGGGCCCTGACCCTGCTCCAACCTATCATGTCAGACTATATTGACTCCTCATGGGAACCCTTACCCACGAAGAGGAGTGGACTGGTGACGGGCTGAGGGGGTAGCAAGGTTGAATGGGAGGAGGTGGGGAGCGGGAGGAGGTGTGGGAAGGAGAACTGTGGTTAGAATGTAAAATGAAATTGAAATTTTTTTAAAATGGCAAAAATGATAACAAAAATCCATAGTCCAGCAAATAAACAAAGACCACCTAGTCCATTTCTTAGGAATGTGGGCATCATGTTCTCCAGACTGCTTCCTTCGGTCTGTTGATGGTGGCATATTTAGAGGTCTCTGAGAAAACTGAGATAATAGCCAAGTTCTCAGAAGATCAGTAGTAACCTTTGTTGGTATATACCTGTCAAAATTCAGGAGGCCTTCCCCAATCAAACCTGATCCATAACAACCCTAAAGGAACCCACAGCCATTTATCTCCTGTGGAAGCAAAAGCAAATCCTCTTCTCCCAAGCAATGCGTTTGATTTGTATTTTTTTAAATTCCAGTTTAAGGTTAAGGCATTCTTAAAATATCCAGATTGATTTATTTCAGCTGTCCCTCTTTTGATACCATGTCTCTCAGCAGCCATCATTTCCTTATTAGCAATCAAAGCTCCAGAATCAACACGGCAACACATATGGTTCAGACTTCCCTTCTTTTTAATTAATATGTTTTTATTTAAATTAGAAACAAGCTTGCTTCATATGCCAATCCCAGCTCCCTCTCCCTCCCCTCCTACCTTGACCCTCCATTAGACCCCCACCCAGTTCCCACACCTTTCCCTAGGGAGGGTGAGGCCCTCCATGGGGGATCTCCAGAGTCTGTCATTTCGTCCATATCAGGGCCTAGGCCCTTCCCCATATGTCCAGACTTGATGTGTATTTCCCATCTCACATGACTCTTTCTTTTATATTATTTTTATTTTCTTTAAAGACTATATTATTTTTAAACTATTTTTTCTATAACTCTTTATACCCTTTCTCTTACAGTGCTAAACACACTGCCGCCTGTTTAGAGTTTTTTTCTATCTGTATCTCTTTTATTGTGTGTCTTTTAGCCTTTATTTGACCTCATGAACCTTTAAACTGCTTAGTGGCACTATTAGACCCTCCACAAAGGTGGCTGGTTTCACTAGCTTCTTGGGTTGAGAGCCAGGCATAAAGCTTGTGGCCTGGTCCAACGTGACTGAGAACTGCATTCAACCCCCCAACTCTTGAATGCCAGTGCCCTGAACTGTGGCAGGAGTTTTTACTTAGTTTTTTGTTGTTCCTACAGGCTGCTCAAGGATTCCCTGTCCAGCACAAACACTCAAAGGAGCCAAGGAGCCATATCCTCAATTTTTTTAAAGCTTTCTCAGACCCTATGTGGAAATATAGTCTCACATTGGGCACTGTTGGGGAAGTCCTGTGATTATGTCATTAAAGCACTGTTGAGCCAATAGGGAACCAAGATAGGAGGGACTAGGAGTCCAGGAGGACTCTGGAAAGGAGAAACACAGGAGAATCGAGATATAACGCCATGGGGTAGGAAGCCCAGAAACTTCTCTGGTAAGAGACATACTTAGATTAACAATTATGGGGTAATTACTTAAGTCAGAGCTAGCCAGTAAGAAACAAGCAAGGCCAACAGCTTCATAATTAATATAGCTTCCTGTGTGTTTATTTGGGACTGATGCAACTCTAGAACCAGGCTGGCGGGAAGGCTTCTCTCAAAGAAAAAGGCTTCTCTTTGCAGGGCACCAACATGTTTTTTTGTTTTTTGCTTTTTTTGGTGTTTTTTTTACTCTTTATTCTTTGATCTACAGGGGCTTCTTTCCCAGCTCCCAAATAATCACTCAGAGACTTACTGTTAATTATGAATTCCTGGTCCTAGCTCGACTTATTTTTGGCCAAATTCCTAAATTAAATTATCCCATCTACCTTTTGTTTCTGCGTTTTCACCTCTTTAAATTTCTGTATAATTTTTCCATGTCTGGCTGTGTGGCTGGGTAGTTGGCCCCTGGCATCCTCCTCTCCTCTCCTCTCCATTCCTCTCCTCTCCTCTCCTCTCCTCTCCTCTCCTCTTTTCCTCTCCCCTTTCCTTGATCCCCTTCTGTCTCTCTACCTCTTCTTCTATTTATTCTCTCTGTCTGACATCATCTCCTATCCCTCTCCTGCCTAGCTATTGGCCATTAAGCTCTTTATTAGGCAAATCAGATGTTTTAGGCAAGCAAATTAACACAGTTTCACAGAGTTAAGCAAATGCAACATAAAAGAATGCAACACATCTTCGCATCATTAAACAAATATCCTGCACCGTAAATGAAAGTAACACATCTTAAATTAATATTTCACAACGTATGTGTTTGAGTATGTATGTATGTATATATGAAGGTATATGTGTGAAAACAATGAAGAGGTCATGAATTTGCAAGAGAGCAAGAAGTGGGATAAGGGGGGTTGGATAAAGGAAAGAAAAAAATAAAAGAAATAATTTTTAAAAAGAGAAGATAGAGGTTGAAAACAGCAGAGTGAACAATCCCACAGGTGCTCACTGGAAATGAGAACTCAGTTTTGAATTATTAGATGACTTTTGCATGTTCTTCCAACTCTCACTCCTCTGAACTGCAGAGAACTTACACAGGACTTGATGATCCCTGCTCTTCCTCAGACCTAGTCAGGCAAGTCCTGTTCTTCCCTACTTTTCAAGAGTAGAATATATCATCTGGGAGCAGAAAAAAGTAAAAATACTTAACTCTCTGATTTCTGAAATATAAAAAAACTATTAATAGAAAAATGTTAAGACATTACAAACTTAAGGATTTTTCCGGACAGGCTTTATTTAAGAAAAATATGACCATGAAGACACAAAAGGCTGGCCAGCAACATTTATCTCCACTGATTCAGAGAAAAGACAAAAGCAAATATTAACGGTAACAAATCATGAGCTATCTGTTTTCAAAGTTCATCGACCTGATATATATAGCTGATAGATTCTCACAAACACAGCAGAAAACAGATTATGGAGAATAAGTGGTTACTGTGATTTAAAGCATAACTTAGTGGATGAAAGGAGGTTATTTTAACTTTAGTTTCCAGAGTTCATGAAGTGTGTAGGCAGGACATGACCTCAGAAGCTTAAAACTGCCTGATCATACTTTCATGCATACATACAAAACATGAATGAAATAACAGGAATTGGTGTGAACCCACAAAGTTCCACTCTTACAATTAAATATCCCAATGATTTGCTTTTATTTGTATGTTGCTCATTTCAACCTAGCTTAATGTATACTCTACTGTACTTACTGTCCATATTGCATAGACTTGCTGTGGTAGTTGGAATAAGAAGCATCCCTCACACATTCATGTATTTGAATAATACATGGTCCTCAATTGGTGCTGCTATTGGGTATAATATGAAGCCTTTAGCAGGGGAATATTTCCTGGTGGACGTATACCACTGACTAACCAGTATGCACAATCCATAATTTGCATCTTTGTAGAGCCGCTGATATTTATTGATCCTTTGTAAACCTAGATGTTATATAATGTTTGATAGGCATTGAGCTAATTTATCTTAATTAGCCATTCTGCCCTAGTCCGGAACTTTTACATACTTGTGAAAATATTCATTATTTTGGTTGCTTGACCCATATATTTCTTCATGATTGGCAATTCGTGTATTGTATAAGCAAGGTGTGTCCAATAGCCATGTCCACCTAATGGAAAGGATGACAGGTACTTAATATTTCTAGTGGAGTCTTAGCACCCTGGTACTCCTTGGTCTTACCCCTCTACATTTCTTTGGGATACAATATATGGGAAATATTTGGAGGATTAAATTCAAGATTAGAATCACTATGATTTAAAGAAGGGTCTACATCTATTTGAGTCACAAAACGTGTCCATAATATACACAACAAAGAAAGAATGGAGAAAATAGTAAAATACTGAGAACACTAATAGCGGCATTTTCAGGCAGCTTTTTAGCTACATTCACCAAGCCAAGTTCAAGGTTACTTTACATATTCAGCTCTCTCCCTTGCTCAAGATTACAGTGGCATTATTTGTTGCATTTTATTGTTTGATATTTTCATATGTGCACATCGTTTGTTAAGATAAAATCCTCCCCTTCAAATTCATCCATTAACAGCCTTCAGAAGCTAATTATTCTTCACCTTTTCATGAGCTCCCTCTTTCTTAAATATACTGAGCCCATTTAGTGTTGTCTGTATGTACAGTAGCTTAGAACCATGTGCTTGAGTGTGCATACCCTCTCAGGTTCCACGTCCATGAAGAAAAGTTTCCCTGTCTCCACTGGAAGCCATCAATTATCACTTCTTCTCAGATAGGCGGCATGCCTCACAAATCCCTACCCTATCCATGCTTAGATTTTAGACTACTTGATCTTCCTCAAATCTAACGACTGCTTGAGGACATGTGTATAATGATCTTGCTATATCCATCACAAAAGTACATTTTGCTGTTGACCTAGACTTCTTGAACTGAAATCATACCTCTTCCATCAAGTTCCATGAGCTTTGGAGGAAGAGTATATGATACAGATGTCTTATTAAAGCTGAGTCCTCCACGGACTCTTATTCCATGCACATTGATCAGTTCTGAATCTCTTATTAATCACCATCTACCGCAAAAGAGATTTCTCTGATGAAAGTTGAAAGACACATTAATTTATGGCTACAAAAATAACAATTTAGCCGAGCATTAGTGGCACACGTCTTTAATCCTAGCACTCGGGAGGCAGAGGCAGGAGGATCTCTGTGAGTTCGAGGCCAGCCTGGTCTACAGAGTGAGTTCCAGGACAGCCTCCAAAACAATATACAGAAACCCTGTCTCAAAAAACCAAAAATAAATAAATAAACAATTTAGAGGGAATAGTACTAGAATATTTACTTAGCATGATAATACTTTGGATTCTTCTCTGGGCCTGTGAGGACTATCTAGCCATATAATTTTTTGGCTTTGTATTTTTGTTTATTTGTTTGTTTTCACAGTTAACAGTTCCTGGCATGAATTCTGTTTTGAGGACCACCATTTATTCACAATATGGTGGGCGGTTTCCAGAGGCCATGGGAATGTACAACAGGTGACAACTAGTGTTTAGCAGACCTATCTACAAGATGAGCGATTCTCTAATGGGGAGCCCCACTTAGTAAGGACCTGGGGTCAATGTTTGTCTCTGTCTGTAACTTTTCTCATGTTCCACTAAAAACAACTATAGGTATTATTCCCACTGTGTGTGTGTGTGTGTGTGTGTGTGGTGTGTGTGTGTGTGTGTGTGTGTGTGTGTGTGTGTGTAGCTCATGAAAATATGTACTGGGCACACATATAGCTACAGATGGTCAGGAAGACATTTTTCATCACTCCAACTGACATAGGAAATTAAATAATATTCTCAGCCACAAAGACAGCTAATTTTAGACTTCAGAACAAATTCAAAAGAAATTGGTTGCCACTGGGGAAAAAAATAACTCGTTGCCCCAAGAGACAAATGCACGAGGTCCATTTGCCAGGTGTTCATTGCATGAAACAACGTTGGTAGACATCTTTCTCAAGCAATGAAATTTCTGCATGTACTCCCCAATCTCAAGGTTCAGCCAGCTGGCTGTTTATTGTTTAAGTCCCGAATTTCAAAGTCTGGGAACCCTGGCCACTCAGAACTATGTGCTTGCTTTACTCACTGGCCAGTGACTGTGACCTCCCTTGTCTGAGAGAAACTGTGTGATCAGTTTGGCTCTGTTTCTTCTTGCTTTATTCAAAAAGAGCTGCATGGCCCTGAAAGATGTGATTGACATTTGTGCAGAGGTTTTGGCTGTGAGAAGAAGCAAGTAAGATAAGATAAGAAGGAAAGAAACGTGATAGGAGTGTGTGTGTGTGTGTGTGTGTGTGTGTGTGTATGTGTGAGAGCAGGAAGACGTAGCTGAATGTGCAGAGAGAGAAGTGTGAGGGAGGAGTAGGAGAGAGTGACAGATGCGTCTAGATACAGAAATGTGGATGTATGCAGCTGGGTGGAGCATGTACCAAGAATGTGTGAAGAATGTTAACTATGTGAAAATAGATGTAGCTGAGTCTAGAAATGTGTGGCTGTGTAGAAGGTAGATGTAGCTGGGGATGGATATGCAACTGTGTGAAAAGAAAGACAACTGTGTGTAGAGATGTGTGGCTGTTCAGGGGAGAGATACATGTCTGTAAAGAGAGATACGTAGCTGCATGTAGAGAGACATAACTCTGGAGAGAGGCTGTCAAGAAAGAAAGGTTATCATGGTAGAATAAGAGGGAAGGTTGCCATCAGGAATGCACATGCTTGCTCCTTTTTTTTAAAGTTACCATTAGTTAGCATTTGTTTCCTTATTTACCCCTCAGTCTAGCCCAAAGATAAAGAAGAAATATTTTCTAAGTTGCTAGTTGATCTGAGTAGGCTTTCTTTTCAATACCCTGGATGCAGTCCTAGGAGATGCTGCAACAGGTAGTTAGTCCCACAACATTATTACACCAAATTGCCTGACCAATAATTACTGTAGCATTCAGGGTCCACATTTAGATGGCACAGTTGACGGTTTCATATAACCTTCCACAAATATGAAACCTAACTTGTAGGAGTGAATCTTTCAGGCCAGTATCAGCTAGATTTCTCTGTGTTCTATGTTTCAATAATGTGGTATCTTCAGAAACAGAATATTACATTACTTTCTTAGATTCGGATTTATAACTCCTTTAAAATCCTTTATAAAACTACCTCTGTAGATGAGATAACAAAACGACTGATTGCCTCTTTGAAGTCACAAGTTACAGCCCACCAATTAGGAAGCTGACTGAGGGGGGAAAATGATCCTTCCTTGCTGTATGACTAGTTACTTAAATTTATTGCATGTGAGTGTCAGGATGACTCTGTTTTTGTTTTTTATAATTTAACTTAAGAAATGGCTTGTGACATAAAAATGTAACTCCTATATTGCATGAAAGATTTTATGGAGTACTAATGCCGTGAAGAACAAAGGGAGCATGAGGAGGAGAGAGTCATGAGAGAAGGAGTTAAAAATGGGCTAGAAGGATAGGTACGAGGACATAAGAAGGGGAGTATCATGAGGAAAGACAGAATGAGAGAAAGAATATATAAATCAGAGAATGTAACAAGGAAGCATGATGAGAACAACATGAGAGACTAAAGAAGGAATCCATCAGAGTAGGCATGAGTGTCTTTTGTTTTTCCTAACCCCTTCCCTCAGATAAAAAAGTCTTAGCTTATGCTATGCTTTGGGCTTTCCCTTTGAGCCCTGCCTGCAGCCTAGAAGCTCATTCTTCTGGGCCACCATACTTAACTTTTCATCCAGTTTTTCTGTTTTTTCTTCACATCCTCCACTGCTCTTAACACACCCTGCTCCACTGTATCCAGTTCCTTTGTTTTAACCTGTTTACTTATCTAAATTAGAAACAAGCTTGCTTCACATGTCAATCCCAGCTCCCTCTCACTCCCCTCCTCCCCCATCCCCCCAACACCCTCAACGCCTCACCCAGTCCCAACTCCACTCTCCAGGAAGGGTGAGGCCCTTCATGGGGGATCTCCAGAGTCTGTTATATCATCCCGGGGCAGGGTCTAGGTTGTTCCCCCAAGAGTCCAGGCTGAGAGAGCATCCCTCCATGTGGAATGGGCCCCCAAAGTCCATTCGTATGCCAGGGATAAATACTGATCTATTGCCCGAGGCCCCAAAGAATGCAGAGACCTCTTCATTGACATCCACGTTCAAGAGTTCTGGATCAGTCCCATGCTGGCTTCTCATCTATCAATCTGGGGTCCATGAGCTCCCTCTCATTCAGGTCAGCTGTTTTTGTGGGTTTCAACAGCCCAGTCTTGACCCCTTTGCTCATTGAGTTCAGTGTTTAGCTGTGGATGTCTGCCTCTGCTTCCATCAGCCACTGGATAGAGGCTCTAGGATGGCATACAAGGTAGTCATCTTTAAGGTAGCCTCTCCACTATTAGTTATATGACCAGTTTGTGTCATCCTAGTGGGAGCATGGGGGGAGGAGAGAGAGAGCCAGAAAAAGAGGGGGAGAAGAGGAGGGGAGAAGAGGACATGAGGGAGCAGGAAGGTTGACGGGAAGAATAGAGGAGAGCATGAGGAGAGATACCATAATAGAGGGAGCCATTATAGGTTTGAGGAAGATCTGGCACTGGAGAGATTTCCAGAGATCTAAAATAATGGCACCAACTGGCAAACAAAGCAATAGTGGAGAGAATGCCTTAAATGCCCCTCTCTGATAATGAGATTGATGACTACCTTATATGCCACCTAGAGCCTTCATCCAGTAACTGATAGAAGCAGAGGCAGACACCCACAGCTAAACACTGAACTGAACTCCTGGAACCTAGTGACAGAGAGGGAGGAGTCATGAGCAAAGGGGTCAAGACTAGGCTGGTGAAACCAACAGAAACAGCTGACCTGAACAAGGGGGGAGGGAGGTCTTGGACCCAAAACTGATGGCTGAGAGGCCAGCATGGAACTTATCTAGACCCCCTGAATATGAGCGTCAATGAGGAGGGCTAGGCAATTTATGGGGTCTTAGGTAGTAGATCAGTATTTATCCCTGGCATACAAATGGACTTTGGGTGCCCATCCCACAGTGAGTGATGCTCTCTCAGCCTAGACTCTTGGGGGAGAACCTAGGCTCTGCCCTGAATGAAATGACAGACTTTGGAGATCACCCATGGAGGGCCTCTCCCTCCCTGGGGAATGGAATGGGGGTTGGGGTGGCTGGAGGGGCTGGAGGGGGCAGGGGAGGGAGAGGGAGCTTGGATTGACATGTGAAGTGAGCTCGTTTCTATTTTAAATTAAAAAATGGAAAAAATATTATTGAAAACATTCAGTAATACTCTAAAGTATTGTGGGATAATATATGTAGAAATAATGGGCCTTATCTGGAGATTTCTTTGTGTACAATGATACAAAACAAGTACTCATCATATATTCCCTACTCACATAACTTAATAGATAATTCCATAAATTAATCAATTATGGTTCAGCATAGGTCAATCAATGGCCCTTCTCCTTCCTAAATACATCAAGAAAAGAATAGTTGTGTAGGATATTTTCTTCTCACAAGGGTCATGAGACAAGTAACAGCAAAGAAACCTGGTTTTCATGACATAGCCAGTGTCTGAATCCCAGAAATGACTCTTATCGATGAAATTTGAGAGGTTAGCGGCTTATTGTGGAGGCGAATAAGAATAAGTTCTCTAGCTGAAGCTAACATAAAACTAACAACTTCTTGAGGTGATGATTAGATTGCAAATTAAAGCAAATCGTGCAACTCAGTACATTTCAAAAAACAACTCAGCGATAGAGTACAGTTCGAATCAGGTAGAAGCAACCATATGCACACAGCATACTCAACTAGATCTCAGAAAATTATCTGTTATTTTAATGACTCCCAAAGGAAGCGAAGATTATTAGTTATGCATTTGTTGTGGGCTGGCAAGTGTGTGTGTCCTTCAGAACAGGAAAGCACGTAGATCTGGAGACCATCAGTGTACAAACTTTGCAGACGTTGAGTTTCATGCTGTGCTAGCAACTCACTTGAAAAGTCAGGAAAGATGGCATGAATAATTATGACTGCCATGTACAGACGTTTGGATATCATCATGGCTTAGGAATCATTGTACAGCAATGGATGAAGTTCAAGTTTGATTTTACTTCAGAGCAAGTAGGGATCACGTATTTATTTTTTATTTTTTATTTTAAATTTAAATAGCTTGTTTTACATGTCAATCCCAGTTCCCTCTCCCTCCCCTCCTCTCACACCCCCACCATCCCCCTCATCCTCCCACCCTATTGCCAATTCCTTCTGCATAGGGGATATCTAGAGTCTATCATTTCACTCAGGGTAGGGTCCAGGCACTTCACTAAGAGTCCAGGCAGAGATAGCAAGCCTCTTTGTGTTATGGACACACGATGTCTGTTAGTATTTGAGGGATAAACACTGATCCACTGCTCAGGGAACTCCTAGAGCTGATAAACACCTTCAGCAAAGTGGCAGGATACAAGGTAAACTCAAAAAAATCAGTGGCCCTATTATATACAGACGATGAAGTGACTGAGAAAGAAATCAGAGAAACCTCACCCTTTAAAATAGCCATAAACAGCATCAAATATCTGGGGATAATGTTAACCAAGGAAGTGAAAGACCTGTATATCAAGAACTTTTGAGTCTTTAAAGAAAGAAACCAAAGAAATGGAAAGATCTCCCATGCTCTTGGATTGGTAGGATCAACATAATAAAAATGGCAATCTTGCCAAAAGCAGTCTACAGATTCAATGCAATCCCTATCAAAATTCTGGCACAATTCTTCAGATCTGGAAAGAACATTAATCAACTTTATATGGAAAAACAAAAGGCCCAGGATAGCCAAAACAACCCTATACAATAAAGGAACTTCAGGAGGCATCGCTATACCTGACTTCAAGCTCTATTATAGAGATATAGTCCTGAAAACAGCTTGGTACTGGCACAAAGATAGACAGGTAGACCAATGGAACCGAATTGAAAACCATGATTTTAACCCACACACCTATGAACACTTGATTTTTGACAAAGAAGCTAAAACTATACAATGGAAAAAAGAAAGCATCTTCAACAAATGGTGCTGGCATAACTGGGTACTGGTATGCAGAAGACTGCAGATAGATCCATGTTTATTGCCTTGTACAAAACTTAAGTCCAATGGATCAAAGATCTCAACATAAATCCAACCACACTGAAACTTTTAGAAGAGAAAGTGGGAGATACTCTTCAACGAGTTGGTACAGGAGACCACTTCCTGAACATAACACCAGTGGCACAGACACTGAGATTGACAATTAATAAATGGGACCTCATGAAATTAAAAAAGCTTCTGTAAGGCAAAAACACAGTCAACAAGACAGAAAGGCAGTCCACAGAATGGGAAAAGATATTCACTGACCCCACATCTGACAGAGGGCTAATCCCCAAAATTTACAAAGAACTCAAGAAGCAAGTCTCCAAAACACCAAAGGATCCAATTAAAAGGTGGGGTACAGAACTAGATAGAGAATTCTCAATAGAGGAGGCTAAAATGGCCAAGAGACACTTAAGAAAGTGCTCAACATCCTTAGCCATCAGGGAAATGCAAATCAAAACAACTTTGAGATACCATCTTACTCCTGTCAGAATGGCTAAAATCAAAAACACCGAAGACAATTTATGCTGGAGAGGATGTGGAGAGAGGGGAACACTCCTCCACTGCTGGTGGGAGTGCCAACTCGTACAGCCACTTTGGAAAGCAGTATGGAGATTCCTCACGAAAATGGGACTCAATCTACCACAAGACCCAGCAATTCCACTCTTAGGCATATATCCAAAGGAGGCAAATTCATACAACAAGGGCATCTGCTCCACTATGTTCATAACAGCATTATTTGTAATAGCCAGAACCTAGAAGCAACCTAGATGCCCCTCAACTAAAGAGTGGATCGAGAAAATGTGGTACATTTACACAATGGAGTATTACTCAGCAGAAAAAAAATGGAATCTTGAAATTCGAAGGTAAATAGATAGCAGTGGAAGAAACCATCCTGAGTGAGGTAACCCAGTCACAAAAAGACAAACATGGTATGTACTCACTCATATATGGATTTTAGACATGGATCAGGAGAGTCTGAGAAACAGTCTGCACTTCCACTGACAGAGAGTCTGGGAAACAGGAAAGAACCTAAAAGATGTGCATGATACTCAAGAGAAGAGAAATGAGGCAAGATCCTCTGAACAGATGGGGAACACGGCGAGGGGTGGGGGGAGGGGGACCTGCAAAATAGAGAGGGGGAGAAGTGGAAGAGAGAGTAGGTCGTGGAGGAACAGGAAGGTGGACTGGGGGTGTTGGATAGGGGGAAGAGGGAATCATAGGTTAGAAGACAGATCAGGCATCATTGTGTCTTCTAGTGATCTAAAGGGATGACACCAATTGGCAAGCTAAGCAATAGTGGAGAGACCACCTCGAATGTCCATTCCTGATAATGAACTTGATGTCTATAACAATCCTGGAGCTTTCATCCAGTGACTGATGGAAGCAGAGGCAAACATCCACAGTTAAATACTGAACAGAACCCAAGGAACCCAGCGACAGAGAGAGAGGAGTAATGAGCAAATTGGCAAAGAATGGGCTGGAAAAACCAGCAGAGACAGCTGATCTGAACAGGGGAGAGCTCTTGGACCCCAGACCGACAGCTGGGAGGCCAGCATGGGACCGATCCAGACCCCCTGAATGTGAGAGTCAGTGAGAGGGATCACGTATTTAAATTACAGAAAATACTTGCAGTTCGGATATTAAGCTTTTCTGCAATAAAGAAAGGCTTACTAATAAGGAGAATATAAACTTCAGAAGATATGAATGAAAAATACTAGCTTAATTTATATAGAGAAGAGGTAATTAATGTATAGAAAGCATATAATTAAAGAGTTTGAGAAATACAAAGTAATGCTAACCCCGTACAACTGTCATTGCAATTTTTCTCTCTTAAACATTCTCCTCCCTATCATTCCATTTTACCACAGTCTGGGAATTGTCACGGCCTTTTGCATATAACCACATTTGTATTTTAGTGCTGAGTTACTGTTTTTGAATTCTTAGAGACTATTTATCACAGTACAATACATGACAGTAGTGGGCAAAGTAAGGGAATGTCTCCACTTTATTGTTAACCAAGATTAGGAAAATAATTTCTCAAGCATATACAATGAACTTTATACTAAACTAAACTTAGGTCTATCTAAAGCTCAAGCTATAATCATGTTTACTAAACTTAAAATACTCCATATGTTGCCCTTAGATTATCTTGCTAAGTACCTACCTACATATGCTTTTGGTTTACAGATTTTCCTTTAACCAGCTAATATACCTATCTGCCATTCTTAATCCTGAACGTAAAAACACTGGAGCTGTGGTGAAGCACAGGGCACCATGGATTCCTCCCTCTACGTGGTCATGAGAAACTTGAACCCCAACATCTCTGAGCCGTGTGACATAGATGAAGCCATCGTCTCTTAGGACATCATGTTCACAAGTGAGGATGTAGGTCAGTGGCAAATTCTGTAACTGGTCGTCACTGACTATCAAAGGGGACAGCCTGCTATCCACAAGTGCTGGATAGGAAGCGTTCAGTTTTCCAAGAATGGGCTCCGTGTAAACATGGTTCTTTTTATACTTCTCAGGAAGGAAGTCACTCCAGTTAACAAACTTGAACAGGTGTCTTGATCCTGGTGGCATGTGCTCATTTCTCAGTAAGGCCTGGAATACTGCTGTGTCTTCAGCAATGTATAGGCTTAGCAACTTAATTCCTACCTTTCTTGATAGAAAGGGACCATGTTCATACTCTTGATAAGATGGCAGAAAGGTGTCAATAAACTGTAGTCCAGGGTATATCAATGCTTGTGCCTTAATTTTATCTTTGTATTCTGGATTATTCCGGAGCTGTGGATACAGAAACAATACTCAACAAAACCAACATATAAAAAACAGCTAAAATTGATATAGAAATCTTATTAAAATGGAACCTAAGCATGTTAAAGAAACAATTCAAATGTGCATCTGACCTTTAGGAGAACACACAAAATTATTTACAAAAATCAAAACTGTGGAAAATGATGTGAAGTGATTTGAGCATAGTCTCTGTCTTTACCAGAAGTGGACAGGGTCCTGAGTTTGCAGCTATAAGAAGATTGTCCTCCCTCTCATTATCTATTCCTGCACACTGCAGGAGAGAACCTACTGTGTGTTCCTAATGCTTATTACCTAGATTAATTCAGGCAATGAGAAGTTTTTCATAATTGGTGTGTTACAAAAGAGTCTGTGCTGTAGGTCCTGGTCATCAGAGAAACTCTGAGAGCTTTGGTATGTGACATTCTGGAAGCATTTTAGTGCATTGGGACCCACTATTTGGATTTTTTCTTTTGTTTTTCTTTTTTTTTCTTTTGAGACAGCTTGGGATGTTCTTATAGACGAGTCTGATTTCAAACTCATAGAGATCTGCTTGCCTCTGCCTCCCGAGTGCTGGGATTAAAGTTGTGTACCACCACTGCCTGGCCGGATTTTCTTTTAATTTAAATCAGAAACAAGCTTGTTTTACCTGTCAATCCCAGTTCCCTCTCCCTCCCGTCCTCCACTGCCCCCCCACTAGTTACCTATCCCATCTCCTTTCTGCTCCCCAGGGAGGATGAGACCTTCCATGGGGGGATCTTCAAAGTCTGTCATATCATTTGGAGCAGAACCTAGGCTCTCCCCTATGTGTCTAGGCTGAGAGAGTATCCCTCTATGTGGAATGGGTTCCCAAAGTCCATTCGTGTAGAATACTGATCTACTAATAAAGAATAGTAGTTTCGATGCACAGTAGTATGAGGAATGGACAGATATTCCTATCATGAAATTTTAGTTGCTTTAGTACAATGGGCATTGAAAAAGAAGACCCAGTGACCCAGGACTGCACAGAAGTAGTAAAATCTGAAACCCTTTTGCCCTCTTCCTTAGTTCTTTTTTTAAGGCTTAAGCCAGCATGTTAATGTACTAGTATTTCTTCCTTCTTTTGATTTAATACTTGTTGAAATCTGAACTGCTGCAAAGACAGCCATTATTCTTTTCTTTTCCCATAAGAACGTGGTGGATTTCCCTTGATTTTTGTATTTCTGTTTTCACTTAAATGCACATACATGTGCATGTGAATGCACACATGTGCATGCTTCATGGCCATGTTGTACTCAAGCTTGTGGAAATCAACACAGGTGTCATTCAGTCTTGATCTCTTTTTTTTAAGTAATCTGATTGGCTGACCTTGGAGTTGAGGCATTCTGCTAGACTGGGGGCCAGCAGACTCCAAGAATGTGCTTGTCTCTACAATGAGCATCTATTAACTTACTTGGAATCATACCTGGTTGCTTATGGAGGAGCTGTCATTTTTTAAATATGCTTCGCTTTTGATACAGAGTGCCATGCTATTTACTCCCTGGCCCCTCTGAGACACTACACTCATCTTTTTGATCAAGAAACTAGGTAAGATTCTCTTGAGAAATTTTTCCTTTCTTAAGCTTGCAGAACTTCGTGTTCAGTGTGTGTGTGTGTGTGTGTGTGTGTGTGTGTGTGTGTGTGTGTGTGTGTGTGTGTGTGGTATGTGTGTGTTAAAGTTAGCCAAATATTTTTACTTTTGTTCTATTGAGATTTCAACTAGACATTTTACTTTATCTAAACCAATGTCTTTGATGAGTGCGTGGCTTTGAAAACCTCTAACTGAATCCTGACCTTCCCTGAGAAGGGCTGCAGGTAAGACTTAACTATTAACTTAGCTCATAATTACTAATATATATTTCTATAAGGACTCATCTTTCTGAGGACATCATTCTAATGCATCCTGTCCTCCTGTAATCACATGGCAACCCTCTACTCTTGAATACATTTCCCAGAATCCTCCTCAACCCTTAGTCCCAACTATCTTGCTTCCCTATTGGCTAGCAGTGCTTTATGAATCAACCATAAAACACAGAAGGACTTCCCCCATCATCTCCTCTTTTCTATCTAAATAAAAAGAAAGGTTTTAATTTTAACACAGTAAAATATATAACAAGGCAGTTATTAAGCAAGAACTATAGATACAATATTTAGTCTATTAACTTTTAGCAAGATTTAAAGAAAATATGATCTATCTTATCTTTGTGACTCTAAAGTCTTAGATGTAACTTATCTTTTATCATAACTAAGGAAAACTATAACTATCTGTCTTCAACTACATCAAAGATTACAAAAGGATAATATATAAGCACTAGAATTGACAGAGACATCTCACTACCTAGACAGACATGTGAAGTTCCTCTGTAACATTGAGGCATCCATCTTCAGCCCATAGGCCACAGTGTATCTGGCAGACTTATTAGCAAAGCAGGAAATTTTAAACTGTCCATCTCCATTGACAGTTTGTCAGTCCCTTTAGAACTGTCCCATCAAGTTCAGCAGTCACTTTCCTGTGGGTCCCCTATGTCCAGTCTATCAAACAGTAAATGCAAGAGCAGTTTCTTGCCCAAATAACTAAACTTGCCATGTTGAAAGCAAACTCCATAATGAATTTCTTTAATGCTCATCTTCCTCTCAGATGTAACTGGTGTGCCAGGAGCAGTTGTGTCTGTCATGAAAAACCCTAAACCATTTTAAATGTCATTTTCTGAAGGTCTTTGAAAGGTCTGAAGAATATCTATCTCGAATACCTCTCTGTATATCTAGAAAACCTAACTAACCTAACTATAAGTTTTGACTATTATAGGTAACTATCTATAATCTGTATTTAATTATGCATTAAATTTTTAAATGAGTTATACAAGCACAATACCTAAAAAGAGAAGAAATATACATATCGCAAAACTAACTTTAAATTCGTATCAATAAATGAAAATCCATATCAATACAAAGTATTCATTTCTATATCATACTCCCTTTTTCCCTTTAGAAAGAGATTGACTGTGATCATTACCATTTATAACCAACCATGTAAAATGAAAACAAACATTTAAATAATATTTGGGAATGTGGGCATTATTCATTCCAAACTGCTTCCTGCTGGTTGGGGGCGCTGTCCATACCATGGGGATCATGACAAAACAGAAACCTGGCCAAGTCCTTGTTTTTTGTAGTCTGCAAGGCTGCATCACGTCAGCTGTTTCAGATATTGGATCACCTGGGACACCATTTCAGGAGGTCTTGCTTTATGAAACCATAGGAGTCTAGAAGGAATCTACAGCCTTTTCAGTGGAAACGTAAACAAAAATTCTTTTCCCAAGTAACCTGTCCTTATATTTAAATTTAGAAGTCAAAGCATCTTTAAAATACATAAATTGGATTAATTTAGTGGCATGTCTTTAAGCAGTTGTTGCAATTTCCGTAGCAGTCAAACAATTCAAAGACAATACAACAGCATACAGTATCCAGACTCTCTTTGCAATTTCATCCTTACATGGCTTTTTTATTGTTCTATTTCTATTACTTTTATTTAGTTATTTATTTGTTTATTCTCTGAGACAGAGTTTCTCTGCCTGCCCCTGCCTTTGGAGCACTGGGATTAAAGACTTGTGCCACCACACCCAGCCACTATCCTTTTTCTTCTTCTCTTCCAAGCCTACGTACATTTTTTAAACACACTATAAACCTTTTAGAGGTTTTATTTCATCTGAATCTGAATTTAGTGTAAATCATTATGCTTTTCTGGACACATGTCTGTTATCTGCTAATCAACATTGCTAAAATTAAAGCTGCGGCTGTTTTAGCCACTGGCTTTCCAACATGGCAAGTATATGTTTACCGCCAGCACTGGCCAAGCAAGTCTGCGCTCGTCTCTAGCAAAACAGAGCCCATCCAAGAAAATGCTGTTACCAAGAAGCTGTGCTTGTCTCTCTTCTTTTGTTTCTAAAATCCTTTTTTTAAGTTTTTGTCCAATTCTTAAGTGGGAGTTCATGCCCCAAGTTCAGGCGCCATATGTAACAAGCGTTCTTCCCGCCATGTTTGAATTGTTTCTTTAACATACTTAGGTTCCATTTGAAGAACAGCTACACATATCTCAGCCTTGGCCACTCCAGTGGATAGCATGCCTAACCCAAACCAAAGCATCTGGAAGGGCAGAACAGAAAAGTGGACCTATAAGGAACCTCTTTTTTTTTTCACAACCTTAGCTGGCAGCCCCCCATGCACTTTGTAGGAAGACTGGAGTTATTGCCATGGAGTTCATGCATACTATTAAACTCTACAGACACAGAGATGCTTGGTCTAATTTGCTGGCCACCAGAACCTTGAAGGAAAAACTCAGCAAGTGATGACTAAGACATGTCTCCTCAACCCAAAAAGCTTTGATCTGGCAAATAAGTGCTGTCAGATACTGTGTCTTAAAGTGACTGAATTATTTCTAGAGTTGCCTTGTAGACCACCTCATAGAATCTCATTAGTTACTCCAGTGAAATATAGAGTCGGGTAGGGGAAGAGTCATGCAACATTTGCCCGTGGTACCTGGGCAGCTGGTGATTTGAGATGTACAGAATAGAATCAGGCAAGGAGAAAGCCTGTTGGCAGACAGAAGCTCAGCTATCAGCACCAGGGAGGAACAGTCAGACACCTGCAGCAACACAACATACCATTTGAGTTGCTGCCGCCGCCAATGTACCACCAAAACTGTCTCCAGAAATACAAATGCGAGCAGGATCTACTCCGTACTTTGCAAGAATTGTATCCTGGAGAAAGAACTTGACCACAAGAATACAATCTTCAAGGGCAGCTGGGAATGGATACTGAGGAGCCAGTCTGTAGCTTTAAAGAAAAACCAAACACCCCGAAAGCAGGATGATTAAACTTATATGTACAGTGATCTCTCAGTTTCACCAACAGATACATTAATAAAATTTGTCCCTACTTTGAACTTCTAATTTCACCTACTGAACCTGGGCACACTAATAACCTTTGCTTTAAAACGAGAAGAAGGTCTGGTTTAAAGGGTTCCGGGTATTGGGTCTATGGTAGTATGACTATGAGCTGATTAGTCATCCACCTTATAAAGTCTGTTGGCTTCTCCAGGCCCTCAGTGAAGTTGGGACTCAAAAGCAATTCATGATTATTGATAGAATTTCCCAGAAACATGTGCAATCAGAGAATATGGTATCCAATATACATAGGAACCTCGATTTAGGAATTTATTTAAGTCAGGAGTCTATAACCTTGTAGAACTTCACATCACCAACCTGAGAATTTGAATCAATGTTAGAATAACATCATTTAACAATTTAATAGTTATTCAATAATATTTAAGTATTTCTATATATTTTAAGTGTATCCTAATATCATTTAAGTATATTCATGGGTCTTATTAAATACTGCATGTTGATCATTAAGACAAAATACTATTGTGCCTCTTATTCTATGTGTGTGTGTGTGTGTGTGTGTGTGTGTGTTGTGTTGTGTTGTGTTATAGGAGCACTCCTCAATTAAACTATCTTATTATTTAACTTCTCATTTTAAACCATTGGAATTCTTTAATTATTTATAAACTAATATAATAACTAATATTAGTCAGATGGTCCTTCAGATCTTTTATATTTCAAATAATGCCTAAATGTTTTAAAAATAGCAAAATCTAAATAAAATGTAAACATGAACATATGGCAAGTACCTAAGGAAATACATAATTATTAAAGTAAGTACAGCATAATCCACTATTTCAGAAGCCTATATGAAATGATAATGTGACACAGTTGGTTAGAATTACAGCAGGAAACGCAGATCATCTTTAAGATTGTAAGTCAGATATTTCTTAAAATACAAATAACATTTTGATTACTTTAAGGCATGTTCATGAGGACAGCACTTGTTTACTTGATTCTATTACACTTGCAGCCAAGTAATTCCTTTCAATGTTTTCAGGTATGTCTACAATGGTACAAGTTCATTTCTGTACAACAGAGTTGACAGGAAACATTCACGCTCATGGTGTAGCTCTCACAAATATAGAGTATGCCCATTAAGTATTAAAGTAACATGCATCCTCCCATCTTTGGTGTAAGGTCGGTAATTAGGGCCAACATCATAATACATATATATATATATATTATTTGTATTATATGTATTATTTGAGGAACTATTGGAATGTTCGTATGGTTCCAATATTGGTCATCTACTAAATCCATGAATAATTCTGACCTATATATTTTTACTGGTAGCATAAATAAAACACATTACAAGAAAGACTGTAAGTGGCTATTCTTTCTAGGTAAGGAAAAAAAAAACAAATTGAACCTGAGCCTCAGAACAAGGATCCAACCATTTTTGAGGTCTGGGTAACTTGCTTTGTAAACTAAGCCTGTTCTGGGAGGGGTATGACCATAGTATGAAGGCTGTCGTCACTTTCTTACTCTGTTGCTACAACAACCGCATCAAGTCTGTTTGTTGTCCGTCGGTTCAGATAATCATAGGGAAGTATCTCTGAAATGAAAGAGAAAAATACAAGACTGTGTTTGTAGCCATTGAGATACAGCTACATCCATTAACTGTAATAGAGATGTGAATTATGATTAATGGATGAAAACCCTGCAATCACCACACCTGTTCCCGTAAAGAGGAAAACTCTATCAGAGTAAGAGGAATTGCTAATTTTCCACCCATTATTTTTTTCTTTAGCCAATCCACTGAGACAAAATCTAGCTGGTCACAACTGGAGAAGAGTGTTGCATCTTGCTACTCTACTTTGGACTAATCAGAACAGTTCCTCCAGTGTCAAGGTAGTACTGAATTCAAGGGCTGCCACTGATGTGGAAAGGTTCCCATGCATGGTGCTCTGCCTCTCTGTGCAGCCAGTTTCGCTAGCGGGAGGCTTATGGCTAAGAAGCACTGATAGAAACTGCACCAGGTGACATCACACTCAAGATGACTCATTTGCAGGAACTATGGGCATAGTACAAAAGCTTAATTAGTAATAGACACATTGTTTTCAATGGTTTTTGGTTAAGTTCTGTATTTCTCAATAGGAAAAAAATGTATGTCATGAATTTACAACTCCTCAATAGCATCTTGAACTTTGTAACAGTTTTCATGAATTCAGATGTTTGCTATAATTATTGTTTTAAGACTCTGTAGGTCATGATGTTTGCCCTTTTTTCTTTTAGCCTTGATATGATAACACAATTACATCATTTCTCCCTTCCCTTTCCTGCCTTCAAAGCCTCCCAGATACCTATCATCTTTGCTCTTTTTCAAATTCATGGTCTTTTTTCATTAATTGTTGTTACATGCAAATATTATATTATATGCATATATATATTCCAAAATATAACCTGGTCAGACTGTCTCATGTTATTTTTATTCAATATTGATTATTTGGTCAATTGGACAACCAATTGGTATGCTCTTCCCTGGGGCAAACTATTTTCTTTTAGCATTCCTTAGTTGCCTGCAGGTCTTTGTGAAGGTTTGAGGCTATCCAAGTCTACTTTGGCATGAGTATTGTTGTTGCTTTTTGTGACTTGACCTAAAAGGATATATACTTAGTGTTGTAATTTTTTTAAAATAAGCTTTTTCTCTTGCCATGGACATAAACACTTACATAAAATCATTCACATTTAGTAAATTCATAAACAAAATTTGTTTACTTTCTAAACAGAAACAACAATTTCAGCACTCATCAGAATAAACAGTATCATATTCTTACATTGGTAATTGCTTATAGAAATTTACAATGAGTTGAATCTAGCTATTATACACTGAAAAGGAAGTAGAAAAATGAGGTTAAAATTTTGTGATTAACACCTGAGCTGAAAGCAATGTCAAAATCCCTTTTAGTTATAAATGGAAAGGAATTAGCTTAAAAGGCATTAAATAGTCTTCATTATACAAAACAAAAACATAATAAATACTATTAAATGCTCAGGAGAAAAAAATTAAATTATTACAAGGAAAAACTGTAGTATGGTCACGAGAGGCCAAAGTTCAGTTCAGTGTGGCTACGTGCAATTTATTTAATGCATACATTAAAAAATACACTTACTGAAGCTTCCTAAGGAAGAGGCGCCACCATGAATGTAAATGACAGCTGGTCTCCGTCTGTCAGACTTCCTTTTTGGCAAATACAGGCGGACAGGAATGCCGCCGAAGTCTGTGTCAATCACTGTGAGGTTTTCATCTGAAACTGGTTTTGTCAGCTGAATGCTCATCAGCATGGACAAGAATTTTTCATATTTCATAAGGCCCACGTCTTCTAAGAATTCAGCCTATGGAAACGGAATTGTAAACAACAGTTATTTTACTTCGGCAACTCCAAATTCACATATAGATACCACGTAAAAGTAAGTGAGTGAGTGGTAACCCCATGTGTGTATATTGATCGTACCCCTCTCCTGGCCTAAAGGAACGTCCACAAAGAGGAGGCAGATTGCAGAGCCCTGAGGTTGGGGAGGACTGCTGAAAGGCGCAGTCCTCTGGACATCACAGGACACGTGTTCTCGTGGACTCGCGGTGGTTGTAACTGCCACCGGCAGAGTCGGTTCCCTGGGAGGTGAGTCTCTCAGGAGGTTACTCTTACTTCTGTAGATGGTCCTCCAACCACGCACATAGGAACAGCTCTACGTGGACTCGGTGCATTTTTTTAAAGATGTGAAACTGATTGGGGATTTCAGTAAAATGGTCTTGAAGAATTTGGATGGGGAGGCAGGTTGAAGGGTAGATTTGATTTCAGTCCATTGTACACACGCGTGAAATTCCTCGGAGAATCGGTAAATATGTGCTAAAATGTCACTAGAGAAGCACAAAGGCAGACAAAGGGAGGAAATGTTTATAATAAATAAATCAGAGGTAGCACCCATACTTTGAAAGCATCACTGGTGACGTTATTAGGAATTGTTTAGACTCGAGGCCAAAAGAAAAGGAGAACTAAACGAATCTCAATCTTGTTGCCCGTAGAAGACCTGCAAGAAATCAGTGCTGTGGACATTTCCTCACGGACATGGCAGGGGTCTGTGATGCACCATGACAACTTTAGGAACTACTGTCAGTCAATGTTTTCTGTAAAAAAGTGGTGTCACTTTTCCCAGTGATCTAGACACTGGTAATTCACTCTTCTTCTTCTTCTTCTTCTTCTTCTTCTTCTTCTTCTTCTTCTTCTTCTTCTTCTTCTTCTTCTTCTTCTTCTTCTTCTTCTTCTCTCCTCCTCCTCCTCCTCCTCCTCCTCCTCCTCCTCCTCCTCCTCCTCCTCCTTCTTCTTCTCTTTTTTTCAAGACAGTGTTTCTCTGTATTTCTTTGGAGATTGTCCTGGAAGTTGCTCTGTAGACCAGGATGGCCTCGAACTCACAAAGATCCACCTGCCTCTGGCTCCCGAGTGCTAGGATTAAAGGCGTGTGTTACCAACGCCCACCCTACCCTTCATCTTGTAAGCAATCTCCAACAACACTCAAACATGAAACTAATTAGACCCATGGAGTCTCACAAAAAGAGGGTATGACTCTAAGAGGGGACTAACAGGCTTCTATCAGGAGAGTCACAAGAGAGGGTAATTCATCATATAAATATATGAAACTGTCAAGCAGTTTTTAAAATAGTGATTACCTTCTTGATTTCTCCCTTGACCCAGTTATCATTGGGTAGTGTATGGTTTAGTTTTCATAAGTTCCTGTATATTCTGTAGTTCCTATTATTGCTGACACCTTGATTTATTACTTTTTGATCAGATAGGATGCAAAGTGTTTTTTCAGTTTCCTGACATTAAGTGAAATTTGCTTTGTGATGGAGGAAGTCCTGTATATGTGCTTATCTTATTGGTTGTTGAATAAAGCACTGTTGGCCAATAGGGAAGCAAGATAGGTGGAACTGGGAATCAAGAAGGATTCTGGGAAAGAGAGGCATAGGCAGTCACCATGTAGGAAGCCAGAGGAATAAGAGGTCAGGACCCTGTTCTCCAGTAAGCGAATACCACATGGAAATATTCAGATTAGCAATTATGGGTAAACAATTAAGTCAGAGCTAGCCAATAATAAATCATAGCAAACGGCTAACAGCTTCATAATTAATATAGCGTCCTATGTGTTATTTGGGGGTTCAGACAGCTCGGCAGGGCCCAGGCAACTGGCGGGAAGACTACATGTTACAGCTTTGTGTCCTAATACGTGGTGGATTTTGGAGAAAGTCCCATGGGGCGCTGAAAAGAAAGTGCATTCTTTAGGATTTGAGTGGAATGCTCTGTAGACGTCTGTGAGATCAATTTTATTTATGGTGCCATTTAACACCAGAATTTCTATGTTTAGTTTTGTCTGGATTACCTGTATATTACTGAAAATATGGTAGTGAAGTCCCCCATCGTCACTGTGTTAGGGTGGTCAATCTGTGTTTTTCAGATCTAACAAGAATTCTCTTATGAAACCGCGTGCCTCTGTGACATAAATGTTTAGATATATAATAGTCTCTCGATTGAGTTTTCCTCTATTGCGTATGAATGAAAGACTATTTGTTTTGAAGTGCGTTTTAGAGATTGCAGCCTGTTTCTTGGCTGCCTTTGCTAAGAATACCATTTTCAATTTTTTTTTACCATAAGGGTATCTATTGATGCTGGTAAGGTGTATTTCTTGGAAGAAGCCAAGAATTGGATCCTCTTTCCTAATCCAGTCTGTTAGTGTGTTGTGGAATTAAGACTATTAGTTCTAAGAGTTACAAGGTCTCTTGGTAGCCTGCCTGTGCTCAGGGTCTACCACTGCGGCTTCCATCCTGGTGGCAAGAGCCAAGACACCTAGTCTCCTGCTCCACTCACAGAACTAGGTAAACCAGGGCCCATTTCCAGGCCACCTGCCTGTGCTTGGGGTCTGCCACTGTGGCTTCCATCCCAGCAGCAGGAGTCAACACACCCCAGCATCCTAGTCTCCTGCTTTGAGTCTTTAAAGAAAGAAATTAAAGAAGACGACAGAAAATGGAAAGATCCCCCATGCTCTTGGATAGGTAGGATCAATGTAGCAAAAATGGCAATCCTGCCAAAAGCAATCTACAGACTCAATGCAATCCCCATCAAAACCCCAGCACAATTCTTCACAGACCTTGAAAGAACAATTCTCAACTTTATACGGAAAAACAAAAAACCCAGGATAGCCAAATCAACACTGCTCAACAAAGAAACATCTGGAGGCATCACCATCCCTGACTTCAAGCTCTATTATAGAGCTATAGTCCTGAAAACAGCTTGGTATTGGCACAAAAATAGACAGGTAGACCAATGGAATCGAATTGAACACCCCAAGATTAATCCACAAAACTATGAACACCTGATTTTCGACAAAGAAGCTAAAATTATACAATGGAAAAAAGATAGCATCTTAAACAAATGGTGCTGGCATAACTGGAGGCTGGCATATAGAAGAATGCAGATAGATCCATGTCTTTCGCCCTGCCCAAAACTTAAGTTCAAATGGGTCAAATACCTCAGCATAAATCCAGCCATATTGAACATCTTAGAAGAGAAACTGGGAGCTACCCTTGAACAAATTGGTACAGGAGATTGCTTCCTGAGCATAACACCAGTAGCACAGGCACTGAGATTGACAATTAATAAATGGAACCTCCTGAAACTGAGAAACTTCTGTAAGGCAAAGGACACAGTCAACAAGACAAAAAGGCAGCCCACAGAATGGGAAAAGATATTCACTAACCCCACATCTGACAGAGGGCTGATGTCCAAAATTTACAAGGAACTCAAGAAGCAAGTATCCAAAACACCAAAGGATCCAATTAAAAAGTGGGGTACAGAACTAAATAGAGAATTCTCAATAGAGGAATCTAAAATGGCTGAGAAACTGCTCAGTATCCTAACCATCAGGGAAATGCAAATCAAAACAACTCTGAGATACCATCTCACCCCTTTCAGAATGACTAAAATCAAAAACACCAATGACAGTTTATTCTTGAGAGCATGTGGAGAGAGGGGAACACTCCTCCACTGCTGGTGGGAGTGATAACTTGTACAGACACTATGGAAATCACTATGGAGATTCCTCAGGAAAATAGGAATCAGTCTACCATAAGACCCAGCAATGCCACTCTTAGGCGTATACCCAAAAGACGTACATTCATAAAACAAGGATGTCTGTTCCACTATGTTCATAGCAGCATTATTTGTTAATAGTCAGATCCTGGAAGCAACCTAGATGCCCCACAACTGAAGAGTGGATAGAAAAATGTGGTACATTTACACAATGGATTACTACTCAGCAGAAAAAAACAGTGGAATCTTGAAATTTGTAGGCAAATGGATGTCAGTAGAAGAAACCATCCTGAGTGAAGTAACCCAGTCACAAAAAGACAAACACAGTATGTACTCACTCTTATGTGGATTTTAGACATGGATCAGGGGAGTGACAGCCTACAATCCCAGTGCCAGTGAGTCGGGGAAGCAGGGAGGTTCCCAAGAGACACATGCATGATAACCCAGAGAAGTGGAATAAGGCAAGATCTCCTGAGCAGATTGGGAAAAGAGGGAGAGGGGAGAGGGAACCAGGAAAAAGAGACGGGGAGAAGAAGACTGGAGAGGAAGACATGGGGGAGCAGGAAGGTTGAGTCTGGGTAAGAATAGAGGAGAGCATGATGAGAAATACCATAATAGATGGAGACATTATAGGTTTGAGGAGAGAGCTGACACTAGTGAGATTTCCAGAGATCTACAAGGATAACACCAATTGGCAAACCAAGCAATAGCAGAGAGACTACCTTAGTAGCCAGCCACTCCCTGATGATAAGGTTGATGACTACCTTATACGCCATTCTAGAACTTTCATCCAATGACTGATGGAAGTAGAGACAGATACCCACAGCTAAACACTGAACTGAACACCTGGAACCCAGTGACAGAGATGCAGGAGTAATGGACAAAGGGGTGAAACCCACAAAGACAGCTGACTGGACAAGTGGGAGCTCTTGAACCCCAGACTGATGGCTGAGAGGCCAGCAGGGGACTGATCCAGACTCCCTGAGTATAGTGTCAGTAAGGAGGCCTCAACAATCCCTGGGGCCTTGGGTAGTAAATAGATCAGTGTTTACCATGGCTTACGAATGATCTTTGGGAGCCCATTCCACATGGAGGGATGCTCTCTCAGCCTGGACACATGGGGAAGGGCCTAGGTTCTGCCCAGGATGAAATGACAGACTTTAGAGATCTCCCCCCCCCATGAAGGGCCTCACCCTCCCTGGGGAATGGTGTGGGAACTGGTTGGGGGGTTTTGCGTGGCTGGTGGAGAGACAAGGAGGAGGGGAGGGAGAGGGAGCTGGGATTGACATGTGAAGCATGCATGTTTCTAATTTAAATAAAAACGTATATTGAAAAAAAAGAGTTACAATGTGTCAGTTCCTGTCATTTGTTATTGTGGTGATGTGTTTTTTAGATGTCTTTTAATTAACTGTTCTGGAATTATCTATGTGTTCATTGTACTTTCTTGGATATGTATAACCTTCTCTTTAGAGCAAACTGTTCCTCCCATTGTCATCGTTAGAGCAGGATGAATAGTGCGTACATTCCTTATATCATGGAAACTTTATCTTTCTCCTTCAGTTATGACTGATGTAGAAGTTTGGTCTAGCATCTGCAATTTTTTTAGAATCTCTATATCCTAAGTCCAGGCCATCTGGATTTTAAATCTCTATTGAAAAGTCTGGTATTACTCTGAGTCATGTCTTCACATGGGACTTGTTCTTTTTTTTTTTTCTTGCAGCCTTCAATATCCTTTCTTTATTTTATAAATTTACTGTCTGTGACATGAAGAGTCATGTCTGTCTGTTATTCTGTATGCTTCTTTTGTCTTCATAATCATCTCTTTCTTTAGGTTTGAGAATTTGTCCTTTTTCTATTTTCATGTTATAAATATCTTCTGTGCATTTGCCATAGGTTTCTTGTCTTCTACATCTATCATTCATAAATTTAGTTTTGTTGTTGTCTTTTTTTCAAGATAGGGTTTCTCTGTAGCTTTGGAGGCTGTCCTGGAACATGTTCAGTAGACTAAACTGACCTTAAACTCACAGAGATACACCTGTCTCTGCCTCCCAAGTTACGAGATCAAAGGCATACACTACCACTGCCTGATTGTTTGTCTGGTTTCTTTTATAGTGTCTAGAATTCCTGTATGTTCCATTCTTTGGTCCTTCTAAATTTGGCATTTTCTTTGAGCCTTACAAAAATGTAGCCTAATAAGGTAGCAAAATATTTTGGAAAAGCAAGAAGGAGCCAAACCAAAATGCAGGAGATGACAAAAAAATCTTAAATATTTGTTCAGAAATTAGTTAAATGTAAACTTAAAAATTCTCTATATAAAATAAATAAAAGAATTGGTTCTTTGAAAAGATAAACAAGATAAAGAAATCCATAACCAATTTTAAAAGGATTCCATAATTAATAAAACAATAAAATTATGCATAATAAAATGACAGTTTATGAGGGAGTTTTTAAAATAAATTCAAAAAACTGTTATAATAAGTTATTAATAATATCAAACTTTTATTTAAATAATCTGGAAAACCTACAAAAGTGGAAAAATTCCTAAACTGACATTACCAACAGAAGATATAATGAATTAAACAGATTAAAAGCAAGCAAATATGGTGACATTATAATCAATAGTCTCCCCACAAATAAAGAGATTCAGCATTGAATTCTGCTTACTATTAACACTAATAGCCAATACCTTTCAAAAACTAAAGGGAAAATGACAATGCAAAACTAACTGTGTAAACTCAGTTGTATCGTGACACTAAGCATTTAATGAAGGTCCAGCATCATAAACTTCAAAATATTCTCCACAAGAGAAAGGGAAGTAGCATTCCCATACTAACTCCATAAATCCAGTAAATACCCTGATACAGCACAACAGCACCACACACACACACACACACACACACACACACACACACACACGTACATATAAACACACAAATACACATAAAATTTCCTGTAAAACACAGACCCCATTCCACATGGAGGGATGTTCTCTCAGCCTGGATACATTCAGGAGGGTCTAGGCCCTGCCATAGATGATATGACAGACTTTGGAGATCCCCCATGGAGGGCCTCAACCTCCCTGGGGAGCAGAAGTGGAATGGGATAGTGGTTGGGGGAGGCTGGGGGAGTGGGGGAAGAGGAGAGGGAGAGGGAGCTGGGATTGACATGAGAAGCAAGCTTGCTTCTAATTTAAATAAAATAAAAATTTCAGAAAAAAATTTTAATGAAATAAATACACACCAAATTCAAGTCTACATTAAGAAGATCACACGTAGTTTCAATTTGGTTTCATCTTGGGAATAGAATAGAAGGTTAGTTCAACATCTGAAAATGGGTAATTGTAGCATTCCATATAAACAGACTTAGGAACATTATTTAAGTAGACACAGAAAAAGCATTTGTCAGTTTACAAAACTTGTGGGTAAATGCATTGGAAAATCAGGAAGAGATGAAACCGGAATGTATCACAAGGCAATAGAGGCTGGAGAGAAGAAACCAATGGTTGCCTGGTTAAAAGGTGTGTATGCTTCCTGTAAAGTCTGGAACAATGCAAAGGTGCCCCTCTTTCCAACCTGTCAAAATAGTTAGAAGACTGGGAGAGATAATTCGAGAGAAATAAATTAAAAAGAGTGCACATAAGAAAGAACTCTGAGGTGGGGATTGCTCTCTGGGGAATGCACTTACAAGCACTGCACAGGAATTCAAATGCCCAGTACCAATGTAAATGTCTAAAGGGCATGAGAAATAAACTATAACACCAGCACTCAAAAGGCAAAAGCAAGTCTCCTCAAAGCAAGCTGGTGAGGGAACTCTAGACTCAATGAGGTATCCTGCAAAAGTAAAGTGAACAACAGTCTACTAGTATAGTTAACATCAGGTGAGGTTTGTTTGGTTTTTGTTTTGATCCTGGGCTACCTTACTCAACAGACCATGTCCCATTTCCTTGAAAATCACATAACATTTTTCGTCATGGCCAAGTAAAATTCAGTTGTGTGTATATGGGTAATTTTATATCCATCCATTTCCTGGTAGACATCCATGATGAATACATTCCCTTGCTTTTATGAATCAAGAAGCAGTAAACACAGATGAGTGGTTGTCTCTTTTAAGGGCATGGAATCCTTTTATCACAGACTCACAGACACTATAATTATATGAGCATATATGGTAGTACTTTGTTTGCCTCACTAGAAAAATTATCTTAAAATTTTTATGGAGAGACAGAAGATCCCAAATGGCTAAAGCACAGGAAATGCTCACAAGAGTTTATTATTAGGGTGAGAAGAAATGAAAGAGTCATTGCACAGACCCAACTTCAGCTTGCCCTCTTTGGAATTGCCTGGCCTGGGGACTATGGGCAGGCTGACTAGACCACAGTGGACCAAGCGACCCAGACTCTACTGACATCCCTGTGCTAGTCCATGCCTACTCAGGGGAGAAGTGAGCATGGGCCCCTGTATCAGGCCGGACTTCCACTTGCCCTCTTTGGGATTTCCTGGCCTGGGGACTGCCTGCAGGTTGAGTCGTCCCAGGAAGATCAAGCCATCCAGAGTCCTCAGTGCTAGTCCCACCTCCACCCACCAAGAAAGGAAGTGTCTCAGACCCACCTGCATCCATCATAAGACCCATCAGAGTATTGTGTTGGGGGAAGTCCTGTGCATTTGTCAATAAAGTACTGTTGAGCCAATAGAAAACCTAGATAGGAGGGACTAGGAGTCGAGGAGGATTCTGGGAAGGAAACAAAGAGAGTCGACATGTAACGCCATGGGGTAGGAGCCTGGAACTATTCTCCGGTAAGAGACATACTTAGATTAACAATTATGGGGTAATTACTTAAGGCAGAGCTAGCCAGTAAGAGACAAGCAAGGCCAACAGCTTCATAATTAATACAGTGTCTTGTGTGTTATTTGGGGACTACAACACGGCAGAGCCCAGGCGACTGGCGGGTGATAAACCAAAGCGGCTAGCAAAGAAAAAGCTTCTCTTAATAAAATGGTGTCAGGAGTGGGATTGAATTTCCACGCAAAACAACAAAAGATTTAAAGGAATTTTAGAAACAGAAGAACGGAGAGAAGCACACATTTTCGTAGCAGCATTTTTCTCAGGTGTGCTCTGTTTTGCTAGCAACAAGCCGAGATTCACGTGGCTGGCTTACCAGAGTCTTCCTGACAGGGCATAAAAAGAAAAAAAATCAGCCAGCAAAGTTGTTTTAAGAGACTCTGCTAACGATTAAAAGGTGTGTACGTACAGCTGGAAGTGGCAGCGTTTGCTGGATGTTAGCATGGACTGAGGCGGTAAGCTGGAATCACGCTTATGCCCACCATCTTGAAAAAAAAAAAAAAGAGGCAGTTTAAACTGCCGCGGTTTTACAGATAAGACACGTGGCCAGAAAAACCGTAAAGCTTTACAGTAAAGTCAGACTTGGATGAACAAAATCTCTAAAGGTTTACAGTGTGTTTAAAAATATATGTGAGATTGAGAGAGAAAATGAAACGACAAAGTGGTAAATAAATACAAAAGCTGGCTGTGGTGGCGCACGCCGGTAGGAATTGCTCCAGAGGCAGAGGCAGGCAGGTTTCCAAAGAGAAACCCTGTCTCAGAGAAAAATAAATAAAAGTGAAAGAAATAAAGTAATAATAGATAAATAAATAAGCCACGTAAAGATGGAAAATACACAGAGAGTCTGGATACTATACGCTATTGTGTTTTTCAGTTTTTTGCTTGCTCAAGAAGGAACTGCTACTAAAGTACACTTGATTATAAATGCTGCTAAATTAACCCAACTTCTATCTTTTGAAAATACCTTGACTTCAAAATTTAAGTATAAGGATATGTTACTTGGAAAAGGAGATATTGCTTATGTTTCTACAGAAAATGAAAAGCTGAGGATTCCTTCCAGGCTTCTGTGGTTTGACGAACCAAGACCCCCGGAAGCAGTGGGTCAGATGTCCCAAAACTGAAACAGCTAAGATGATACAGCTTTACAGACCACGAAAATAAGGACTTATACAGGTTTCTGAGTTTTGTCATGATCCCCATGGTGTGAACAGCGCCCCCTTCCAGCAGGAAGCAGTTTGGAATGAGCGACATCCCAATTCCCATCTTGTTTATAAATCTTTGTTTTCATTTAATTGGGATTGTTTATAATGGGTTAATGATCACAACCAATCTCTTTTTAATGGTAAAAAGGGGATTTATGGTATGGGTATTGTTTTTCATTTATTGATACAAATTCAAGGTCAATTTTGTGTTATGTATATATTTCTCCTCTTGATTAAGTATTGTGCTTATACTGATCTTTTAAAATGTAATGCATAATTGAATGCAGACTATAGATAGTTACTTATAATAGTCAGAATTTATAGTTAGGTAAGTTAGGTTTTCTAGATATACAGAAAAATATTTGAGACAGATAGATAGAGATGTATTTCAGACAGATAAACAGTCTTCAAACCTCTCAAAGACCTTCAGAAAATGGCATTTAAAATGATTTAGGGTTTTTCTTGACAATGAGAAATGTCTACTCCTGGCAGCACCAATTATGTCTGAGAGGAAGATGGGCATCGAAGAAACTCGTTATGGAGTTTGCTTTCAACATGGCAAGATTAGCCATTTGGGCAAGAAACTGCTCTTGCCTAGACTGTTTGACTCTTGCTGTATAAACTGAACATGCAGGACCCACAGGAAAGTGACAGCTGAACTCAGTCTTACAGGGTTCCTGCTTCATGGAAGAGTCTCCGAGACCTTCTGCAGGACAAAGAAAAATGACTGATAGACTGCCAATGCAGATGGACAGTTTTGAAATTTCCTGCTTTGCTGAGAAATTTTCTGGATACATTGTGGCCTATGGGCTGAAGATGGATGCCCCAACATTACAGAGGAACTTTGGGTGACTGTCCAGGCAGTAAGATATCTCTGTCAATCCTAGTGTTTACATATTATCCTTCTGTGGTCTTTGATGGAGTTGAAGACAGATAGTTATAATTATAGTTTTCCTTAGTTATGATAAAAGATAAGCTACATATAGAACTTTGGACTCACAAGGATGGGATGGATGATGTTTTCTTTAAATCTTGCTAAAATATTGTAACTATGTTCTTACTTGATAACTGTTCTGTTATATACAATTTGACTGTGTTAAAGTTAAGACCTTTCTTTTGTTTAAACAGAAAAGAGGAGATACAATTTGACTGTTAAAGTTAAGACCTTTCTTTTTGTTTAAACAGAAAAGAGGAGATGTTGGGGGAAGTCCTGTGCATTTGTCAATAAAGTACTGTTGAGCCAATAGAAAACCTAGATAGGAGGGACTAGGAGTCGAGGAGGATTCTGGGAAGGAAACAAAGAGAGTCGACATGTAACGCCATGGGGTAGGAGCCCGGAACTATTCTCCAGTAAGAGACAAGCAAGGCCAACAGCTTCATAATTCATACAGTGTCTTGTGTGTTATTTGGGGACTACAATACGGCAGAGCCCAGGCGGCTGGCAGGGGGATAAACCAAAGCGGCTAGCAAAGAAAAAGCTTCTCTTAACAGTATTGGACCTGTTTGCACCCACTGGAAGAAAACCTTGAACCCATACCCACCAGAAAAGGAAGAGACACCACCTTCACCCACTGGAAAATGACAATATAAGAACATATTCAACAACAGAAAAACAACTATGACAGCACCAATGTCTAGGGACTCAACACCAGCAAGACCTGAACATTCCAACAAAGATGCAGCAAAAGAGAATGACCTTAAAAACAACTTCATGAAGATGACAGAGACCTTAAAAGAGGAAATGAGAAAAGATAACAAAAAATTTTAAAAATGGAGGGAAAGACAAACCAAAAATTGCAAGAAACAATTCCAACAGTGGAAGGTTTGAAAGCTGAAATAGAGACAATAAAAAAAAACCATAGTCTGAGAGAATGCTAGAATTTGAACGTCTGGGTAAATGACCAGAAACTACAATTGCAACATAACCAACAGAATACAAGAGATGGAAGAAAGAATCTCAGGTGTTGAAGATACACTTAGAGATATAGAGTCATCGACCAAAGAAAATCTTAAGCCCAACAAATCCCTAACACAAAATATCCAGGAAACATGGGACAAATATTAGGCCAAACCTAAGAATAATAGGTACAGAAGAAGGTGAAGAAACCCAACTCAAAGGTCCAGAAAACATATTCAACAATATCATAGAAGAAAACTTTCCCAACCTAAAGAAAGACATGCCAATGAAAGTACAAGAAGCTTACAGAACACCAAATAGAGTGGACCACAAAAAAGTCCCTTTCCACATAATAATCAAAACATCAAATATACATAATAAAGAAGGAATATTAAGAACAGCAAAGGGAAAAGACCAAGTAACATATAAAGGCAAACCTATCAGAATTACACCTGATATCTCCATGGAAACCCTGAAAGCCAGAAGGTCATGGATAGAAATATACTACAAACACTAAGAGACCATGAGTGCCAGCACAGACTACTATACCCAGCAAAGCTTTCAATCACTACAGAAGGAGAAAACAAGATATTCCGTGACAAAACCAGATTTAAGTAGTTCATATCCAGCCCTACAGAAAGTACTAGAAGGAGAACACCAATTTAAGGAAGTTAACCACACTCACAAAAATGTAGGCAATAGAAAACACTGCTTTACCAAAAGCCAAAAGAAAATGCAGGGTAAATTCACTCACAATACCACCACCAATATCAAATCCAAAACAAACAAGAACTAACACTCACTGGTCCTTAATTTCCCTCAAAATTACTGGTCTTAATTCACCTATAAAAAGATACAAGCTGTGGGGCAGTGGTGGTGCACACCTTTAATCCCAGCACTCAGGAGGCAGAGGCAGGTGGATCTCTGTGAGTTCAAGACCACCCTGGTCTACAAAAACTAGTTCCAGGACAGCCTCCAAAGCCACAGAGAAACCCTGTCTCAAAAAACCAAGAATAAAAAAGACACAAGCTAACAGAATGGATATTAAGATAGAATTCATCCTTCTGCTGCATACAAGAAACACACCTCAACTTCAAAGACAGACATTACCTCAGAGTAAAAAGTTGGGAAAAGATTTTCCGATCAAATGGACCCAAGAAACAAGCTAGTGTAGCTATCCTAGTATCTATCAAATTAGAATTCATACTAAAATCAAAGAGATGAAGAAGGTCATTTCATATTTACCACAGGAAAAATCAATCAGGATGAAATATCCATTCTGAACATCTATGCCACAAATACAAAGGCACCCACTTCATATGCATGAAGTTAAATGAATGAATCTAAAAATTGCTTCTCTAAGGTATTATGAGAATATAATTCAGTAACTATAATCAAATGTATATCAATTGAGCTTTAGGTGGAAGGCATTCAATCACTAAGATGATAATTTAACTCTTTCATATTTTGTCCACATATATACAGGTATAAGAAAAAGCGTATATTGCTTGTATCATAATTCATTTTAAAAAGTAAAATTTCAAACTCCACAGTTGTGCGTTTAGAACACATTCATACAGTCAAGCAAATGATTGCTAGTCATTTTGAGGTCTTGCAGAACATGAGCTACTCAAGGAAGATAACATTAATTTTTATAGAATGTCACTAACTCATCCCCCTTCTCCTTTATTGTGGAGTAAACAAAGACATTAGAAATTGAAGGAGAAATAAATAAGATCAAGGGGACTCTGCAAACTTTGAACTTTGTGAAGAACACGTGTTAGCTGTCATGATGTTTATAGCTGTCATTTGTACACATTCTAGAGTCACCTTAAAAAAGATTCCTCGTAAGGGAGTGTGGACATATCTGATGATGGAAGTTCATGTTCTGCCTTGTCCCACAGCTGCTTAGCCCCCAATAAGCACACGGAGACATATTACTTATTAAACTGCTGGCCAATGGCTCAGGCTTCCTACTGACTAGCGCTCTCTTATTTATGAATCTATGTAGGCTGGGGCTTACCCATAATCCAGCATGTTACTCCTTAGGCAGCATGGCAACTCACTCAGGGCTTCTCTCTGCCTCCTCTCCTCAGCCTTCTCCTCATCTGGTAGCCCCGTCTATCCTTCCTGCCTGGCTACTGGCCAATCAGTGTTTTAGTCATCAACTAACAAGAGAAACACATATACAGAAAAACACCCGCCATCATGTATGCTAGAGTCTTGATTACATTAATATAAGTGGGAGGATCCAGCACTAACGTGGGTAGCAGTGTTTGCTGTTTTCAGGCCCCGGACTCTGTAAGAACAGGAAAAGGTGAGTACTAAGCATGCTTGCATACATTTCTCTCTGATCTTGATGGTCTGTGAGATGACTGCCAGTTTCAAGGTCCTGTCTACTTGACTTACCTGCAATAGGCTGCGTTTTTTCAGGGCACATTATCACAGAGACAGAGATGAAAACGGACCACTGTCCAGCATGGGAAGCCTACTGTCTCTTCTGTATCACTAGGAAGCATCTTCCTCACCCACCACACCTTGCTGTGTCTTCTCTGATCTCCCCACATTCTCCTACTGGCGTTATACCCACAAGGCTTCCAGACACAGGGATAGTTTAGTAAAATGGAACATGGTATATTCTCTGTGATAAGCTTGCCTTCAGACTCAGGCACTGTCATTATAAAATTTGAATTCCAGAAACACAGGCCAAAATACAGACAACAGCCGCAGCACGTAAGATGGGGTCTTGGAGCTTTGTGGGTCTCTGACACATGTCAGGGACTGGGTGTCATATAACACACACTTTCTATTTCAAAACGAATTCTCATGCTCATAAGAACACAGTGCAGTTTTCCAGGGAGGTATCATAGACAGAATATTATAACCAAATAATTAATGCAGGAGTAGAGAGAAGAGCCAGCTGTTTTCCTTAACAAACATTTGCGGAGATCTGAGAAAATGGAATAGGGGGCTACCAACTTGACATTCTTCTGCTACTAAAACTACATTTCAGGTTAATGCAAACATACCCCTGTGCTAAGTTGTAATGGTCTTTATCATCATCATTGCTAGTGACTTAGTTACCAACACAGTTAAGACTGACAAGTGAAAACCTCTTGGGGGTTCATAGTGACAGAAAAATGTACAGAGTACCTGAGAACAGGAAGTTTAAGAACTATATAAAAAGTACTATAATTGGTGTGTATATGTTAGTTTTAGTAGCTTTTCTGGAAAGCATGGGATATATTTAAACTTGTCAAAAATTCCTCAAGCATTGATTCAGACAAGATTAGTTCTTTTATTCTGATGTCAGCATATGATAATCTTTTAGTTTCAAAAAAGATTCTTATAAATCATTGTGGTTTTGTTTTTGAGCACATTGAAATAGCATGTTCTACATTAACTAAAGCTCTAAGATTTTTTATTGGTATACAATAAATGAAAACCAAAGTCTCCTTGAAATTATTACTGAAGAAATTTTTACAAATTTTAACAAGGCCTCCCTAGTCCCCAGGGAAAAAAACAACAACACAGTTTTAAAATATTGTATTAGATTATCAAAGAATTAGTAAAATATTATATTAGAGTATATTATCAAATGTTCAAGGAATTAATAAGATATTATATTAAAATATATTACCATAAATGACAACAGTTTTAGACCAGCATCCAGGAACCTAATTTTCCAGCATTCTTCAATATTTTCAGGCATGGGTATATAAATATAATAAGCAAAAAGAAAACAGGACAATCCAAAGCACAGAGTTTTGTATCCCATGGTAAGTCTTTCTCCAACTTCTCTGCAATGATAAGTGTCATACCATAGGCAAACGACTCAATATTAAGTAAAAGGAATAAGTAAACGCTCTGAGGGAAAGACACTCTTTTAGCAACGCCCACCTATCATTAAGACTTATTGCCCTGAGTTTTACAATTAGTGAAGCTATATGTAACCACATATCTGAATGTGCATCAGTATTAAGCAACACTGTGACAGCAGCCAGTAATTCTTTTTAATTGTACAATGACAACAAATAATGCCTAATAAGTACTCTTTACGGAGCACACAAAAGACCAGGGAATACCATTTTGCAAAGATTTGAAAAATATGATGCACATAGACAGGGTCTGCATAGATTCAAGCCTGATGGGGGCTCAGCACTGAGGAGGAAGTGGACATATGTTTATACCCCTAGTCAAGAAACTCTCTGAAATTAGCACCAGCTTGCAAAGTAAAGCTTAGTTTCCCCCAGTGGTATCCCATTGGCTTGATTAATCACACGTAAGGGTAGACATCCTGCTCAGCAGTAGACAGTAAACTCAAAATAAGCCCAATGGTAGTTTTGTGGACTTACTGTCTCGTAATGTTTTGCTTGGGCATTTTGTGTCTTATTGGTCTTTTGCTGGTTTACTATGGTTTGCCATTTGGTGTTTTTAAAGGGGTTGTTTGTTGTATCTCTCACACTCTGTAGCGTGTGCACATGAGTGTGTGTGTGTGTGTGTGTGTGTGTGTGTGTGTGTGTTTCTTGTGGTTATTCTTTGCTTTTTCTATTCTGGTTTGATTACTTGTTTTGTTTGATTTTGAAAGAGAGAAAGAAGGAAGAAAGAAAGGAAGGGAGGGAGGGAGGAGAGAGGAGGGAAGGAGGGAAGGAGGGAAGGAGGGAAGGGGAAGCATGGATTTGGGTGAGTGGGGATATGGAGATGTAGGAAGGATCTGGGAGGAACAGGAGGAGCAGAACTGTGATCAGAATACATTGTGTGAAAAAATTTCAATAAACAGAAAAAGGGGGAGGGGAAATCCAACTGTCATTTGGTGTAATTTAGAAGGTTAATTTTCATTTAATCAATCTGAAGAACACAGATGGCTTAGGAAATCAAAACCTACTGAATCAGGTAAGATTTAGGCTAGGAGAGGGAAAGAGGTAGCATTGTCAAAGCTCTGGAATTAATTCATCAGAAACATTCATGCAGTGTTCACCAAAAATTAAACTCAAAATTTGCTAATCCATGTAGTTACTCACAGAATTTTGGGAAAACCTTAACTATTAAGAACATATTTGCTCTATACTTATATACCATGTGATAAATATTGGGTACACTTTGGATTTACTCATTCCTTTGCGAAATGTCCTCTGCCTTTTCCTTATTCGTTGTTCTAAGGCTTCCTATGAATGCTGCCATAGAGGAGGGAGTGTCCTCCTTTAAGGCCACTCCCAGAGTTCTCCACTCTCATGACGACAGAAGCTACTAGCTATTAATTGTCCCTCTCCACTCTGTGCTGCAACCTTTGACAGCCACACCTTGATATCTGTCTGAACATCAGAATATGTGGGGGAAAGGTCAATCTGAACATCTGACTATCTGCGGGAAAGGTCAGTCTTAAGCACTTTCTGGGATATAGAACTATACCAAATATGGATGGAGGAAACTAAGGGGATAAGGAGGCTGAAAAATCTTAAGGGAGAAAGAAAATCCCACATGTATGCACTGGAAAGTCAGCCAAGTTTTGAAACATGAGACGGCGCTTCCTTTTCTCCTCTCAACTGCATAGAACTTACTTCTCAGCCTCAGGGTCATGACCCCTTTGGGGGCCAAATGACTCTTTCACAGAGTCACCTGAGACCATCCAAAAACGCAGATATTTACATCCCATTTTATAGCAGTAGCAAAATCACAGTTACGAAACAGCAAAAAAATAAAATAAAATTTTATGGCCGGGGATCACCACCACATAAGGAACTGTGTTAAATGGGAGCAGCGTCAGGAAGGCTGAGAGTCACTGGATTACATGGACCTCATGAGTCCTCTGCCTCGTTCCATGCAGTGAGGTGGGCCCCTTTCAAACTTTTTAAGAATGGCATGTAAAATCAGTCAGTAAAGATTTAAGGACTGTCTGGCAAAGTCCACCTCAAGAGCAAGGACACCATTAATGACTGTGCTCAGCAGAGTAGTGAGGTGGGCTAAATTCCACCAGTATTACCCTGGCTTCATTTCCTGTTGCCATGATAAAATACCTTGGCATATGCAACTTAAGGAACAAAGGGCTTCTTCAGGCTCATAATTCCTGGCCATAGTCTATCCGTGTATAGAATTCAAGGCGGCAGGAACATGAACCAGTTGTTCTTATCATAGCAACAGTGAAGAACGGAGAACAACGAATTAATGCAATTGTTCTAGTGCTCAGCAAGCTTTCTCTTCTGTCACCCAATATAGAGTCTTCTGCCTAGGCAATGCTGCCACCAACAGTGGGCAAATCTTCCCACCTAAGTTAATGGGACTTAACTGTTTTCAGAGGCCCCACCATACTGTCTGTGTGTGCATGACATTCATAACTCTTCTAATAAATTTCCCACCCTCGTGACCCACACATCTGATACATATCACTTTCTAACTTTAAAAGTCCCCAAAGTCTTTAAAAATTACAACACAGTTGAGGATTGTTGGAAGATGGTAGTTGTGACGAGGCATGCTGAGTGCATATTGTATAAATGTATGAAACTTTCAAAGAGTTAAAAAATAATTTTAAAAATTGCTTGGGGAGGAGACTCTCAGATCACTTGAGTTGTCTGCAGATAATTCTCCAATCTGTTGGAAGGGTGCAAGCCCTTTAAGGAGGTCTGGTGATGTAGCCATTGCAAGTCATCTCACATGCTGGGGTGACCTGATGGGAAATGTTCTTCTGTGTATATGTTTATCTTATTGGTTGATAAATAAAACACTGTTGGTCAATAGGGTAGCAAGATAGATGGGGCTATGATAAGAGGAGGATTCTGGGAAGTGTAGGCAGAGAGGAGTTGTCATGGCATCCCAGGAAGTGACATAGCTGGGCAGAATCAAAATATAAGCAGGGACAAATAGGAAATCACTCTCTTCTCTGCAGAGACACTGAACAGTCGAGATGTAAGACTCTAGAGGAGTAAGAGCCCCTTGGACCTTTCTCTGGTAAGATAAGACCATGTGGAGATACTTAGATTTATAGAGATGGGTTAATGATAAAGAATAAGAAACCTTAGCTAAGGGACAACAGCTTTATAACTATATAGCATCTGTGTGCATCTTTGGGGCAGACAAGGGCAGCGGGATCTGCAAGGCCAAGAAAGCTTACATTCGAGCAAACTTTTTTGGTGATGTAGATACCTGTGAGTGGTCATGATCCTGTAAGTTATCTCTTACCCACACTCCTATAATTAACCCAATAGTTATTGATTCACAAAGTTAGAGCTTTGTGGAACCATTACCTGTTCTAATGTTGATATCCTATCAGTGTTGAGTAGACATTTGTCCAGTTCTCTTAGGAGAAGTCACTGATGTTTATATCTCAAGTAGTTCTGATTATGCTTTTATTATGTAAGATTGGGCAAGCCTTAAAATAACGGGTTGGGTTGATGTCACTTATGGGTTGGGTTGATGTCATGTTAAGGATTGTTCAAGAGAGACTTCATATTGGAGTAGTTGAAAGAAGAAGTGAAGCCAAATTTGAATCCTCCAAGTTTCTCACTGTGTCGTATGTCTGCTTGTGTTTGATGATCTGCCTGTCATGTGTCTGAGATTTTCCCCATTGTCTGTATTAACAAAAGGCTTTGCTCTATACTTGTGGAACAACACATAAAACATATAAAGGAATGAAGAACATATTATATCTTCAGTAATTTTCCAATGAAGGGAGTTAATTTATTGACACAGATTCAGAATAGTCCCCAAAACCACAAGAAGATATTAACCTATACTCACAGGTTGATTTCTGTGTTTGTGATGACCATTTTTCCTTGTTTAAGCTTTCTTTTAACCTGTTGACTAGTATCAGCTAATGATTCCCACAACACAGATGGGGAGCGGGGAGAGAATGTTCTGAATCAGGGGAACAGAAAAGCATATAGTTTAATATTAAAGCTATGAATTTAGCTTAGGTTAAAACTGATGACATAGGAAGTGCAAAACAGTAGTTTGTTATGTGATTTTTTTTTGGATTTATTTATTTCTTAGACTGACATACACTGTAATTTTTTTCTCTATATACCCCCGACTCCATGTTCTTTTCCTCTTAAACAAAAACGAAAGCAAAAATCCACTGAAAAACATTTGGGTGGTCCAGCTGCTCTTGAGCATGGAACCCAACCTGGTATGTGCTTTATGCATCCCGTGTCACTCCTCTGAAGAAAATGGATGTTCCCCATCCCAAGAGGTATGATTTCAAGTAGCTTCTTGGCTAGGAATGGGACTTTTGCATTTTATTTATTAGAGGCAAGTTAAACAGTTTGTGTCTACAGTTGGATTGCAAGTTGAGTACATGGTTTTAAAAGATCTCATGGCATATTACTTACTTGGTTGCAAGGTCTAGCAAAAGTTCAGTCTCTAAAGACATAAAGGTGTTTTCAGAAAAAGCTGTTACAGAATGGATGAGTGATAACACTTATTGGGTTCTAAGAACTAGTTTATAAGGACATGATGTTCACAGTGACTTTGGTGTCTGGAGCATTTCTGAAATGCAACTTTAGGAAAGTCTTATGTTGTCTCTTGTTACAGAAGTAATCAATGTTTTATTAATTGTGATGTTATCAACTCTCTCATAAAAACATTAAAAATTTTGTTCATTTATTTTAGATTCTCCACAGTGGTAGCATTCATTTCTACCCTGTTTTATTCTGGCAGCATCCATTAATAATTGTATATACTTTGGGTTAATGTGTTTTTATATATGTACATTATGAACTGATTAATTCAAGCTGATTAATATTTAAATTTACTCTAAATAATACTTGAGTCTACACATTATGATTATTAACCAGAATCACTATCATTTTTGAAAGAATTTTTGAAATTATTGCCCTGATGTTACTTAACTTTATGTCTATTGACAAATATTGCCCTAAGATTCCCAGTCACTATTGTCCCATGTAACTAATAGTCTACTTATTACTATGAGACAAATTATTTTCCCTTTCTTACTTTTTACAGGTTGTTTTTTATGGACAAAAAAGTCTAACAAATCTTTAATCATTAATCAAAACATAGATACCTAACTTGATTCCACACCATAACTATTTTGAATTATGATGAGAAGGAAATGCAGATAGTGTTGATGAAATAACTACGTATTTTTATCTATTCTTGGATCATCTCATTCATGTGAATACTGAATCTTAATCATATTAACCCTTATTACTGTTTCTGCTCCCACTCATTCCCTTTGAACCCCTTCTTCTTTCTACTTTTCAAATATTTTATTATATTTATGTGTGTCTTAGAGATAAAAGAGAGCAGAGAGGGGGAGGGAGGGGGAGAGTGATGGTAGGAGGGAGAGACAAAAAGAGAGAGGAAGGGAGGGAAGTGGATGGAGAGAGACTGACAGACAGGGAAACAGAGAGACAGAAAGACAGAACACCCATGCCAAGGGGTATCTAGATGGCAGAGGACAACTCTTAGAAGTCCACTCAACTTGGGGGTCCAAGGACAGAACTCAGGTCTTGCAACTTGGTGTCAAGTGTGTTTATTCATCGAGCCATCTCACTGGCTCTCTTTGCTTTTTTCTTTGTCTTTTGTTTGTTTTCAGTCTGTTGTATTCATTTAGGACTATTTGTATGAGCATGGGTTGGAGATTATTTAACCAGAACATGGGCAAACTAAAATATGCAACGTATCAGAAGAAAAAATGACCAGGTCTTCACTAGTGGCCATTAACAGTTAACAGATCTGCTTTCAGACCTGTCTCCCATCCATGAGGCAGCATCAGTGGGCTCCATTTTGTAGAGATCTTGTAAGTGTAGCCACGCCTGCAGGGATTTTAAAAGTGTAACAGTGTGCTCTTATATTTTTTTCATCTCCTCTCCTGCAATGTTCCCCAAGACTTGGAGGGGTTGATGTAGTTGCCTCATGGTGCTGCATTTCATGATTACATATTCTTTCTATCTTGCCCAGTGTCCAGTTGCCGCATTAACCAATGCCCAGTGCAGAAAAGAGCTTCTCTGCCCTCGTCTGAAGCAGCACTAAACTAGGGCTGCATCCGTAAATGTCTGTAAGGCAGTTTGTCCGCATACCAAACAACCGTAACCAGAATGCCCTCTGAGGTCTTTCAACGACTGGGCCAAAGGTTTTGACCAGCCTTCTAGTACAAGGGCTAAACTCCCTTTTGTGGGACATGCCTGAAATCTAATTTGAAAGTGGTTTGTTGACATCCGCAGCTGCATGTAATCACTGTACCGGTATACATACCTTGCTTATCAAGTCAGTAGGCAACGTGTACACTAACACAATAATGGCTTGTTTGCTGTTTGCTAGTGACCTCCGTAACGCCTTCTACAACACTTGTGAACATTAGCCAACATGGAGGAAGACTACAGTAACTCAGTTGCAACTTGATTTTTTGTCATTTCTTTAAATTGAGCTATACATTTTCCCCACTCCCTTACCCTCCTACCCTCTCCCCTACATGAATAGAGGCTATCACTCAGTGGATTCTGTTTTACCTTTTATAAAGATTCCTTGTAACCAGATAATAATGCCAATAGTATGCCTGTGAGTCATTTACTCTGGGTGAGAAGACAAATAATATTTCTCTTTCTAATAAAAAATCAAACAAGCAAAAAAAAATTTATATAGGGGGTCATCTGGTAATCTAGTCATTTGTGTAGGGATACTAGTGACCCTTGGAATTCTAGTTAATCATGTTTTTTCTCTGTTTGTTGTTAACAGTGTCTTGCTATATATCCCTTATTGTTATCAACTTGTAAATGCTGTTATACTGAATGCTGACTTGAGAACAGACACACACACACACACACACACACACACACACACACACTAACACGCACACACAAATACGATGCCCAGACCAAGTCCAACCTAGAATGAACTATTTCCATTTGATAGCTGAAGCTGTTCAGCCTGTAAATGTCAAATTGGTGAATGGGTAGTTCAGATCACAGTGTCATGAATGGAACACTCTAGTCATAAGACATTATATATCCTTCAGCCAAAGTGTACAGTCTCAAGTGGTTGTGAGTTGCCTGACATGGGTGCTGGGAACCAAACTCAGATCCTCTGAAAAAAGCACTATGCACTCTTAACTATTGAGCCATCCCTTTATCTTTGAATATTGGATTTTGTTAAAGGTTTTTCCTACCTCGGTTGAGGTGATTGGAAGATATCTTTCATTAAAGTGATGGACTGCTTATACTGATTTAGGTTTATTGAACAATCCTTACATCACTGCTGAAAGCCAATCTGATCAAGACAAAAGATCTTTTCATTTAAAATGAACTTGATTCATACATATTTTATTAAGGACTTTTGAATCTGTGTTTATTAGGAAGACTATTCTCTAATTTTCTTTTATGAGGTCTTTATTTGATTTTGGTATTATGGTAATATGGGTTTCATTAGAGAGAAGAATTTGGAAAGTTTCCTTTCTTTTCTAGTTTATGGACTAATTTGAGAGGTGTTAATATTAGTTCTTCTTAAAATTTCTGGTAGAAATCTGCAGTTAATACATCTGGTCCTGGGCTTTATTTAGTTGGACCTGACGAATTTTATTATCGTGTTAATGTCATTGTTACGTGTGGATTTTTTGCATCACTTATTTCATCTTTAACTTTAGTAGATTGTATGAGTCCAGGAATTCATTTATTTTAGGATTTCCAATTTTGTGAATATGTGTTTTTACAGCATATCTTTATGATTCTTTAATTTTTGGTGGGTATTGTAATGTATCACTTTTCATCTTTAATTTTATTAAAATTATGGTATTCTACCTCCTTTTTATTAGTTAATTTGGCAAAGTGGTCATCAATATTGCTTATCAAAAACCAGCTTTCTACTTCACTAAATCTTTGTGGATTTTTTCTATCTATATATCATTAACTTCTGCTTAAGTTTGATTATGCCTTCCCATCTACTCTTCTGCAGCTTGGTTTGTGTTTGCTTTACCAGAGCTTAAGGTTCAACATTAAGTAATTAATTCTTGACATTTCAAGACTGTTGATGTAGCTATTTAACATTTGGAACTTTCTTCTTAGGACTACCTGAATTGTCTCCTATGGATTCTGATATGATTTGTCTTTATTTTATTCAATTCTAGAACATTTTTAAGATTGTCTTGACTTCCTCAGTGACCCATACATCATTCAAGAGCATTTTGTTTAATAGTTGTTAGCTTGTATTCTTTTCAGTTAATTAATTTAATTAATTAATATCTAATTTTACTCCATTGTGGCTAACTAAAATAAAGGGTGGTATTTCACTTTCCTTATATTGGTTGAGACTTGCTTTGGATTCTAATATATTTTCAATTTTGCAGAAAATTCCATGTGTTGCTGAAGGGAAATAAGTGAATTATTTAATATGTGGGTGGAATGGTTGGTAGAGGCCTGTTAAACTTATTTAATTTAAGATGTGACTTACTTCCACTGTTTCTGTTTTGTTTTTAATCTGGTCGCCATCTACTGGAGAAACTGGGGCACTGTAGCCACCCTATCACTGCATTGAGAGTAATCTGTGATTTTACAACTAGTAGAACTTGTTTTTATGAAACTGGGTGCGCCTGTATACATGTTTAAAATTTCAACTTCTTTTTGATGGATTGTTTGTGAGTATAAACTAGCCTTTCATCTTTTCTACCTGTCTCTGGTTAGAACTCAATTTTTGTCTGCTTATTTCTGTTTCATTCACTTGAAATACATTTTTTTTCACTCTTTTGCCCTAAGGAGATATCCATCTTTGATGTCGTGATATGTTTCCTGGAAGCAACAAAATTATGGATCCTGTTTTCTAATCCAGTCTGCTACTCTCTGTCTTTTTACTGGGGAATTGAAACAACTGATAGAACATGGCTAAATCCTTTGTGCTGGTTGCTGTCGTTTTCATGGTTTGTGTCATGTTTTCATAGATCTCTTCAGAGTGACATATTCCTCCTAATATCCTCTATGAAGCTGTAATAGTGGTCATAACTTCCTTGAATCCCATTTTTTCATTTGAAGTTTTTATTTCTCCTTAAGTTTTAATGGAATTGTTTTGCTGGGTTGATAGTTGTACTCTTAGGAACTTGGAATGCATCTTCCCAGGCTGCTTGCTTTTAAATTTCTGTTGAATAAATGTGTGTTCTTCTGATGGCGATGTCTTTTTAAACGACTCCACCCTCTTATCTCATAGCTTCACTGCCCTTTATTTTCTTTATGTTTGTAGCCTTGAATTATGGGAGTTAATACAGTTATATACCCCTATATAGCTGAGTACTCAATAGTTGTTATTTATACTAACCAATTTGTAAAGTTACAAATCTCTGCATTAACCACTACCTACTGCAAAAAGAAGCCTCTCTGAAAATTTTGACAATTACCCAATCCTTATATTTGATTTAACCACATTTCTTGTATGCCCTGACCTGTGGAGCCAAGTCAACGTGGGTTATCCTGGGGGGAGACAAATGGGGGACAGGAGATGAAGAGAATAAGAGCAAGACTATCAAGCTCTGTTTATTGAGAATTTCATATGAGCTTATATAGGGGACCGTGGCTTTGGGTGGGGAGAGGAATGCAGGAGGTTGTAGGCAGGAGGTGCTAAGGAATGAGGCAGGGGGCTTTCAGATAAGCAATGAGCAGGAGACCTCACCAGGGAGTCAGGCTTTAGTGAAGTATTGCTAAGTGATGGGTTATCTTTATGGCGCCAGGCTGTCTGTGGGAAGGTGCCTGGGTTTTGGGAAGTGCCTTGCGGTGAGAAATAGAGATTTACTGTGACCTGGTCCTCAACACTTGTACATGTAAATTTTGAAGTTATTCTATACACTTCCTAATTGAGTTTTTCTGTCATTTCATGAATAGGTCCTCATAGGCTACACAGCTCATTATACCTTCATTTTTATATATTTCTCTATGGTAAAATTTTTATTGAGAATGGTTTGTCCTTATCCTGAATATCTGTCACTATATTTTTCAGCTATCTCTAAAATTTCTGCTGAATTCCAAATAAGTGAATTTTTAGACTTTCACTGACTATTTTACTAAAAATATTTTCATGAATATGCAAACTGTTTTTAAGCATGAAATAAAAATGATTTTAAGTTTTTGTGTTTCTGAAACCTGTAAAGTGGGTCATTAAACATCTTTCAACCATGGTGTTAAGTAAATAATTTAAATTCTTTTAAGATCACGTTCAATTTCAAGACGTAAGCACATCTTCCACATTTCCAAAATGTTTGGTCATCCTATACGCTTATCAAAAAGTATCACAGAACCACACCTGACCCAGTTAACAGAGTCAGAGACCCAGGGGAGAGCCGACTTCAATTATTCTGCTGAAAGAGACAGAGTGTCAAAATGTTTCCTAATAACTCACTGTGACAGCATAGAGCATCACATTTCTCAACCCTCATTAAAGAAGCGTCTTTTTGCAGTAGACAGAAATTAACAAAGCCAAGAGACTCTGTAGTTACATCTCGCCTTGCCAGTGAATCTGTGTTGGTGGCCACACCCCTTTGGGTGTGACTTCGGGTGTGTGCCTGACCAGAAGGTGGAGAAGCATGGGGTGGGCTGTCTTGCTCTGTCTATCTCTCTCTCCCCCTACCCCTCCACCTCCTTCTCTCCTCCTTTCTCCCCCCACTCTTAGGTTGCAGCCTTCCTGCTCCAGAAGATGCGCCTTCTGCCCTTCCCATCCAATCTGCTACCAGAGAGAGGGAGAGAGAGAGGGAGGGAGGGAGAGAGAGAGAGAGAGAGAGAGAGAGAGAGAGAGAGAGAGAGAGAGAGAGAGCCTGCCCCATGCTTCCCCACCTTCCTGTCACTGACACATGCCCAAAGGGTGTGGCTACCAACAGAGATTCACTGGCAAGGCAAGATTCCCCTGCAAGACTCAACTAGTTAGAACAGCTGACCTGAACAAGGAGGAGCTCATGGACCCCAGACTGATGGTGGTCCTGATCGTGGGTGTCAATGAGGAGGCCTCGGATAGTAGATCAGTATTTATCCCTGGCACACAAATGGATTTTGGGAGCCCATTCCACATGGTGGGATGCTCTCTCAGCCTGGACACATGGGGGAGGGCGTAGGCCCTGGAGTCAGGGGCAGAGGGGGAGGAGGGGAGGGAGTGGGATCTTGGATTGACATATGTGAAGCAGGCCTGTTTCTAATTTAAAGAAAAAGAAAAAGACTCAACTAGTCAGTATGCCAAGAATGAGGGGCTGTAGAGCGCTCGGCCCTAATTGGGACGTCTGTGTCATAGACATCTACGTGAGGCAATCTTCAAGGACGAGGGGATAGAAAGTCTGTAATGACTACAGGTAAACAGCATCTTCCAGACACAGCAGAGTAGCTGCACAGATGAACTTACAGATGATGACAAGCACATGACCTGCACAAGATCAAACCAGACAAAATCCCCGCAGGAGAGGAAGGAGGTGGGCATCTGATTACCCCACTAGCTAAAGAGCTGTTGGTGTTTGATAGAAGCCAGGAGAGAGAGTCCATTTTGGTTTTTTGTTTGCTTGCTTGTTTGCTTGCTTGCTTGTTTTTAATGGTGTGACTATTCGTATGTCGACCACGCTCGAGGAACACACATTCTCAAGATTGAACCCACTCTCCAGAGCGGTTGAGCCACACAAAGTGGACTTGAAGAGTTTAAGGGGGGGAAAAAGAGATGGAAGGAAGAAAACTCAAGATGGGTGAGTATGGAGGGAAAGCACGAATCAGGTAAAGTGCTGTATGCAAAAAAGCAACACTTGTGGATACACGGAACCTTATTCATCTAGTGCCTCCCCACGACAGTGCATTTGGTATTGCAGTTATGAACTGACAAGACTGTGGGTCCCACTATAACAGGAAAGCAAGTAGGTCTGGGGACACTCAGCTTAGACAATTTCCTATATATGCCATCTCTAAGTGGGCAAATGACTTACTTAAAGTACTAAAAATAATGTTGCTTGTCGTTCTGACTATGCACTGTAGTTTGGTAGGTGTCAGCCTAGGTCAGTAACTACTGAGCAGCAATGAATACAGTTTGAATGTGTACCCTCAGTTTCACTGTTACTGAAACTTTAAGTAAAAGTCAAATAAACTATTGTAACAATTGACGGTCCAGATGGTAACCTTTTCCATCTGTGAGCAAAAAAAACCTTTCAAGATGTAGCATGCATACTTCATATACAATGAATGAAAAATAACTTAGTTTACATTGAGGAAATAAAATTAATGCATGAATAATGCATAATTGAAAAGTTAATGCCCACTCGGTACCAATGTTATTGTAATTTTTCTTGCCTAAACTTCCCTCTTGCTTACCTTCCCATTCTGATCACTGAACGGAAACTAGCATGCCTTTCATGCATATAACTATGCTCGTATTTTATTATTATACTGCTACTGATAAATATTTATAACCTATCAATAACAATAAATAATATTTAAGGGGAATGATAAAGCAAATATCTTCTCTTTAATGATATCTAATATTAGAAAAATTAGGTAACTTTCTCAAAAAAAACATAGTAATCTTTGTTATAATTTAAAGATTTTTATCCCCAATTCAAATCATTGTTGTGTTCAATAAACTTAAGATACTTCAAAATGTTTGGACTATATCATTAACTACATTCTTACCTAGATACTCATGCTACAGACACAGATTTTCTTCTAACCAACTGACTATAATTTAAGCCTAAGAATAGAAACCATGGTGATGTTATGAGTGGCATAGCTCCATGAATTCCATTCTCTACACAATCATGAGTAACTAGAATATATACATTTATACATTGTGCAACACAACTGAGTCTGTCATCCCTTTTGAGCCAATGTTTACAAGGATGTAAGTTAAAGGCAAAAATCTGTAACTATGAGTCACTGACAGTTCTGCTATCTGTAAATCCTGGATAAGAATCGTTTGGTTTTCCAAGAATTGGTTAAGCATAAACATGATTATTTTTATACTCCTTAGAAATTAACTCAAGTAAGAAAATTTGAACAGGTGTCTTGGTCCTTCAGATGTATGCTCTTTTCTCTACGTGGCCTTGAGAAATGCTTGATCTTCAGCCAACCTAATTACCAAATTCCTAAAGAGAACTGGACCATGTCCCTACTGTCAATGAGATGCCGTAAAGGTATCAATCAACTATAAACCAGGGTAAATCAAGGCTTGTCCTTAACTTTGAATTCTAGATCATTCTGCAGCTGGAAGTATATGCGTGCCAAATGAGGTGAGATATCTCAAACAAGACCATTAGAAGTTGTATTTTAATATCCTGAAGTAAACTATAGAACTTAAGCAATAGCGATTATTCTCATAATGCTTACGCATGGTTTTAGGGACATGAGTGGGTTTAATTTCACTTTTAGCAGTGAAGAAATGACATATACTTTGATGCCCACACATTTACGTGACAATCAAACAGCGAATATGATCAGAACAGTGATAGGGAATGGCAAGACAGCTGTGCTTTGAAATACTTAAGTTTAATTCCTCTGTGATATTTTTGTGAGAGAATATTATTAGCTATTGAGGATTTTTTTCTGAAACATGTTTTCCTCTTATATCAACCTCCAAAATGCTTGGATTGCAGGCATGAGGTAACGTGCCCACCCTGTATCAACCCATTTTTAAAATATGTTAATCAAAATATGAAGAAACAATGAAAAGAACAAAATTCCAATGAGAAATTTACATATTACAGGGGTACCCACTATTGTAGAAGCTTTCTAAAAGGCATGCTACACAAATATGAAAGGAGTTTAAATGAAGTTACCACATAACAGGATGGCAAGGCCCTGATTAAGACAACACTAACTAATAAATAAAAAATCCCAATCCAAGGAATGTGTTTCACCTCTTTTGGAGTTGTTGACCCATTGTGTCCCATATATGTTGAAATATTAAAGCCTGTTGCGAATGCTCTTGGTTATCCTGCAGAACTTTATGGTGAGACTATGACATATAAGCCTGGTACATAGAACATGGAGAAAACTAGCCGGCACTACCCTACTGGCTAGCTTTCATAGTCCAGGAAGGTGACATCGACTCTACTGGAGAAGAAGCTAAGATCCTCAAAGTCTATAAAAATGACTGGTAGGGAATGACCGGCATACAGGTGCAATAGTCACTTAAACATCATAGGACCAAGGAACCATTTTCTGATTGGATTTAAGGACTGTTCTACAAGACAGAACCCATGACTGAGGAACCATTTTCTGATTGGATTTAAGGACTGTTCTATGAGACGGAACCGATACCTTGCTACATTATCAGGGTTAAAACCCACATCTAGATTGATCATAGGTCCAAGAGGAGAACTTACTATTATTTTTCCTATTAAGTGGATACAGTATTAAACTGACTTATTATACCTGTAGAGTAGTGTATCTGTCAAGCCCCATTAATGAATCACCTCATTTTTGGTAGATGATAATTAACACAGATACCCTCAACTAATCTTCAAACAGAGAATGAAAAAGGCTGAGGAACATTCAGCCCTAAACAGGCCATCTACATTCATCCCCAAGGCTTGAGATATTCATGGTAGAGGGGACAGAAAGATAGAAAGAGTAGAAGTAGCGTCCCTGGGATTTGAGGTAGGTTGATTCTCAGTTTTCTTAGAAACCACCATACTCATTCCAAAATAACTGTACAAGTTTGTACTCCCATCAGCATTGGGGGAGTATTCCCCTGGATCCACATCCTCTCCAACATAAGTTTTCCTCAGTATTTTTTATCTTAGCCATTCTGACAGGTGTAAGATGGTATCTCAGTTATTTTATTTGCATTTACCTGATGACTAAGGATGTTGAGCAGTTTCTTAAATGTATTTTGGCCAATTTGAGATTCTTTGGCCATATGAGAATTCTCAGTTTAGCGTCATACCCCATTTTTCAATTGGGTTACTTTGTATTTTGTTGTCTAGTTTCTTGAATTCTTCATGTATTTTGGATATCAACCCTCTGTCAGATGTGGGGTTGGTGAAGATCTTTTCCCTTCTGAAGGCTGTCATTTTTGTCTTATTAACAATATCCTTTACCTTACAGAAGCTTTTCAGCTTCAAGAGGTCATTTGTTGATTGTTGCTTTCACTGTCTGTGCTACTGGTGTTATATTTAGTAAGTAGTTTCCTGTGTCAATGCATTAAGTCTACTTCCCACTTTTTTATCTATCAGGTACAATGTAGCTGGATTTATGTTGAAGTCCTTGATATACTTGGATCTGAGTTTTGTACATGGTGATAGATATGGATCTATTTGCAATCTTCTGCACCAAAGGTCATTCAATCTTACCATAAGGACACTTGCTCAACTATGTTCATGGCAGCATTATTTGTAATAGCCAAATCATGGAAACAACCTAGATGTCCCTCAACCAAAGAATGGATAAGGAAAATGTGGTACATTTACACAATGGAGTACTACTACACTGTAAAAAATGATGACCTCATGAAATTTTCAGGCAAGTGGATGGAACTAGAAAAAAACAACCCTAAGTGAGGTAGCCCACATTCAGAAAGGCAAACATGGCATGTATTCACTCATAAGTGGATATTAGATGTAAAGGAATGGATAACCAGAGTATAATCCACAGCTCTAGAGAAGCTATGTAGCAAGGAGGACCCAAAGAGGGACACATGGATTGCCCTGAGAAGAGAAATTAGATGAGATCTACAGGGTAAACCCAGGCTGTGGGATAGTAAGGGGGAGGAGGGATGAGAATAAGGGGGAATTAGATGGCTAAGGTAGGGAGGGATGCAATGCAAGAGAGATGAAAAGGATATCTTTATAGAGAAAGTCACTATGGGCTTTGGGATTAACCTGGTGCTAGGGTAACTCCCAAGAACCCACCAGCTAAGACTCCTAGCAACAGTAGAGAGGATTCTCTTTGAACTAGCCTACCCCTGTAATCAGATTGGTGATTACCCCAACTATCATCACAGAGCCTTCATTCAGTAATTGTAGAACCAGATACAGAGATCCACAACCAAGAACCAGGCTGAGCTCCGGGAGTCCAGTCAAAGAGAGGGAGGAGAGAATATATGAACAAGGGAGGTCAAGATCATGAGGAGAAATCTACAGAGACAGATGAACCAAGCTTGTGGCAACTCTTGAACTCTAGACCTACAACTGTGGAGACTCCAGGGGACAGGACCAGGCCCTCCATAGATGGGAGTCAGTGAGGAGCCCCTGGCAGTTACAACCATGATACAAACCTGGTACATGAGCTAACTTATTGGAGCCCACTCCCTATAGTGGGATGCCATGTTCAGCCTTAATACATGGGAGAGAGGCCTGGCTCTGCCCCAACCTATTGTGCCAGACTATGGACTCCTCATGTGAGTGAGCCCTTACCCATGAGGAGGAGTGGACTAGGGGTGGGCTGGGAGGGTCAGGCAAGGGGTGTTGGAGGAGATGAGAAGGACAGGAGAAGTATGGGAGGGAGAACTGTGGTTGGAATGTAAAATGAAATTAATTTTTTTAAGTTGGTAAAAAGAAAAAAAAACAACAAAAGAGCAGAAGTGATGAATGACCACATGGAGACAGTATCTTAAAGACAGGACGGTTGCATGTGACAGCATGCCTGCAAGAAACCACTGGCAACTAATACGTGCCTGGAGATGATTAGTCGGTTTTTGTTAATGGTTTGTCCCCTGGTAGGCCCTTCACAATGGTGTGGAAATCCACACACCTAGGGGTATACGCACAACAGAAATTGGATTAGATGAGTTTAAAAATGAAAATCACAAGGATACAAAGTTGGTTGGTGGGGGGATGGATATAAAGTTGGTGAAGGGTATGACCGAAATATATTGTATGAAATTCTCAAGGAACTAATAAAAATTAGAATACTAAGTAAACTGAAATGGAAACTTACATTTTGAAGAAAATATTAATTACACCCATTCAGCCTGTGAATCTTACTAATATAGCATGATAAAAAATTTCCAGAATAATTGATGAAGGTAAAAGGGGCACAAAAAGATTGGAACTTTACATGTGCAGCTTTGTTCCTTACCAGAGATAAGAAGAGTTGTGAGGGGGAAATGAACTGAAAGGGGGCTCCCTCCATCTCCACGGCTATGGGCAAGCCGTCCTCCATCTGAATGGAGAATATTCCAGCGTGGCTGCTCAGCATCCACCCACACTCCTATCAGTCACTACTCCACTTTAAAGTTGTATCAATTGAGATAACACCAGTGGTTCAATATTTTAAATCCACATCATCTGCAGAATGAGACCCATTGGTTGGTTTAGAAAGAAACACATTGGATGGTATAGAGAAAAACTCACTGGATGGTGGAGACAGAGACAACACTGTTTGGTGCAGACAGACAGGGAACCCATTTGGATGGTACACACAGACACACATTCGTTGGTGCAGGAAGAGACCCACTGGATGTCCGGACCTCGAGGCTACTCTGGCGGTGGCAGCAGCTGCAGCAGCTTGAGCCCCACCATGCCAACGGCTCAGGTCTCTTTGATTTTCTTCACCGATCTCGGTGGGACCTCCACTTTTGGCGTCTGTGCCAAAAACAAGTCCGAGGTATTGAGAAATGAAAGACAAGATGTCCAACCATTTGCCCTAAGAGAATGTGTCTGCCGCCTTTATTGAGAGAGAGAGAGAGAGAGAGAGAGACAGAGAGACAGAGAGACAGAGAGACAGAGAGAGAGAGACCTCTTAGCACTTGCAATAAAGACACATATGCTCTCTCTCTCTCTCTCTCTCTCTCTCTCTCTCTCTCTCTCTCATAGAGAGGGAAAAAGTTTATATACAGGCTTATAGGACAGTGGGAAAATCCCAGGTGGCAGAGTTCGTGTTTTCCTCATGCTAGACATTGATGTCAGTGGGGCAAAGCAGGGGCAATAAGCCAGGACTAGAAAACAGGATGCACCTGTGGCTATCAGCTGACAAACACCTCAGAGACCCTGTGGGAGCTGGGACCCAATAATCCACTCCCCAGGGAGGGTTAGGCCTCCCATGGGGGATCATCAAAGTCTGTCATATCGTTTAGGGCAGGACCTAGGCTCTCCCTTGTGCATCTAGGCTGAAAGAGTATTTCTCTATGTGGAATGGGCTCCCGAAGTTCATTCCAGCATGAGGGATAAATACTGGTTCCACTGCCAAAGACCCCATAGACTGACCAGGCCCTGAAATTGACACACACATTCAGGGACCTTCTTTTGGTCTCATGATGATTCCCCAGCTGTCAGACTGGGGTCTGTGAGCTCCCTCTTGCACAGGTCAGCTGTTTCTGAGGGTTTCTCCAGCCTGGTCTTGACCCATTTGCTCATCACTCCTTCCTCCCTACAACTGGATTCCAGGAATTCATCTCAGAGTTTTGCTGTGGGTGTCTGCTTCTACTTCCATTAGCTACTGGATGAAGGCTATAGGATGTTATATAAGATAGTCATCATTCTCATTATAAGGGAAGGGCATTTAAGGTAGCCTCTCCACTATAGTATAGATTCTTAGTTGGGGTCATCCTTATGTATCCCTGGAGATTTCCCTAATACAAGATTTCTTTTTAAACCCATAATGGCTCCCTCTATTAAGATATCTCTTTCCTTGCTCTCCTCTGTTCTTCCCCCAACTCAGCCTTCCTGATCCCTCATGTTCTCCCCCCTCCACATCTTCCCCTTTTTCTTTTAACTTCTTCCCGCCATGCTCCCAATTTATTCAGGAAATCTTGTCCTTTTCTCCTTCTCAAAGGTCCATGTATGTCTCTCTTATGTTCCTCCTTATTTCCTAGCTTCTCTGGAGGTGTGGATTGTAGGCTGGTTATCCTTTGTTCTATGTCTAATATCAACTTATGAGTGACTACATACCATGTTTCTCTTTCTGAGTCTTGATTACTCTCCCAGGATGGTTTCTTCTAGTTCCATCCATTTGCCTGAGATTTTCAAGATATGTTTTTTTTCCTCTGAGAAGCACTCAATTGTGCAAATGTATCCATTCTTTGGTTGACAGGAATCTAGGTTGATTTCAGGTTCTCGCTAGTACAAATTAATGCTGCCATGAATATAGTTGAACAGGTGTCTTTGTGGTATGAATGTGCATCATTTGGGTATATGCCTAAGAGTGGAACTGCTGGATCCTGAGGTAGACTGATTCCCATTTTCCTAAGTAACCTCCATACTGATTTCCAAAGTGGCAATACAAGTTTGTATTTCCACCAGTAATAGAGGAGTCTTCCCCTTTCTCCACATTCTCTCCAGCATAAACTGTCATTGGTGTTTTTAATTCTAGTCATTCTGACTAGTGTAAGATGGTATCTCAGAGTTATTTTGATTTGCATTTCCCTGATGGCTAAGGGTGTTGAGCAATTTCTTAAGTGCCTTTCAGCCATTTGAGATTCCTCTATTGAGAATTCTCTATTTACCTCTGTATCCCACTTTTTAATTAGATTGTTTGGTGTTTTGGTGACTGGCTTTTTGAGTTCTTTATATATTTTGGAGACCAACCCTCTTTCAGATGTGGGGTTAGTGAACATCTTTTCAAATTCTGTGGGCTGCCATTTTATCTTATTGACTGTGTCCTTTGCCTTACAGAAGCTTCTCAGTTTCAGGTGGTCCCATTTATTAATCATCAATCTCAGTGTCTGTGCTACTGGTGTTATGTTCAGGGAGTAGTCTCCTATACCAATTCATTCAAGGGTGCTTCCCACTTTCTCTTCTAAAAGGTTCAATGTGACTGGATTTATGTTGAGGTCTTTGATCCAGTTGGACTTAAGTTTTGGGCAGGATGAAAGACATGGATCTATCTGCATTCTTCTATACACTAGCATCCAGTTATGCCAGAACCATTTGTTGAAGATGCTTTCTTTTTCCACTGTATAATTTTATCTTGTTTGTCAAAGATCAGATATTCATATATGTATGTATGGGTTAATATCAGTATTTTCAATTCAATTGGTCTATTCGTCCATTTTGTGCTAAAACTAAGCTGTTTTCCGGACTATAGCTCTTTAAAAGAGCTTGAAGTCAGGGATGGTGATACCTCTGGAAGTTCCTTTATTTTACATGGTTGTTTGGGCTATCCTAGGTCTTTTGTTTTTCCATATAAAGTTGAGTATTATTCGTTCAAGGTTTGTGAAAAGTTGTGCTGGTATTTTGATTGGGGATTGCATTGAATCTGTAGACTGCTTTTGGCAAGATTGCCATGTTTCCTATGTTGGTCCTACCTATCCAAGAGCATTGGAGATCTTTCCATCTTCTGGCATCTTCTTTAATTTCTTTCTTTAAAGACTCACAGCTCTTGCTATACAGGTCTTTCACTTGTTTGGTTAGCATTACCCCAAGATATTTTATGTTGTTTGTGACTGTTATAAAGGATGATGTTTCTCTGATTTCTTCCTCAGCCCATTTATTGTCTGTATATAGTAAGGCTACTGAGTTTTTTGAGTTAATCTTGTATCCTGCCACTTTGCTGAAGGTGTTTATCAGTTGTAGGAGTTCCCTGGTAGAATTCTTCATATCATCTGCAAATAGTGAAAGTTTGACTTCTTCCTTTCCAATTTGTATCCTCTTGATCTTCCTTTGTTGCCTAATTGCTCTAGCTAGAACTTCACGTACAATAATGAAGAGATATGAAGAGAGTAGAGAGCCTTGTCTTGTTTCTGATTTTAGGGGAATTACATTGGGTTTCTCTCCATTTAGTTTGATGTTGGCTGTTGGTTTACTGCATATTGCTTTTATTATGTTTAGGTGTGTTCCTGTTATCCCTTATCTCTCCAAGACCTTCATCATGAAGGGGTGTTGGATTTTGTCAAAAGCTTTTTCAGCGTCTAGTGAGATGATCGCATGGTTTTACTTTTGCAGTTTTTCAATATGGTGGATTACACTGATGGACTTTCATATGTTGAACCATCCCTGAATTCCTGGAATAAAGCTTGCTTGATTATGGTAGATGATTTCTCTAATGTACTCTTGGATTTGATTTGCCAATATTTATTGAGTATTTTTGCAACAATGTTCATGAGTGATATTGGTCTGTAGTTCTCTTTCTTAGTTGTGTCTTTATGTGGCTTGGGTACCTAGAATTTTCCTTTTATACAGTACTATTTCTTTTATTCTGCTGACAATACGTAGTCGTTATTTTCATATTTACATATGCAGTAAGAATAATGTCTCCCTCTGTTTTGTGCATATTCAGTAACTATATTAATTATTAGCTTAATAAGCATCAGTCTAATCAATTGCCTATAGCTAGGGATGGGAACTTTGGAGAGTCCCTTTATTCTTGTTAGCATCTCAACTGGTGTTTTCATTGTGCAAGTCTTCTCTAGGTGATTTTATTGTTAAGATTTCAAGATTGCAGCTTCCCTATCATATGTAGAAGATAATATCTTTGCACCAGAGGTCCTGTCCTCTAACTCCTACAGTCTTGATACTTCCTGTTCTGTGATGTTTCATAAGCTTGTATGGCTTGTTATGGTAGATATATCAGTTGGGGGTAGGCACTTCACAGTCAGTTGTTCTGTGTATTTTGACCAGTTTTGGATTCATATGGCTTTCTCCATCTGTGAAACATAACTTTCTTTGATGCAGGGTAAGAACTTCACTTTTTTGTAGATATAAAACAGCTATTTAGAATACAATTAGGAATTGCAGTGGTTTAAGAAAGTGCCAATAGTAGGTTCCACTCTAGAGTCTGTGACCTCACCAGTCATGGGTATTTGGCTGGGTTTACAATGCCAGACATGAATCTCCTATTGAACATCTCTTAGATCCCCAAGAGTTTTTTTTCAGAGAATTAAAATCTACACTCTCAGCTGAGCTTTAGATAAGAAAAGAAACAGAGTCCTCATCCAAAATGACATAAACTTAAAATCTGTAAATCCATATACTTATACAATCTTGAGAAAAAATCTGCACTCATTAAGCAAATATTTGTTGCATCGTTGTGTTTCCTGTGTTCAGAAAAAGAAAACTAGAAACTGCAATGAAACCTGATGTGTACCCATTTCTTTGTGGAGCCTCCACAGACTTTCTGTTATCTCAGGTTCTAATGTACTTTCTGAATATTTTGTCAATGGACTGTTTTATCACTTGAAGTCGTTACTGCCATTCTTAATTGTTCTGAATTAATCCGTGCCATAACTTTTTTGCAATTATATGTTTTATTTATCTGAACATTCCAGTGCCAAGATAAAAGATCATTCTCCAAATGTTGCTTATCACTCTATAAGAATAGCTACATACAAATAAAGTTGTATTTGTAGAAATAGAATTACATAGATACAATTGAATAAAAGGATACAGAGGTAAAGACATCCAAACATACAAGGCAATCCTTAGCAAAAATAAAGTAATATTGGATATATGACAGTGTCTGATACTACAAAATCATAGTAAACAGCATGGTTCAAAAACAACACTTAGTTTAATTTAATAGGACTAAGAAAGTAATCCATGAAACTACAATCACAGGACTTTTCAACAAAGATGTCAAAAAATGTACATTCAATAAAAGATAATCTCTTCAATAACAAATGATACTGGGAAAACTGGATATCCAAGTGTAGAAGAATGACACTACCCCCTGCATAAATGAAACCAATCCCATATCAAAAGAGAATGACTAAACCGTTATCTGTTATGGAAATGAACATCAGCCTAGAAAACTGTCATTGCCCGAAGCTTTGGATTGCTTCTAGACTCAACACAAGAGGGCCAGAATGGGCTTCCAAAATCTCAACTAGGAAAACTTGAACTAATTTAATAAATAATTAAGAAAAACCTATCCAACCATTTGGCAAACTGAAGTAATAGAACTGCATATTCAAGACCAGCCAGGAATTCATTTGGAGAGTTGAAGGAAACCTAAGCAACTTAGAATGAATCTGTCTCAGAATAAAAGTAAAAATCCCTCCCTCCAGATAGGGATTCAACAACAGAATTTTAAAAAACGAAACAAAACCTCTATTCCACCAAGTTCAAATTAAATCTACAAACGAATTTATTAGCTTTACTTGCAGAACACTGGAGAGACTTCACTTAACAATAGTATGGGCTACTTTGGAATAGTGTGTCCCTCCCCAGTACAGACTTAACCAGAGCTGCACAGATGAAGTTCCCCATTAAGCTAACCTTCCATACTGTTTACATTTTAGCACATCCCCGAGGCTTTATGTCCAACACAGGAGAGTAAGCCACACATCTGGCTGGGAACTGAGAGAAGAGAAGTGGGAGTCTCAGGTGAGGAGGTCAGTGACTCCCCCACCTCCTCCTACAATGAGAAAACGTCAGCAATCAATGGGCCCCATCTTGAGGGTCTCTCAAACAAGTAATCACTGCATCTCAGATGAGGTGATGTCTGCTCTGTTCAGAGGATAACTCCCCACCACAAACTTGTGATAAAAATTCAAATAAAACTCATTATGGGCAATCAAATGTTGATTTCTAAACTCATACCATCCTCTATAGAGGGAAAATTTCCAATTCAGCTTCCTCTCTAACACTAAATTTCATCTGATGTATACTAATGATTTATCAAGAATTTCATTACATCACACAAAATTTGATAGCTGCTGTACTCACATTCTTGAGGTGTTGGTATATACTGTACAGTTTTGGTGTTTTGGTATTACAGCTTGAGTCTAAAACAATCCCAAAAGGGGACACTGAAGACTTCAAACTGTCTGCTGGCAGTATCAGGAGGTGATGGGAATACGAAGAGATGAATCTTAGCTGTCAAGATTAAGCCAGTGGGAGCACATCTGTGAAGGGGGAGCCTGCGTCACACCTGTGCTTCCTAGACACCATACGGTGAGCAGCTTTGCCTAACCATGGATTTCCTGTTTAACTATACACCAGAAACAACAAAGCCAACTGACCATGACCTAAAACTTTTGGGATCATGGGCCAGAATAAGCTTCTCCTCCTTTCAGATAGTATCCGTGAGTCTTTGTCACCACGACAGAAAACTCATTGCCACAGACAGTATTTCATGACAAATTTTATTTAAACGTATTTGTTAAATTCTTGTGATAACAACACAACTCTGAATTTTAACAGAAAATTCCAGTCTTAAAAATTCTCTCTCCATAGAAGGAATATGGGGGAAAAACAGCTAAAATTCAGGACCATTTGAGGAGTAATATGGAACCTAATAAAGTAGAAGCTTCCTAAAACACACACACACGTAACTAGAAACATGGCTAAGTTTTTGTTTTTTGTAGTCCTTAAGGCTGTATCATCTCAGCTGTTTTAGTTGTCTGACTGTTTGAGACATTGTTTTAGGAGGCCTTGTTTCATCAAACCACAGAAACCTAGAAGGAATTCACAGTTTTTTATTTTTTGTGGAAATATAAACAAAAACTCATTTTTAAAGTAACTGTCCTTATATTTAAATTTAGAAGTTAAAGTATTTTTAAAATATGTAAGTTGGATTAACTTTGTAGCATTTATAATCAAGTATACTTTAGCAGTCGTTTCTTTTTTAGCAACTGAACAACTGAAAAACACAATAGCATACAGTATCCAGACTCTTTATGTATTTTTTTTATCTTTACGTGGCCTATTCTTTCTTCATCTATTATTATCATTACTCTGTTTTTTATTTCTATTAATTTATTTTTTTCTGAGACAGAGTTTATATGGAAATCTGCCTGCCTCTACCTCTGGAGCAAATCCTACCAGTGTGTGCCACCACAACTGGCTTCTCTATTTTTTTTTACCATTACCCTGTTTCTTTTTCTCTCTCAAGCCTACATATAGTTTCAAACACATTGTCAAATTTTAATGTTTTTCTTCATCTGAATCTGACTTTACTGTAAACCTTTATATTTTTCTGGCCATGTGTCTGTTATCTGCTAAACAACATTGCTAATCAAGACTGCAACTGTTTAACTACGTTTTTTTCCAAGATGGTGGGTGTAAGTTTACCACCAGTGTTGGCCGGCAGTCTTTGCTTGTCTCGATCAAAACAGAGCTCACCCGAGAAAAATACTGTTAACAAGTATCCGTGCTTCTCTCTGCTCTTTTTTTTTTCTATAATCTCTTTTAAGCTTTTGTTGTTCTACATGGAAATCTATAATCCCTCTTCTGACACCCATATGTAATATGCTGTCTTCCCCGCCAGCTGCCTGGGCCCTGTCGAGCTGTCTGAACCCCCAAATAATACACAAGGCACTATATTAATTATGAAGCTGTGGCCATTTGCTTGGTTTCTTATCGGCTATGTCCGACTTGATTATTAACCCATAATTACTAATATGTATCTCACAAGAACTTATCTTTGCCAGGAGGCACTCCTGCCTTGTCTGTTCCTCCCAGGAGTCACATGGCAACCAGCTTCTTCACTACATTTCCCAGAATCCTCCTAGACTCCTAGTCCCACCTATCTTGCTTCCCTATTGGCCAACAGTCCTTTATTGACATATATACATGACTCTCCCATCACACACATACATATGAAGATGATCTAAATGAAATCACCAACAAATGGGGGATACAGAGCCCCAATATGCCACCTTTTATTGCCAAATGAAGCTTCCAGTCACAGGACTGGGTTACATCTAACAGTTGTTAGTAAAAAGGGTCCCATGGGAACCCCCAAACCACACAGGCTGTTGCCAAGATTATAGGTTGCTCTTTGGCCTTCATAAACTAAAAACAAAGCCCTATTGCTGAAGACAGCAACTACATAACTCATTGAACATAAAAAAGTTGAGCTGGTAGCTACACAGAATCTTCACCCTACATTCTTGGAAAATAATCTGTGAGTTTGAGTCCATTCTGAGCTACATGGCAATACCTTGCCTCAAAATAAGAATAAATAAGCAAAGTGAAAAATAAAAAAATGCATATGAAAGGTCAGTCATATTAAATTGTAATAGGATTTATAATAAAACATATTTTATATGTCACATGAAAACCAAAGCTTTTACTAACATAATCCATGGCAAATGAAAATATGGCTAAGGTATACAATGCACTGAGAGTTTTTAATTTAATTGAGGTGATGTTATTTATTATTTTAAGCAAAACCTCCATAGAGTTGGCATTCCCAGTCTACAATTCTGGTTAATTGCTAAACACTTCATATAAAATTGGGAAACTATACTATGAATATCCCATCTGTTTCAATATAATAAATGCTCCCAGAAGATGACAGAGACAGAAAGATCACTGTTGTATATGAAAGATTCCACTCTGTGCCAGCAAGATGTCTCAGCTCATACAGCACTTCCTATAGTCCACCAACTTGAGTTCAATCCCAGAATCCACATAAAGGTGGAATGAAAAACATCAATTTCACCAGCTTATTGTCTGTTTCTATGCAAGTACCAGGGCACACTCATGTTCACATACATATATCAGGCCCACGCAATAAAAATAAATAAGTAGATACATTTTTAGATCAATAAAACCAGGAAGTTCCAACCAGTCATTCTGATCTTTGAAGATGGAGAGAGACCATAAGCAATTCAAGAAGCCTCTAAAAATCTGGAAATTGGTGAAGCAGCCACTGATAACCATTCTCTAGAGACCCAAGAAAACCTGAGAGTCCTGTAAGCACTTTGTTTTAGCCCAGAAAGACCTACTTCAGAGCTCTAATCTAAGCAACTGTGAGATAATGAATTTGTGGTTTTTCATGTCACCATCTGTAGTCACTTGTTCCAACATTAACACTTCACTCTCTTCTCATTCCCAAGAAACCAGATCAGCACCAAACGCTTGCTGTGTAAAATATAAACAGTGTGACGACTGATCTAAATGAATCAAATCATTGGCATCTGGCACATAAACAGCACTTGGTGACTCGTGTGTTTCATCATTAGTATATGTAATAGCGTTCACTTATAAATTTGATAGTAAGGGAGATAATTTGGTAGCCTGAGTCCCTTGATGAGGTTTCTTGACTACGTCTACTATTAGTGGAGGAGTTTAACACTCCAGAGAGCAGTCAAAGATCATAAGAATCTGGGGTGAAGGCCAAGAAAAGATAAACAAAAGGCCGTGTCCAACTTTCAGCCGGAAACTGGTGAGAATCTGAGATTTTCTCTTACTCTGGAAATGACATGTGACCCTCTGCTCAATGAGAAAGTTTATCTGGGAGAGTTCATCAACTGTGTGAAATAAGGGAACAATGCATCTGTCTCCTTCCACTCTAGAAATGTTTCCCATGGGCTGCTAACTATGCGACTCTCCAAAATAAACCTTACTTCTTTCTACTCAAAAGAAAGAAGAGCAAGATTTGCAAAAGGCAGCACTTCACTGTCCCTATTTTTTCTTTTGGTCTATGGTTGCTTTGATGATTTTGTTGTTTCATATTTGGGGCTGGGGGCATCTATCAAGGTCATCCATCACCCCCAAATTAATTCTGCTCCTTTGCTTTTAGAACCTTTAAAAAATCGTAAATATTTTTAGATTAAAAAAAGTATACACAGTACAAAGAGATCCCATGCACTGCACCCTAGTAACCATTTTTATTAGCAATTACTATGATATATTTACTTCAAGATAACGATTTGTCTGTCATTTAATGGCTTAAGGTCTTAAAGACAATTACGTTTTATCCACTTCTGCCTTCTCACATAGACATTAAATTCATTGATAAAAAGTATTATGGATGATTTTACCTTCTAACATAAATTGGTGACATTTTACGTATATTAAAAATTAATGCTGATTTGAGGTCTCCACATCATTTTTCTCACTTTTTATTTAACATCCTCAAATATTGTTCAAGAAATAACATTAGCCTCTTACATACACTACATAGGTATCTCTAGTTCTCTCTTAGCAGAGGCATTTTCTCCAACTTTTAAAAACGTCAAAATTTTTAATTTTCATGTTTAAAAGTTTACACTGTCCAATCATAAAATGACCATATCTTATGCAAATTAAATAGATGTAGAATATAGCTGTATCTCAATGAAGCATAAAATGTTTTGGTGAACATGGCTGTGTGCAAATGTTTACACATCTACCTAACCACAACCCCCTAGAATGAAAATGCAGGTATCAGCAGATCATATTCAATAAACGTTATTGCTAAGATGTTCTGCTGAAAGAACATAACCTTCAGAAGTTATGCACATATACATCTGCTTTTCAATACAACTTTGACATTCATACCTTTTATATAAACCTTTGTATTAGTGCATACACTAATTTCCATTTGGAGAATTCATACAAGTAAACTAATAAACTGAGACTCTACTTTCTACGATGAGGAAAATGAGCATTGACGAAGGGATGGTGGAGTGATGGGACACAAGCAACGTGAGAGGTGGCTAAGGTGACTGACACGTGGAAGGCCACAAGTAGGGTCAGGGGGATGGGAAGGAAGAGTCGGGAAGTCAGCAAACAGTTTCTGTTGGAAAGTGTTAAAATTAAATATAGTATTGCATAGGCAAATTACATTTTAAAAATATAATCATGTCTAGGAACTAACTATGAGAACTACAATAAGAGAGTCAAGTTTGATCTCTCTAAAAAAATGACTAAGACTATGAAACTGTATAACAAGTGTTGGCTGTTGTTCATAAAACTTGGATGCTCTGGTAGTTTCTATAAAGCTTCTACTGATCATCGTAGCGAACACGCTCATGAATTTTTGAGTACTTTTTCGGGTTTCCAAGAATGTCTCTCAGCTGGGGTTAATTTGGGTGTCCTCTAGACAAACAATCTAAGAGTGCCGGCATCCAGGGAACTAGAGAGAGGAATGTCCCATGTTTCAGCTCTCTAGACCCAGCCCTAAGATCTATGAAGATAATCAATTCTGTCAATGACACATACCCTTCCAAACACCCAAGTTAAAAATGGTCATTTACATGCCCTGAAATGTACAAAGCCAATTCCATGTCCTAGTCAAGAAGGGGGGGGCATTTTCCCAAACTCAAGTAGGAGCGATTAGCATCATTGGTCGGTCCATTAGCATCGTTGGTTGGTCTTTAGCTGGTCAAAACTTTAGTTTGCTTTCCTCATGGAAGTGAGAAAAAGAAAGGGGCTTTCTGCAATGAAAATTTTATTTTGTATTTTGGTTTTTATGTTTTGTTTTTGCAACTTTACATGACAATGTGAAAATTGCTTGAAGCAGTGGTAATTGTTTCATCCTTCCCTGGAGGTTTCGTCATCCAGAATCCATGCCAAAGGAAATGTCCTTGGAGGTTTTGGCACGGTTCCATGTCAGGCCATAGTTTTTTGAGAAAAATGTCCTACAGATGCGTTTATAAAGTGACTAATATTTTCACCACAATAAGTAAAATTCCAAATTAACACTTTAGCCGAGTCCACCCTGAGTCCCGCTTCATAAGACAGATCAGACTGGACCTCTGACTTCCTTCAAACTTGACCTCCCAAGAACTTTGAAGTTCTTACCGCATCTGTTAAAACGAATTCCCTCATGTTCTCACTCCGCATCTCTCGCCCTTTCTGGAAGTCCACAGTCTTGACTCATCCTCTGTTTGTCACGTGCAAGAAATGCCAGGCTACTCAGACATCCATCCCAATTCTAACCTCCCTCTCCCAAGACGTTGCTGTATCCCAGCCCCCAACCCTAGAAGGCATGCCTTGCTAAACCGCGGACCACACCTGCCAGAAATCTTCTCTCAGAGCTTCCTCCTGTCTTAGCCAGTGCTCCCCCAGTCCTACCCCAGCCCCACAGAACACCAGACGCATCCATCCTCTCCCCACTGCCCACATCTCCTGGAGATTGCACAGACCCATCTGCCCTAAATTCTATCCCTACCATTTATCACTGTATCTCAGACCCCAACTCAGCATGCTCCCCCTCCTAACCCAAGGGTCTAAAATCCCAGGGCAACAAATAGATTGAAGGCAGAGCCACACCTAGCTCTATAGCAGGAAACCTGTTGTGATATCCCGTCCCCTCCAACCCCATCCTTAACCAATCAAAAAGATCTTCTTCTCCAACTTCCTTTCCCTCAGCTCCTCCCAGTCACCCGATTCCAACACACATTGAATCCAGTCTAGACAACACATAGAAAAAATAACACATGGAAAAAATAACGGAGATTAGTTCTGCCAGGGAGGATTTATCCTGGAAAAGCAATGTACACCAATGGCTTGGAAATCTACGAGGGAAGGTTGACTCCTGCCGATGCCCAGGCAGAAAACAACCCAACAAGTAGTCTGCTGGAATAAGGCACTGCCTTCTCACTAACATGGCTTAACAAGTTTGAATACATCCCTACATCTCACTAAATGAGAACACTAAGTATTCAGAACAAACAACAGAAAAAACAGAACAAAAGTACCAACACACAAACACACATATACATACACACATATATACATACATATATACATACATACATACACACATATAAAATAAAACCCAAGAGCAGATTTCTCATTAGAAACCAAGGGCCAAGGGAGCTCGGAACGAGATACTCCATCTGAATGATAGTAAGTGTCAACTCTGATTACCATCTCTATCAAAGCTACCCTTCATAACTGGAAGAGAGAGAGAGAGAAAATTTCCACGTTAAACATAACTGAAGAAGCTCATGGCCGTTAAGCCAGCTCTACTGAACTAGGTCCATGATTGAAAAGGGGACTCAAACTATTCTCATCTCTTCCCCTAAGAGGAGTGATACAGCTTTGTTTGTAAGTGGATACTTTACAGTAAACTTCCCTCCTTGGATGACCCCAGACTTGGTCCCTCCCCCTGCTAATTTGGGTAAATGGGAAACTATGGAAGTAAAATGGACTCCACAAAGCATGAGACAGTCATTCATCTGAGGTCTGTCTGTAGCCCATTTCTTTCTATTTGAAAGGTAGTTTTGGATACAAAACTGTATTAAATTTTATTTGGATATTTTTGTTTTCTTGATGTCATTTTCAGTTCCTCATGTATTTCAGATATTATAGCTCTCTTTAAGATGTGCAGTTGGTAAAGATCTCTTCCAGTTCTACAACCTGTCACTTTGTCCAAACAATGGTGTCCTTTGTCATAAAGAAGCTTTTCAGTTTTGTGAAGCCCCATTTTTAATTGATGGTCTTAGTGCCTGTGCTATTGGTATACTGTTTAGACAGTCTCTTCCTGTCTTGTGCTAAAGAGATCAAGAATATTCTCCACTTTCTCCTCTACCAGCTTCAGACTATCTGAAGTGTAGGGAGGAGAAGTATATGGGAAGGTTCGGATGGAGGAGAAATGTTGTAATTAACTTACAATCTCAAAAGAAATTTAAGAATCAGGAAAAATAAAAGTTCATAGAATCAAATGAAACTAAAAACAAAACATAAAAAACTGAACAAGACAAAGAGTTATAAATAGCTTTAAATGCACACACTAAGAAACTAGAAGTACCACAAATAAATAATTTGATGATGTACTTTGGAAACCTGGATTAAGAAGAGCAAGTAGTTCCAGCATTTGGAAGGCAGAGGCAGGCAGATTGATGAATTTGAGGCCAGCCTGGTCTACGGAAAGAGTTCCAGCATTGCCAGAGCTACACAAGAAATCCTGTCTCCAAGATACAAAATCCCAACACCCCAATTAGTAAATGGAACTACTATAATTGGGGCAAATTCTAGCCTATGCAAACAAAAGCAAAACAAAACCTAAATACCAAGAACATAAACAACCCACTGAAAACTTGGTCCTGTAACTAAATAGAGCTCCCAAGAGAAAAAACACAAATGGATTGTAATGTTTAGTCTTCCTGCCCACTGCCTGGGACCTATTGCTGCTTTCAGGCCCCAAATAACACACAAGACACTATATTAATTATGAAGCTGTTGGCCATTTGCTTGGTTTCTTATCAGCTAGCTCTGACTTGATTATTAACACATAATTACTAATATATATTTTATAAGGACTTATCTTTTTGAGGACGCACTCCTGCATGGGGATTACTCTCTTCACTACATTTCCCAGAATTCTCCTAGATTCCTAGTCCCTCCTACCTTGCTTCCCTATTGGCCAACAGTGCTTCCTTGACATATACAAAGAATGACTTTCCCCATCAATGGATGGAACTTTTTTCTCAACATCCTTGTCTGTGAGGAATACTCAAAATAAGAAATATTTTGAGACTTCACATTACCCCAGTAAGAATGGCTAATATCAGAGGTCCTGAGTTCAATTCCTAGCAACCACATGGTGGCTCACAACCATCTTGAGTGAAATCTGGTACCCTCTGCTAGCCTGCAGGCAGAAGGCTGTATACACAATAAAAAAAAAAGAATCGCTAAGATCAGCCAAACAAACAAACAAACAAACAAAAAAAGAAATGCTGGCATTGGAATGGAGAAAAATGAAAATACTTATTCACTGTTGGAGCAAGTGCCAGCTTGTACAAGCACAATGGTTTTCAGCATGAAGTTCCCTCAAAGTTCTAAAAGTTTATCTGCCATGTGATCCATCTACTCCACTCCTGTGCAAATCCCCAAAGGATTCTATACCCTACCCAACATACACTTGTGCATCCATTTTCATTGCTACTCTACCCTCAGTACCACAGAAAAGGAAACCACCCAGATAAGCACTAACTGATGAGTGGATAATGAAATGTGCACAAAGGAATTGAAGGAAAAATAAAACTGTGAGATTCTCGAGAAAATGGATGGATCTGGAAATAATGGTTCCAAGTGAGGTGACGACTTCTGCCTGTTCTCTCTCAAATGTGCATGTTATTCTTGGATCTTTAGGTGAATGTGTTCAAGCTGCTGTACACACGGGGAACCAGAACACTGGTGTGGCTATGGGAGGCTTTAAAGAAAACGGATGTTATAAAGTAACAATGGAATAGGAAGGGTTTGTGGGGTGAAGGATGGAAGGGCAGCATAAGGAGAGGTATGAGGAGATATAACAAGAAAAACCCTTTTAAATCCTCATAGAAATCTACTATTATAGATGCCTCCTAAAATATGTACAGATGATGTAAAGAATTTAAATTTAAAAAGATAATTTAGAAAGCAGTTTTCGTATATCAGGGGATGAATGCTTCTTCCAGACACCACCATCTATGAATGAAAAGAATCAGTGCCAAGTAGGGGAGGACTCTTTCCAAGTTGTCAGTCAGGGGATCCTGCAGTTCACCTCCAAGCCTTAAAGGCTATTGCAATTGCTCATGGATACACTCCAGAACTTGATGGTAAGACTCTATGGCTGAAGACATTTGAGTCATAGGCGTGAAGAAATGAAGCTGGTACTGACCTAGAAGCTTCCGCCCCGCTAGTTAAGATTTCACCATGCCTCCAGGTGCCATACACATCACAGGAAAGAATCACTGATCAATCAAGATATGCCTCCTGGTGTAATAGTGTGTGTGTGTATGTGTGTGTCTGTGTGTGTGTGTCTGTGTGTGTGAGTGTGTGTGTGTCTGTGTGTGTGAGAGTGTGTGTGTGTGTCTGTGTGTGTCTGTGTGTGTGTGTGTGTCTGTGTGTGTGTGTGTGTGTGTTTGTCTGTCTGTCTGTGTGTGTCTTATCTTTGAGGAAAGTCACCCCGAGCACTCTAGACAGGAACCTGGAGGCTGGAACTGAATGAGAGACCATGGAGGAGTGTTGATTACTGAATTGCTTTCTGTGATTTTTCTTGTCTTGCTTTCTTATATGACTCATGGCTATCTGACTGGGGATAGCATGACCCACAGCCGTCTGCCCCTCCACCAATCGTTAACTAAGATAATCTCTTAAAGGCATGGCCACAGGCTAATGCTATAGAACCAATTCCTCAGTCTAGGGTTCCTCTTCCACGGTGGCTCTTGATTGTGTCAAGGTGACAAAAAATGAAGTAGCATACTGGTGTTGTCATGATACCAAAACCAGTTACAAATTACATGAAAAAGAGAAAATGACAAACTGATATCCATGATTAAATATTTCCAAAATACTTGTAAACCAAATTCAAGAACACATGAAAATGTTCAGTTCATTGTGGAGGTGAACACATAAATCAATATATGCTGTAAATAATATAAATAAGCTTGAGGGAAAAAATCATAGGATTTTCTTAATAGGTATTGCCATTCTTTTGTTTAAGATTAAAATTAGAAGGCGCGAGACGGACCTCACATGAGCCCTAGAGAGTACATTAACATAGAGTTTATGGATCCAGAGAAGGATCCCCTTGTATCCTGCAGCTACCAGCAGTGGCAGGCAACAGGAGAGAACATGCAGAAGTGAGCCTCCCGGGTTTCACAGCATCAACATTGTTCTTTTGTTTAAGTTTACTGTGTCGAGATAGAACATGAGATACGAGAGATACATTAACCCCAGTTTATTATAGTGCAGGAGAGCGAGAGGGGGAGAGGGGGGACACGAGAGAGACGAAGAAGGTAAGAGGAGAAAGGGGCGTGCGAAGGTCAAGAAAGAAAGCAAGAAGGGGGGTAGACAGGAGAGAGAGAGAGGGAGAGAGAACGAGAGAGAGAGAGACAGACAGACAGACAGACAGACAGACAGACAGACAGAACGAAAGAGGGAGGGATTTACATCAGCAGCTGGGATGCCCTCCTAACCACAACGGAAAAGCCAGACAGAGAGCCCTGAAGCTTCAGCTTTAAAAATCTGGAAATCCCAAGGACATTTTTCCAGCGTCGGTGGTAGCAACCAAAGCCAGCGACAGATGAGGAGTGAAAGCCAACTAGCAGAAGTGGGCTGCTAGGTGCAGACTGTGGATGTTATACTGTAGTCTTCTATGGCTGTAGGAAAAGGCACCGTGATGTCTAAGGACTTTTGCTAATTTCCCTCTTCTTCTCCCCATCCCTCACCTCTCCTTCCTTCCCCTCTCCTCCTCTTTCCTCCTACTCCTCCCTCTCTCCTTCCTCCATCTCCCTCTGCCCCTGTCTCCATCCTTGCCTCATTTATGTTTTGGGAAAAGGTCTTGTCCCACAGTCAGACTGCCCTGGAACTGACGGCCCGGGTTCACTGTGATCTCAGGATTCTTCCCTTAACTCCCAGTTGCTGGGATTTCAGCTGTGCCCCACCACGCCTGACTTAGTTTAGTTTAGTTTTGTTATTTTGTTTCTTTCAGTTATTTGATTGGGAACCACTCTCCCCTTTAAAGGCTGCCATGTGACCCAATTGAGAGCATCTCACATGGCCTCCCGTTTTTCCTCTCTCAGGATTGTCTCATGTGTCTAAGTGGGAAAAGACTCCTTGGTTTAAGGGGTCATGTGACTGGTTAGGCTAACCCACCTGGCCACTTTCTCTGAAGGCTTTTGTTGTTTGACTAGGGTCTGCCCTTGTGTCTGCCAGCGACTAGGAACCTTGTAGAGTTGCAGAGCTGTCTTGCAGTCCTGCTTACTGAATGGTTTTGGCTTTGTTTCGCCGGCGGCTGTTGAGTCTGCTGTAGATTCGTCTGTGTTTACACTGCTTGCAGTTCACTGAGCTACTGGAGCGAGCGTGGGTTTGTGTCTTCAGTCAGTGCGTGGGTTTGTGTCTTCAGTCAGTGCGTGGGTTTGTGTCTTCAGTCAGTGCGTGGGTTTGTGTCTTCAGTCAGTTTGGAACTAAGTCTTGCTCGGTGCCTGCCAGCTCCTCCCTGGCCTCTTGTGTTTGCGACAATGTCAGCTAGGCACGCGCCATGAATGAAGTAAAACGGACAAAAGCATTGTCTCTTATGTCTCGTTACCTTTTCCTTTATTTTTTTTCTCTGATTCTCCTGAGATAAGTTTTGTTGGCGTGCCCTTCATGCCTTCATGTTTATGGTTTTAAATAAAACCTCTGAACAAATCATCTTATGGCTTCATTATATTCTTTCCTATTAGAAAAAAAAAAGATGGGGGGGGGAATGCCAGAAGCCAGTTAAAACCTGATTTTCTTTCTTATTGATTATAAATTCTTTTTTTGAAAATTTGAGGGTAAATGGAGGATGCATGACTGGATGGAAAGGGAGGATAATGTCCATCGGATTCCATGAGAGTTCTATGCCGTTCACGGGGGTTGGGGGAGCACATGCAAATGTGCCCTAATATTTTAGTAGTGGATTGCTGCTTCCGGGCCGCGCAGGTGGGATTGTTCGTTTGCAGCTCCTTAGCCCTCTTCCGTCCACAGTCCGTGTAGTTCTACCTCCCAAAACTGGAGAACGACTTTTTACCGACATTCTGGCATTTAGATAGGTATCAAAGCAGGCTTGAGTTGGGGTTACGACATGAAACAATTAAGAGTGCCAGGAAACAGCTTCTGCCCACATGTTATTGGGGACGGTGGGAGAGCTCTCATCCAAGGAAACCATTCTGTGGCAAAGCTGGATAAGAGAGGAATTTTCACAAAGGAACAGATGAAAGCCATGCTATACTCAAGTTTCAAAAGTCTTTTTATCTGATCTGACTATATGGAATACCAGGGTTTGACAAATATTCCTTTAGTCAATATGTAGTTTCCCATGATTATACTAGTAACTATATGGATCTACAAATTTTAAGTTGCACAGATGGTGAATCACATATAAAATTTAACCTTAAATGAATTTATTTGTAATTTGGAAAAGAATAGGAATTTCGTCTCTAATTGCCACTAAAGATCACTGACAGAGTAGATTTGAGTGTTCTGCAGTTTATTTTATCAATTAAAAATTTTCATTTATTTTACATCCTGATTAGTTTTCCCTCCCTCCTCTCCTCCTGCCACCCTGTCCCTACCCCGACACACACACCCCTCCCCCACCCTGTCTCTGTCCATTTCTCCTTAGATTCAGAAAGGGGCAGGCCTCCCATAGGCACCAACAGAGCATGGCACTTCAAGTTAAGACAGGACCAAACTCCTCCCCTGCATCAAGGCTGGGCAAGGCAATCCAGCATAGGGAATAGGTGTCCAAAAGCCAGCTCAAGTTCCAGGGACAGGTGCTGACCCACTACTAGGAGCCCCACAAGCTATACAACTATCACACATGCCTCTAGAGTGTCTAGCACGGTCCCGTGCACGCTCCCTATATGCTGGTCCAGAGTCCTTGAGTCCCCAGGAGCTCACAGCTGCCTCTGTGGGTTCCCCAGTCACGACCATGACCCCTCTGTCTCATACAGTCCTTCCTCCCTCTCTTTGGCTTGACTCAATGCTTGACTGTGAATCTCTGCATCTGCTACCATCAGTTACTGGGTGAAGGCTCTCTGATGACAGCTAGAGTCGTCACCAATCTGATTACAGGAGATGATCAGTTAAGACACCCTCTCCACTGTTGCTAGGAGTCTTAGCTGAGGTTATCCTTGTGGGTTCTTGGTGGTTTCCCTGCCACTAGGTTTCTCCCTAACCCCGGAAATGCCCCCCATCAAGAAGTCTCTTTCATTACTCTCCCTTTCCACCCTTCCCCCAAACCATGGAACCCCATCACTCATGTTTCCGTCCCCACCCGACCCCCACCACCCCCAGTTTACCCAGGAAATCTCTTCTTTTTCCCCTTCCCAGGGAAATCCATGCATCCCTCTTTGGGCCCTCCCTGTTACCCAGCCTTTCTGCAGCTGTGGATTGTAGCCAGGTTATCCTTTACTTTACAGCTAGTGTCCACTTCCTAGTGAGTACACAGCATGTTTTTCTTTTTAGCTCTGGGTCACCTCACTCAGGATGACCTTTTTCTAGTTTCATCCATTGGCCTGCAGGTTTCATGATGTCATGGTTTTTGACAGCTGGGTAATACTCCATTGTGTTGAACTACCACATTTTCTTTATCCATTCTTCGGTTGAGAGGCATGTAGAGTTTTTCCAGGTCCTGGCTATTACAAATAACTCTGCTATGAAGATAGTTGAGCAAGTGTCCTTGTGGTGCGATTGGGTATCTTTTGGGTATGTGCCAAGATTGATATAGCTGGATCTTCATGACCTCTGGTGTAGGTGTTAGCCTCAAGGTTGATTAAACATTGCCTAACATTCTATCTTGCTTTTAAACTCTTATTACTGCTCTTTGCAAAGGAGTAAGAAAAAAAGGAATCCCTTGGTTCTTTTTTCTGCATGGTCTAACTAGGGTCCTCAGCGCTTCTGATCTTCTGATGTTATGTGGTGGAAGAGGAGTTCACTGCCCTTATGTATTGTTTCTCATTGCTGCACACTTTATTAGACAGTTTGTAACAAATGTTATTCCACAAAGCTGTGCAGTTGCATAACCAGTTTTTCCACTGTGACTTAGTCAGAGAAGTGACTGTGAAGTCACTGCTGCTAAAAGCATCATTTTACCTCAGAGAATTCACCAACCTTTGCCTTACTGCTCCGTAGTCTATATATGAGATGCTGTCGACTATCACCACACACAAGTTCGGTAAAGATTTATCATGGGGCACAAAGCCCTGTGCTTTGGATTCTCCTGTGTTCTACTTGCTTATTGTGTGTATTCACCTGTTCCGGAGAACATTGAAGAACCCTGGAAAGTGAGACTCATGGATGCTCTTATAAAAATGACTTCACTTGTGGTAATATTGTTTTTTACTAGGGAATTGGGATGCCGTGTTATAAGTATATTTGGAACTTCTGTTACTTCAAAGTGTTTGAAAGAGATTTCAGTTTTCTTTCTTATTTTGTTTCTGTTTGTTTTGTTGATTGGTTTGTTTTGGTTTTGATTTTAGGTGTGGGGTTTTCAAGAAAGAGTTTCCCTGTGTAGCCCTGTTTGTCCTGAAACTTGTTCTATTGACAAGGCTGGCCTTGAACTCAGAGATCTGTTTCCCTCTGCCTCCTGAATGCTGGCATCAAAGATGTTCCCTGCCACCTGACTTTCTTTTTGACATGTAAACCAGATCATGTTGATATACATTTAATTAATCACTGATAGGTTTAAGTGATTACCGACAAACAGGGGGACTAACACTGTTTGCTTAACCACACATACAGTAACCACATATCAACATTAGAATAAAAGAAATAGTATTATCTGAAAAGAATACTTGGGATTTGTTAGGAGGATTGGATATGTTTGATGCTTTCAACAATACCCAAGGTCATACAGTCTTTGAAAACTCACTTGTGTATGTTCATTAAGTTCATGAAGTTCAAAATTTTGATGTATTTAATTGCTAATTGTTATAGATATTTTCTTTTTTTAAGGTAGTTTTCAAACTTTCTGTTCACAAAAACTTTGTGTTACTGAGGCCACCATATAAATTTTGATTTGGGTACATTTGTCAGTATTAACTAAGTGAAGAGTTTTCCCCATGGTGATAATGATATCATTATCAGTTAATACAGCTAATATATTTACAATTAGATGAAATGTGTTTTAATGACATGCAGAAGTGATAGGGGCGTTTATTCTGTTTTCTCAGATCTCTTTACTATAAATTCACTTTGAAATTATATTTTATACATGACTATAAAGAGTCAGCAAATGGGATTGAAAGGACAGCTCAGTGGTTAAGGGCACTGACTACTCTTCCAGAGAACTTGGGTTCAGCTTCCAGCACCCACCTGGAAGCTGAAAACTGTTTGTAACTCCAGTTCCAAGGGACCTGACACCCATTGCAAAACACCAATGCACATAAAATAAAACTAAATAAATTACAAAAACTCACAATTTTAAAAAGTCAGCATATGGAATTAAAGAATAATTTGATATCAGTCTAGTGTTTTGAATTTGTACACCTTGAAACACAATCATATTTTCCCTTTTTATTTAAATTAGAAACAAGCTATTTTACATGTCAATCCCAGTTCACTCTCTCTCTCCTCATTCCCTGCCACCCGTCGACCCCCTATCCCATTCCTTTTCTTCTCCCCAAGGAGGGTGAGATCTTCCATGGGGGATCTTCAAAGTCTGTCATATCATTTGGAGTAGGGCCTAGACCCTCCCCCATGTGTCTAGGCTGAGAGAGTATCCCTCTATGTGGAGTGGGCTCCCAAAGACCATTCATATACTAGGGATAAATACTGATCCACTACCAGAGACCCCATAGATTAACCAAACCTCCAAACTGACATCCTCGTTGAGGGGGTCCGGAATAGTCCTATGCTGGTTTCCCAGCTGTCAGTCTGGGGTTCTTGAGCTCCCCCTTGCTCAGGTCAGCTGTTTCTGTGGGTTTCTCCAGCCTGGTCTTGACCCCTTTGCTCATCAATCTTCCCTCTCTGCAACTGGATTCCAGAGTTCAGCTCAGTGTTTAGCTGTGGGTGTCTGCTTCTGCTTCCATCAGCTACTGGATGAAGGCTATAGATAAGGTAGTTATCAATCTCATTATCAGAGAAGGGCTTTTAAGAAAGCCTCTCAGACGATTGCTTAGACTGTTAGTTGGGGTCAACCATATAGATCTCTGGACATCTCCCTAGTGTCAGATTTCTCTCTAAACCTATAATGGATCCCTCTGTTATGGTGTCTCTTTTCTTGCTCTCCCCTATTCTTCCCCTGACTCAATCTTCCTGCTCTCTCTTGTCCTCCTCTCCCCTCCTCTTTTCCTCTTCTCTTTTTTCTAATTCCCTCTCCCCTCACCCAATACTCCCAATTTGCTCAGGAGATCTTGTCCCTTGCCCCTTCTCTGGGGAACCACATATGTCTGTCCTCCTTGTTTCCTAGTTTCTCTGGTGGTGTGGATTGTAGGCTTGTACTCCTTTGCTCTATGTCTAAAATCCATATATGAGTGAGTACATACCATGTTTGTCTTTTTGTGACTGGGTTACGTCGCTCAGGAGGGTTTCTTCTAGTGCCATCCATTTACCTGCAAATTTAAAGGTTCCATTGTTATTTTCTGCTGAGTAGTACTCCATTGTGTAAATGTACCACAGTTTTTTTATCCACTCTTCAATTGAGGGGCATCTAGGTTGCTTCCAGGTTCTGACTATTACAAATAGTGCTGCTATAAACATAGTGGAACAGACGTCCTTGTTGTATGAATGTGCATCTATTGGGTATATGCCTAAGAATGGAATTGCTGAATCTTGTGGTACACTGATTCCCATTTTCCTGAGGAATCTCCATACTGATTTCCACAGTGGCTGTATGAGTTGGCACTCCCATCAGCAATGGTGGAGTGTTCCCCTTTCTCCACATCCTCTCCAGCATAAACTGTCCTTGGTGTTTTGATTTTAGCCATTCTGACAGTAGTAAGATGGTATCTCAGAGTTGTTTTGATTTGCATTTCCCTGATAGCTAGGGATGCTTAAGTTTCTGTCAGCCATTTTAGACTCCTCTATTGAGAATTCTTTACCTAGTTCTGTACCCCACTTTTAATTGGATTATTTGGTGTTTTGGAGACTAACTTCTTGAGTTCTTTATAAATTTTGGAGATCAGCCTAATGTCAGATGTGGGGTTGGTGAATACTTTTTCCCATTCTGTGGGTTGTCGTTTTGTCTTGTTGACTGTGTACTTTGCCTTTCAGAAGCTTCTCAGTTTCAGGAAGTCTCATTTATTAATTGTCAATCTCAGTGTCTGTGCTACTGGTGTTATGTATAGGAAACAGTTTCCTGTAACAATTCTTTTGGGGGTATCACCTACCTTCTCTTCTAAGAGGTTCAGTGTGGCTGGATTTATGTTGAGGTCTTTGATCCATTTGGACTTAAGTTTTGTGCATGGTGATAGATATGGATCTATCTGCAGTTTTCTACACATTCAGTTAAGTCAGCACCATTTGCTAAAGATGCTTTCTCTTTCCCATTGTATAATTTTAGCTTCTTTGTTAAAAATCAGGTGTTTGTAGGTGTGTGGGTTAAAATCAGGGTTTTCAATTCAGTTCCATTGGTCTACCTGTCCATTTTTGTTCCAAAACCATGCTGTTTTCTGGACTATAGCTCTTTAAAAGAGCTTGAAGTCAGGTATGGTGATGCCTCCGGACATTTCTTTATTGTATACTGTTGATACTGTTGTCTTGGCTATCCTGGGTTTTTTATTTTTTCATGAAATTTGAGAATTGTTCTTTCAAGGTCTGTGAAGAACTGTGCTGGTATTTTGATGGGAATTGCATTGAATCTATAGATTGCTTTTGGCAAGATTGCCATTTTTACTACATTGATCCTTCCTATTCAAGAACATGGGAGACCTTTCCATTTTATGGTATCTTCTTTAATTTTTTTCTTTAAATACTCAAAGTTCTTGTAATACACGTTTTTCAGTTGTTTGGTTAGTGTTAACCCAAGGTATTTTATGTTGTTTGTGATAACTGTAAAGGGTGAAGTGTCTCTGATTCCTTTCTCAGCCCTTTTATCGTCTGTATATAGTAGGACTACTGATTTTTGTGTGTTGATATTATATCCTGCCCCTTTGCTGAAGGTGATATTTTTATTGAAAATTCACATACTGTATTCTGCTCATAGTTTCTCCTCTCCTATCTCCTTCCAGACAAACAGAAAAGCACAATACACATGCACACACAGCTATAAAAGCACAAAATTAGAAGCCATAAATTACAATGAAAACCCCAGTAAGATTTTTTAAATGCCAAAAAAGACCAGTGTTAGACAAAAACTACAAAACACTATTGAGTTCATTTTGTGCTGGCCATCTGTGATGGGTGTGGGCACACCCTTTAGTGTGCTTTATATGCCCAGTGAGACACCACTGGGGAAAACTAATTTTTTGCATTGCAAGCAGTGATTTGACGATAGCTTCTTGCTTAGTGATAGGAGCTCCTGTCCACTTCCCCCTCTCAGCTCTGGGACCACATCTGGTTTGAACTTGTGTAGGTCCTGTGCACGTTGCACAGTCTCTGAGTCCCCATGTGTGTCAGTCTCGCTATGTTCGGAAGACACTGTCATCTATTTCCTCTGCCTCTTCCTGTCTTCCCACCTCCTGTTCTACATAGCTCATTGGGCCTTGAAGGGAGGGGTTTGATGAAGACATCCCGTCCAAGAATGAATATAGAAGTCTCTCACTTCCTGCACATTGTCCATTGTCCATTTGTAGGTTTCTGTATTAGTTCTCACCTACCACAGGGAGAAGCGTCTCTGATGATGGGTGAGCAAGACGCTGAGCTGTGTGTATAACACAATTTCTTAGGAGTCATTTATGATGCTTTAGATGGTCAATAATATTTGGTTTTGATCCTAGGCCCATGATCTATCCAGTCTCAGAGTCTTAGCCAACTGAGCAGAGTCAGGCATGGGCTCCGTCACATAGAGTAGACCTTAAATCCAGTCAGGGAGGAGTTGGTTACTCCCACAATAATTGTACAACTACTGAGTGAGGATGTCATACAGGAAAGTCATCACTGTAAACCACAGGGTTTGTAGTTGGGTTGGCATTTACCTTTTTCACCTGGTAGTGAGCAGAGTATACCTTCCAGTACCATGAGCAGGGGTCATCAGGAGGAAGGACTCTAGTTATGCAACAATTCAACTGTTTTGTCTTGAATGAGACATGTAGGTGATAGTTTCTTACATAAGTTTGCAGGCCCATTTGGCTTGATGTATTGGGAGGTTTTCTAGGAACCCTTTTGGCCCATTTTTATCACTGAACTTTAGGGTTGGTGGCAAAAGATGTCCAGTTTGGGTGTTGTCTACTTTGTTATTTGGTAACCCCATCTATATTTCTTTCATATATGTGCAAATTTTAAGAATCTTCTATAATAGTGGATTTCCAATGACCCCTCGAGTGTTTGTTCCTCCCAGTATTCCCTCCTTTAACCCACTCATCCTTCCTCCTTGCCATTTAATCCGCTTGCCCCAGTTTCTCAATCATCACTCCATAACAAGATAATGTATTTCCTCTCCCTTGAGATATCCTCTACTTCCCCATAGTTACTTACTCCAGACTAATTTCTATGGTTAAACAGATTGTAGTATGTCGCCTGAAAGCTTAAAAACTAACTTCCACATATAAGAGAATACATGCAATATTTGAGTTAGTTCATTCAGGATGATTTGTTTCTAGCTGCATCAATTTACCTACAAATTCCATGACTTCAGTTTTAGAATTGAATGATATCCCAGTAAAAAAATGTATCACATTTTCATTATCCATTCATCTGCTGGTGAACATCTAAACTGTTTTCCAATTTCTGGCTACTATAAAGACAGAAGTGCTGAAAATGATGGAGCAAGTCTCCGTAGTAGGTGTTTGCTCAAGAGTTATTTAGATGTCCAGCTTCTAAGGAACTACCACAAAGATTTCCGTAGTGGCTACGCATGTCTGCACTCCCACCGTTAATGCACAAGTGTTCCTCGTTTCCCATTCCCTCACCAGCAGGAAGCTGTCATTTGTTTTATTGACTTCTCCATCCCAACAGATATAAGAAGGAATCTCAAAGTAGTTTTGATTTTCATTCCCCTGATGACTGAACAGGAGCATTTCTCAAAGTGTTTCTCAGCCATTTGTGTTCCATCCTGTGAGAACCCTCTTTTTAGTTCAGTACCCCATACTAAGTGGGGTTCTTTCTTGATGCCCAGAGTTTTTAATTCTTTATATAGTTTAAATACTAGCCCTCTATTGGACATATATTTGGTAAAGAACTTTTCCCATCCGGTAGCCGGATGCTTTGTCCAAATGATGTCCTTAGCCCTACAGAACCCTTTCGGTTTCATGAGGTCGCATTTATTAATTCTTGTTCTTAGTGTCCATGCCGATGATGCCTTGTTTAGAACACCACTTCCTGCACCAATGTGTTCAAGCCTATTCCCCACTTTGCCTTCTATCAAATTCAGGTATCTGGCATTATGTGGCAATCCTTGGTCCATCTAGAGTTTTGTGCAGGGTGAAAAATATGGACCTATTTGAACCCTTCTATGTGCAGCAAACCACTTTGACCAGCACCATTGCTGGAGACACTGTCTTTTTCCAGTGCATATTACTGTCTTCTTTGTCGAAAGCCAGATTGCCACAGGTGTGTGGATTTATGTCTGAGTCTTCAGTTTGATTCCATTGACCAGTATGTATGTTTTTGTGCCAATACCATGTAGTGTTTAGCAGCACAGCTTTGTCATGCAATTTGAGATTGGGGATGGTGCTACCTATAGCAGTCCTTTCATTGGTTAGGATTGTTTTAGCTATCATGACTATTTTGTGTTTTCATATGAAGCTGAAAATTATCATTCTGACTTCTATGAAGAACTGTGTTGGAATTTTGGTAAGGATTGCATTGAATCTATAGATTGATTTTGGTGGGGTTGACATTTTTACTGATCCATGAGCATCCTCCGATATCTTCTTCAATGTCTTAAAGCCTTTGATCACAAAAGTCTTTCATTTGCTTGGTTATACTTACTCCAAGATATTTTAATTTTTTTGAGACTACTGTGAAAGGTAGAATTTCCCTGATTTTTTTCCACAAACTATTCTTCAATTATATATAGGAAGGCTACTGATTTTTGTGAGTTAATTTTTGTAAACTATTACGTTGTTGGAAGTATTCATTTACCACAAAAAAAAATCCCTGGTGGAGTTTTTAGGATCATCTATGTATACAATCTTATCATCTGCAAGTAAGTATACTTTTATTTCTTTCTACTTATATCCACTTAACCTCCTTCAGTTGTCTTATTGCTCTAGCTAAATCTTCACATTCTATATCGAATATATGGAGAGAGTGGACATCATTGTCTTGCTCCTGATCTTAGTGGAAATGCTTTTATTTGTTTTTTTTTTCAATTCAGTTGATGCTGGCTGAGGTCTTGCAAGAAATTGCCTTTGTAAGTTGAGGTAGATCCCTGTATCCCTACTTTCTCTGGGACTTTTATTATGAAAGGGTATTGAATTGTGTCAAAAACTTTTTCTGCATCTAATAAGATGTGGGGTTTTTTTTTTTGGTTTTGGGGTTTTTTTGTGGATTTTGTTCCTTAGCCTGTTTATATGGCAGATTACAGGTATTGATTTTTATATGTTGAACTATTCATGCATCCCTTTAAGAAATACTACTTGGGTATGGTGGATGATTTTTATGTGTTTTATTAATTTGGTTTGTAATTTTATTGGAAATTTTTGTATCTAGGTGTAAAGGAAATTGGTCTGTAATTTTCTTTCTTTGTTGGAACTTTCTGTGGTTTGGGTGTCAGGGTAATTGTGGTCTTACAAAAAGAACTGAGTTGTGTTCCTTTTGTTTCCATTTTGTGGAATAATTTGAGGAAAATGGCATTAAATCTACTTTGAAGTTTGGTAAAATTCTATGCTGATGCTCTCTGACCCTAGGATTTTTTTTAGGGAGGCAGGGTTGAGAGATTTTTCATTATATACTCTATTCTATTAAGAGTTATGGATCTGTTTAAATTACTTATCTGATATTGGTTTAGCCTTGGATGGTTGTTATATATCAGGAAATTAATAATTTGTTTTAGATTTTCATTTTGGTGGAGTACAAATTTTTTTAAAGTCCTTGTGATTCTATGGATTTGTTCAGTGTCTGTTCTGATGTATCTCTTTTCATCCACAATTTTGGGGTGATTTTACTTACAACAACTTATTTTTGACAATTATATATCTCTATAATATATTCCAGTAACACTTACTCCTTCACCTTTTAAATCCTTCTCCTTCCCTTACCAATCCTATAGACCTGAGGTCAGGCAGATAATTTTCACTCTCCTTGGAGTACTCCACTGCAAGCCTTCTGATCTCACCCTCATCCCTGCATCATCTGGTCTACAAATACCTTTTCTGTGGTGATATATAATAAAACTTGCCTGGAGATCAGAATTCAAAGCTGGCTACAACCCCAGAGGCCAGGCACTGGAGGTACGCAATTTTAATCCCATGAGCCAGACTAGTTACACAGAGTCCAGACATTGGTGGCACACACCCTGAACCCCACGACTCATGAGACAGAGGCAGATGGATCTCTGTGAGCTCAAGGCCACCCTGGGGCTACACAAGAGTGAATCAGTCTAAAAGAGAAACAGAGCTTGCACAAAGATCTCAGCACTTGGGATACCATGCCTTTAATCCCAGCACTAGAGAGATACATAAGACAGGAGCAGAGTCTCAGGGCTGGCATGCAGTATTCAGTCTCACAGAAATGTGTGTGTGTGTCTGTCTGTCTGTCTGTCTGTCTGTCTTCCTCTCCCTCACTTGCTCTCTCTGTCTCTCTCTCTCTCTGTCTCTCTGTCTCTGTCCCTGTCTCTGTCTGTCCCTCTCTCTCTCCCTCCTCCCTCCCTCCCTCCCTCCCTCCCTCCCTCCTCTCTCCCTCCCTCTCTCCTCCCTCCCTCCCTCCCTCCCTCCCTCCCTCCTCCCTCCCTCCCTCCCTCTCTCTCTCTCTCTCTCTCTCTCTCTCTCTCTCTCTCTCTCTCTCCCCCCTGCACTGTGGTTTTAAGGCTTTCCCTACAGCCCCTCAGGCCACTGCTCTCAGCTCACAGTTGCAAGCTAGTTCTCAGATCAGATGTGCTGTGCCTCACAGTTCACTGACATTGTCTGCAGATTTAGTAAGAAAATTGGGAATTCTTAAAAGGGGGAATTAGTTAAGAGTGAGTTTTTCTCACGTTAAAAAATGGACACTGTTACAGTGAGGTAGTTAGGTCTCTGTATGACCAAGCAATGCATGATTTAAAATTGGAAAATTAAAGCCACATGTTGCTAACACAGCAATGAATTTGTGGGGGATGTGATTTGTGACAAAAAAGGTATACTCAGATTACCATGCCCCTAATCTTAGAAACTAATCATAAATTAACATATGTTTCTGGGGAAAAAATTAGAAGATATTATAAGGAACAGTCACAGGTCATTTAGGTTGTACAAGAACAGGACACAACAGCTGGTAAACTTCCCAGCCACCCATGGCCCTACCTTTAAGATGGCTGGCAGACAAACCTGTATGGATTGTACAATGGCCTTTAACAACAGAGAAATTGCAGGCTTTAGAAGAGCTGGCACAGGAGCAACTGAATGCTCAGCATTCTGAGGAATCAATCAGCCCTTGGAATTCTCCTGTATTTGTTATTAAAGAGAAATCTGGAAAAAAAAATGAAGAATGGTAACAGATATGAGAGCTGTTAATAAGGTGATTCAGCCAATAGATTGTCTACAGTCTGGAACTTCTTTGCCTTTCCTGTTGCCTAAAGGATGGCCCCTCATAATTATTCATTCAAAAGATTGTCTTTTCATCATACCTTTACAAAAAAAAAGACAGAAAAATTTGCCTTCATAGTGCCTACTTATTATAATAATTATCATCCTACTAAGAGACTATCAGTGGAAGGTTCTCCCACAGGGAATGCTAAATAGCGCCACCCTGTGCTAATACTTTGTATGATGGCCATTGGAAATAATAAACAAGCAATTTCCTCAATCTATAGCTTACCATTACATGGATGACATTTTACTGTCTGATTCAAATGTAGATAGTTTAGAAAGAATGTTTGATGAAGGAAAGAAAATTTTGCCTTGTTGGAGATTATAAATTGGACCTGAAAAAATGAACAGGAAATTCTATTAATTATTTATGCTATAAAATAAGTTTACAAAAAAAGTATACCGCAAAAGGTGTAAATTAAGAGAGACTGATTGCAGACTCTGAATCACTGTCAAAGATTGCCAGGAGACATTTTCCATCTATGTCAAACTAGGGATAAAAACTGATGAAGTGACTAATTTAAATAAAAGTATAGATGGTGACAAGCACTTAAACAGTCCCAGGGAATTATCAGCTGAAGCTGAGAGAGAATTGGCTTTGGTGAAAGAGAAATTACAGTTTGCATACAAGGATCCAAAGCTTAACTGCATTCTGGTGATATTATCCTCTAAGAATTCCCCTACAGGAATTTTAATGCTAAGGTACGATATTGTCTTAGAATTTCTCTTTTTTACCATAAAAACCAAGTAAAAAATTAAAAACTTATGTGGAAAAAAATCTCTGAGTTGATTCTAAAAGGAAAATTTGAACTTCTTCGATTATCAGGGATAGCCCAACAGAAATTACAGTACCTTTTACTAATAATGAAATTAATAAATTGTGGTCAAAAAGTGAGCCCTGCCAAAGAGCTTGTAGTAATTTTCTGGGGGAGAGCTTAACAACAATTGTCTCAAAGGCAAAACAATTAAACTTATAAAGAGAGCTAACTAGATCCTTAACAACAATTGTCTCAAAGGCAAGACAATTAAACTTGTAAAGAGAACTAACTAGATCCTTAACAACAATTGTCTCAAAGGCAAGACAATTAAACTTGTAAAGAGAACTAACTAGATCCTTAACAACAATTGTCTCAAAGGCAAGACAATTAGACTTATAAAGAGAACTAACTAGATCCTTAACAACAATTGTCTCAAAGGCAAGACAATTAAACTTGTAAAGAGAACTAACTAGATCCTTAACAACAATTGTCTCAAAGGCAAGACAATTAGACTTATAAAGAGAACTAACTAGATCCTTAACAACAATTGTCTCAAAGGCAAGACAATTAGACTTGTAAAGAGAACTAACTAGATCCTTAACAACAATTGTCACAAAGGCAAGACAATTAAACTTGTAAAGAGAACTAACTAGATCCTTAACAACAATTGTCTCAAAGGCAAGACAATTAAACTTATAAAGAGAACTAACTAGATCCTTCTTCATATTGTATGGGAAACACCAGTATCTGGAAGCCCTACTTTCTGTACTGAAGCAAATAAATCAGGAAAAGCAGGTTGCAAATCAGAAAATTTAAGTAGAGTGGATCCAAATCTGTAACATGTACTCTTTTTTTGCCAGCTGTCTGGGTCCCGCCACTGTCTCTGCCCCTAAAATAACACACGAGACACTATATTAATTATGAAGTTGTTGGCCATTTGCTATGGTTTCTTAATGGCTAACTCTGACTTAATTATTAACCCATAATTACTAATGTATATTTTTATAAGGTCTTATCTTAACGAGGATGCAGCTTCATGTGTACTCTCTTCCAGGGATCACATGGCAACGCTCTACTCTTGAGGACATCTCCCAGAATCCTCCTATCTTGCTTCCATATTGGCCAACAGTGCTTTATTTATCAACCAACAGGACAACATATACACAGAAAGACTTCTCCCATCACAAGTCCTTAAAATTCCATCCAAAAGTCAGAATTATATGCTATTCTCCTGGTATTAATAGATCATATATAACATCTCAACTTAGTTACTGTTGTTGATTCACAATCTGCATATTGAAACCACTGAATTTATACCAAATGATACAGAATTAACTTTATTATGTATTCAGTAAGAAACAATCAGGAATAGGAATCATTCCTTATATATAATTCACATATGGATGTGTTCCATTTTGTAGAATTTGGAAGAGTAAAACATGTATACCACACCATTGATACCTAATCAAGTTTGCAATGGGCAACTGCTTTGAGTTTGGAAAAGGCTGATTTGGCAATCACACATTTGCTAGAAGTTATGGACATCATGGTTATACCTACACAAGTAAAGACAGACAATGCTCCAGCATATGACTCTAAGAAAATGAAACATCTTTCTGCTTATTATATTATAAAGCATATTACAGGTATAGCACACAGTCCCACAGGTCAGGCAATTAAAGAAAGATCAAACTGAACTGTAAAGGATATGCTAAATAAACAGAAAAGGATGATAAAGATCCCTAGAGATAGATTGCATAGTACTTTATTAACTCTGAATGCTACTGAGAAAGGAATAACAGCGGCATAGAGACTTTGGGTAATAGAAAAAAACTACATAGTTAAATCAGCTGGTATACTTCAAAGATATATTGACCTCCGAATGGAAACCAGGCTATGTGTTACATTGGGAAAGAGGTGTTGGTTTTGTTTCCAGAGAAGAAGAAAATCTACAGATACCAACAAATTGATAAAGATTCAATTTAAACAAGAGACAACTCTTAATTAGGAGAGATGACAGTTCATCAAGCAACATGCCCATTTAATCTAAACTAGGCTACAAAACTAATAAATGCTTTTTATTTGATCAGATATAACTTGCCAAAAGAGAACCTCCCACCCCAAAATTAGGGTTGGGGAAGGGTTTTGTTTTTGTCTTTTCAGGAGAATAAGGCCATCCAGCTAAGGAATTCAAAGACCACTAGACAAATGAGACATCTAAAAAAAAAACATTTTATCTAGAAAAAAGAGTAAAGTGGCCTATTGGTATATCATGTTTCCAACAGGATAAAAATTTCAAAAATCTTCCCAGATGCTTGTTTCTGCTTTTCTCTACAGACATATAATACAAATCGTCATTATGTAGTTCCAGTCCAATTAAAGATTAAAGCTAGCATTTGGAATTGGAGAGGGGCTCCCTCTTTCTCTAAACTCAAGCATGCTTGTTAAACTGAAATCCAAAATCTCTGTCTCATGTCAGAAGGGCCACCTGATATGGGACAGAAGCAAAACAAAAATCAGGGACTACTGTATTTCTACTAATCTCATAGTCCTTTGATTTCGTATTGAATTTTAAACAGGGAATGGTAGGAAGAAGAAATTCTAACAAAAGATTTTACTAAGGTAATGTAACCTGAAGAGACAAGGATGAAAGTGATAAGGAGAAGCCAGGTCTGAACTGAGAGTTGTGGTCTCCAGTGAATGGATTTGAAATGGGAGGAAGGACATCTGTAAGCCAGTTACTACCTGGCTGAGGCTGAGGATGGAAATATATAATGGAAGAGAAGAAGGACACAGCAAAAATACTTACATGAGTCACTGCCCAGTACATACACTTGGGAGACCTGGGTAGAGAGTATTTCTAAGTGCCAGGGGCTGACACAAAGGAACATGGATGGGCTAGAAGGAATGGCAGAGAAGGTTCATGAGACAGAATAAAACTATGTATGCACCAGATTTATTGGAGTACCCTGGGAATAGAGATAGGGTAGGAGAAAAGTGTAGTATGAATAATAGAAAAACAGAGAAAGATAATGGGGTTCAAACTACAACAGAAAAATCTCAAACTTGCACAGAATCTTGGTTCAAAAAAACAAAAGAAAGCCTACCTAGCCAGGTAGGGACCCCAGTGGAAACCCTGTGTGTAGCTCCAGCCTAGACCGGTGGCTTCAAAGCCACAGGCAGGTGACTTTTCTCTGAATTCATACATTTTCATTGTGTGCCAACTTATAGTACAAATAATAAAAATGCAGAGACAGATGTTGTGTTTCAAGCTGAAGATCAGAGAAGCAAAGCAGTCAGCCACTAGCTCTTACCTCTCCCTCAGACTGGGATGATCCTGTCTCCATAAATCCTCAGTATGGCTAGAGACTAATTGCCCTGAGACTGAGTACTGAATGCCAGGGGCTGGAGACTGAATACTCAATGTCAGCTCCGAGACCCTGCTCCTGTCTCATATACCCCTCTAGTGCTGGGACTAAAGGCGTGGGATCCCAAGTGCTGAGATCTCCTTTGTGTGAACTCTGTTTCACTCTTGTGTAGCCCATGGTAGCCTTGAACTCACAGAGATCCATCTGCCTCTGTCTCATGAGCCCTGGGTTTAAAGGTGTATGTCACCATGGCCCATCCTCTATGGCTGTGGCTAGCTTTACATTCTGATCTCCAGGCAAGTTTTATTAGATCATAAACAACATATCGACACACAATTTCCCTTTTTTGTCTAATACAAAAAGGAAGGTTATAGGTAATATGCCTGAGATTATATGACAGACTCTGAAAATCCATCATGGAAGGCCTTACCCTTCCTGAGGAGCAGAAGGGATATGGAGTGGCGTGGGGGTTGGGAGAAGTGGGGGCATGGGGAAGGAGGGGAGGGAGAGGGAACTGAGAATAACATGTGCAAAAAGTTAAATAAAAACTATCATATATATAAGAAAAAGAAAAACTATATACAATAAGTACAATAGCCATATACAATATATATAGGGAGTAAGTATATAGCAATGCCAAATCCACTTGCATTTGGCAAATTCAGGGACAATACCCCATATCTATCCTATATTGGGGACTCCAAAAGGTTGTACCTAATTAACTTTCTATTCTAACTTTTATTGCCAACTCAAAAATATCTTTTTACGTCTATCAACCTTTTACACTTTACACCTCCTTAATGAGTTTCTTTTCTGAGTCTGGTAAACAAGGAACACTATAACTATAACTATCTAGTCTTCAACTCCCTTAGAGACTCAAATAGGAAATAATAGTAACTTAGTAATCAGGAAGTGCAAGCAAGCGACTTCCAAAAAATTTGAGAAATGACAAAAACAGCTGGCTGCCTGGACAGTCACCCAAGGTTGAGGCATCCATCTTTGGCCTACAGGCCTAGAACATCTGACAGACTTTTCTGTGAAGCAGGGTTTTTTGAAAAGCTGCCCTACCTTGTCTTGGCAAGGTTTGGCAGTCACTTTCTTTTGTGTCCTGCTTGTCCAATTAGGACACCACACTGTCATCAGTTAAGGCAAGGGCATTTTCTTGTCCATGGATTACTTTTGCCACAAAGAAAGTAAAGTTCACATATAGATCCTTCGATGCCCTCATCTTCTCTGAAGTAGATTGATGCTGCCAGAAGCAGACATGTCTCATTGTCATAAAAAGGAATTTATATCATTAAAACATCTTAACTACCATATTCTAAAGATTTCTGAAGTGATTGAAGATGGCCTGTATATTTAAAATATACCTCATTTTGACCTTGAAAACATACTTAATGTGATTACAAGTTCAATTAAAATAGGTGACTGATTACTAACCTACATAGTTGACAATAATAACTTTCAAGAACTAGAAATTTTCATTACATTTTTAATGAACTTTATAAGTACAATACCTTGAAGAAGATTAGAAATGTATGTTCAGTATGTTTTAACAAATTAATCTCAAATTTGTATCAATATACAAAATTTGATACAATTTACAAAAGTTCAACCCATTGTAAAATATTTAAAACTAATACTTGCTTCTTAAAAGTATGTTCAATAATTCACATTTTATCATATCATATCTATATCCTTCCTGTTTTCTTTTCATAGTAGATTGCATGATATACCCCTTTGATCCTATACTATCTGTATCCTCTTTTTCAAAACAAGAACTCTGAAACTAATACCCTTTGTTTGACTTTTTGCTTGACCATAACCAATAACAACTTGCAATCAATTCCCCTAAACAATGACAAATATCTGTAATCTGATGAATGATCAAAACTATGCATCCCACCTCTTGGGAATGTGGCCATCCTGTTCTTGAAGTTACTTCCTGCTCTCTGGAGGTGATGGCATCTTTAGGGAATCCTGAAAAGAAATTTTGGGTTAACTGTCAAGTCCTGGTAGAGGCAGATATAACATTGGTTGTCCAGTCTCTGTGTAATGGGAAAGTCCAGGGCTTGTCTGAAGTCCTGACTAGAGCAGCCTATGAGGCTGTATCATCTCAGCTATCCAACTTGAAATTCTTCTGAGAAGTTTATAGTTCAGAGCTGATCTTCAGCTGATATTTTTCAGCATAGTGGTGTTATCATAGTCTTGGTAGAATTGTTGTTGTGGGACCCCATCCTCCTTTTGGAGACTTCAAAGTTCTCTGTTAGGCATGATCATGGTTCATAGTAGAAAACTGATAGAAATTCAAACCCAAAATCATGTGCAGGAAGGCAGATGAAACCTTTTTCACAAAACTTTAAATATATATGTATAAAACTTTAAATATATATATAAATGCATTAATCTTATACATTTGAGATAATATTCATACCTTAAGAAAAGCTGTTAAAGAGTCAATATAAAACCAAAGGATTATGAGATTAGTGGTAATAAAATAATCCCTAAATTTTATTTTTTTTCTTCTGTCCCATATCAGGTAGCTCTTCTGACATGAAACAGAGGTTTTTGATTTAGTTTAATAAGCATGCTTGGGTTTAGAGAAGGACTGAGCCACTCAACAACTCCAATGCTAGCTTTAATCTTTAATTGGACTGGGACTGCAAAAAGACCATTCGTATTATATGTCTGTATGGAACAGCAGAAACAAACATTTGGGAAAACTTATGAAATTTTGTTCTGTTGGAAATATGATAGGCCAATTTGTTCTTTTTCTTGGAACATTTTATCTGGATGGTATGTCCTTTGACTTCAGGCTTCTCATTTGTCCAGTGGTCTTTGGATTCTTTAGCTAGATGATTGATGATTCTATTCTCCTGAAAAGACAAAAAAAACCCTTCCCCAACCCTAATTTTGGGGTGGGATGTTCTCTTTTGGCAAGTTATATCTGATCAAATAAAAAGCATTTGTTAGTTTTATAGATTAGTTACTAGATTAAATGGCCATGGTCCTTGATGAACTGTCATCTCTTCTAATTAGGTTTTCCTTGTTCAAATCTGATCTTTCAAGTTGCTCTGGGAAGGATATTCCCCCACAATAACAGGGAACAACTGAATTTGGCATGGGGTCCTGTGAGAGGCCCCTGAAGGAATCTCCTGATGGCAATTGGTTACCTTAACTGTCCTTTGTTGGTCTACATTCCTTAGTCCTAAACCTGCCTTTGCCACACCTTCTGTATAATTCAGAAGGGAGGTGCATTCTTTTGGATTGTGCTTAGAGAAAATATTGCTTCTAGGAATGCCACATTTATAGTCCCTTTTAAGGTGACCTGTTTGCCACAATTAAAACACTGGGCATTTCAATTTTTCTTCAAATCTCTGCAAAGCATCATCATGGTCATGAGATTCATTATTGATTGTATCTTGGATCCATTCCTCCAAAGATGCTGACTTTTCTTTTAAAGGCCTAATTATGCTTTTTGCATTGTGCATCAGTGTTTTCAAAAGCCAGACATCCAATTATTATTTGTCTAGCTTCTGAATTTGGTAGCATTCCACTTACTGCTGAAGTCAGTCTATGTAAGAAATCCATGGAGGCTCCATTTGGGTACTGTGTAACTTTAATACGTGACTCAATTTTCTTTACTGCTTCTCCAATTCTGTCTCAAGCATTCTAAGCTGCTGCATGGCATAAAGCCAGGGCACAGTCATCATATAGAAATCGCCTTTCTAAAGTAGCAGAATCTCTTTCTCCGAGAAGTTGATCTTGGTAGATTTCCATATCTCTAGCTCTACTTCATTGTCCATGGTCTTTTTTTCTTCTTTTTTTCTTTTTATTCAAATTAGAAACAAGCTTGCTTCACATGTCAATCCCAGCTCCCTCTCCCTCCCCTCTGCCCCCACCCCCAAAATTTTGCTTATTTTTATTTCGCGTACTTTGGTGCTTTAGCCTACATGTCTGTCTGTCTGTATGGAGAGTGTCAGATCCCCCAGAACTGGGGTTACCAACAGTTGTGAGCTGCCATGCAGGTGCTGGGAATTGAACCCGGGTCCTCCAGAAGAGCAACTGGTGCTCTTAACTACTGAGCCATCTCCCTAGCCCTGTCTGTGGTCTTAGCATATTTTCTCAACCAGGCACTCCATTGTACTTGTTGGCCATGCTCTAAAACAGCTTTCACCAAGTGTGTCCCATCTCTAGGGAAAATTCTACTACAAACTGACCAGGAGTTTAACTTCTGTTTCACAAATGGTGAATGCGTGTCACACAAGACCATTATTTCCTTGAATCTCCTTTAATGTGATATTGCCATAGGAGTCCAATCAGCTCTTATAGAACCTCTACCATCTGGCAATTCCTGTAAGGTTACTGGATAAATTAAGGTCCGTCGTTTGAAAACCTTAGGCTGTTCCTGTCTCACCTCTTACTGCAACACTGAAGTTGGTTCTCCTTTAAATGCCTCTGTCTAGGTTTGAATATCTCTGTGATCCATTTTATTAAGTTATCCTAAGGCCTGTATCTTAGCACTCATACAAAACAACATCTTAAAATATAAACCAGGAATTATTAAATTGACAACAAGGATTATCAAAATGATAAAAAAAAACCAGCTTGTTAATCCCAGTTGATTATCCCTTCATTTAATTGTCCCATTTTTAAGTCACGCATTTCATGATCATAAAGAGACCTGACTCTCTCCATTTGTAATAGGGTTTCCCATTTGGGGGGGTTCCCCATTTTTACTGCGGAAAAAACTCCCTCTTTAAACTAATTCCTCCCCTTAAGAAGTCCCAATTTTCTCACGAAATTTGATGATGATGATGAAGAAGATATGAGGCTTGCTGCTGAGTAGAACAGTAAAAGCCTCGTTTGGCAGCAGCCTGAGAGATGGGTTCAGGAAAAGACTACCAGGAAAGAAGAAAGGAAACCTAGCTGGTAGGGTGGTGACTCCAGCCTCATGTAGATCCAGCCTATGCTTGTGACTGCAAAACCACATGATTTTGTGCCCCAAAAGTTGGGCACCAGATATTCATGAATTCTAATTAGTCTTAATAATAAATACCCAGCGACAGATAAAACTAAAGATAAGAGAAGCAAAGCAGCCAGTCACTAGAGAGTTCTCACCTCGATCAATGCTCAGACCAAAGGGGTAATCCTGTCCTCAGATTGCATCTCCAGATTCATCTTGTTGAATAGTACTAAAATCAAATAAGAATATGGTTGGTTGTCCCCATAATATCCAAACCACGGTTGCAAGAGTAGGTAAGTCTTGCTAGTCCAGTGGTTATTGTAGTTCACGGGGTTCACAGTAAGGTAAAACTGGTGATTGCTTTTCTTCCCTGGTAGAACGCAGAACACCTGTAAACCCAATGAAAGCTAGCAAGTAGGGATGAAACTCCCAGATCAATATAGCTTAATATCTCTAAGCAATTATTCATTTATTTATTGTTTAACAGATTTATGCATTTACCTGATTATTTCCCTTCTCTCATTCCTTTCTGGGTCTAGTGGAATTCACTTTCTCAGCAAGTTCCCCTCCTATTTCCATGTCTTTATTCTTCTTGTGATTCAATCAGTTTAATTTGAGTTTCTTATTTGAGCATTGGGAGGAGACTATTTGCTATAGCAAGGGTAACTCATTAACAGAAAATGACTCCTCCTTATTAATCCATAAACACCAATAGTTTATAAGAGAGGGATGGGATTTTATTGATTCATCTACCATCCATAATGTATTACTCATGAACTCAGTCTTGTGCTGGTCTGAAGCAGATAAACATATTGAGAATTTCATGCTACCAAAATACTATTAGGAAATAAAATCAGTCCTCTAGAGTATTAGCGCACATTTTAGTTATCATTAGTTATGTGTGTACATTCGTTGCTAGTAAAAATGTTTAATATTTAAATTTTTGTCTTGTTTTTACAGGCCACATTATTTGAAAACATAGGTCTTATGAAATACGAAGAAGTATTTTCAACTTTAGCAACAGTTCACTTGACAAAACCAATTTCAGATGAAAATATTACAGTGATTGACACAAACTTTAGAGACATTCCTGTTCGTCTGTACTTGCCAAAAAGGAAGTCTGAAAGACAGAGACCAGCTATATTTTTCATTCATGGTGGTGCCTTTGCCTTCGGAAGTTGCAGTAAGTGTATTTCTGATGTGTGGGTTGTTTATATATTCATATTCAAATAAGTGCTGTGGATTGATGGAGTACTTACCAATAGAATGTTGACTTGAGTAATATGTGCTTCTTAACAGAGATACACTGGAATATATGGGTCATGAGTCACACATATTTCACATTGGTAAGTAAAACATCATGTAGAAATAAGATTGTTTCATTAGAAAAACTTTGCTTTTAAATAAACATATAGATAGCCTTGAAAGTGTAAACAATAAACTCTGAACTCAGACTAAAATAACCAAATAACATAAATTATATGAAACACAAATGTGAGCCATGTGCTTTAATCGTCAGATCCGAAACAATATTGTCTTTGCCATACTCAAGTTGAAGAGTGTTGCACGACAATAATATAGATGCCTAGAATCCAAAGCATAACTTTGTATTAAAAATGAAATAAAGCTGAGTAATCAGTTACTGACTTAAACCTCTGCATTCCTCTCTGGAGATAATGTAATAAGTAGACAGACATACACACAAATAGCTGTGCATATGCATGCACGAACAGCCTCCCTCCCCCGACCCTCCCACAGAGAGAGAGGGAGAGAGAGAGAGAGAGACAGAGAGAGAGACAGAGGGAGAGAGAGGGAGAGAGAGAGAGAGAGAGAGAGAGAGAGAGAGAGAGAGACAGAGAGAGAGAACCATTTAATACTTTTCATGACTCATGGATTCACTATGCAGTGAAGTGTTGTGTTATCATTCTGTGTACTTAACAGAACCTATAACTTAATTGCTACATCCTGTAAAATGAATAAGTGACATAGAGACAAATATTGGGGCTCAAGCTTCAAGCTGAAGATCAGAGAAGCAAAGCAGGCAAATCAGTTGTTGGGGAAAGTCCGTCAGTGTATATGTTTCTTTTATTGGTTGATGAATAAAACAAAGTTTGGCCAATAGGAAGAGAGGTGAGTCTAGGAAACGAGGAGAATTCTGAGAAAGGTAGACAGAGAGAGGTGCCTCAAAGAGAAATCATGTAGCAGAGGAAGGAGTAACAGGTTCCGACCCTTCTCTGGTAAGATAAGACCACATGGAAATACTTAGATTAATTGAAATGGGTTAATAATTAAGAAAGCTAGCCAGTAAGAAGCCTAAGCCATTGGCCAACAGTTTAACAATTGATATAGCATCAGTGTTCTTATTTGGGGCAAGGTGGCTGTGGGACCAGGCTGGTAGGAAAACTCCAGTTATAATCAGTAGATCTTACCTCTTCCCAGGTGAAATGGCAGTGTTGTCTCCATGAATCCTCAGCGGCAAAGTTCTCAGTTCCTGTCTCCTTCTGCCTTTTATTCCTTTCTTCTGAGCCATATCACTCTTATCTCCACCTCCCTAGTGCTGGGATTCAGGCCATGTGATCCCAGGCGCTGGGATCAAGGGTCTGAGCTCTGTTACTCTTTTAGACTGATTCGGTCTCATGTATCTCTGGGTGGCCTTGAACTCAGAGAAATCTGTCTGCGTTTGCCTCCTGAGTCCTGGGATTGACGGTGTGTGCCACCACTGCCTGGCTTCTATGGCTAACTAGCATGGCTGCTTTGCTATTTTGATCTCCGGGGGCTTTAATAAATCATAAACAGTGTGTCCCCACAATATCCAGTATTTTGTCTCCATGAACTGGAACATTTCAAGATAAGCAAAAATGAGGGGATGGGTCTAGTCTTAACAATACTTGACGTGCCGTGGGTGGTCGGCACCCCTGGGAGGCGTGCTCTTCTCTGAATGGAAAGTGGAGGTGGGGGAGAAAATTGCAGTCAGGATGCAATGTATGAGAGAAGAATAAATGGAAATAAAAACTAAATGAAAGTGCTGCCGTGTTCAGCTGGGCAGCAAACTGAGTAGGCATTTTTTTTTCAGACAGGTGATATCATCAGCGCTTTAGTGGTGAAGAAGCAAATCATCACCGAATGCTTTCAAAGTCTCACAGTTAGAAAAGGGAGGAAGTCCTATCAGCAGAAGTCAGGGCACGCAGGCTCCTGCTACTGCTGAGCCCGCCATCCATGCCCTCGCTGTTTCTGGAATATGCCACCCCTCAAAAGCAGTTAGTCCCTCTGTTTTGCTCCAGGGGCATTTCTAAATTGACATCCTGTTTGTACCCTTAGCTGCGACTTCCAGCACACAGGTCCTTACGTTTGGCATCTCCCAGGCCAAGTCTACCCCTACCCAACTCACACTATCAGCATCTTACTGACGTCTTACTGATCCCTTCTTCACTACTCTCTACAGTGTCTTGGGGAAAGACCTGTTTATCTTTTGATCAAGACCTGTTTTCCTTGGGGGCATTTCCTTCCAAATCATCATCAGATTTGTGTTACTTCTACCTGCAATTGTACCCCTTTTGTTGACTCCTAAGCAAGTACTGCCTCCTCTTCCTTGACTTCTGTAGACTCTTGTTGCTCTTTCCAGTTAATAACCTAATTTACTTTCAGAGACACGTTTTTGTGTCTGTCTCTTTCTCTCCTTTCAATTCCCTCTTTGAGCTGTGTAATCTGAGAGTAACCACTACCCTTTGCTACACTTACATTAGCTTGTATGAAATAAATTTCTTTTTCCTCCTTTATTTTATCCCCTCATTTGCAACTCAAATTTTAAAACAAAAGAAAAGCTGAATCCATAGTGAAATGAGTTATTGTGTAGGTTTTGAAAATATTAATGCCCCCATATTTTAGTATTTCACTCTTCAGTTGTCGGTTCCACATTTTTTCTCTACTTTATTTCTTACTTGTTTCTTCCCTAGCCCCCATACCCATCCTGTTTTCCTTCTCTAACTTTGTTACTGAAATAAAGTTCAATAAATTCAGCAGGGGAACAGACTGCTTAACCAGTAGCTAATGGATCATGTGAATTCCTTAACAGATGCATCATATTCTATTCTTAAAGAGTAAACATGGAAATAAATAAAACTACTCAAACACAAGAAAGGCTAATTCCCCCAGATCTAATGACAGCCATGCTCTACTTTAATTCTCTTTGAGCTCCTACACCTTATGATACGTTCTGGACACAAAATTTTGAACATCTTTTGTTGCTGTCCTCACTATGTAAATTATCATTTAGATTGTTTCCTGTTCTTTGTTTCTTGTTGCTTACCACCATTTCTTTATTTCTGTTATCTTCTTTCTCTACCTTCTGTAATGTGAAAATATGGCCACATAAATTATTGATAAACATTTCAGATATATTGTCCACCTAGTGAAAAATCTTTTGTTAACATTAAAGTGTTTGCTTCTGCTCTAACTTTATATTTTAACTGTATTTGGTTACCTAAATGTCCTTGAACATTGCAAATTCGCATAAATATTGTTTCTTTTTTTAACTAAATATTTACAATTTTTCTCCAGTTTGCATGCTGGTGGTTATTATGCTTTTATATTTAACATGATAAATGCCAAGTTATGCATTTTAGGTGAATTAATATATGTTGATAATTAAAAAGAATCCTGACATTGCTATCTATTAAAAGTTTAGTAAAATATTTTCATTCTTTCTACTTTCTAATTCTTTTAAGTTGATTATAACTCTATTTAATCCCCAGTTAGCTTTTGTAAGGAACTACAAATACAAGAATTTGCTATTATTTTATTTTAATAAAAATTTAATTGCCAATTCTATAAAGAAAGGTAAATATGCATGACTTCATGTAAATATGTAAGCCTTTGGCAAAGGAAAGTGTCAATTGTTTTAATTACACTCAAAATACATCTTGCTTTAAGTTGATGTCCCTTCGGTGAAAAGTTCCTTAAAAAATTACTATGGTAAATCTCTGAATCTGTGAAAATTGTAACACTGAATACAGTGTTATTTTCAACTTAATTCCAGATTTTCTAGTTCTTCTACCAAGAGTTTTATGAAATACGATGATAATGAGCTGCAGACAATCCTTATTGCTCCATCATTAATCACTCCACATTTCTATCACATTCCTAAGTATTGGTGGGTTCCATTGTTTTCTGCTTACAGTGCATCAACTTACATTTCTTTATTTTGTTTCAGAAATGTCTGCATATGATGACCTGAACAGATGGGCAGCAAACAAGCTTGATGCTGTTGTTGTGGGAATAGAGTAAGAGAACTATAATATGTTTTTTTTATTTGAATCAGAAGCAATCTTATTTTACATATCAATCCCAGCTCCCTCTCCCTCCCATCCTCCCCTGCCCCCACCAACCCCCTCGTCCCATCCCCCATCCACTCCCCAGGGAGGGTGAGGCCTTCCATGGGGGGATCCCCAGTTCAGGAATGGAATTCAGAAGCCCATTCCCCATGGAGGGATGCTCTCTTAGCCTAGACACTAGGGAGAGGGCCTAAGCCCTGTCCCTAATGACTTGACAGACTGATGAGCCCTCATGGAGGACGATAATATTTCTTATCACAGCCATCATCTTCACTACATAAGCGTGGCTTTCTCAAGACTTGACACACATCTAGGTTTCACACGTGGTTTATTTTATCTGCAAGTAGAGTATTCTCATTACACACTTGGGAGGTTGGGTTTTATTTGACCTGGTTATAAAACAGTGTAAGGTTAGTGTTGTTCTTGGTTCCAGAATTTTTTAGGTATAAATGCTGGGAAATTTTGAATACTTTAAGACATTATCTAAATAACGTCTTGTTATCTCATGACTTTTACCAACATTTCCAATAAACAAGCAAACAGAATGATCAAGTGCTTGTTACTTTATGAACTATTGTGTCCTCTGAACCACTGAGACTCCCATCAAGGGGATAGATAGATGGCTGCACATTTTGCCAATTCCATGGTACATAGTGTAGAAATAGACTTACAGAACCGTAGGCCTCTGACAAAATCATCATAAGGAATTTCATAGATGAGAGTATATTGGGGGCAGGTAGGACATACTGGAGAGATTAGTTCTGTCCCGTTCATAATTGCCTTAGTTTTGAGAAATATCTAAATATAATAGTAAGGATGGTGTGCCTTTCCTGCAATAATTTCAACCAAATTTAGCACATTATAATTTTAAATAAGCTTTTTAAATGGTGTGATACATTGTGCAATGTTTAAGAATTCCACACAATTTTAGGTACTTGCTGCTCTTTACCTTGAAGAGTAATGATATTGATATGTCATTTGCTCATATTATGCCAAACTTTAAATATTGCAAGGACCATGTGATGGAGTTGTTTGATATAAGCATGTGCATAATTCACTAATTCTAATAGATATTGAGGTGATATAATTTTAAAATGTGATACCCAATTGAGGTGGGCTCTAAAGATAAAACATACACACACAGACACACATACACGCACACACGCACACGCATACACACACAGCAAAAATGAACAGATAAAATAGTACTTAGTCTTATGAAACAATTCAAAAATTTGAGTAAGACCCACTGGCACACTTAAAATGTTCATATTTCATAATGACTAGGTTGTTTTAAATTCTGATGTTCAATTTGTAATATGAAATCCTACAATTTTGTAAAATGTCGGCCTACAGACATTTATAATTGAAGTCACTTGTCAGTATTTTATTCTCATGCTGTCTGCATTTAAAATGTCTCGATAATCATAGCAGTGATTCTTTTGAGTCACCGTGCACACTAAGGGCCACTGAAGCTCACAGGTTTCCCGGGGAGAACTCACCTGTCTCACTGGTTTCCACCTGCCTCACTGGTTTCCTAGGGGAGAACTCACCTGTCTCACTGGTTTCCCCCTAGAACCAACACCTGAAACCCTCAACTGGAATTTACTCCTCACTTTTTCGGCAGAAGATACCAGTGATCTTGGGGTCAATTGGCGAGACTTAGGATTCAGTGTGTCTGTTGGTGAGAGGGAAAAACTGTCGAGCTGCATGATTTTAACAAGGGTTTGTGTTTTCTTTACCTCTAAAGCCACAGACTGGCTCCTCAGTACCAATTCCCAGCTGCCCTGGAAGACTGCGTTTTTGTGATCAAGTTCTTTCTCCGGGATGAAGTCCTTGCAGAATTTGGAGTGGATCCCACTCGCGTCGGCATTATGGGAGAGAGTTCTGGGGGCGCCTTGACAGCAATAGTGAGCCAACTGGTACGTTGTACGTGCAACGTACGTTTTAACCCTAACACAAAAGAAGTCGTGTTTAGGTGCATTTTGCATCACTTTTAAACGATTGTCTTAGAAATTTAGAATCCGATCATCTGTTTCGCATGCTAATACTCTAGATGTGGCTTTCACAGTCTAGTGCTAAGGAAGGATTATAAAACCCTACTTATGTCTTTGGGGGGAAGGGGTCTGGGCATTGAACCTAGGGATATGTGCTTGCCAGGTAAGTATTCTATCAGAGGACGGTGAGACCTTCCCTTTTAAACTTATTGTTTCAAAACAGACTTCTGATGAGTTTCCCTGAACTGATCTGTGCGGGACTTGAACTTGTGAGCCTCCAGGCCCCAGCGATTCAAGAACACGGTGTTAGAAAAACGCAACATCGACACTGGCTTACCCTGCCAATGTTAGGGTTCATTACAACTTGTTACAATGAGGGACTCTGGGTTCATAACTTACTGATTTTTCTATAGATAGACTATCAGAATTGTCAGTATTTCGCATCACTGTCATGTATGAGTGCTTACCTTTTTCCCGTGAGACTAAATATCTGACAGGAAGCAATTTAAGGAAAGAGAGGATATAAGGGCTCCTGGTTTGAGATACTCAGCTCATCACGGCAGTGGCGCCATGGCAGTGGGAGTTGCTTTTGGCTGTGGAAATGGGAGTGCAAGGCTGGTTGCTCTTATCCCTCAAGTCCAGAATTTCTCTCAAGTCCAGAATTCACAAAGGAGTGCTTAGATGGGGGAACCGCCTTCTGTATACGTGTTTCTATTATTAGTTGACGAATAAAACACCGTTTGGCCAGTAAGAAGATAGGTGGGCCTAGGAGACAAGGAGAACTCTGGGAAAAGTAGGCAGAGAGAGAGACCACAGGAGACACCATGTAGAGACCGGGAGGACAGGATGGGCCAGGCATTCTCTACCAAGATAAGGCCATGTAGAAATACTTAGATTCGTAGTTATGGGTTAATAATTAAGACAGAGTTAGTCCATAAGAAACCTAGCCATCAACCAGCAGCTTAATAATTACTATCGTGTCCTGGTGTGTTCATTTGGGGCTGAAGTGACCGGGTCTGATGAGACAAGAAACTTCAACTACAATGCTTTGTGGTACTTAACTTCATTTCTGACTAACACTCTTTTGTTCCCCTGAAAGCTTCAACTTGTAAGATGGTACCTCCACATTCAGGGTGAATTTCTACCCCTTAGTTAAATTCCTCTGAAACACTCCCATAGATTTTCCAACAGCTGTGCTTCAATCCTTTATGTGATTCTAAATCTAGGCAAGTTGATATTAACTAGCAACCACAGCAATGTGATAAACACGTAGGTTGTGATAAACACGTAGATTGTCATAGGTAACATTGGGCAACATATCACACGTGTATTGAAGAATTCCTACTGAAATAAAATCAAGTCACCTCATATTAATACCCTTGCTGAGGCAAGCTAAATAAGCCTTGTCCAATAGGCAATATTTTGAAAAGCAGTCTCAGCCCAACACATTACTCATATTCCCCCAAACGCTTTTATAGAACAAAATGAATATTTTGCCTCATTTCTATTACATATATTGGCTTCCTCTTATAAAGTAGATGTAGTCTCAATGTTTGTATTTATTGAACACCTCTATTTTAATTGAAATTTACTTCAAAAAATAATATTTGCTTCCATTTTCAATACTAGTTAATTCATTTTAAGACATCTATTCCTCTGATTATTCAAATATTATGAAATGCCATCCCATATAAGCCCTAAGATACTCATTTTTTTTCTTGAATCACTTTAATGGTCTGTTTGGTGAGGCAATCAGTGCATGAACAGGCTCTCAGAATAACAGAACATTTTAAAAGGAACTTCTAAAGCAGTCCATGGTTTTTCTAATAGAAAAAACAATACATGCATGGACTATAATACAAAAGATGTGTGTTCTCCTGTCTTAAAGAAATATGATGGCCTGATGCGATATTGCAGAAGGTAAAGACACCCGCTGCCAAGCTGAAAGGTCTGAGTTCAGCTTCCAGGACACACACGGTGAGAATAAAACTAACCAAATCCCAAAAGTTGTCATTTTCAGGCAGTTGTGGTACACTGCATTATTCTCTGATATACCATCGGGGGGAACAAAGAACTGACACTATCCTACACTGTGTGGTTCAAAACTAACAAATAATTAGAGATTTAAAAAAATGTGTCACTTCAGTAGGGGGCAGTGCTATGATGTCTCCATATGAATCCCGAAGTTCACAAGGTTCCCCCACATCATTTAGAAAGATGACAGGATGATAAAGATGTATGAATAAATAGGCATGTTTCTGATGGCTCAGAACATGTCAGGAGTAAAGAAATTTAAAAAAAGAAAACTAAAGTGATAAATCAAGTCAGATCACCTTCTCCTTAATTGAGTAAGCTTTTAGGCATAAATGTATACAGCGTTTAACACAAGGTGGGAAATGGTCATTGAAATCGAGGTAAATTTGCTCTGTGAGTTTAGGAAACAATTCTCTTGGGTGGGTGTCAATGTGCAAACACAAGTGTGCAAGATTATATGGAAATTAATATATACTCAAATACGTGGAATATTTGCAACTAGGCTTTTGTCTGGCTAGTATAGAATCATTAATTTGGCACATTTTAACCTTTCAGTTAATTTTTGAAGATTAAATTTGGCTAATGACTTGAAATAACACAGGTAGGAGCGATGTAAGCTAGATAAGCAAGCACCACATGGAGGGTTTGGGAATCCTAGGGTTGAAATGTCTGTGACAAAATGAATTACCATTAGCGGAAAAGCTGATTTACTGTGTAAAGGCGCTGGCTACCAACCCTAACAATCCGAATCCTGCCATAGAGTTCTACGTGCCAGAGGGAGAGGATAATTCCTGCAAGATGTCTTCTGACTTACCCATGCACAATGGTACATTTGCCCCCAGCCCTCCACTGTCTCTTCAAGGATCCCCTTGTGTCCACCCTATCTTGGTTCTGGCCACCCGTACTCAGGCCTTCAAACTCGTATCAACAAATGCTTTACTGACAGAACTCCCTCATTTCTCTTTCATTTTGTTTTCTATTTCAATACAAAATTAAGACAAGACTACATTATCACCTCGGTGTTCTTCAAATGTAGCATGGGCGCTAACTTACTCGGGAGCAGCACTCCTGCTACCCAAGAGTTATGACAACTCTGCCTCCGTTTTCAAACTGTGCTCATGGCAGATTTGTTTATTCTCTGCGTGTAGCATGGGCGCTAACTTACTCGGGAGCAGCACAAGAAAGAGTTATCACAACTCTGTCTCAGTTTTCAAACTGTGCTCATGCAGATTTGTTTTTTCTCTGCTCTCTGAGAGGTGGCATTTTATCTAGAAAATTCTCATTCTGAAGCCACTGGGAATGAACAAGGACCCTAGGAAGAATCTCTTAGGGAATTTTTTTTTATTTCTTCATTTCTTCTTGAACGGTAGGCCCGCTTTTCTACTGTCCTCCTAGTAAGATGGTTAGCTGTGTGATGAACTAATGAGATTTCTTTCATTTCCTTCGCTTTCATGAGGTCATGGTCTTGGGAACACTCCGCACACCTTGGGATACCCAAAGCACCGCGGTAGACGCAGCCACTGGGGCACAGCTGCTGTAGAGGATGGTGCTGTTTACGTACTCATGCTCACAGGTGAAGCCTAGGCTCACTGCCGCAGAGTGCAAGAAGAAAAGAATGAGCCACACACTCGGTCTCCTCTTATTTCTGATAAGCAATAGAGCCTGCACACGTTCAACATCCCACATCCTTTCCTGCTCTTCGGGGTTTGATAAATAATTGCTATATCTTCTAGCACTTCTATCATGACGCCCTACTCAGATAAATATTACGTGTTTCCTTTAGCATGCCAAGTTCCATCAGATTTTATATGCAGGTTTGGGCATTTTTAGGCCATTATATTGGTAGTTTGGGCTCATTATATTACTTAGGTCAAAAATTATTTCAAGGACACTAGACATAATACTACGTTTTTATTCCTAAAACACTTAGTAGACTGAGATGGATGAACAGTATAGTCCAGAACAACCTAAAATGTGCAACATGACTTTATTACAAACAACAAAAGATACATATCTTTATTGGGTGGTAGGGGAGCAGGGGATAGTGGGGTGCAAGATAGGATTTCTCTGTGTACCCCTGGCTGTCCTGGAACTTTGTAGATCAGACTGGCCTCAAACTCAGAAAACTGCCCCTGCCTCCCAAGTGTTGGATGAAAGGCATGTGCCACCACCACCTGGCTAAAAGCTAAATTTCTTAAAGGAAACACAAAAAAATCATCATCTTTATTCTATAATCTTTACTAGTATGCTTCTGACATCCCTGATCATCTTTCTTTATTCTACAATCTTTACTAGGATGCTTCTGACATCCCTAATTTTCTTTGTTTATTCTACAGTCTTTATTAGGATGCTCTTGACACCCTAAATCTTCTTCCTGCTTGGTTGTCATATGTGAATAAATGTGTGAGCAGCAGAATACACATTGTGTCTGCACAGATGCAAGTGCAACAACACACTCTTGTGTCTCTAAATTAATGGATAACTTTTACGGGGAAAAATCACCAATAACATATCAGCCTAATAAATTTATTTTACCCCAGGGTACTAAAGTGAAGCTGCCAATCCTTTCATTCGAAAGTTATTCACTCATTAATATCCATTGTGTTTCTAGCTACAGAATGATCCAGAATTCAAAGACAGAATTAAGGCACAAGTCTTGATATACCCTGGCCTACAGTCAATAGACACTTATCTGCCGTCTCATCGAGAGTATGAACATGGTCCAATTCTGTCCAGGGAGATGACAATTAAGTTGGCATCCCTATATGTGTCTGAAGACACAGCACTGTTCCAGGCCATACTGAAAAATGAGCACATGCCTGAAGGATCAGGACACTTGTTCAAGCTTGTCAACTGGAGTGACTTCCTTCCTGAGAAGTATAAAAAGAATCATGTTTACACGGAGCCCATCCTTGGAAAACTGAGCGCTTCTTATCCAGCACTTGTGGATAGCAGGCTGTCCCCTTTGATAGTCAGTGACGCCCAGTTACAGAATTTGCCACTGACCTACATCCTCACTTGTGAACATGATTTAATAAGAGACGATGGCCTCATTTATGTCACACGGCTTAGGAACGCTGGGGTTCAAGTTTCTCATGACCATGTAGAGGGAGGAATCCATGGAGCCCTGTCATTTACCAGAGCTCCAGTGTCTTTACATCTAGGATTAAGAATAAGAGATAAGTATATTAGCTGGTTAGAGGAAAATCTATAAATCAATAGTACATGTAGCTAGGCAGTCAGTAAAGTAACCTGAAAGTTATGTTTTGAACTGTTGTATGACGAATGAGAACAAAATGATCCGGCTTTGGATAAAGCTGCATTTCAATTTGAATAAAGATCGCTGTGTGTGTTTGAGAAAATGGTCTCATCTCCTCAACAACAAAAACATTACTAAAATGAGGATACACACTTCTCTATTCCCATTAATTATTATTTGTCAGGAAATGCATACTCTGAGTGTTCAAAAATGGTAAGGTAATGCAAAAAAATGTGATAAGATTCAAGGTTGTGATGTGAATGAAATCATGAGGACTGGGTGGGTTGGCACATTACTCCCCAGCATTCTAGAGGCAATATGTCAGGCAGATCTCTATAAGTTCAAGGCCAGGCTGGTCTGTGTAGCTAACTCTAGTCAACCCATTGCTATACAGTAGCATGCTGTCTCGAAAAAAAAATCTTTCCAAAGAGTAAATAAAAGAAACCACAAATGAATTTTTTCGTATTCATTGATAGACAGTGTCTCTTGACACATGATGGTACCCAGCCAACTGAGGCGTGCAGGTAGAGTTATTTATAATTGAATTTCTGTAGTGAATCATTGTGCACACAGAGGCTGCAGATCCGGGGATTTGTCTGAGTTAGTGATGCCCAGACCGGTTTGCTTCCCTGTGATGAGGGTCCCCTGCTCCTATCAGCACAAATCAACTCATCAGCATCCGCATTTCTGCTGGGGAGCATTGGAACCCACGTGCAATTTCCCGATGTCCTGGTGGTTCTGCTGCTTGTGTACGGTTGTTTGACCCATCCGTGCTTTTCCTTAATGCCGAATAAACTTGTGAAATGAAAGTTAAGTGTGCCTCGTGGATTTAGCTGGCAACCTGACCCTCATCTCCAGACATGTTTTCACTAGTGCTTTCCTGCAGCTTGAACCTTTTTGTTCATCTCGACTGTGAGCTGCTCACTGATCTGTCAGACTTCATCACACGAGCGCCTTCCCTGACATCCAGACACTAAGCCTTTACAAGAACATCAGGAAAGGTTGATGAAAAGATTTCTTTGCTGTTGTTTGTGATGCTGTACAACATCTTCAGTAACACCACTCCACTTGTTTCATTCATAAAAGAGAAAGAATATGGGTCATTTTGTGTCAAATCAGACTAGATAAAAATTGCTTATCTTCATTAACTATTAATCACAAATTGAGGGAGGGTTAGAAGGTCATGGATAGACATGGGAAGTGAATGTGAGTTCCCTCCAGTGACACTTTGTCGTTTGAGAAGAATATTTGGAGGAAAAAAATTGGGAGAGGGATTGAAAGTTTAAACATAACCAAAAGTTGAAAGGGGAGGACCCAGAGACCCCATAAAGCTCCCAACACAAGCCGGATCAGCAGATTCACAACTTAAGATCATTCCCATATCAAAGAGCGCTTTTTAAAATAAAGCTGTTGCCTGGTTTTCTCTGTGGCTTGATCTTATGTCTTTCCTGAATGTTCCATTCATGTTGTTGAGTAGAGATTGTTTTTTCAGGTTCTGACTGAGTCTAAAGTACTGTTTAAAGAAAAGGAAAAAAGATTGTCTGGTTGTCTACGAGTTTGCTGAGCTCATTCCAAGGAAACAAGTGCAAACTCCCTATTTTATTAGTGAACTTGCTCATCACACTTCTGTAGCTTTGACAAAACTAGAACCTATAAATAGAAAACTAGAAGATTGGTGTGATGGCTACTCTCCGTGGTCAGCGTGGCTACGTCAGGAATGAACTTCGATACAGAAATGAGGGCACACCTGAGAGGGACTTTTCTGCTTGGTTTGCAGTGGGTAAATCCGTTTCTATTCCGGACCTCTCAGGTGGGATGACACACTCCTTTCATCGGGGTCTTGAGGCAGACACACTTTTACTCTGGGCCACACCTTCTGCAGGAAGCCTGTACAGGGACATGGAAGAAGGAAGCTTTTGCCCTCTGCCTGCTTGCCCTTGGCTTGCTAGCAAAACTGTCTCTTCACTGGCACTGGAGTCTACTTCTTTTGGATTCCAGCATATGCTGAGGTCCAGCTGAAACATCCACCCTTGTGAGAGGGAGCAACTATTAGAGTCTTAGACTTTCTGTTCACAGCTAGCCATTGCTGAACTACTAGACTGCAGCTTGCAAATCTTTCCAAGAAATCCCCTTTGGGCGCTCTGTCCTGGCTGCCTTTTCTTGTTTCTATTCATAGCTCTTTTCTTCTATTTTCTAGAATTCCCCTGATGCAGCTCTCACCTCTCCTCACTCCTCCCTCTCCAGACCTCTCTCACATTTAAGCTCTGCCTTCCTCACCTACCTCCCCCATTCCCTGCCAGCTTTGGTTTTCACAGCTGCAAGTCAGGGATGCTCTGTCAGCCTGGACTCTTGGGGGAGGGTGTAGGCCCTGCCCTGAATGAAATGACAGACGATGGACACCCCCCATGGAGGGCCTCACCCTCCCTGGGGAAAGGAGTGGGGGGTTGGGAGAGGAATGGGGGGATGGTGGGAGAGTGTGGGAAGAGAGGAGGGAGAGGCAGAGGGACCTGGGATTGACATGTAAAACAAGCTTGTTTCTAATTTAAATTTTAAAAAAAGGATTAAGATTTCTCTTAACTATCAATTCCCAGTGGAGTATTTGTCACCCATGAAATCTCTATGGCAAAAAAGAGAAAGGTGTAGAGAGAGATATGACCACCCCTTAGTCCAATCCCTGAGAAATATGTATTAGGGTTCTCCTGGGAGACAGGAAATGGGGAGAAGTCTTAATGGATCAATAAGTCAATTAACTTTAAGTAATTCCTTTGTACATTGAAGGAGGCTAGTGAATCTATAATCTTTAGAACAGTGGATGGCGGGACCCAGAGAAAAGTTGGTGGCCATCTTTGAAAAATGTGACAACGCAAACTTCCCCTAATCAAGTAATTACTGGAAACCTTCAGCAAAAAAAAAAAAAAAAATTGAAGATGAGAATTTTAAAATATATTGACACATATTTTATATCTGCTGATAAGAGTGGAAGAGTAGGTCTAAATGTCACATACTCTCACAAAGTAGAAATTAAGCAATTGAGAAAATAGTGAGACCCTAAGGAATGAAGAAAGTAGGTATTGCTTGTGACTGTATAGGAAACAGGTAAGCACTTATGCACCCCCCCAGTAGAAATAATCTAAACCAGCGAGAATAAAAAGATTTTAAAAATGTGATTAAAGACATAAATACAAAGACAACAGGAAGAAAAAAACTGAACCCTTTTAGGTAAAATACTAAATATGCTAAATGTGTGTCTTACCGAGAAGCACGCAGCAAATGTAAAATAGTCATAAAGTAGCGTAACTGAAACATACTAGCCATTTCAATATGTGGAGCACTCCCTGACCAGCAGGAAAGACTACCACCAGACAAGGATTCTTCCCAAATCACGCTTTATTGGAGCCTCTTGGTTGAAGGGAGAGCAGGAAGCAAGGGACCCCGAACAAAGACTGCAGCTGCTTATATAGGAGCTGAGGCAGCGTGCAACTGTCCTATTGGTCGAGCACCCCTGGCAGCCACCTCAGGCTCCCTGATTGGCCCAGCAAGCTGAAGACACTGAGCATGCTCGAGCTGGTGACTCTGGTTATGACCCTATATGGAGTTGTTTACTCCAGCCCTGCAGGGGCCCAGTGCCATCTTGGAATGGCGGCCATAACTCATGGCTCCCTGCATCAATATATATGAATAGTGCTACTCTCTTATTTAAAAAAAAAAGAATTTCCAACTTGACTTACAATAAGATCAGGGTCTATGGGGGTAGATCTGACTATGAGCAAGCCAGACCATAGTGCTTCAAACTGACCAAAAAAGTAAAAGAATTAAAATTCTGCATCCAGGAAGAGGGAGCGGTTATGGTCTACTCTGTTTTCCCAGCAAATATAAATGAAACTAACAAGTGATAGACGCTGAATACACCAACCAAGAGACTCAAACCGTAAAGCACATCACCGTGGTCTGCTGCTCCGGGTCTGTGTCCTTGTAATCTCACCAAGAGTTTGAGCATGAAATAACCAGTAGCTACCAAAACCATGGGGCACAGCCAAAACGAAGACAAAAATCCTCGTTTCTCTAGGAAGTCCAGTGGGGGAGAGTGGACCTCTGCTCTCCCGGGCCTTCGTTTCTGTGAAGAAAGTGGAACAACCCTTTGAAGAACCCAGACCCAAGCACGGTGTTGGAACACAGAGCAAACACATGGAAATCAGCATTGCCTATCAATTCATTGAATTACAAAGTTACATTTCGATTTTGCAATGCCAGACTTAGAAATTCAAGAAATATTTGTTTTTTTAAAGGACTGTTACCAAATTACTGGGATACCAAAGGAAACTGGAAAAAAGAATTGTGGAGGCAAACAACAACGATGTTTTCCTTGTACCACAGCAATCCTTTGGATCCTGGGAAATTGGTAAGCTTGAACTGGGCAGGTATTATGTATGAAAGAGTCATTATTAAAGGAGTAGCAGTAGGTTTGAGCTTGTGGGGTCAGGATGTGTTTGAAACCATTTAGCCCATGATTTTGGCACCCTCTGTTGGAATCTGGAAACAGTCGGATAAAATATTTGCTGTGTCTCTGACCAGACCAGAATGGTTTACATTAGAGTTAGCATCCCCACCCACCCCCTCCCCCCACCCCAAAGATGCCAGGCCCTTTGCTTTTTACTGTTATTGTTGTTTTCTCTTTCTCCTCTCTGGTGATCTTGGCCTCTCCTATTTTGAAGTGTAGCCACTGCCCAGGAGTCCACCTGGCCTTGAGTTCTGACAGCTTTGACAGGTGTCATCAAGGCTTTATCGTTATGTTTCAAGACAAAGAAGGATAATATATATATATATATATTATATATATCACTGGTATGGCTACAGCCCACATCCCTGTAACAATACCTGCTACTCTACTTACTTCTACAAAGGAGGGGAGCTGTTTGCATATGTTGCCGATTAAGCAGAGGACACTGGAAAGCTTTCAGGGACCAAATCTACATTTGAGGGTAAGTATGTGAAGGTACAAGTCCCAGACTCATTGGTAGGAAGACAGAAGTAGGCTGAGGTACCAAAGAGGAAAATGCCCTGTTCTGATAGGTAGGTGATTTGACGAAAGAAGAAATGGGGTAACCCTGGGAAGAAGGAGGAAAACAGACATGTGGGTTGTGGCTGGTCGTCGATGTTGTCATGTGGAGTTTAGAAAGAATGCCATCTCACCCCAGAAGTGGCATGGGAGTGGATAACCAAGAAGCAATGAAAGAAGGTTAGCGTGCCTCAATCACAGGAGAGGGGCTATGTGTCCGGGGGCTTGAAAATAAAGCTTCAACCCCCACAGTAGATGAAAGATGGGACTGTTTGTTCTGAATGTTCAACTGAGGTCAGTGCATAGCCTCCAAGTGTAAAATAATGAAATTGGCTTACTATCATATATGGTGTTACCCTAGCAGTGGGACAACCTGAACTGTTACTCAGAATCCAGGCTCAGGAGGTCATGAATGGGCAACCCTGTTTCACAGTTAGGTGTTAGCAGGTGGCCTCTGCTAGGGAACTCGAGAAAAACTCCTTCAGTGCTCCCTCATGGAACATGTTCTCAGAGGAGTTCCTGGGTTAGGAGATAGGCTGCAGCTGAAGCAATGTCCTGTTGGTGGTCTCTTGTGAGTGGAAAGATTATCTCTGGCTGTCCTGGATGGCAACTGTGGTTAGTTGTTCTTCAGGGATAACTTGTCTACTCTCATATCTCGCTCTATCACTGTTAAAGACTTTGAAGACTTATAATTAAATTTTTGGTAGGGTGAACTTCACCACCCTGTTTGAGGAGCTTTTTTCTTGGTGTCTCAGGAAGGCTGGGGGAAAAATAAGTGGTAAGTATAGGCTCCTACCTCGGAGTTAGGATTTAGGTTAGCATATTTAAGGACTTAATATATTACATTTACAGATCACAAAGCCTTTTGCTAGGTTTTCATTAGTCTGTCAGGTTATTTCTTGGATCTTGCCATAATGTGCTACTTCGAGAAAAGCCTTCTTCGTTTTTTTCCTTAGGTGGGTTATGAAATACAACATTCCTGTCATACTGGGGATTCAGACCTACAATTTCATTTAGAATCAATAGAGGGCACTGACGTATTCTTGGTGGATATTGGTGTGACCCTTGGGTATGAAAAGGATCTACAAAAGCCACTTCTGAAGCCCAAATATGGCTGTACTTTGTTTTGTTGTTATTTTGTTTCTTTATTTGCTGTTGCACAAGAGGAGACAACCTAGATGCTCTAGAAAGTCACATTGTAGCATGTTAGAATTCCATAGTGTTTGACAAGGCTCTGCACACGAGGAGCCCAGACAATTGGAATTTGGGGAGGTCAGGAAGGAATAAAGGGATACATTAATGGACACCCTCCTTGGCTTGGATGACTTCATGCAAGTGTAGCTGGGAAGCAGGGAATTTTGAAGAAATCTGGAAGCACTGGATGCTTAGGTGACTGCATGGAAAGGGGAAGGTAGAAGTCAGAGAGATGGCCTGCAAGAGTGTTAGAAGCAAGAAGCGAGGTCAAGAGAGGACTTGACTCTTTGTGGCAGCTTTAGGAGGGGCAGGGAAGCTACAGCAGGAGCAGGGCAAAGAGGCTGGAAAACGTGGCTCTGGGGACTAGGGCAAGGAGCCAGTTAGGGACACGTGGAGGCAATTTTCAGGAAGTTGTGGCTGTGTCTGAAGAGGCATATGAAGGGAAGGAATGATCTACAGGATCAAACTATGAGTAGAAGACACAGGTTTTTCAGGTTCATGGGCTGTTTCCTGACTGTCAATATAGACTGGAAACACCTAGGAGAAAATGAAGGGCAGGGGGTACAGAAACGGACCACAAGGCAAGATTCTGATCAAGTTGACAACCTTTATTTATCCCAAAGGGATTTATATGGGGAAGAGAGGAGGGGGAAGGAATGGGGGTGTTAACTGTAGCTGCTGCCAATGGGCCTGGCAGAGCAAAGGTCAGGGGGATGGGTAGGTCAACCTGTGTCCTCTGGTAGCCTAACTGCAGGTTCTGACTTTATCTTTCACAATCTGCCCTCTATTGTTCAAGCCTACACCCTAGTGACTTGGTAATTTGCACTAGGCGATAAACTGCAAGTCTGTTTACTCGGAACTTGCTTTCTGTCTTAAGAAGCAGTATTTTTATATATATTAGACATAGATCTGGGGAGTGCCAGCCTACAATCCTATGGCCAGAGAGTCTGGGAAACAGAAACTTCATTTAGTGGCTGATCGAAGAAGAGGCAGACTCCCTTGGTTAAGTACTGAGCTGAACTCAAGAAAGCCAGTAACAAAGAGGGAGGACTGATGATCAAAGGGATTAAGACTGGGCTGGTTTAACCCCCAGAAACAGCTGACCAGACAAAGGTTAACTCTTGAATCCCAGGCTGATGCCTGGGAATCCAGCATGGGACTGATCAAGACCCCCTGAATGTGGGTGTCAGTGAGGAGGCCTAGGGAATCTATTGAGCCTTGGGCAGCAGATCAGTACCCATCCCAAGTATACACACGGACTTTGGACTCCCATAGAACAATGTGAGGTGCACTCTCACCCTGAACTCTTGGGGAAAGGTCTAGGCCCTGCCCTATATGAAATGACAGACTATGGACACCCCCATGGAGGGCCTCACCCTCCCTGGGGGAATGAGGGGATAACGGGGGGGGTTGGGGGAGGGCACTGGAGGAGGGGAGAGAAAGGGAGAGGGACCTGGAACTGACTTGTGAAGCAACCTTGTTTCTTATCTAAATTTAAACTGGAAAATAAAATAAAAAAATTAAAAAAAGAAGCAGTATTTTTGCAGTGTGGTCTGGAGTCCCGTCTTCTCTATAAGGACATGACGGTGCTATGGCTGGATTATGGCAGAGGTACCTGACAGTTTCCCAGGTTGGATGGGTGGTCTTCGAATGGAACAGGATTTCCATGTAGTCACAGAGTTTGAGATGCAGAACGGCACTGACAAAGATAGAGGTGGTGATAGAGTTAGAAGGAAGCTTGAATGTAAGGGACGTCAGACCACTTGCCGTTCTTCTGAGCTTCCTGGGTCTCAGGGGATTTAAACTAAAAGTTACCTTCATCAGACTGTTGGCTGTCCTTATCCAGTTTGCATTGTGAACAAACAGTATGTGCAGTGAAAATCGGAATCTTGTGTTTTAATAGCACCCACAGAATGAAGAGGTTGTGAATAAGGAAGTCTTTGGGGGTTATGACTGAGTAGCAGCCCTTAATTCTGGTATTGCTGGTGAATTCAAAAATCTGGCAAATGGAGAAAAGGGAAACAACATCTGGGGCTGGGAAGATGGCTCAGTCGTTAAGAGCACTTGCTGATCTGCCAGAGGACCCAGGTTCAATTCCCAGCACCCACAGAACAGCTCACAACCATCTCTAACTCCAGTTCTAGGGTATCCAACACCCTCATATGAACATACATGCGGGGGAAAAAAACACAATGCACATGAATAAAAATAAATAATTCTCTTTAAAAAAAAGGAACCAACATCTTTGGGACTTTCAGCTTCCGGTTTGGAAATTTGGTCAATGTCACAGGGAAGATCAAAGGCAAATTCTAACCTTGTAAGATTCAGCAGGCCTGAGTAAAGACAGGCGTAAAAAGGTCTTTAATCATGCTACCTGAGTGAGAGTCTAAGAGCAGCGAGTTAGGCCTACCATCCAGAGGAAGCTTGGTCTCCATTTCTAAAGAATTACAAGGCAAGGGAAGGGTGTGTTTGTGGGGGTGAGGGGGGGTGGGTGGGTGGGTGTTTGCTCCTTGTGGCACCAGGTTCAGTTAATGTATAACCTGCACTACAGGGCATATATGACTTAGACTGTGTGAAGGAATCACACAGGTGGGATGGCACAAATGAATTTATGACCATAGTCAAGCTACCCAAGACCTTGTGTGGTAGAGAGTTGAAATTGTTTCCCACTCTCCTTGAGGAATTCTCTGCTTAGGGTCTAAGGCACCTAGGTGATCTAACAGTAACGCTTTCCCCACATTAAGAAGAAAGCTAACTAGTTTTGCACCTTACACTCTAAACCTACCCAAATGTCCCACACAATCTTCAAAAGAGCTCTAACTGTTTTATATTTGATTGCAAAGATTTTGAAACAATACCATTTATACTAAACTACTTGTTGGACAACAGAATAGACATAAAATAAAGCAAAGCCAACACTTAACACATGTTCAACAACACTAATTTTTTTGTTATTTGCTGCTCTAAGAGAAATTTCTTCCAAGCTACTACAAATAATTTCAAATGATAATAATGATTACTCTGACAAGAACACCATTCTCACTTTACAGACATGGCCTCCTCTCTAGACACTAGACCCACAGTGAAACTACTCCCAACCCTGCTACGTACCTGTGTACTATGTAGACCATGTCTTCCTTCTGACCCCCACTTCCTATACCTCCCTTCAGGTAAGGATACTAGACTTAAACTGCCAACTTTACCAGCAACAGTTGCATGAGGAACCTCCTGAAGACTGGGTGTGAGACTCTTCTAAACTCTGCCAAAGGTGTACCTCAGGGCTTACAAACCTCACGTAGCACAAGGTGAACCAGGAATACTTATGATACCCCACTTAAACATCAACATAGAACTGCCTAAAGACTGAATCCTAAGCACTTTACAACTGTCCAGTCTCCTGACAAGTTGGGATAACAGGAAACAAAAATTCAAACACACACTCAACAAAAGTGTGACAAGATTTCCATACCAAGAAACTACTGACACACCAATCCCAGATGCCTAGGCACCACTACAAAAACACAAATAGCCAAGACCATAAGTTACTGCCAAAAAATCAGTGTCCCCATAGTAATAATGTTCACCAAAAATGTGACTCAGATGATGCTCAAGACAATAATTTTAAAATACAATCAAGAACTCAAAAGGATATGTATAAATGCCAGAATGAAGACCATGAAAGCACAGTTTAATGAAACAATGAAAACAATTTAAGACAATGAAAAAATTTAATAAAGAGACAGAATCTCTGAAGCAAAGCCAATGTGAAATAAAATTTGACATGAACAATTAATGAATTCAAAGGAAAAAAGGTAGAGGAAAACTTTCCTAATAGACTGGGTCAGGTGGAAGAGCAGATGTCAGGTCCTGAAGACAAAATAGAGGAAATGGATCACTCAGATGAACAAAACATCAAATCCGGGAAAAAAATGTGCAGGGACCCTGGGGCGCTACAGAAAAAGGACTAAACCTGTGAATAATGGGTGCAGAAAGACAGACCTAGGTCCAATGCAAAGAAAATATTTCAAACACAGTCATATACTAGAACTTCCCCAGTTTAAGAAGAGATGCACCTATAAAGATCCAAGAGGCACAGAACACCAAGCAGACAGAGAAACACTCCTCATTGTGCACTAGCCAAATTGTCATATGTATGGAACAAAGAAAGAATATTTAAAGTGGCAAGGAAGGAAGAAAAATTATCAAGTCATATACAAAGACAGGTCTATCATAATAGCAGTTTTCCAGGGGAAAATAAAGAAGTCAGAAGCTACTGTTAAATATTAGTTCCACAGTTACTGGATTCCTCCGCTGCCACAATAAGCCAAGTGAAACTGAATTAATCAATCCAGATTTAATACACAGGGAAATGCAAAATCAGGGCACTCCCAGTGGCCTTTAGGAAGGGCCTAACAGTACAGGAGGGCACAGGCAGCAAAGTGGATCTTGTTTTCTGAGCTAATTTTGTTGGGGGAAAGTCCTGTGCATTTGTCAATAAAGCACTGCTGGCCTATAGGGAATCAAGATAGGTGGGACTAGGAGTCCAGGAGGATTCTGGGAAGGAGAAACACAGGAGATTCAAGATGTAACGCCATGGGGTAGGAGCCCGGAACTATTCTCCAGTAAGAGACATACTTAGATTAACAATTATGGGGTAATTACTTAAAGCAGAGCTAGCCAGTAAGAGACAAGCAAGGCCAACAGCTTCATAACTAATATAGCCTCTTGTGTGTTTATTTGGGACAGATGCGGCTCTAGAACCAGGCTGGTGGGAAGGCTTCTCTCAAAGGAAAAGGTTTCTCTTTACATAATTTGAAAACCTGAATCTCTTTATTGAGCTACGAGACCATTAATATTAGGAGCTATTGTTGAACCATGTGTAATAGTTCCTATCGCTTTTATTGCTTTTCTGTTGCTCTGTTAGATTGGTTCAGTGTTCCACAAGTGCCTGTTTGCTCTTGTACCTTTTCAGCATGCTTAACTTTCTCTCTAGACCTACATACTCCTTCTAGTGTTTTCTGTACAGATGGCTTAGTGGTCACGAATCCCTTGAATCTCATGGAATATTCTCCAAAATATATCGTATATTATGACACAAATCAATTGAAATCGCATTCTGCATCTTTCTGACCACCACAGATTAAAGGTAGATATAAACAGGAAAACTGGATAAGGAAGATATCAAGAAGGAAATTTTTAAATGTCTAGAATTGAATGAAAATGAAAACACAGTATACCAAATATGGGGTACATAATGAAAGATGTCATAAAAGGAAAGATTACAACACTGTGTGTATATATACAAAAATTAATAGATCTTTAATTAATAACTTTATGAAGGCCCCCAAGAGCCTTAGAAAAACAACCCCAAAAATTGGACAGGAAAAGTTCAGCAAAATCAGGGCTAAAAGCAATGAAATAGAAAATTTAAAAATACAAGCAATATATGAATGCAAGATTTGGTCCTTTTAGAAGAAGATGATTCACATGCCATTATGCAAAATAATCAAATGAAATAGAGGTGCCAAAGTAATAAAATTAGATATTAAAATGGAGGAGACATTGCAGTAGGCAAAGTAGATATCCAGAGAATCTTACGTACTAAAAATTAGAAGCTAAAAAATCTAAAAGAAAATGATGACATTCTAAATATATATTACCTACCATAACTAGATTGAATTAAGTAAATAATCTAAATAGACTTCATAATATACAGTGAGATAGAAGCAGTAATTTAAAATATCACAGCTAGAAAATAAAAACTAAGTCAGGTATATTCAATGCAGAATTCTCTGACCTTCAAAGAAAAACTAAGACCAAGTTTCTTCAAACAATTGCATAAAATATAAAAGGAACAAGCTACCTTGATACCAAAACCAACAAAAGATCCAACAGAAAATACAAGCTATAGGTCAATATATTTGATGAACATAGAGAGAAACTTCTCAATGAAATTCTTGTAAACTGAATTTAAGAATGCATTAAAAATCGTATCCAACATGATGAAGTAGACTTTATCCCAGAGATACAGGAATGGCTCGACATAGGTAAATCGATAAACTACATACCTATACTAAAAGGCAGAAAATATGTATAAGAAGCTTATGACAATATCCAACATCCGTTCATGATTTAAAAAAAAGTCTTGGAGATAATAGGGATACAAGGAAAATATCTTAACATAATAAAGGCAATCTATAACAAGCCCATTGCCATCATCGTCCTAAAGAAAGAAAAACAAAGCATTTCCACTAAACTCGGGAAAGATACAAAGATGTCTGCTCTCCTTACTCTTGTCCAACATAATACTTGAAGTCTCAGCTAGAGCAATAAGGGGAGCCAAGATGAAGGGGATACAGTTAATAAAGAAAGATGTCAAAACATCTTTGTTTGCAGATGATATAATGCTATACGCCAAAGACTCCAAAGTCTTCATCAGAAAACTCCTATAGCCGGTGTCTTAGTTAGGGTTTTCTGTTACTGTGCAGAGACACCACAGCCACAGACCACAGCAATTCTTATAAAGAAAACACTTAGTTAGGGGGCTCACTTAGAGTTTCAGGGGTTCAGTGTCATCATGAAGGGACGCATGACTGCCTTAAAGCACACAAGCTGCTGGAGTTGAAAGTGCACATCTTGCAGGCAACAGGAGTCAATTAACTCACTGGGTGGCATCCTGAGCACTGGAAACCTCAAAGCCCACCCCCACAGTGACACACTCCCTCCAACAAGGACACACCCATTCCAACAAAGCCCCACCTCCTAATGGCGCTGCTCTCTGTGAGTTTATGGGGGTCAATTACATTCAAACTACCACATCTGGGATTGGTATCAAATAAATATCAATGTAGCAGAAAACAAAACCAATAACCAAAAGTTTGTCCTCCTCCAACATCCAAATGCCAAACATATTAAGAAAGAAATTAAGAAGAAAAAAACATTCGTAATGCCACCACTTCCACACAAATATCTTGGAGGAACGCTAACCAACAAGCGATAGACCTGATCAGTGGAAACTTCAGATGTTGAAGAGTGTAACTGTAAAAAAATAGGAGATGGAAAGACTTCCTGTGACCACGGATTGGTAAGATAAATATGAAAATGGTCATCCTGCTAAAAGAAATCTACAGATTCAATTCAATCTCCATTAACTCTTAGTAAAATTATCCATAGAAAGTAAAAAAATCATAATATCATAGAAAAGTACAAAATACCTAGTCATAACAGCCATAAACAACAACAACAAGCTGCTGGAAGTATCACCAGCCCAGACTTGAAATACATAGGCAGAGATATATACTACAGAGCTATATACTGCAGATCTGTATACTACAGAGCTGTATACTGCAGAGATATATACTACAGAGCTATACTACAGAGCTATAGACTGCAGAGCTGTATACTGCCGAGATATATACTACAGAGATATATACTGCAGAGCTGTATACTTCAGATCTATACACTGCAGAGCTGTATACTGCAGAGCTGTATACTGCAGAGCTATAGACTGCAGAGCTATAGACTGCAGAGCTATATACTACAGATCTATATACTGCAGAGATATATACTACAGAGCTATAGACTGCAGAGCTATAGACTGCAGAGCTATTGCAAAGAAATCAGCAAGGTAATGGAATAAAAGCAAACTCGCTGACCAATGGAATAGAATTAGTTGAGGACATCCATATACACTTGCAGTCCTACAGATGGCTGATTTTTGACCAGTGGGGACAACAGCACACCTTAAAGACAATGCAGTATCTTCAACAAATGGTGTTGATCTAACTGAATACCTGCATGCAAAATAAGTAAAGTCCATCTTTATTTCTCACCCTGCAACAAACTAAACTCCAAATGGTCCAAGGACCTCAACGTAAGGCTTAACACTTACAATACAACAGAAAAAATACAGGGAATAAATTGTAACAAGAAAGGACATTCTGAACAGGTCCCTGATAGTGCAGACATTCAGATCAACATTATCTAGACTATACAAAGAACTCAAAACATTAAAAATCAGTCATCCCTGAAAACATACAAGTAACACTATATGGACTCAAGAGGCTATATTTAGTAATGTATATAGAAATATTTATTTGCACACAAAAACAACTGATAAAAAAGAGACTGTGGATTTGAAGGAGAGTGGGGAAGCATATATGGAAGAGTTTGGAGGGAGGAAGGGGAAGTAAGAAATGTTATAATTAAGTTATGATCTCAAAAAGGAAAAAATGGGGTATGGAATTAGAAAGTTCTCAAAAGATGAAATATAAACATCTAAAAAACATTTAAAAACAATGCTCCACACCCTTAACATCAGGGAAATGCAACTTACAACCACTCTGAGATTTCAAATCTTACCTCGGTCAGAACAGCTAAGACTAAACAAACAAATAAATAAATTAAAAGATAAATAAATAAATAGGAGATGACAAATGTTCCCATTAATGTAGTAAAGGGCAAACCTTTTCCACTGCTGGTGGCAGTGCAAACTGGTTCACCCTCTACAGAAATCAGTGTGGAGGAACCTCCAGATCTAGAAATAGTTCTACACCACCCAGCTGTTCCACACTTGGGTACACACCCAAATGACTCCAATCCTACTGTAAGGATAACTGCCTATTTATGTACATTGCTTTACTATTCACAATATTCAGAGAAAGAAAACAGCCTAGATGTCCATCAACTGATGGATGGACAATAAAAAGCATGGCGGATTGACACAGTGAGATATTATCTAGCTTTGAAGAAAGATGGAAGTATTCAGTTCATGGGTAAATGGGTAGAGATGGATGCAATCATTCCAAGTGAAGTAACCCTGACCCAGGAAGCTTAAACATCACATGGTTTCTCTCATTTGCAGAGGTTAGCTTTGACACCTCAAATATGTTTATGTTTTATCTGAAACACAAATAGAGGTCAGGAAGCTACCAAGGGGCAATGAGAAGTGGCTTTCAGGGCAAGGAAGATGTGACACCCTGCAATAAAGGGTTAACAGGGACTGGTGGAAGAGGAAGGGTTAAATTAAGAGAGTACAGTGAAGAGTGAAGGAGGGAAGGTGAGGAGGGTCCAGTAACACTAAGGACCTCTCCAAAAAGTCAGATGGAAATCCTCTACTGTAGAAGCGTGTGTGTGCGTGTGTCTCTGTGTGTGTGCATTATATGTATGCAAGAGTTACATTACAGTTGTATAACAATGCCCCTACTAGGCACCAGAGGCTAACAAACAAAAAAGCCTGGTGTGTCAAAAATGGGTTACTTCCTATTTAAAGTTGTATCCAATTAAGGTCACATAAGTGCTCTAACATTACATTGCTATTATTGCCAATGTCATTGGTTACTGTTAAGCGCCTATTACTGAAGACATCAAATACTTGAGTCTTAAATACAAAGAAATCAAGATGGCACCGGCCTGGAAATGTCAGTGCTGGATCCCCAGTTGCTGGGTTCCCCCACTGCCCATGTGATAAGCCAAATCAAACCTAATTAATAAATCCTGATTTAATAAGCAGGGCAATGCAAAGCAGAGCACTCCTGGGTAGCCCTCAGGAAGGCAGGGGACGGAACACCAGGGCACATGTGGCAGATCTGTGGGTCTGGTCTTAAATAGCCAGTGGGAGTGGTCCTAGGCATCTCCAGAGGAGGGAGTGCTGACAGAGGGCTTTCTGGAAAGGAGCGGAGTTTGGGGAGAGAGAGGTGGGGGAGGGAGATTAAGGTGGAGCTTCCGCCAGAACAGGAAATGTCATCATCCCTTGGCATGGACCACGTGGTGACCATTGCTGTTTGGCAAAGCTCCAGCATCTCCACACCTCTCTATCCCCTTTCCACTTTCATTTTTAATGATCATCAATAGCAACGCCTTTTCCTCTGGAAATTTTGTGTGAGCTTTGGTAAGGATTAAAATGCGCACCATGATACTTCTCTAAACAAAATAACTCCTGGGGGGGGGGGGGGAATCCCTGCCACTGTGGAACCAGGAATTCCATTGTGCCCTCCTAATTTACACCAAGAACAAGAATGCTAGAGATTCACTAGACACGCCGGATCACAAGGACGAAATGCAGCTACCCCAATTCACCCTCAGATCATGTCCTTCTCCTCCTTGTCTTAGAGCTGCTGACTCCACACATCCTCTTTGGGACTTGAACCCAAGAAGTAAAAGTAGCATAATGCCTCTTCAGGAAAGCTATTGATAAATTATGCTTTAAAAAATTTAATTATGTGTGCTCATGTATGTCTATATGTAGGTATGTGAACTTAAAAGTACAGCTGCTTTTGGAAGCCAGAAGAGGATGTTAGATTTTCTGGAATCTAAACTCAGTTACTTTGCCTCTGTAAAAGCACTATGTGATCTTAAATGCTGAGTCATCTCTTTAGCTCTCTCTCTCTCTCTCTCTCTCTCTCTCTCACTCACTCACTCTCAGTGTGTGTGTGTTCGTCTGTCTGTCTGTATTTTTTCTGCATTCTGGGTGTGGTGTTGGTATTGAATTCAGGGCCTTGTACATGCTAAGTTAGCACTATTCTACACTGAGATACATTCTCATCTTAAATGGTATTTTTACAGTTTTATTGCACTTTAAATTTATGCTATGTTTATATGATCTCCTTATCTGTGAGTCTGGGGCTAGGTCTCCATAAAAAGACATAAGGATTGTTTTATAACATTCCATCCCTGTTATAATTAATCTTGACTATCAACTTGACAACATTTAGAATCACAAGGAAAACCAATATCTTTCGTATTAGCAAGTATGTGGATTGGGTTAAGCAAGCTGGGAAGACTCTCCCTAAATTCAGGCAGTACCATTGCACCAACTGGTGTCTTGGACTAAACAAAAAGGAGACAGTACACTAAACACTGGGTTTTCATGTCTCCAGCTTCCTGGTTATGGAATCAATGGGACAAGCCTTGCTTTTGTTGTCATGATGGACTGCATCCCCTGGAAATAGAATCCACACAAATTCTTCTTCCAGTCAGTTGTTTTAGTCAGATATTTTCTTCTCTTTTTTATTTTAATTAGAAACAAGCTTGCTTCACATATCAATCCCAGCTCCCTCTCCCTTCCCTCCTCCACCATAACCCACTAATCCCCTAACCCCCCACCCAATCCCCACTCCACTCTCCAGGGAGGGTGAGGCTCTCCATGGAGGATCTCCAAAGTCTGTCATTTCATCCATGGCAGGGGGTAGGCCCTCCCCCATGTGTCCAGGCTGAGACAGCATCCCTCCATGTGGAATGGGCTGCCAAAGTCCATTCCTATGCCAGGGATAAAAACTGATCTAGTACCCAAGGCCCTATAGATTGCCGAGGCCTCCCCACTGACACCCACATTCATGGAGTCTGGATCAGTCCCATGCTGGCCTCTCAGCCATCAGTCTGGGGTCCATGAGCTCCCACTTGTTCAGGTCAGCTGTCTCTGTGGTTTCACCCACTTTGTCTTGACCCCTTTGTTCATCACTCCTCTCTCTCTGCCACTGGGTTCCAGGAGTTCAGTTCAGTGTTTAGCTGTGGATGTCTGCCTCTGCTTCCATCAGCCACAGGCTAAAGGCTCTAGGATGGCATATAAGGTAGACATCAATCTCATTATTGGGGAAGAGCATTTAAGGAAGCCTCTCCACTATTGCTTAGATTGCCAGTTGGTGTCATCCTTGTAGATCTCTGGAAATCCCACTAGTGGCAGATCTCTCCATAAACCTATAATGACTCCCTCTATTACGGTATCTCTCATCCTGCTCTCCTTTATTCTTCCCCTGACTCAACCTTCCTGCTCCCCCATGTCCTCCTCTTCCCTCCTCTTCTCCCCCTCTCTTTCTCCCATCTCCCTCTCTCCTCCCCCCATGCTCCCAATCTGCTCAGGAAATCCTGTCCCATTCCCCTTCTCTGGGGTACCATGCACATCTCTCTTAGGGTCCTTCCTGTTTCCCAGACTCTCTGGTGATGGTATTGTAGGCCGGCACTCCCCTGCTTCATGTCTAAAATTCATATATGAGTGAGTACATACCATGCTTGTCTTTTTATGACTGGTTTACCTCACTCAGGATGGTTTCTTCTAGTGCCATTTTTGTCAGGTATTTTGTCTTAGCAAGACAAGTAACTAGGACAGTGTTCTACCCTCATGGCTTCTTAATATTCACTATATAGGATAGAATTCAGGCACAACTTCCCCCAAGTCTGCCATGTAGTTTTATCTTCTTCCTGTCCCCCTTCTCTACATTAATATATCATTCATTTGCCCCTTTTAATCATCAACTATGGACATTGATTTTCAGGTCCAACATTTCTATTTCAGTCCAAAATGACATACTTAACTTCCTAATCCAAGATGAAAGAGCAGAAGTCAGGAATGAGAAAAAGAGAGGGGGAGGGCAGAGAGAGGAAGGAAGGGAGGGAGACACACACACACACACACACAGAGAGAGAGAGAGAGAGAGAGAGAGAGAGAGAGAGAGAGAGAGAGAGAGAGAGAGAGAATGTACCATGTAGAGAATGTCTCCAGTAATCTACTTTCCCCAAGTAAGGACAGCCTCCTAATGGTGCCTTCAGCTACGAATTAAACCACTGATCAAGCTAAAACCCCCATGATCTACTAACCAGTCAATGGCCCCAACTCTAAATCCTGCTTTCTGGGATTAATTTCACAATATATGAGTCTTCAGGGGACATTTCAGATCAAAACCATACCAAGTTTTGAGTAACTTTGAATTGAAAATTAAAACACTTAATTCTAACAAACAGTAGTCATGCAATAATATTTGTTGTAAAACACATTTATTGCTGATTTTGTTTTGTATTTCAACTCATGTCTTTGTTCCTTAATTCACTGACAAAACATGTGTTACTATGTGTCAATTTCTATACCAAGATTTGCAAGGTAAATCAAAGGCTGCTAAGGAAGACGGTATGCAGATAAAAACTACAATTCATCACCACAGAGTAGAATAATATTCCCACAGCAAACTACATCTACTGGTACTAGAAAGGAAGAATTGGTTTACCTTGCTTTGGTAGGGAAGGATGACTAGACGTATTAGAAGAATGTTTTTATAGTAGATTGTTTTCAAGTAAAAACTTGTGCCCTTTCTCTTAACAAATAGCATTTAATGACTCACAGTCTGTTGTACCATCTACCAAAACTGTCACATCTCATACCATAGCGGTCCCAATCTAAGTGCTTAGCGTTCCCTTATCCTTGGAGCATGAAAGTATCTAGGAAGCAATGAAGTCATCTTGTCAGTGGACTGAAGTAGAGATGCTGGAACCCCCGATGTCTTTGGTCTTCTTTGATCCCTTTGTGGAGAAAACGAGGATCTAAAATGCAGCTGAAAGTTCATGCTGTAATTCCTGATTGTCTATAAATAATAGCCTTGGAACAAAATGATCAGCCACGGAAAAAAAAACCACTAAGGAAAGTTCAATAGATATTTGCCATTAAAATCAAAAGGACTGTGAACAGCTTTCCAGAACACAGAAACCAAGCTCTAGGAAGAGTCAGGAATGTTTTTTTCCCCAAAATCACCGGTTGTCAAGAGCAGAACTGGCATTGAGGACAGATAATCCCGCACAACTCCTGAGCAGCATAGAGAAAAGACCTTTCCTCTAGTCTCCAGTGGTGGAAGGCTCGCTGGCCAAAGGCTAGACACAAAATGTTACTGCTCCTTGCTTGTGAGGACATTATTAAATGAAGCTCTTCCACACCCATGGAAAGCACTTCTCAATGTTTATAGCAAGACTTCTCAGTCAAGTTGGGAAAAGCATTTTAAGGGGACTTATTCTCCCTTTGATAGTCAAACCACCGTTTCTGACCCAACTCTAGTTTAACAGCAGTTTACCTGGCTGAAGTCAGCTGTCTTATACAGTGACAAGGTTTCATGTGTCTTACTTCTGTGGAAGTACTAGGTCTAAGGACTACATGCATTGATGACCTTCTAGCTAACAGAATTCAGGAGACCCATCCCACACCAAGAGAAAGGAATATGCTGGCTACTGTAAGCCTATTTGTCTAGCCTCCCTCCCTCTTAGAATGAAACCAGGATTAAGTGCTCTTAACATCAGGATTCAATCAATCTTTAGTACCTCAGAGGTTCCATATTATGAACTTCTCAGTCACAGAAAGTTTCCCAGTTTTGATTCTGCCAATGAGTGATTGAACTTTAGCATGAATGTGAGGGAAACACCATACAAATGATGACCTACCAAATGTAGTTCATAGAAATCATCCCTCGCAGAAAGATCTGTTTAAATTTAAAAGCAGAAAAAAACAAACCCAAAGTTTGACTTGATGTTCATTTTGTTCACTGACGTTTCAGGGCTAGGGAGACTGTGAGGACCCTGGGGAAGAAGGAAGGGAGTGAATGAGAATGTGTGCTTTGTTTTTGACACATTGTAATTCTATCCCAAGTCACTTTCAAGTATATCCTCCACCCCCTTTCTTCAAAACAGCATTTTCCCCAGTCTATTCATTTTTCTGAATGAAACCTTCATCTCCCATGTCTGCATACAGCTTTGAAGTAGGGGAGAGGGAAAAATGAGACTTAAGGGCTGGGTGGTGACGCACGCTTTTAATCCCAGCACTCAGTAGAGACAGGATGAGCTCTGTGAGTTTGAAGCCAACTTAGATTTTATCTTGGTCTCTATAGATCCAGTCTTATTTAATAGAAAGAAACACTTATTAAAACACGTATAAGAATTAAGCACATTTTCCTCTCCTCAAAATCCATCTATTGAAGGGTAAGCCTCCAATATGACTATAGAGACAGACAATGAAGGAGACAGCCATTGTCATCTGGAGACCCAGAACCCCATTTTTTCCAGTATTTAGTGTCATACCTGAAGAGAATTTGAAAACAGACTGAGAAAGAATCTTGAGGAGAATCCTATGTGGTTTGAGAGGAAAAGCAGCACGGTAGCAGGTTAAGAGGGCAGCCTCTAACCACCTGAAGAAAGGAGACAGAGAAGAGGAAGAACTTTGGGGCTCCTGAGCGAGAGGCCGGGAAAGCAGGCAGGTTTACCAGCGTAACTCCATGAACACAATGGACTTCGTAGAGAAAATGAGAAAGCCCAAGCTGTTAGGGAAAACAGGGTTAGAACTGTTTCCAGCATCCAAAAGATTGGGGGGGGGGAAACACTGTGGGAAGTGTTAGCTGTAATAGTCTGTTAGTAATGGCACCATTTGGCAGCTCTGAAGAGTAATTTCCACATCCACTGCAGTGTCATTCACCACTGTGTAGCTTTGACTGCCTTAGTAATGTCACCATGGTACCAAAAACGTGTGTCACATTCAGGAAAAGAAATGAAAGCATGTCCCTTTGGATTGATTTCACCAAGACAGAGCCCAGAATTTATTTCTCTACTTCTGTCTCCATGTGTTTTCCGTTGTCTTCTGGCTGTGATCTGACATTTGTGTGAGTCTAGTCTTGTGCTTTCCTGAATGCTGTCCCATTTGTCTGTCTGTCCCTCTGTCTATGTGTATATAATCATGTGTGCTTCCCTTCAATAGTTGGTTCTATGTTTATTACACAGCACGAAAAGCATCCCATGAATAAGGAACCGGGAATAATTTGCAGAAATCTTTAGCAGGGTTTTTACAAGGGATTAAACTTTGTTGACTCCAACTGACAAAATAAGGAGCAGTAAGCCCCGGCGGCGGCACATGCCTTTAATCCCAGCACTCGGGAGGCAGAGGCAGGCGGATCTCTGTGAGTTCGAGGCCAGCCTGGTCTACAGAGCAAGTTCCAGGACAGCCTCTAAAACAATATATAGAAACCCTGTCTCAAAAAACAAACAAACAAAAAACCCTGTGTCTATGCTGCTTCCAGTTTCTGGTGGATATTTTATACCGCTGCTTTCTCCTATTTTCTCCTCTTTTAAAATTGTCCAAGAATAATAATTAACCCGACCTACCTCACCATGAACACAAAAAGTGTTGACTTCATTTCTGTCTTAAAAGGATGCTTTGAAGATCATGACAAAATTGAGACTGGGTTAGTTTTTGAGCAAAGTTCCATCTGTGCTAATGTACTTAGCAAAGCATAAAACTGCCGTATTAGTGAACGCAGTATGCTTTGATGGGTGAGCCCCCACCAATTTCTGATCACAAATGTAATAAAGAGATTTAAGAACCTGCAGCACTTTTGTCTCTTGAACCCAGCTCAGACAGGAGACTGGTGACTGATGAAGGCTTTTGCACTAGAGGTTGAAACATAAAGAAAAAGAATACACTCACTATAGTCTAGAAGTGACCATCAGGGTTTGCGTGGTTCTCTAACAGCTTTGTAAACACAGGATGCCTTTTAAAACCAGGGGAGTAACCTCGGTCCCTGTCTAGCCAACTTCTGTCTTCATTCTCATACAATAATCTCTGATGTAAAGAAAACTCTCATGAAAACGGCACGCATTTCCTCATCGTGAGCTATTCTGAGATTGCAATTTAATTGCGCTTCTCCCTTCCCTTTCCTCCATCCAAACTCTCCCACATATCTTTCCGCACTCTCCTTCAAACTCACGGCCCCCTTTCTCGTCAATTGTTACTGTACGGATGTATGTATTCAGACACATTCACATGCATTTCTAAATATAACCCACTGAGTCCACATAATGTTCCTTGCGTATCTGTGCTCACAGCTGATCATTTGGCACCGGACGACCAATTGGTGCCCTCCTCCCTGGAGAAGACCACCTCTCTCCCTCCCGACTTTACTCAAGGACCTCTGCGGGGCTTGAAGCTTTATGGGCTTTCCAGTTGAGTTTGGCGGGTTCATTGGTGTCATCCTTGTTCAACTTATGTTTGGAGCGCTGTAAAAGAGAAGGAGGAAGGCTTGTGGGAGCTAAAGTAAAGGATCTGGGACTTTGGTGTGAAATTGTGTCACCGAGTAACACCAGAAGCTATACCTGTAAAGTCTTACATGTGTGTTTGGTTTTTTTTTTTCACAAAAACCAAACCAAATAAGATCTAAGAGGAACATTGAATAGACTTCATACACTTGTTAACATCACATGGCATGAGTTGTTTTTCCCTTTACAGCAAGAAAAATACAGACTAGGAGAGGAGATTGTGAAGGACAAAAGATAGGGCATGTCAGTCCAAGTATTTCTAAAATTATTTACTATTCAGAAAAATCTATTTTATAGATAACTCTAAGACCAACCAGTCATGACTCAGTACATTTAGCTCATGTCTTCTCAGTTTCAAATGATGTCTTTGTGCCATATAGGACTAGAATTACATATGCAAAGTTGTGTAAAATAAAAATATTAAGAATATATTTAGGCCTACTGAGCTTTTAAGGACAGGCATTACATATTTGTAGTATCTCCCCCTGAGTGAGACAACCCAGACCCAGAAAGATAAGCATAGCATGTATTCACTTATAAGTGGATAATAGTTGTTAAGTAAATGATAATCATGCTACAATCCACGAGCACAAAAATGCTAAGTAACAAAGAGGTCCCTAAGGGGAACACATGGATCTCCCTAGGAAGGAGAAGTAGAATAGATTTTGTCTGTGGGGTAGGGGTGGATAGGAATGGAGACAGGAGTTCTAAGTTGGGGGTGGAGGGAGAGAGCATGAAGAGAGAAAACTGGAATTGGAGGGCTGTGGAAGGTGACATGGAAACCTATTGCAGTAGAAACCCCCAGGATTCTATGGCAGTGACCCTAGCAAGAACTCCTAGTAATGGAGGATACAGAGCCGTCAGCCATCTTCTGACTGGGACATTAGACCTACAATCTATCCTCCCTGTAAGATGTGCAGAGGCAATTGAGGTGTGCAGAGTATGTCAGAGCGATCAACCAATGAATGCTCTGATCTGAGGCCCACTCCATGAGAGGGAGCCCATGACCAACACTGCCTAGGTGATCAGGCACCAGAGACTGGATAGCCCAGAGACCTAGTATAGAAAATTAAATGAATAAAATAACTCCTAATGATATTCTGCTATACTCGTAGATCACTGCTTAGCCCAATCATCACCAGAGAGCCTTCTTCCAGCAGCTGATGGGAGCAGATCCACTGACATTAGGAGGAGGAGAGAGCCCAAACTGGAGATCTCTATCTGATCTTCTTCAAACTTAGTTAACCCCATAGAAGAGGGCAAGGGAGAATTGTAGGAGTAGGAGGGTGTAAGAACACTAGGGAAACATGGACCACAGAATCAGCTAAGCAGGGCTCACAGAGACTGAAGTGGCAAGCTCACAGACTGCGTGGGTCGGTGCTAGGTCCTTTGCAGACATGCTGTGGTTGTCTAGCTTGGTGTTTTTCGTGGGACTCCTAACAGTGAAGTAAGGACATCTCTGACTCTTTCACCTGCTCTAGGGACCCTTTTCCTTCTATTGGATTGTTTCACCCAGATCTGACATGAAGATTTGTGCCTTATTTATTGTGTCTTGCTATACCATGTTCAGTTAGTATGACTGGGAAGTGTTATCTTTCCTGAAGGGAAACAGAGAAACAGTGGATCTAGAGAAGAGGAAATGTGAAACATGGGAGGAGTAGATGAGGTTGGAGTGTATCGTATGAGAGGAGAATAAAAATGCGTTATTGTACATAAAAAGTGATCCACATGCACCATGGTTTAAAAATCCCAATGCACCTATAAAGTAGTAAGATAACCAAATGCAAAACACAAAACAATATAGCAAGGGAATCCAATGAAGTAAATGAATATACGTTAAAGGCTACTGATGGCAAATGCAAGGTCTTAAATAGTTCCAGTTACATTAACAGAAAAAATGTATGCATGACAAAGAAATCAAATATAAGCAAGTTCTCTGTGACAGAGACTTTTTGGTTTTTTTGGTTTTTCGAGACAGGGTTTCTCTGTGGCTTTGGAGGCTGTCCTGGAACTAGCTCTTGTAGAACAGGCTGGTCTCTAACTCACAGAGATCTGCCTGTCTCTGCCTCCCGAGAGCTGGGATTAAAGGCATGCACACAGACTTTAAAATACGTCTGGAGGATTCACAAGGAGATAGGAACAGATGGATAGATTTAACTAAAAGAAGTCCAACACACTTCAAGAGCCATAGTTACAAGGAATTTGTTGTGAGACTGTGTTTCCTGGGAATGTCAGAAGCTACACACATAAAGCCCCACCAACATGACTCTGAACATGAGCTGAAAGAGAACAGTAACAACAGACACACTATCGTGGATGGAGACTCCGGGTGTCCAGGAAGCTTCAATGACCTACACAAAGAACTGTAGGCGATGATGAATGCTAAGAGCAGGAGAAGTGTCTCTCCCACGGAAGAGCATACCACATGTTTATACAATACTAAGTGATCAGTCCTGATAATATACATACAGGTAACATTATCCAGACTGAGTAGGTTGTATTTTAGAATATATATGTATACATATATGTGTGTGTGTGTGTGTGTGTGTGTGTGTATACATATATATGTGCATGAACAATGATTAATGAAAAAAGAAGCCATGAGATATGAGATATATTTTTGGTGAAAGAAGTCTAAGAGCAAGCATCTTTCCATGTGTTTATTTGGCTTCATTCTATGCACACCTGATCCAGTCTCTCTTGCCCATTTTCCTATTTCCTGCTTGCTTTCTGGGATGAGTCTGGATTTTCAATCATTGTTTGTGTGGCATGAAATAGAAGCTTTATATAGATATGTGTATTACAATATTGCCTATTCAAAAAAAAAAGAAGCTAAAGAAAAGAAAAAATGCTTTCCGATGGGAAAGGACTTTGCAAAATACAATAAAGTTTGTTCCAAAATGTAAATAACTGAGAACAAGGTTAGATGATTAATGTATGTTCTAGACAGTTGTGGGAATTAAACTTAAGAAAGTGAACATAGATGTAACTTGGTTATAATTAAAGGTTATTTCTATTTTTAAAGTCAAGATTCAATATCATGAGACTAAAAACTTCCCATCTCTCTACTTACAGCAACGTATTGTTAAAACTTTCAGTTTTCAGTTGTGCATGCTTGCATGTGTCTATGTATGGGTGTGTATATGTGAGTGCTGGTGCTCATACAGACCAGTACAAGGGTCTGGGCCTCTGGACCTGAAATTCCAGGTGGTTGTGAGCTGCCTGATGTGGAGCTGAAAACCAAACTCGGACTCTCTGCAAGAGCAGTGAGCTGTCTTAAGCATGGAGCCATCTCCTCAGCTCCAGTAATGGTTTGGGTTCATTTCATTTCGTTTCGTTTGACTGATTGGTTCGTTTTTGTTTTTGTTTTTTGAGGGTTGGGGTGCTCTTATTAATATTTCAAAAACAATAACTGACTTAAAAAGAAAAATGTTTTGTTTCCTCCTCTTTTTAAGTAACACATTTAAAACCTATGATTAGATATGATTTTTATATGTTTTATACATTTTCCAATTGACGAATCCTTCAGTTGCTGGGTATCCACTGCCTTAGTGGTAGGAAAGTTCTTTGTAATAGATTTTTTTCCTAGTTGGTTCATTCCTGCTAAGTTACTGATCAGGTAACCCACTTTATTGTATAAATGTTTAAGCCTAACACAGGGAGAATATTCCAACAACCACAATGCCCATGCATTAAAAAAAATCTGTGAGAGAAGCTAAACAATACCAACAGAGTGGAAGTGAATAGCGTGTATTCACTTGGGATTGTACTGACGGACGAATGTGAGGCACCACGTGACTCCAGCAGCGGTCCACATCCTAATGTGAGTACATACAAACTATCTGAAGTCACATCTCAAGGGCCAAAGCTGAGCTCTCCTAGTTCTCAGCACTCATCAATTAAAGCCTCGTCCAAGGAGGAGTCCCACACTGAGAACAAACTTCAGTAAGTCAAACAGAATGTGGCCAGTGCTCTCCCGAGAGTTGCGGCTGGTGGTGGGCAGGCCCATCAAGCCAAGGCAGGTGGGGAACATCAATGACCAGTTTGGACTGGTTGGGGGTAGGACATAGGGGGACGGTAAAGCAAGAGATATCTTGATGTGGGGGGGCATCTCTGGGTTAGGGAGAAATCTGGTGCCAAGGAAACTCCCAGGAATCCACAAAACTGACCCCACCAGACTCCTAGCAATACTTAGAGCATGCCTGAACTCTGACCATCTATTGTAATTGCTAATTCTACAACTATAAATTATCACAAATTAAACTCCATTGAGAAATAAACAAATACTATTTACACATTTTTATCTGGGCAGCTAATGATATATATATGGTCTCTAATTTCAAGAGCAAACATTCCAAGATATACTTTTAAAAGAAGCAAAAGTTGGACCAAAGGTAAGTATGGCTACCACAAATTAATAGGTAATAAGAACAGTTTTTCATATGGGTTGTTTACTTTCTCTGAGAGGCCCATGCTTTGGTTTTAGGTAATAGATGCTCCTTCAGTCTTGTTAAATAAAATGTTCTTGCAGCAAAAAAATAAGTAAGTATATTTGTGGCATGGATAACACAGAAAGACAAGAACTGACACAAATACATGGGTTAAAATTGTAATTTACACCGGGCGTTGGTGGCGCACGCCTTTAATCCCAGCACTCGGGAGGCAGAGGCAGGCGGATCTCTGTGAGTTCAAGGCCAGGCTGGACCGACAGCCTCCAAAACAATACAGAGAAACCCTGTCTCATAAAAACAAAAAAAAATTGTAACTTACATTCACCCTTAAAATGTTAAGGGATAGAAGATGTGCTCCCAACTGGAGCAAACCAATAAGGCAGCTCACACTAAGAACCCTGGGAGGCTTTCCAAGTGAAGAAACACGTTTCTTCGTGATGATATTCCCATGCTAAACCCAGCTTCAACCAAGCTTGCCCTGCCAGGAGACATGGCAAAAATCCTACGACCTGCCGTCCAAAGGCTCAAAGTCCAGACAGCTCCTGAGGGGCACTGTCATTCTGAGCCCTCATTGCTTAGTCACTCTTTAAGAGCACAAAGCCTATAAAGAGAGTAATCCATTCTCCCACTCTGGTGTTTTCTGTCATCTTTGAACCATTTGCAGAGAGAATGGAGATCCAAAAACGCAGTTGAAAGCCCATGCTGTAATTTCAGCTTGGAACAAATTGGTCTGCCAGGAATAAAATGGCTGAAGTAAGAAAACTACAAAACATTTCACATTCAAATTAAAAGGACTGTTAGCCATTTTCCAGAACCTGAGAGCCAAGTTCCAAGAACAGTCAAAAACGGCTTTCCCAAAATCATCAGTCGTCAGTAGACGGACTCCCATAAGGGACAGCCAATTCCCCCAAAGTTCCTGATCACCACACAGCAGCAAGCCCTTGCTGCTTTGGTTCTATGAGGACATTATTAAATGAAGCTCTTTCGTATCTGTGGGAGGAATCTCTTGATGTTTGTATTGGTGCTATGCAAAGTTTTCCATGATACTGTAGTGAGACTCTTCAGCGAACTTGGACAGTACATTTCAGGGTATTTATTCTATCTTTGACATTCAGATCCCTATCTCTGGCACAACCCCCTAGTTTGAAACAGCAATTCACAAGCCTGAGTCAGGCTGCCTTGAACAGTAAAATAAGCTTCTTGGTGACTTCTTCTGGATACACAAAGTCAAAGGGCCTGTGTCTGGCAATGACCTCCTAATCGTCAGAGCTCAGGTAGTCATCACGTGGCGGGAGAGAGGGCAATTGCCCTCATCTGGGGGTGTTTGTCTAGCTTTCATTTAGGACACCAGGATTCGATCACAGGGCTCCACGTTAGTGACTTATTCAGTCTGAACCACTTTCCAGAAGCCATGTGTCTCAGCTTCATAGTCAAATGGTTCAAGATCTAAAGGCTCCCCGCTGTGTGACTAAACTTTGACATGAGTGTGAGGAAAAATACCCTATTCAAATGATAGCCTTCCTAAACAATTTCACCGAAATACTCAGAAGTAGAGAGAATAGTTTAAAATGCTAAAGGCAGAAAACAACCAAAGCTTGACCTCATGGTCATTTTTTTTTACCGATATCTCCATGTTATAAAGACTGTAGGGAGTGCAGGGTAGGGAAAGGGAGTGAATTTGGCTACACATTTCATTTTTGATAAATTTTAATGACATTCCAAACCACTTCAAAATATATCTCAATCTCCTTTTCTTCAAAACAGCTTTTCCTTCAAGTCTGTTCATTTTCCCTTGTCATGACTTCATTTTCCATCTCTACAGCTTTGAGAAATAGGGAAGAGGAGAAAGCCCAAGGATAACTAAAGAAAAAAAATGTAACTCAAATTCGTTCGGTGTGTACTTCCAAAGGTCAATTACAAGTTGTGTTTGTGTTCAAAGTAAGAAGAGAAAGTTTTATTAAAACATAGAGTTAATTATATTTCCCTTTCCTCAGATTTATATACTGAAGCCTGGCCCTCCAATGTGATGGTCAACAGAGATGGATGATTAAGGAGATGGGAATTGCCTCCTGGTAACACAGGGTCCGTTTTTGCAGGTTCTTTAGCTCATAGATGAAAATAACTTAAAAACAGACTCAGAAGGAATCATGAAGGGAAATTTTTTGGAGTTTGAGAGGAAACATGACACGGTGTCGGGTAAGCTGGTGACCCCTGGAACTGCCAGGAGGAAGGAAAAGGGAAGGGGAAGATGGTAAATTAAAGTCTGGGTAAAGACAGTGAGCAGGCTCATGGTGGAGGATGAGGGGAAGAGGGAGCTAGAGGGGGGGGAGGGACAGGGAGAAACAGAGAGTTCAAAAGTCCAGCCTTAGGGTAAGCAGACTTAGAATTTTGAATAGTAAAGACAGGAAAAAGTAAAGAGGAAAAAGATCGGAAAATGGGCAGGGTTAGCAGTCAGCATCCATAAGCTGTGGGGTTCTGGAGTGTAAATGTAGCTCTTATTAAGGAATAGCTCTTTCTGCCATCATCTTGATGTCTTCAGGCACACCATGTTTCTTACCACCTTCTGACTGAAGCTGTTCTCTCGGAGCTGTGAAACAGGATTTTCTCATTATGGGAAGACATTAGCTTTTCTGCTATCTTTGTCCAAGAGACCAATGTCTGACAAGTACAGGGAAAACAGGGGTTAGTGCTGGTTATTCTAAGGAGAGACACGTTTTTATTCTTTCTCAAAATCAGTGCATTATTAGAGGTACAAGAAGTAAAGTCAAGTGCTGATTGATGAAGAGATCCTTCGTCAGCAACCTTCAAACCTTGTAATATCTAGCAACTGGTGATGTTAAAAATACACCTTTCATCTCAAAAGGGCGAAGACATGCTCTATTTGAGGACACTATTTCAGTGACCATGGACTGTGAACAGAGCAAAATTTCAAATAGTTCCTAGCTGTAGGCAGCCAGAGACAATTCAAACTTGTCATATTGGCCGTGATCACAGATTCACGTTAAAACCAAACCCTGCTGGTAGAGCTGTTCAGCTGTGGATACCTTCACACATTTCCCTGGGTACCACACCTTGAGACTGCTTCGGAGAAGGGTGATTTCATAATAGCTCTCAAACTGCAAATATGTATATAATTTAATCCAGAAAGCCTTATAATGTGACCTCATTTGTGATCTGTATTGATAATTGGTATATTTAAATGTTGTTTATTCTTCATTCAGTGGCTGATGGAAGAAGAGGCAGACTCCCATGGTTAAATACTGAGCTGAACTCACGAAAGCCAGTAACAGAGAGGGAGGACTGATGACCAAAGGGATTAAGACTGGGATGGTTTAACCCCCAGAAACAGCTGACCTGACAAAGGTTAACTCTTGAATCCCAGGCATCATGCCTGGGAATCCAGCATGGGACTGATCAAGACCCCCTGAATGTGGGTGTCAGTGAGGAGGCCTAGGTAATCTATTGAGCCTTGAACAGTAGACCAGTACTCATCCCGAGTATACACACGGACTTTGGACTCTGATCCAACAATGTGAGATGCACTCTCACCCTGAACTCTTGGGGGAGGGTCTAGGACCTGCCCTGGATGAAATGACAGACTATGGACACCCCCATGGAGGGCCTCTCCCATCCTGGGGAAATGAGGGGATATTGGCGGGGTTGGGCAGAGGGCACGGGAAGAGGGGAGGGAAAGGGAGAGGGACCTGGGACGGATTTGTGAAGCAACCTTGTTTCTAATCTAAATTTAAACTGAAAAATAAATTTAAAAAAGAAAGATAAAATAAATAAATAAATGTTGTTTATTCTAGAATTACTTGTAAAATGAAAAGATTAAAAGTAGCCGAAGTGTCTCTTTATGGTATAGACAAATAATTAGCCAGCACATCTACGTAGTAGACTAATTCTCTCCAGTTTCTATTTTCCTTTATTCCTTTTTATTCCAGAAGTGTTTATTTACTGAGTCTCTAGTAGCACTATATAACCACAATGTCACATGACACTTGGAAGGCCCCTGCCCACCCAACCCCATCGTTCAAGGGCAAGAGAAGCAAGGAATGATCAAAACACAGTAAACACCAGGAGAAAGAATTTTCAGTGGATGGAAAGGGGTATGATTTCTTCTGAGCACCATCATGAAGACATTGGGGAAGCAAACCGAGCCAGATGTTGAAAGCCTCTGGCACAGCAAGAAGCGGGTAGACCAACTGTACAGGGCTAGCTCAGACAGCAGTGGGAGGGACCAACACGGCTAGCTCAGACAGCAGTGGGAGGGACCAACACGGCTAGCTCAGACAGCAGTGGGAGGGGCCAACTGTACAGGGCTAGCTCAGACAGCAGTGGGAGGGGCCAACTGTACAAGGCTAGCTCAGACAGCAGTGGGAGGGACCAACACGGCTAGCTCAGACAGCAGTGGGAGGGACCAACTGTACAGGGCTAGCTCAGACAGCAGTGGGAGGGGCCAACTGTACAGGGCTAGCTCAGACAGCAGTGGGAGGGACCAACACGGCTAGCTCAGACAGCAGTGGGAGGGGCCAACTGTACAAGGCTAGCTCAGACAGCAGTGGGAGGGGCCAACTCTACACGGCTAGCTCAGACAGCCGCGGGAGGGGCTGGAGTGTGAGTACATGAAAGGTTGCTGAAGAATGGGAAACCCCAGCAAGTGACCTGGGCTGTATAAGCCATGGACTGAGAGGACTGGCAGGTGACCATCCATCCCATCCTTGTGAGTCCAAAGTTCTATATGTAGCTTATCTTTTATCATAACTAATGAAAACTATAACTATAACTATCTGTCTTTGACTCCATCAAAGACCATAGAAGGATAATATATAAACACTAGAATTGACAGAGACATCTTGCTGCCTGGGCAGTTACCTGAAGTTTCTCTGTAATGTTGGGGCCTATTCATGTGTACCTTTTACATGCAGCCTGAATCATGTCATCCAATGCTTTCCAAATGCCTGTGCTTTAACCACACCCTAACGATGATAGTCAGTGCAATAGGGAATACAATATATTTATTTACCAGAGACAGAAAGAGAGAATCAGAAGCATGGCCAGCTTTCAAATGAGGAGGTCCTCTTTCGCTTCTTTTTATCTCTACCTGTGCTAATTTCCTCATCCATACCCGCCCTCATGGGCAGATAACTTTGTGGGGTTTACTCCTACAACACCCTGTAGCATGAGGTGAGGGACACTTGTCTACCTGTGGAATCACACCAAGAGTTCTGAATGTGTGGCATGTCACACTTCAGGATTTCAGTTTAGGCGTGCTAAAGCTGTGCTTCTCTCAGAGACCAGGCTGTCACTTTCCAGCGTCCGTTTCAAGATCAAGGTCAACTGCTGCCCAATACCTTTTAGGCCCTTCCTGGCCACACCTCAAAGTTCATGTGGTCCTTTGTGGTTTGCAGCTTTTCGAGGTGCATGCCTTCACCTAAACATCCCCAATAGCTGTGAATCACAGTTCTACAAGAATACTGCAGAAAACTGTTAAATCTTTGAGACCAATAGAGTGCATTGGCCTTGGGTAGTATTTACCCCTGGCGTAGAAATAGACATTGAATGCCCATGCCACAATATGGGAGGCTCTCTCAGCCGGGACTCTTGGGGGAGGGCCTAGGCCATGCTCTGAATGAAATGACTGGGGATAGGAATGGAGATTGGGTGGGGAGAGCAGGGAAGGGAGATGGAACTGGGATTGACATGTGAAACAAGATTGTTTCTAACCTAAATAAAAAAATTATTATTATTATTTTTTAAAACAAAAGAGTGCACTAGCGGTGGCAGTGCTGTGGGTCGTTGAGACGGGGATGGAGATGAAAACGTCTACCTGGACTGCCCAGGTGAGGGAACCAGGGAGGCCTTCCAGCCATCAGACCATTTCCTCCAGACAGTCCTACTCAGCAGGAGCAGAAATCACAGCTTCCAGCCAGATGTTCTGTTAGTCCATTGACTCAAAATACAAAAATGCTTTCGATATTTAAGACTGCGATGTCCTTTAATATTTCCTATTAGCGGCAGCCTAGCTGAGTCTAAGTTGGAACAAAAATGACTCCAGGAATTCTTTGTGAATTTGAGATGTTAGGCCAAGAGCTGTGAAAACCAGAGGAAGAAACAAAGGACAGAGCATCTCAGTGTGAGCACTGGGCTTTCTCAGCTGCTCCCAGGTCCCAAGGAATGGCTAACACATCCCGCTAATCACTGTGTTTCCACAAGCAAAGAAAGAAGAATAGCTCAGATTGATTTCTAGTAAATTGCTCACAAGTCCATCACCAATGACGGTCTGTTTCAATTATCTGCACTTGCCTGCATCTAATATCAGAAGCCCAACCAGAAAATCGGGGCATTGTGAACATGTCTCGATGATCCTCCAAAGTCTTCATATGGCTTTGCTTTTCCTAAGCAACCCTTAGGCTCAGCAGCTTCTTTGTGTCTTTTCATCACCAAGGATATTTCTTTGATAATACTTACTACCCATGAATTATTTGTCAAAAGGGGAAAAACTATATGTAGTTTAAACTGGTTCCTCTTAAACAGTTTAAAATGCTGCATGCTGAGTTTAATCAGGATAATTAATTCTTGAAAATAGCATATTTAAGATGTTACAAATGGTGCATACAGGAAATTCTGATCTAACGCAGAATTTCCATTCTACATGAAAACCATAGCCAGCTGAAAGATGAAATCAAGGCAAATGTGGTAGCTTTGATACTGAAGATCAAGGGCTGTGAGATCATCGAGGAGGCAGGCGGAACCTCTGTCTGAACGAAAAAGAGAAATCCTCAGAGATTGGAGGAAGGGAGGGCAGTTAAGATGGGCACCAGCTTTGAACAGGATTCTTCTCTAAAAGGGAAGGAAAATGTTAAATGCTAAATGTTAAAGAACCCATTCTGCCTTAACAAATGTAATTTCTCAGGAAGAAAGCATTCAGGCTAAACGCCAGGTAGAGGTTACGTTTAAAGGTGATAGGCAAGCAACCCCTGCATATTTGGTTGCAGTATCTTTGAAAAACACCCAACATGAATCTCAAGGGCAAGGCTGGGCTTGCATGATGTCCTCAGAAGGCTTCCGGATGTAGAACTCTTAGATATGGCAGCATTTCTCCCAGTCATTAGCTCTGGGTCTTTTGATTCTGGTACATTAACTTTTTCTCAAAAGTTTTAATTATTTCCCCTAATAGGTAGAGATATTTTATGAATCTTATTAGTGTTACACATAAATATTTAAATTTGGCTTCTTGGAATCTTATTAATGTTACACATAAATATTTAAATTTGCCTTCTTAGTCAATAATCACACAAATGTATCCCATTACTAATGATTTTAGCATAAATTTGTCTTTGTTCTTCTCTCCCCTCCCTTCCCCATCCCAACTCTCTACTGGATTACATAAGATGAATCATATTCAGGTACAGTAGCTTCAGTCCTATTATTTAGTATAAGCTTTGCTAATAAACTTCCTAAACAATTCATAAATGACACATAACATCAAACTACTATACTCTGATCTCAACAGGGCAAAAAATTAACCATTTTCTGGTACAAGGTTCAAGAAGGAGAAGAGAAATGCATGTTGCTCTTGAAGGAGCTATAATACTATCCTCTATAAGTTTTCAGGTGTTTATAAAGCACTCATCTTTCCCACGCATTCCTCAAAACAACCAACAATGGAAATCTGAAGCTATTTTCTCTATAATGATGTTCTTGATTGGCATGACTGACATTTGTCTCTTCAAAAGTGTTCATTTGCAGTCATACACACACACCCCTTGCCTCTTTGATACCACATGAGTCTGAGGCGCCATATAGTATTTGTCAACATATTGAGTTTAATCAGTATGAGGGTCTCCTGGTCATTAGACTAAGTAGTGGCAGAGCCTAATTCTTTCACATTTTTACTTGCTTCTTACTCAGCCTCAAGCTTTCCCTTCTCAAAAATTACAATATTTCTCCACATTATGCTCAACAAAAGTTCAAATCTTTGTCTGCAGTCTGTTGAGTACTAATAATCTCACTGCCAGCTAGGAATGTCACCACACTCTTCCTCTCCATTTATCTCGTAGCTCTTGGGTTCTTCTTCAGAGTGAGCTATTTAATGTGCTCATTTTCCTACCTTGAATTTCACCAATGAGTCCTGAAGAACATAGATAATTTAATCTAATTCTAGCACAGTAAGAACTCAGATATATGTAGATCAACTAACATATGCTAAAAAAATCCCAATAAAATAAAGGCCAGGCTTGGGACTCGAGACTGTCACTCTCCTTCAAAAGTAGTAGATGACAGAAAGCCATCAGTAGGACAGTCTGACTGCACATGAAGCTAGCAGGTAGCCCTTATTTATTTGCCAGTGAAGTGAGATGATGGCTTATATTTTTCCAATGCCTCGTTTTTTAATTTTTTAATTGGCCTTTACCCTTGTTGCTTTCCTCATTGCCATGACCAAGTATTTGTTGAGAAGCCAGCAATATAAGGAAAAAAGGATTTGTTCTGGCTTTTAGTCCAAAAGGATTCCACAACGGTGGGGACAACATGGCAATAGGAGAGAGAGAGAGAGAGAGTTCACAATACAACTGTAGTCAGGAAACAAAAATGAATAGAAGTGAGGCTAGGTTATAAAACCCCAAGACCTTCCTCCAATCATCCATTCCTTTAACAAGACTTCACTTCCTACAGGTTCTACAACTTTCCCAAAGGTCACCACCATGGGGGACATTTCACATTCAAAACCCAACACCCTTCCATTTAAGGAAATAAAGTCTAGTGTAAGTAGTTGAGCATGACAGACACTTCTAGATGGTGATACTTTCAACTCTTCATTCCTTGATAAAATACCTAAATTTTTTCTTTTTTATGGACCTAGGAATTCCAGACATTCTTTAAATTAGGTTGGTCTCCTCCATAGTTCTCAAAGGCAGGTCTCTCACTGCAGATCATAGATAACCTTTCCATGTTGTTTCTCTATTAATGTGTTGAAGAGTCTGGTATTATTCCTGGACCCTCAAGCAAGAATAAGCTCAGAGGGCCTGGGGGTTAGCAAAGCACATTGATTACCCAGTCTCAAAGTGGAGATAGACTCAACTAGTATCCAATGTGATCCATTGTAAAGTTCTCAATGTTGAGCTTAGTAACTGAAAAGACACTTTCATCATTTCTGGATAAAAAGAAATGTCTCAATATCTGCTTAATCATTTATTGGTCATATGCTTTTGAGGTAACATAACTCATCTCAATTTTTTTATAATTCTTGGGCACCATACAGAAGACAAAGTTCTGTGAGGTTCTTGTGTTCCAGCTGTAATTGGGTGTCTAGAATCAGCTGATCCAGGTTAAATTCCCATCCTTAGAAAGTGAAAACAATGGACTGAGAAGTATGGAGAAACATTTACCATTCACTACTGTTTCTTAAATGCCAAGATGTGGCCAACTCCTCTCTCTGGAAACACTATAAATGGGAATAATATCGATCATTATTATGTCTGCCTGACAGGAAGTCAGGAATGCCACACGCATATAAGCTCTTCCTCCACTGGGCAATTCTTTTGTAGACAAGAAAACCAACGACATATGGTTTGGTAATCTTTTTAAAGGTAGAGCTGTCAACAGAAATCAGCCTTAAAACATAGGGAAATGTTTTTTGTTGCTGCTGCCTTGTTCAAATAAGCAGAGCTCTCCACTCTCAGAAACCTGAAAGGATGACTCACTCATGTCTTCCAAGGCACTTCCTCAATCAGCCCTGTGTGTATGTGCGTGCATGCATGTGTGGGTGTGTGCATGTGTGCACGCATGTGTGTGTATGTGGTGCAGGTCTGTACGTAATTGTGTGAGTGCACATGAACCAAAGGTCAGCTGTGGGTATCATTCTTCAGGGGTTCTCCACTCTGTATTTTGGGTCTCTTTTAGCCTGTGGTCACCAGGTAGACTGAGTAAGGATGGCTGATCAGCCAATGAGTCATAGGGATCTGCCGGCCTCTACATCCTCATCACTGGAAGTGAACGTATGCTCCAGCATGCTTGGATTTTATACATAAGCTCTGGGGATTGCACTCAGGTCATGCTTGGCAGAAAATGATTTACTGAGTAAAGTGCATTTCAGTATCTCCTTATGCTTTTAGCTTCATTCAGTGTCATTAACCAAAAGATAACCATTTGCTTTATCTGCATTATCTTTATTAGTGGGTAAATTTGAATATAATTTATATAACACTATACGGGAACTGATAATAAAACTTAGTGTGTGACATTCTGAAAGAATTAGCAAAAAATACGTAAGCAAATAGCAAAAAAGGTTTCAACATCCTTAGCCATCAAAGAAAAGCAAATTCAAACTTATTTGAGATTTCATCTTACCCCAGTCAGAACTACTAAAATGAAAGAAAAAAAGGGGGGGGAATGTCAACCAGTGCAGGCCTGGATGTGGGTAAAGAGGGACATTTATTCACTGCTGACGAGACCGCGACCTGTGCAACCATTGTGAAAATCAGAGTCCTCAAAGATCAAGAAATGGATCTCTAGTACGATCTGAGCACAACTCTCCTAAGCATACTTCCACATGACTTCGTATCATAACTACAGAGCTGGAAATGGCGCACCCTGGTTAACCCAGCTCAAACCCAGAAAGACAAACGCGCATGTTCTTTTTCGTATGTGGGTGGCAGCTTCGAGTCTTTGGGTAAGTGTTTTTAAATGAGAGCACTCATTGAAACCACGCAGCTGTAGGAAACCATAGGGGTGGAGGTGCTGTCAGGGAACCAAGAGAGCAAGCAGGTAAGGTGGGGGCATGGGAAACCACGCTGCTGCATTGAAGAGTTCAAGCAAGATGGGGATGGGTAGACGGGGAAGGGGAGGGAGTGCGGGAAGAAACAGCTAACGCTAAATACCTCCGGAAAAGCCACATTAAAAATTCTACTACTGTAGGCACTTCTTAAAATACACGCGCGCACACACACAAACTGAGTTTAAATGGTCTAACCCTATCATCGGAGGACGATGCCTCTCATAGGCACCATGCGCTAATCAAATTAAAAAGCAAATGCCACGTATAGGTTGCCTCTTTTTTATACTTATTTTTATTATCTTTAAAACAATTTGGAGCTCATTCCCAATGGAGCTGGATGCAGGCAGAAGGACCTTGGTCCTGCCCAAAATGATGTAACAGACTCCCATGATTTCCCATGAGAGGCCTTGCCGAGGAATGAATGGTGCACGGAGTGTGGAGATAGTAGGGGAGTGGGATTGGGTTACCATTTTTGTGTCATTGGCCTCTCATAAGATGCAAGGGGAGAAAGTCATCAACAGTCTTATCCAGTTAAGAATCCTGCCAGAATAAAAAGAAAAAAGAAAAAGATTGTTGGCCTACTAGGATATACCACTGCTATAATAGTAACATGACTGCTATTGCAGTAACCAATCACTTTCTCATTATATAAATCATGATCTACAAGACAGAACTGTGGTATGCTATTTATGATTTATTAAAGCTTGCCTGAGGATTCAGAGTAGTTCAAAGCCGCACTGACTACATGAAACTGATCCAGTCCTAACAGAAACAGCTCACACAAAGATGATCTCAGCCCTTGGGATCACAAGCCTTTAATCCCAGCACTAGGGAGTTGGAGACAGGAGTGATATGGCTGGGCAGAGAAAGGAATAGAAGGAGGAGACAGGAATTCCGAGCCTTTTCCCTCTGAGGATTTGTGAAGACTGGATTGCCATTTCATCTGGGTAGAAGTAAGGTCTACTGGCTTGGCTGCTTTGCTTCTGTGATCTTCAGCTTGAAGTTTGAACCCCAGTGTCAGCCTCTGGATCTTTTATTTATTGCATTACATAGAACTCATGCTTGGTGTCATTATCTGCGCCAAAATGCCACGTCTGCCTAGGTCAGATTCCCTAGGGGAGAGCTTAATGCTATTATTCTTCTAATTGGGCATAGTAATAGTCTGTCCATATGATGGGGGATGTCCTTCTAAATATGTTTCTCTTATTGGTTGATGAGCAAAACATTGATTGGCCAGTAGCCAGACAGGAAGTATAGGCAGGCTACCAGAGGAGGAAAATTCAGAGAAGACAGAGAGAGTGAGCTGCCAGAGAGATGCCATGTAGCCACCATAGGAATAACAGGTCTGGGCATTCTCCAGGAGGCTAAGCCATTTCCCAAACCATTTATGATTGATATAAGCTTCTGTGTGTTTATTTGGGCCTGAAGGGTGGCCAGACTAGGCAGAACAGAAACTCTGTCTAAACCTGTAAGTTACTATCTTTATACCACAGATTAGTGAATCTTTCGCTCCTCATCAGCTGGTTTTTGTTTGTTTGTTTTTTGCAGTAGGTGACAATTAGTATAGAGGTCCACAACTATTCCACACGCAATGAATAAAGGACTATAGAGAGCTGGACTCTAAACAAGATGATGTCACAGCCTGTCCTCCAAGCCACAGGGAATTCTGAGGAAGATAAAGCTGAAAGATTCTGAGAGCTGGGGTAGTTGATGTCTTGAGTCAAACAGTGTTTGCCTGATGTGCTGTACATGTAAGCTCACAGTGGCTGTAACTGAATGCCCGCAGTACTTGACTTTAATCAAGGAAGCCTGATTTCATTCAGTCTCCTACTCAATTTCATCCTTGTCCTTCACTTTTACTGACATTGAGAGCTGAGACAAGATGAGCAAGAATGTTTGAAACTGAGCATAAATGGGTGCTTCAGTGAAGTTATTTGAGGCACAGTTTCATTTTGTTACCCTGTCTGGCTTTAGGACTCACTTTTTTTTTCTCAAAATTATGGCAATCCTCATGCTCCAGTTTTCCAAATGCTGAATTTACAGGCATGAGCCACTGCACCCTGGCTGGTATTTCTTATTCTCCTTTCTTTCTTTCTTTCTTTCTTTCTTTCTTTCTTTCTTTCTTTCTTTCTTTCTTTCTTTCTTTCTTTCTTTCTCTCTCTCTCTCTCTCTCTTTCTCTTTCTCTCTGTCTCTCTGTCTCTGTCTTTGTCTCTGTCTCTCTCTCTCCCTCTCTTTCTCTTTCTCTGTCTCTCTGTCTCTGTCTCTGTCTCTGTCTCTGTCTCTGTCTCTGTCTCTCTCTCTCTGTGTGTGTGTGTGTGTGTGTGTGTGTGTGTGTCTGTGTGTGCAGCCCTAGATGTAGGCCAAGCTAGCCTAGAATTCAGACTTCCTCTGCCTCCCACATTTCAGTTTAAAAGGTGACATTCTCTTTCTCTTTGCTAATGAAAATGCTGTTGCTACTATACATGATAGAACTTAGAAATTTTAGCCTAAGAGCAAGCTAATGCATTAAGCCCTACAGGAGCAAAACAAAAACAAGAACAAATAAAACAAGGTTCCACTCATGAACTGAACAAGGACACCAAAGAGACTATCAGACTGGATGGGGAAAGCCCAGGAGGCATCAACCCTACAGAAAGAACTAAGGGCCGGAAGCTGAGTAAATCAGGGAGAAAGAGGGTGGCAGTCACCATTAAAGAGCACTCCGATTGGTTGGTTGGTACCTTACAGCCCTGAAAACATACATACGTGTTACATTGACATGGACTCAACAGATCACATTTAGGAACACACATGTATATGCAAACATGTGCAATGACAATTGACGAGAAACACAGGTCATGGATGTGAAGCAGAGTGCGTAGGTGTGTACAGAAGGGTGTGGAGGGAGAAACGAGAAAGGAGAAACTTTGTGATTAAAATACAATCCCCAAGGTAGACAACAAAAGAGTTTAGAGTTCTGCAAAACAAAATTCAATGATAGCTAAAAGTTTGGAAAAAAATCTCTAGAAAAATAAGGCAAGTAATAGTTTTAGAATTGAGCAGGAAATATTGATTCTGGCCAGATTCCCAGCTCTTCATTAGTTTAACTCTCAAGAGAGCAAAGAAACTTAGGAAGACCGTAACTGATCCAATGGAAAATGAGCAGAGGAAAAAAGATATGTTACACACAACCTATTATTCTTTGCAGACAGATAAAAGAGTTTTTTCTTCTCAAAGACATTAACTAGGGTAACTTTAAATGGCTCTTTCTATAAATGCGACTGGCAGAGTGACAGGGTTAAATATGCACTGTAGGGAATTTTACCGGCCTAAGGAAGTCAGAAAATATGTTGAACAACATGAGGCAAACATCTTACCTACAGTTCTTCACCTTAAGGGCTTGCCAAGGAAGAAAGACATGCTCTTTTGTGAGAATGGAAACTTGCTTGAGAAACTATTTGAAGTATTGGAAGTAAACTACACTTGCAATTCATAAGCTTATAGACTTGAACTCTACCCATTCAGCGGTCTTACGTAACTGTGGTCTCTGCTCACTACCATACTGTCTGCTAGACAAGATGTTTCCAAAGGTATAATAGTGGAATGGTTGATCTGAACTAACCAACCACTTTGTGGCTGGACTTGAAGGACGTTGCGTGTGAATATGGACATACATACTATAAGCCTGAGCAAAAACCTATGGCTAGTGATGTCCCAGGCAAAAATCTGAGAAGAAATACTTGCTTAGCATTTGACTCTATTTGTATCACCCTCCACCTAGGGAACAACACAGAAAACAGGCAGAAACGCTGTCAGAACTGGAGGATGACGAGAAATCCTGTCAAACTTTCTGCTGAACAAGACGTGTGGCTGTGGCTACCTGCACAAGACCTGTCCCTGCTTCTCCCACAAGACAGGAAAGTATGAGAACAACTGGGAACTCCCAGCCTGGGCTCTTGAAGGAAGGCCTAGGCCGTGCCCTGAATGACATGACAGACTCTGGAGATCCACCATGGAGGGCCTCACCCTCCCTGGGAATCAGAGTGGAGATTGGGTGAGGGACTGAAGGGCCTAGTGGGGAGGGATGGTGAGGAGGGGAGGGAGAGGGAGCTGGGATTGACTTGTGAAACAAGCTTGTTTCTAACTTAAAGAAAAAAAGAACTAAAAAAAATAAAGGAGTCAATAGGAGTGGGTGAGATAAGAGAAGGTAACAAGTAGTGAATGAGTTCACAATTCATGGGATACATATAAGAAATTGTCAGAGATAAAAGGATAATGTTAAAATTAAAACTATATGTATATATATACATTATATATGTATATAATATCTATGTTCCAGCTAGAGTAATACTAAGACAAAGTGATTCTAGGCTTTTTTATTATTCAAATTATTTATAATTAAACTACGAAAAGAAAATGATCATTTTGGGTAAAGTCACTGTTTCATATTTTCAGTGAAATAAAAATTCGGTAAAGCAAAAGATAGGAAAAGCATTATTTTCTAAATATTAATATGAATGTGAACCGAGCATTCATGCCTTCCATTAGTTAGTACACTTGGCCCCGTCTGTTCTCAGCTTTGTGCCCTGGCTTGTCTGTCTTCAGCTTCTGTACTGTCACTCACACAGTATCAAAGGACAACAGAAACAAGGCATCAAGACAGATAGAATAACCCACAGATGAGGGTGAGATGAGCAGGCACTTAGCAAACTAAACTCCGTAGCCTCTGGGGGAAAGTATTTTATCCCCTTGTATGTGTTAAAATAAGTACGGCCCTCCTGGTATAGAACACACTTTATTGAGCATATATTTTGTATCTCTTTATTAGTCTAATTCTTTCAGTGCTGGAGCACAACACACCATTATTTCTCCATAGACCAGTTCAGTGCCACTGTAGTATGAAGCATCTATAGAAACACATAAAGAAGAGGGGTTGGTTGGCTCTATTTCAATAAAACATCAGCTACTAAAAGGCAGCCCACTCTCAGTGACACAGAATTTACAATTGTTAATATGATTTTAATCTCAAACTATTACATTTTCTTGATTGAACTATATCATGAACTCAGTGACTTTACTTGAAGTATCATCGATATTTTGTCTATAGACACTTGGTACTAGAAGGGCTTATTTGTGGATTAGTGAGTACTTCTTTTTGGGGGGTCTTCTATTCCTCTGACCCAGTGGTTCTCCATCTTCCTAATGCTATGACCCTTTAATACATACAGTTCCTCATACTGTGGCGACCCCCACCCATACAATTATTTTTTATTGTTACTTAACAACTGTAATTTTGTTGTTGCTATGAACCATAATGTCAATATTTGACATGCTGAGTATCTAATATGCAACTTATGTGAAAGGGTCATTTGACACAGAGGTTGAGAACCACTGTTCTGACCTGTTCCAAAGGAAAGCATCAAGTGTGTCATTATGGATGTTTGTTAAAGAGAAAAACTTGGGGGTTGATCTCCAATCTAGTGTATGCCTGTGTCACACAAACAGACATCCTTTATGGTTATAATAGTCTGAGAGGGACTGCGAAGTCATGGCATTCACTGTGTGGGGGCCACACCCAAAGGACTGGGATGAAAAAGGAAATAACGGAAATGATGGAAACTTTCACGATACCAAGAACATCAGAAGCATGTGGAGGTTGGGAAAGCGTGCTGCAGGTGCCCAAAGGTTGATTTAAAAAGCCATGTAACAGCTGAACAAAGCTGAAAGGAGGAGCCAGCAGCCAAAGGAACTACAAACAGTCTTTTGTAGACAACAAAGCACTGAGAGGTAGGGACCAAGAAAGAAATGATGCTGTGGTCCATTCTCTTTTCAGGTCACCAGAGTTTCTAAGACTTTCTACAAGTGGTCGGTTCTGCTCCTTTGTAGCTCAATGTCTTATAATTGAGACTGAGTCAGCAGCTCAACCTACAGGAAAATTCCATAGTTCCTGGTCAAAACTTAATACTTCTTCTCATGCCTATACTAACTCCAAGTAGTAAATCTTAATAATTCTTTTAAAGAGGAAGAAATACAGAATTTAGGTGAAAATACAAGCGCAAAATAAATATATGCATATATGCATGCAGCTAAAACTATGCAGGAGACTGTTATTACTGGGCCAGCATATATCCAAACAGGAGGTCTTTATTTTGGTAAAGAAGCTAATGGAATGTTTCTCTAGTTCATAAAACCCCCTTTTAAAGCATTTGTGAAAGGTAACCATTAGAGAGACTACAGGAATCTACTCTACGATGGAAAAAGTAACATCTTGAGATTCTTTATTTGCTTAGCTCGTTCTTTTTCTTTCTCCTGTACTTACAGAAAGAAAATCAGGATTTTCTCATTTAATAGGTTAATAAATCAAGGTTGGCTGTCTCTCCACAGTCTCCTAAGTGTACACACTACCTGGGTGGCCTCAAACAGAAGTAAATGGCACATTCAGATGGGATGAGTGACTGACTACATGCTTCGCACTTTAAACTGGGAAACTGAAAGTAAATACTTGTGGGTTTTTATTAAAAACCAGGATATTTTCTCAAGTACTATGTTTACCAGGAACTTTGTAGAGTGTTTATAGCAAATATTTATAGTACTTTCCTTATTTCCAGCGTTTCTTTGAACATAAGTGAATTTTGGCATATACCAATATAGCTTGCTACCTTAGCTTAGATAAAGCATACATTTTCAGTTGCACCACTTGATTTATAATATTATAATAGTAATCAAGCAATATTTTCTTCTTCTTTTTTAATCAGCCAAAAAAACTGGAAAATACATGTCCATTCAAGAAAAACCTTAATATCCTCATAAAGTACATCTTACATGATTTCAACTAACACATACTTACATATACCTTAGTGTGAGCTCAGCTTCTTTATATATTTTTACATCTAACAAGCCTGTCATTCATGAACAATGATTCCTATTATAAAAACAGTAATTTCATGGGAGTCTAAGATGTCTGAATGGCTGTCATAACCTATAACCCCTCTCCCAAAGCACCCTCCATTCTGTATCAAGTGGTTTGCCTTTTCTATCTCAAGCAAATCTTGGGCCATGATATAGGTACTCTCCAGAGCCCAAGGTACCTCTTTGTGACCTGATACTTAGAAAACCATGGTTCCATAAGATGCGTGGAGCCCCATATGGGGAGTTTGGGAAATTCTTTCTATCAGGGTTTAAGCAATTCATTTATTTCCCTGATTAGTTTCTTCAAAGAACATAGCAAGTCTGGATAGACATCGTCTAAAGTACGTCCGTTGCCCATACACTTCCTCATTGGTTGCATGCTACATAAACCATCATGTCCAAGCCATCATCATTTTTCTGTTGGGCTAAGGTCACAATCTCCTTACCCAGTTCCTCTCTGGGTCTCTCCAAATCCATTTTCAAACAGCCATCAGGATGTCCATTTTTTTTTATCGCGTGCAAGATTGCGTGTTTCGTCTGATTAAAATTCTTCTGAAATTTTTAGTACTAAATAAATTAAAAACAAAACCTTGTGATGAGATACACTTTGCCTGAATCTTTGTACCCCCCCCCACACACACTGTATTTCATCTACGCTGATCTCTGTGCCGTTTGGCATGCAAGCTGGAATCCCTCCTGCACCTAGACCTTTGTACACTCTGCTCCATCTCTCAAGGCCAATCCTCTTCCCCTGCTTCCTGTGTCGTCCCAATAGTGCCTTCACCTTTGTCTCCCTTCCGGATTCAGCTCATGTTTGTTTCGTCTTCAAAGTGTTTTCCCTATGCAGCAGTATTTCTCAGTCACCGTGTTGCCTGTACCAAAAGTCACTAAGACTCCTCCAAGGACGTTTCAACCCTGAGAAGCGTGACCTTTGCGTGAGAACCGAGCAGGCAAAACAGAAACTCTCTGAAAGCAATTCCAGTTGCAACCGCATTGCCGAGTCAAGGGTCTGATGAATCCCACCACGGTCTCTCTTCGTTCATGTCCCTTTCCCCATGCGTCATTTCCATCATCCACCTGTCACAGTCACGGTGCATGCTTCTTCGATTTGAGCGATAATTCTACGAAAGAGGTGGGATTTCATACCATTCGCTGTGGTGACCCCCAACTCCTAACTACTAGTGGGCCTGTAAACGGAGTGAAGGTTTCCAAATCAAGAGACTGGCAGGCAGAGCGACGGATCTGAAAAACAGCACAGAGATGCCGTCACGTGGAGGATACACGGGTAGGGAGTGAACGTGAGTGTGATAATTTTTTTTATAAGACAGAGAAGACGAATCTTAAGGATAGAAGAGACATGAGCATAAATCGCGGATCACAAAATTTCCTTTTAGGCCATTAATGTCTATGAGTGGATCTGAAAGCTCCTATGTGACCCCTAAGATGCGTCAGTCATCTCGGTCTCGGGAAACATCCTGCCTGCTTTGCTGACATACTGAAACTGGCTATTTCCCCCTTGTGTGTTAGCACAGTGAAGCCTTACCTCGGACCGGATGCTCCCTCTTTTCTTTGTTTTTGTTTTTTATTAGCTCTCTGAGCATTTTATACAACTTGTTTTAGCTGTGTCTACTCTTCCCTCAACACTTTTTGGATTCCCTTTTGGACACAGCCACCTTCATAGCTTTGCGGTTTTTGTCTTTCTAGACAAATTAGTGCCTGAACATTCTTAGATGTGTGTTCTTCCACGGGGGAGTGCTTTATGCGCCAAGTTTTCTTAGCGAAAACTGTCTCTTCCTCTCCCAGAAGCTAACAATTGCTAAGAGCTCCACGTGAGGGATCGAGTCTTGTGCCCAACTCTGCTCTCCATGTTGGAATTTGGCAGAGGGTTTATTCATATTATCCCAAGCACTATGTACAGGGGTCCCTACTGTGTCAGGAAGAAACTCTTTCTTTGTGTGGTGACTCAACCATTAAAGCTAGGCTTTATAGATATAGTTATAGAGATATAAAATTTATTATTTTATATTGAATTATCTTCATTAAATAATATTCTGATGGACCAGCAAGATGCCAGTGGGTAAGGGTGCTTTCTGTAAAAGCAGACAACTGAGTTCCTTCCTGAAGCTCACAGAATAGAAGGGCAGAACCAAGTGCCAAGAGTTACCCTTTGACTTTTACATGCGTGTGGCACACACACACACACACACACACACACACACACACAGAGGGAAGGGAGGAAGGGAGGGAGGTAGGGAGGGAGAAAGAGAAAGGATGGATTAATGAATAACTTTAAAATTTGTGAAGAATATTATAGAGTTTAGCATTATCTTGACAATCCTAGAGTTGTATACATAAAGTGTTTTAGTCTCTTTTTATCTTTTTTATTTAAATTAGAAACAAGCTTGCTTCACATGTCAATCCCAGTTTCCTCTCCTTCCCCTCCTCCCCCACCCACCCACCAACCCCCAAGCCCTCCACCCAATCCCCTCTCCACTCCCCAGGGAGAGTGAGGCCCTTCATGGGAGATATCCAGAGTCTGTCATTTCATCCAGGGCAGGGCCTGGGCCCTCCCCCATGTGTCCAGGCTGAGAGAGCAACCCTCATTGTGGGATGGGCACCCAAAGTCCATTTGTATGCCAGGGATAAATACTGATCTACTACCCAAGGCCCCGAAGATTGCCTAGGCCTCCTCACTGATACCCACATTCAGGGGGTCTGGATCAGTCCCATGCTGGCCTCTCAACCATCAGTCTGGGGTCCATGAGCTCCCCCTTGTTCAGGTCAGCTGTTTCTGTAGGTTTCACCAGCCCAATCTTGACCCCTCTGCTCATGACTCCTCCCTCTCTGTCACTGGGTACCAGGAGTTCAGTTCAGTGTTTAGCAGTGGGTGCCTGCCTCTGCTTCCATCAACCACTGGATGAAGGTTCTAGAATGGCATATATGGTAGTTGTCAAACTTATCATCAGGGAGGGGCATTTAAGGTAGCCTTTCCACTATTGCTTAGATTGCCACTTGGAGTTATCCTTGTAGATCTCTGGAAATCTCACTAGTGCCAGATCTCTCCTCAAACCTATAATGGCTCCCTCTATTATGGTATCTCTTATCCTTCTCTCCTCTATTCTTTCCCTGATTTAACCTCCTTGCTCCCCCATGTCCCCCTCTCCTCTCGTCTTCTCCCCCTCTCTTTCTCCCATCTCCCTCTCTCCTCTCCCCCTGCTTCCAATCCACTCAGGAGATCCTGTCCCATTCCCCTTCTCTGGGCTACCATGCATATCTCTCTTAGAGTCCTGTTTCCCAGACTCTCTGGCAATGGGCTTGTAGGCTGGCACACCCCGATCCATGTGTTTTAGTCTCTTTTATCACCTTGATATGCTTAAGAAATCTTGAAACACAGGAAACAGGATTTTCAAGGTTCTTGTAGCCACTTCTCTTTAATCTGTAGGAGTTATGATTTAATTGGCCAGAGATGTTGCTAGGATATTAGATCAGTTTGTTTCTTTCATTTGTCTCTTTTTGGTTCCTGACTGGTTCTAATATATGCCTCATGTTAAAATACATAAAAGTTTAGCAGGAGAAATTTTAAATGACTCAAAATATCTACCTATTTTTAGGAATGATCTTTCAGTCAGCCTTGGCTTTTCTACTTGATCTGTCTCCAGTTAATTTCCCTTGCTTCATTCCAACTGTATTTGCCAATACTCGGCAAATTCAAAATTATAAGTTTCCGTTTAATGGGCCCTCCATTTTTCTAATCGTTCTGTAGTACTCCTGTGTGAATACTAGAGTCGGAAGGGCTCCTTAAAAATAGTCTTATCAAGTCCTCCTTCATTTGCTAGCAAAAGATTTGAGACAGGGAAGTGTCTGGAGTTAAAAAGAAACAAATGGCACCACAAAGCAAGACATCTTGGCATTCTGAGCTCACTGAAGGAGACAGGGAAGGCCTCGGGAAGACATTCTGTCTCATCTTCTCTCTTTCCATGTTTCTCCACAAAAGGCATCAAAGAAATCAGAACTTCTCATTCTCAAAGTTGTTCATAGATATTACAACCCTTGTCCCCCAAAGCATGGCAAAACCTAAAACAGTCCAGAGCTCTCCTATCCCATGATCCGGGAAAAGGCCTGCCACACAGAAAAATGAAAATGAATCTGAGAAGAAGCCTCGGTGCATTTCTCTCCTCACAATTTGGCTCTGCCTTCTACATTACTGCCAATTCCTCATTAAACCTAAAGACCAAAATTAGTTTTCCCTGAAATGTAGTGTCTCCATTTCTGAAAGTTTTCATGATGTAAATTGTCATAGAATACGTAAATATGCATATATATGTGTGTGTATGTATGTGTAACTAACATGTACATAGTAAGACACCATCTGGCTAACATCATATACTGTGGCTCATTAATACTGGCCAAGAGCGCTGCTCCTCACAAATATCCTCACTGCACTTGAGTTTTCCCCTTAGGACACATCATAACTCTTTGTACTCAGGAATATTAGTAGGCAATTGAGCTCTATGCTTGCATTCAGGATAGGAAAGTCAGGGGCACATCTGCATAACCCTTGCACTCAGAATATGCTTACTAAAGATGTCTATAAAAAGAAACACACATTAAACAAAGTCATGTCCTAATTAGATGACAAAAATATAAATGAAGCCTTTGCAGAAACAGAGCCCATCCTTAGGAAGCAGAAATAGTTCAGTGCTGGGTAATTCTGAGCTAAAAGCAACACAGTGACATATAAATAACAAAAATTGACCGTATTGGAGAGTCAATCCAAAGCTTAAGTCAAGCTCAAACAATGAGGACTTGGAAGCAAAGTAAGATTGAAGGAGCCATATGTTGCTAAAGACAAGAGTCTTGGTGAACACTGGGGGACTTTTCATGCTCAAGATTATGATATTTACTTTTATACCTGTAATGTACTTCCTAATATACATATATGTGTGCATATACATATATATATATGATAGATGATAGGTAGAGATTATATAGAACATATATATTTATTTATATATATGTACACTCATACATGCATACACAGGGGGATTAAACTACATATCTACCTAAACAAAACCCAGCTAGTTTACTTTCATTTTACAAAGGATATGAGTAAGAAATCTAAAAGTGCATAATGTTTTCTACCAGTAGATATCTAGACATTCTGCCAGATAGTTATCACCAAGGCAGCATGAGTGTCAAAGTCAGTATCCATGTCTGTGACTGAACAGGTTCTGCATGCAAGCTTGTGACATTTTGCTTTCTGATATTTTGCCAGACATCCATGTACTTTGTCTACATTAGATAGTTTTGAATATTCATTTTATCCTAAACACAAATTGTTTATAATTTTCAGTCTGATGACTAATCATGTTAGATGCGGTCACTAAAAGTCTGCTCTACCAGGTTCTTAGAGAAGTCCTAGAGATACACAGGGAAAGAGCACATCCACACCTAAGCCCAGAGCCACCACAGGTCAAGGAAGACAGTGTCAGTCAGAGCCACCACAGGTCAAGGAAGACAGTGTCAGTCAGAGCCACCACAGGTCAAGGGAGGCAGTGTCAGTCAGAGCCACCACAGGTCAAGGGAGACAGTGTCAGTCAGAGCCACCACAGGTCAAGGGAGACAGTGTCAGAGCCATCACAGGACAAGGGAGACAGTGTCAGTCAGAGCCACCACAGGTCAAGGGAGACAGTGTCAGTCAGAGCCACCACAGGTCAAGGGAGACAGTGTCAGAGCCATCACAGGACAAGGGAGACAGTGTCATTCAGAGCCATCACAGGACAAGGGAGACAGTGTCAGTCAGAGCCACCACAGGTCAAGGAAGACAGTGTCAGTCAGAGCCACCACAGGTCAAGGGAGACAGTGTCAGTCAGAGCCACCACAGGTCAAGGGAGACAGTGTCAGAGCCATCACAGGACAAGGGAGACAGTGTCAGTCAGAGCCACCATAGGTCAAGGAAGACAGTGTCAGTCAGAGCCACCACAGGTCAAAGGAGACAGTGTCAGTCAGAGCCATCACAGGTCAAGGGAGACAGTGTCAGTCAGAGCCACCATAGGTCAAGGGAGGCAGTGTCAGTCAGAGCCACCACAGGTCAAGGGAGACAGTGTCAGTCAGAGCCACCATAGGTCAAGGGAGACAGTGTCAGTCAGAGCCACCACAGGTCAAGGGAGACATGTCAGTCAGAGGGAAGCTGAGCCTCCCCCGAGTTATGCGAATTTTCTACTCTGCTTTCTTTTGAACTAGTATGTAAGGTGTTACTGATGTGCAAGGATTCTCCAAAACCTCCATCTCATAGATTCATTCAGAATCTTCTGGAACTTCCCATCATCAGAATCATCTGAACCCATAATGATCATATTTCCCTTCATCCATACATGAATACCGAAGATGTGTTTCTCTTGTGAACTCTCATAATACCAAATGGGGATAAAAATTATGTAGATAATTTAGAGACTGAAAGAGATAGCATTCTTGGAAGAAAAAAAAACAGGTTCAAAGACCTAGAAGCACGAACACAGTGTTTTAGAAGAATTGAAACAAGCTAACAGCAGTAAACATACCTACTGCTCCGTGCAGCAGACTCTGTTCTAAGTTCCCTTCCTGTTATCACATGTAACCTGCACACCAAGAATGGTCCCAGATTTTTCCTCAAAGAGCAAATGAAGAGCACTGAGTCATGGAAAGTCTAAGTCATGCAAGAGGAATGGAAAGAAAACCCACAATCCACAGCTGAGCTGTCCGTCTCCCCATCATGGACTCTGACCATGCCCCTGACCAGGACTCCTTCATCTCCTGACATGGATCTTAGAAGGGAGTAGGGTTAGGGGTGCCAGATCCTGTAATGGCTCTGCATGTAACCTCAAGCTTCTTTCCTATTGTAAGAACAAGAACCAAAGAAAGACTTAAACTCTACAAGTGACAAGAGTACATTATTACTTTAAAAAGAGCTAATTCCTGAGAAGGAAATAGGATGGGGGAAAGTTAAAGATGGGTTGCGGGGGTGGGGGTGGGGGGAGGGCTTGGATGAAATATTTCTCTCTTAGTCATTTTGCCTAGACATCTAAGAGAAATTCAAATTGCTCCATGAAATGTTAAAAATAGAATCTTCAAACCACATGAGCTTTAAGCAAATCCGTTACAGAACGACCATGTTGCCACTCCTTGAACATGGTCACTTAGGAGAGCAAAGATAAGGAACTGTCATGTGGGAGTCTAAGGGAAGATTAGAGATGTTTGGGGGGGAAGCTTTTGGGTCACAGGAACCTCCAGGCCAAGAAGCACATCAGTGATCCATAGAGGACAATGTCAGCCATGACAGAGGGAAAAGATAAAGGGACATCACACGGTGAAGCTGCTGTAGTGTTAAGTTACCCTTACGACTGGACAGCCCACATGACTCAGTCTGTGTGGGGGAGAACTGAAAACTGTGATTACATTATTGTCTAAGCTGGTCCAGAATGTGTTCTGAAGGCCACACACACACACACACACACACAGCAAGAGGTCACGTGGATTAAGACTCAGTCAAGGAAATGTTTAGTTTCTGGGACTCGGTATACAACCGTTGAGCACAGAGCCCAAGTTTAGCAAAAGCATGAAATTGTAATTTATTGAAATTGTTTCAAAAGATGTATTTTTTTATTTCGAATCCACAAAGAATTATCCACAAGTTCTCCAAACGTTGTTAGTGATGCCAAGGGTTTAGAACCCACAGTGAAGCCTTTTATTTGCGGGGGGGAGGGGGATGTTGGATACCATAAGCATGCTTGTAAGCCATCAGTTGCCTCTAGTCCATTTTCCTGCTAAAGGCTGCAAGCCGGATATTGTTACTGAGCCTTCAGCCTGGTGGCTAGAATTTGTACTACTGAAGTGAGGACATGTTTGTCTGTGGCATCCAAGAAAACACAGAAGGATACTGGTTAACTTTTGAAGACTGTCATTCCTGTGACATGAGGACATGCTCAGGATCTAGGACGGAGCTCTCTTTAAGGGCCTTGCTGAGATAAGAAGACTTTCAGCTCCTCCTTAGTCCAGAGCCGTCATGTTCCTAGAGCTCCGTTGCCAGTTCTGTCTGGTAGGATTCTTGTATGTATATTCCTCAAAGGATTCTTGTATATTCCTCAATAGCTTCTTAACCAAAAGTCCCCCACCCCCAAAAATGTCTGAACTCAGGGTCACACCTCAGAAGTGCATTACTTTGGCTTTTAGCCTGTTTTATATCTCATGGAATTTCCCACACAGAGAATACAGTGTCCAGGACAAAGAGACCTAGAGCATCGTCTCACTTAAAACACAGTGTTTGGACAAAAGCAACATCTACCCACTTAGCAAATATGTCTTTCCAGGGCAACATATGAGAAATGACTCTAAACAATGTAAAAGTGTACATTTCTTTATATGTTATACATGTGCACATTTTTATTTTAAAGTTCATTTTAAGTATATTTCTACATGGCTTTTCAGCTATTCTGCACAAATTAAACCCAGCTAGTTTTAAATCTATTTTTAATCACTATTCTAGCCCTCTTAGGAATTTGCTGTCGCATAAAATAGATTTTTGTTGACTTTTCCTTCTTCCCTGGACCTAAACCTATAAAGGATTTTTCAAGGTTTATTCTGTTTAAAAATGATGTGTCTGTGTGTGGTTACGTACAGGTACCTACAGAAACCAAAGGGATGGGCCCTGGAATTATCAGCAGTTGTGAGTCACCCAACATAGGTGGTCACTGAAACCCAGGCCTTTGAAAGAGTCATGTCTCGTGCCCCAACCTATGAAGCTTTTGGCTTTTAATTTATATTTTATGCCACTAGTTAGCTATTCAGTAGAGGAACATGCAACGCACACACACACACACACACACACACACACACACACACACACACACATGCACGCAAAATAGTTACAAGGCACATAGACCTGTGTGCTTTCTCACAGAATGGAGTATAAGAAGATCAAGAAGGTAAAACTGCTATTTTCTGGAAAACTCATTAAAAACTTTGAACAGTGCAAGTGCTTTTTTTTTCAGCTACTAAATGGAATTTATTTCTTTTTGAGAATTGTTTTTGCTGTGAAAGCAGAAAATAAACCCAGTGGAAAAAGGAACCAGGAATGTGAGTAGACAATTCACAGTGGAAAAAAAAATGCCTTTAAAGGTGGAAATATGTTCAGTTTTTGTGACAATAAAATAGACTAAAAGTAAGGCCTTGTTTTCAGAAGTTAATCTTGCAAGGTTTAAACTGGCTTTTACAGTAATTTCTGAAGAAATAAGAAAATAAAACACATATATGTTAGCTGTGCTATAAATTAGTTTAAATTTGAAGCAAGTAGGTCATTTTCTAACAGTCACAGGGCTCCTTATCTTCTTTATCACCCTCTTGTCAAGGGCAAAGTTTAAAAAGTGTTCCCTCACCATCTGTAGCTGCATTTTCAATTTATCTGTTGTTTCCTCTACCGTGGTAAATTGTTTTTGCTTATTTTTAATTAAGCTGTGTTTACACGTTCAAGTCTCTATTTTGGTCATTGCCATAGTTTCCGACTGTGAATGAAAACTATAAAGCAGTGATTCTCAATCTGTGGGTCTTGACTCCTTGGGGGAGGGTGGGGGTCAAATGATTCTAGGGGTTGCCTAGAATCATTGGAAAACACGTATTTACATTACCATTCTTAGCAGCAGCAAAATGACAGTTATGGAGTAGTAATGAAAATAATTTACAGCTGGGGGGGTCACCGCAACGTGAGGAACTGCACTAAAGGGGTCTCAAGCTAACGCTGAAGGTTGAGAACCCACTCATCTAAAGGGCTTCCTTTTTTTATTCCGTTACATAAAGCAGCAGCAGAAACGCAACTCACTACTCTCTTAGAAAAAAACAGTCTCTACTCACACTGGCTTTAGGAGCAGCATGCTCAGTAGCTCAGCCAGTTCCTCCGGTAGACTCCGAGTCTCGTGACTTTGAACTCCGGTACCAGACACACAAAATGTGTTTCTAATAATGATTCAGCTTGCAGGGCAGCGAGGTTTCAACCACACAGAAACCCACTTGAACTTAGCTGCAGGGAAGAGCTGAGACTGAAGAGCAAGCCAGAAGCTTGGTGCCCGTGGACGCTGTCATTCCTGTGTGGGCAGCCCCTCTCGGTGTTACTACGGTTCGAGGCACTCCTTTGCCCAACATGAATTCCTGTTGGAAATTTAGAGTTTAACGTTATAATTCTTCATTAAAGCTTGCACAAACCTCTTCACCTTTTCTCTCAATTACATTCTTTGAAAAAGACTCATTCCTTCCTACACTCTTTTATTTCTCTTTGAAATTTAATGGCTGAGACACTCAACGTTTCAAAATTGTTCCTTTATTTTGCTCATGTTATTTTGCTAATGGCCTCAGACTCGCTTTTCCTTTCATGACATTTGCTTAGAATAAGTCTTTATTCTCCTATAAGCATATATGCATTATATATATATACATATATATATATATACTGAAAACCTGAAGTCTTAAAAATTTTATTAAGAAAGAAATCAGGACATAGTTTGCTTCATGTAAAGGTCGTAGCTCTTCTAGCTTCCTTGCAGAAAGCCATCAGAAGATTAATTAAATAGCTTGTTAAATTCTAGTTGCTTATATTTTGTGTTGCTTAGTAAAATGATAATATTTGATATTTCTGTCACAGTTACTGATAGATTCCCAAGCAGTCAACTGCTGCAAATCAAAAACAAAGTTCCAAGTGTCTCCAAGTATATCCCAGAAATATGTGTTAACATGAAAAATATTTCTGTAGTTTTTACTTAAATATATGCTGAGTTTTGGAATGCAAAATACAGAAGGTTTAGTTTGTGATAATTATGCCTTCAAAGCTTTGTTTTAGGACTCATGGTCTAGAGTCCAATAAGGAAGGTAGCATCCCATTTTTAAATGTGCACAGTGATGTTTGTAAGTCCTTTATGTTGTTAGAAAAAACAGTCTTCCATGTGTCCACATTGGAATATGTCTCCCTCGGGGTGCCAATAATGCAAGGCTTTCTCAGTGCAGACCAATTTTCCAGTGTGAAACAGGTGAAGGAAACATCTCCCACCAGGAGAGTGAGCAAACCTGTTTACCACCTTCTACAGAAAGTGTGGCTCTTCAAGTCCAAGGCCCTTCCTCTGATCCCAAGACCCTTCCTCTCATCCCTAGACTCTTCCTCTGATCCCAAGACCCTTCATCTCATCCCAAGACCCTTCCTCTCATCCCACGACCCTTCCTCTCATCCCAAGACCCTTCATCTCATCCCAAGACCCTTCATCTCATCCCAAGACCCTTCATCTCATCCCTAGACCCTTCCTCTGATCCCAAGACCCTTCATCTCATCCCTAGACCCTTCCTCTCATCCCACATCCCTCCCTTCCTCTCATCCCAAGACCCTTCCTCTCATCCCTAGACCCTTCCTCTCATCCCACATCCCTCCCTTCCTCTCATCCCAAGACCCTTCCTCTCATCCCTAGACCCTTCCTCTCATCCCACATCCCTCCCTTCCTCTCATCCCTAGACCCTTCCTCTCATCCCACATCCCTCCCTTCCCCTCATCCCAAGGCCCTTCCTCTGCACTCAAACTCCCTATGCACACAGCGCCTGGATCCTCTGAGTGGTGGCCTCCCTTCAACAGGCCTTGGGAACCAACTGAAGCTCATTATACTTGCCACTTACTGTGCCACCAGTAAAATGGCTTTGTCTCTGTCCCAGGATTCGCCTATATTCAGCCAACATTTGTGAGACAGTAACAATGTTGTTTTTAACCTTATAATAAGAAAACCCAACCAGAGAGAGAGAAGCAGAAACAGAAATACTGAGATTTAATCTCAGAATAATTCTAAGGTAAATATTCCAACTATTTTTCATACGGAAAGAATCTAAGGCACAGGCTGAACAGCTGTCTCAGGGAGTAACAGCCCTAGCTGCTCTCACAGAGGACCGATATTCAGATCCTGGTACCCACATGAGGTGCCTCTCAATTGCTTGTTAATCCAGTTCCAGGGGACCTGACACTCTCTTCTGGCCTCCACAGGCATCTGCACACACATGGCACACATACACACAGGCACTCACAAGTGCACATAAACTAAAACAGAGTATTTTTTAAAAAAGAAAGAAACCAAAACAAGGAAAAGAGTTTTGTCACACCATCTGTTAAAGACAAGAGTGTGGACTGGAGCCCAGGCAGAACCCACCTAAGTTCATGATCTTAGCTACTATACTTTGTCACTGCCTTAGGAGATGAAAACTTTCACTTTCTCTGTATTTTAAAAGACTTTCAGCTCCTTTGTGGGTGCAACATGTATGAGTGTTTTGTCAACTTGTAGGTACGTGTACTGGTTATGTGCCTGATACCCTCAGAAGTCAGAAGAGGGCACTGGATCCCCCAAACTAGTCACGGGTGGTTCTAAGCAGCCATGCAAATGTTGGGAACCAAACCCATGTCCTCTGAAGGAGCAGCAAGAGCCCTTAAGCTGTTTTCCATCTCTCCAGACCCAGTTTTGCTCTTCCTTAGAAGCAAAGTCCAAGCCAACTTCACCACGGAGCACAGACAAAAGTAGAACCTCATTCTCCCATGGTTTTCCCGTAGAATCATGATGATGTAGATTATCCCATGCTATCATTTCTTAAAGTATGATCTGAGTATATGAAAATGTTCATACTCCCCTGAATAATGTGTCTTGAATACGTCTGTTAGGGACTATTCCAATAATGCTTTCGTTGTTTAAAATATTTCAGTGTTTATCCCAATAGTCAAACCCCTTGACCTAGAAAACTGGTTTGCTCCTATTATCCTTTCTCCTTGCTTTCTCAAGCAAGCAAACAGCCTTTACCAGCCAGCCTAGTAAGAAAAGGTGGAAAACATTACATTTCAGAGACTTAAAACAATAATAATATACACACCACCTCCTGAAGTTGCAGCCCGTACTAATGACAAACACCTCTTCAGTAACCAAAAGAGCAGTGATGGTTTTCATTGGGGAAAGACTTCATCAGTGTCCCTGACATTTCTCCCTCGTCAGCAGGGCTAAATTGACCAGTGCTGTATAGCTCCTCTCTGTGTGGAGTGTGTGTGTGTCTGTGTGTGTGTGTGTGTGTGTGTGTGTGTGTCTGTGTGTGTGTGTGGCCACTGCCACTATCAAGCACGTCTTCGGATGGAAATCTAGCTAGAGCACATGTGTATGAATAATCCTAGCCACTGCCTTTCTGGGATGACTGTGGGGAGATGACATGCTTCTACTGTACTCAGTTTCAGTTTGTGGACCCCTGTCCTTGCGGCTATTAAAAATAGTCTCCATCTCTCCCTAGCCCAAAGGAGCAACAAGCTGACAAAACCATAGTAACAGCTTACTGTGTTTTCCACAAGATGCTACCAAACAAAATCTAGCAAACCTGCCTCTGCTTCTGAATTCCCCAAACAAGGTGTCAGTTTTGTTATTTCTTTTAACTGATTTAAGCAATTACAGAAATCCCCGAAGGGTGATTTTGCTATAATTATTGCATCATAGATTCTCCAGATTATTAATACAAAAGCTTCTGGTAAAAAAAAAAAATAGAAATGGTCTTTCAAAGCGTCCTAGGAAACTAGGATTTTCTGCCTTTTTTACTTCCACCTGCTTTTGTTGGGAGCGAGCCCTGGTACCCTCTGCCCTCACACTGGTTAGCAACTTCTGCCTTGTTCTTTCTGCGGTCTCCCTGTTTTATCAGCCTCCCCCAGCGCTCCGTCTCCTCACTAGGATGCAAGCTCCACCAGACCAGAGTTCCTGCCTTCCTGCGTAGACTGTTCCTCATCGGAGCAGGTGTGTGGGTCGCCAGTATTCACTGTTGCGTGGGTGGTTTACTTACTTTGTAGTGTGCCTTGGTTAGCGTAAGTTGAATGTACCATGTGAGAGGAGAGCTGTAACCTTACACCAGGAGCACGTGACTGATACCCTTGACTTTCTACGTATATTTCATAATGCTCACTATGGCCTCTGAATGGAACAGTGCTCCCCAAAACAGGAATTTTGCTCTGGGGAAAGGAAAGAAAACACGTGGTTTGCCAGCAAACATCTGGAATTGAGGTATGCGCCAGCCATCCAAGAGGTTGCGAGAACTCGGAACCATCGACATGGAAGATTTGCAACTCCTGAGACACGGTTTGGTGCACAGATTCATCTATCTCACTCTCTCTCTCCTACATGCATCTGAAACAGATTGTGGTCGGCACATTATGTGATCAAACCCTAACGCTTTGCAACCTCAGAACTGGCTGAGACCGAGCACCTGTCTGGACCACAGCGCGACGCCGCAGTGTCTGCTTGGCTCCTCAGATCTTCAAAGGCTGAAGTTTGGGGCCCAAGCACTTTTTGAAATTTAAAAAATCTCATAAATGTTGCTGTTAGTTTTAAAACAAGCTCATAGACCTCTGTAAACAGTAAAAACTGAAGAGATAAATCAGATCAATGCCCAGAAAAACAAAACAAAACAAAACAAAACAAAAAAACCCCCCACTTAACCACTACAGGAAGGAAAGTTGATCACTCGACAAAAGACCAAAAAAAAAAAAATCTAGACATGGCACTAGTTCAATCTATACCAAAAAAAAAAAAAAAAAGTATACATCCTTAACAAATGAATAAATTCTCACCCAAATGTGCATGTTAATTAGAAACATAGGGTGAGCCAAGGGAGCTAGACGCATAACTTTCAAGGGAAAATTCTGACCTGAGCCTCTGGTGCAGCCCCGGATGTGCATCGGGAGATGCGTTAGTGCAGAAACAAGCCTCACCTCCCTGCTTCATTGTCTGAGCTGCGGAGTCTGCAGGGGTGCGGGAGTGAAGAGTGGATCCCCACAGTCATGATGGTTCTTTATTCCAGCGCACGGTTAGAACAAACACCCTCGGCTGTTTCTCTTAGTAAGACAGATGCTGTGTTGATCCCAATAAGCTGGCTTCGTTGTAATTTTAGCTATCTCTATAGTTAGATTGTCAAATGCCTCCCGGTGTCCACTGAACCATCGCGAGGCTCAGCAGTGGCCCGGTGCCCTCGAGTTACCAACTTCCCTTTGCCAATGGTTTACTGGAGTCCTTTCTGTTTGTTTATTTCCTTCTCCTTGTGAAGCCACCCTACGGGACATATGGACTTGTAACAAGGCTCAGCTACTCCTCGAAGCATAGCCATCCTCCGTTTGCCTAGCATGGATAAGCCACTTAAACTCAGTTGTGTCACCAAGGATCCAGACATTCTGTGCCTGTCTGCAAAGATGTTTTTGGCTAAATGTCAGCAGCAGTTACAAACATTAAGCGCAAGCAAAATCTCATGAGGAAATTGCAATGGATCTTTCCTGAGATTAAGGACAGAAGCTTTTTTTCTGGTGCTTCATTGGCCCTAGGTACATGATTTTCCAGGAGTAGTTACATGGTCCATAGTATATTCATTTCCTAGAGAAAACAATATCCCTGTAGAATTTGTTAATAGCATCATATCACTTAGCTTTCTCTCACGTAGTTCTACTGTTTGCGAAAGATAATCTGCATGAAAGAGGGAAAAAGAAATAGTAGAAAAGCTATCATCATTTTGTATTATGTTACCCATGTTATTTATATAAAAGTTAATTCTAGCAAAGTAGCACCATGGATAGCTGGATTTCAAAGATGGTTACATTGTTTTAAAAAAAAATAGCCTTTCATCTCTGAAACTTGTAATTCTGACTGGTTGCCTTGGGTAGTGATGTGCCCAGGGAAAGCTGTCTAAATGGGCACTGGCATTTTCTAAAATGTCTACAGTTTCCTGAATTTATCAGGACATAAGGATTTGGTTGGAATCTCCACATGCTCAGGGCGATGAAAATTAAGCTAAGGGTCCTTGGATGACTTACTAAAAACAAAAGCAATACATGAAATTATTTACACACAAACAAAAACTGAGACGCTCATCAATATGAGGCTTAAAATACGTTCTAACATGAGTTGGTGGAGTATGAAGGACTCCTCCAAGGCGTGTGTTGGCTTTGCCATTGTAGGACAACGCAGTGGCGGGCCCTTCCGAGCTGATGCTGTCATAAGGGGATCGATGTCTACCAGCCAACAAGGGTTCCAGTGCAGAGAATGGGCTCAGGCCAGTTTCTCCACCTCGCATGCGTGCGCTTGCCCTTTTCATGCTGTGACGTAACAACCAAGCTGTCCCCAGACATGGACCTCACTCTCGGGCTTCCCAGCCTGCCCGCTGCTTATCATTCCCCCGGTGTAAGACAGTCTAACCGGAAAACACAACGAATAAATTCAGAAAGGCAGAAACAGATGGGATCCAAAGGCCAAACGTAAATGAAAGTACAAACAGGCATAAACTAACCTCACCTTCCATGATAAGTAATATGCAACTCTGAAATCTGGAAGGATCTAAATCTCCAATATGCCCTCGCGGTGCTAGGTTGTATTTCGTGGGCACACTGTGAATGCGAGAGAATTCGTGGGAAGAAATTGCCTGCAAAGACAGATTGGCTGACTGGAGACCGCAGTGCTGTGCAGAGACTGAAATGCTGCGGGTCCCCAGGCTAATGACCTTATCTTAAGGACTATCTCCCTGAACAGCCCTTCCTTGCCAACCTTGCCAACCTTGGTATCAGAGCCAACACCCCGTCATTTTTAGATAAAACCTTTGGAAGCTGTCAGCTTAGCAAAGCCCTACCTTCCACCAACCCAGAAGCTGAGAGCCGGTGGCATCTGATGGACACGATAGGAAAGTTGCTCTCATCTTGCCAAATCATTTTCAGTTTGCCTCGGTTTATGATTTCTTTGTTCTGTAAACCATAATACTTCATGAAGCCACTCCTGCTCTGCTATATGGAATTTGTGGTAACCTAGATCTGTGTTCCTGGGATACGGCCACTCAAAATGACTCCAGGATAACCTGTCTCGCTTGCGCTTTAAGACGAGAGCTGTGGTTTTGGTGCTGACAATACTTGATTGCAATGTCCTCCAGGCTAGGTGTGAAAGACCCACGGTACTCAGGGAAGAACGCTGTGTTTAGACTGGAGTCCAATCCCTAAGATCTCTCACAGTTTGTGTGTGAGGGTTTCAAAGAAGGAACGCGCTCGAAGTGTGAAATATTCTGGCCCACAGCTAAGGTACCCCAAACGTAAATGTTAAAAAAAAACACGTGAAGGAGTGAAGGGAATGCAAGGTTGTAGTGTGTGCGTACCAGCACCAGTACGTCAGTTTTGCTTCGTCGAAACATAACACAAGTCACAAGTGTGACTTTAAATTTTGCACTGACTGGTTTTTATAAAAAGTGAAACTAAATAAGGGAGTCAACCAACAACGTGCTGTATTTATCCAAAAGGTCTCCACCAGATTCTGTAGAAGCAGACTGAGACAGGGATGTGGGCACTGGTGTTTTACCAAAGGAAGCCAGCGGTGACGGCGGAAGGGTTGAGCTGGGGTCTGTCCACGGGCGAGAGCAGCGTCTTTCACTCTGCGACTCTTCCACGCAGGCACTTACTCATCCACTGCTATTGACCACTGAGACTAAGAGTATGACGTTTCGCTGGGTTCCCTTTGGCTAAGCACCATTCTCCAGAAGAGCCGTGATAAAAAAATCACATGAACACTCTTGGGGGCTGGGGTGCACATGCGCATGCCAGGTGTAGGGCTTCTGGCCAGGGAATGCAAGTGTGTTATCTTCATACCTAATAATTTTAAAAGTTCATTTTACCACTTGCAAACTTCAGTGAGTGTGTGTGTGTGTGTGTGTGTGTGTGTGTGTATACAGTGATTAAGATGAGAGTTTCTAGCAATTTCTTTGACTTATTAGTGTTTACTACTGGATTGTAGTAAACACTGCAGCTATGAGTGGCATCTGGATTTGAAATGCGCTTTAAATTGAGCTTTACTCTTATAACCAGTTTCAAAGCTTAGTACAGAAAGTACATCTTATTAGGTATTTTACGTTTAATATTTATATAATAGTTGACTCAAGAGGAAGCAGGAAGAGAAAAGGTAACCCAAACAAGTGAGACAGATAGAAATGTAAGTAACATTATGGATATAAACCTTAAGACACTAAAATGGAGTCATTAACTGTTAGGTGATGAATACTGCGAGAATGGAGAGCATGCTCTTCACACAAGACCACAGCAGGGTGTTCAACTCGATTCCATTGGTCTACCTGTCTATGTTGGTGCCAATACCAAGCTGTTTGCAGGACTATAGCTCTCTCCCTGGAGAGTGGAGTGGGGATTGGGTAGGGGGGTGAGATTTGAAGGGGGCAGGGGAGGAAGAAAGGGAGAGGGAGCTGGGACTGACATGTGAAGCAAGCTTGTCTCTAATTTAAATTTTAAAAATAGATTTGAAAAACAGAAAGACCACAGCAGGTGCCTCGTGACTGCAGCAGATAACAAGCCAGCCTCCTAAGAGGCCACACAGATATGACCTCACACACTTATTGGATGAAGGCTGGTTTTGAGACACTAGGGCAAGGCAATACATTAGCAGCATTCCTAAACCACTAAGGAAACTTTCATAATAATGAGTCCAAACACAAGAAAGATATAAAATGTCCAAATATCCAAGGTCGTATGGGCTAAATAGTACAATTTTACAGTAAGTAATGCAAAGTAAAAACACTTTTGAAAGTGTGTCACAGAGCAATAGAATCAGTCATTTTGTCAATGGTATGCTGAACACTGCAAAGTAGACCATCTGCTAAACACTCTTAAAAAATCTGAAACTTCATCTTTTCACACATTGTATGGTCATAATAAAAGAACAAAAACAAATACTTCCAAGATTAATGTAAATTCATCAGAGGACTGAAAACAAACAAGCACTTTGATTTTTTTTTCTCTCCCTCTTTTTCCTGGCTGCCTTTCTTCTCCCCTGCCCCCTGTGCTCCCAATCTGCTCAGGAGATCTTGCCTCATTCCATCTTCTCTGGGGTACCATGCATATCTCTCTTAGGGTCCTTCCTGTTTCCCTGACTCTCTGGCAGTGGGATTGTAGCCTGGCACTCGCCTGATTCATTTCTAAAATCCATATATGAGTGAGTACATACCATGTTTGTCTTTTTGTGATTGTGTTACCTCACTCAGGATGGTTTCTTCTAGTGCCATCCATTTGCCTGCGAATTTCAAGATTCCATTGTTTTTTCCACTAAGTAGTACTCCATTGTGTAAATGTACCACACTTTCTCTGTCCACTCTTCAGTTGAGGGACATCTAGGCTGCTTCCAGGTTCCGGCTATTACAAATAATGCTGCTATGAACATAGTGGAACAGACAGATTTCCTTGTTGAATGAATTTGCATTTTTGGATATATGCCTAAGAGTGGAATTGCTGGATCTTGTGGTAGACTGATTCCCATTTTCCTGAGGAATCTCCATACTGATTACCTAAGTTACTGTACAAGTTGGCACTCCCACCAGTGGTGGGGGAGTGTTCCTCTTTCTCCACATCCTCTCCAGCATAAACTGTCATTGGTGTTTTTGATTTTAGCCATTCTGACAGGAGTAAGATGGTATCTCAGAGTTGTTTTGATTTGCATTTCCATCATTGCAAGGGATGTTAAGCACTTTCTTATGTGTCTCTCAGTCATTTTACTCTCCTCTACTGAGAATTCTCTATTTAGTGCTGTACATCACTTTTTAATTGAATCCTTTGGTGCTTTAGACTTGCTTCTTGAGTTCTTTGTAGATTTTGGAGATCAGCACTCTGTCAGACGTGGGTTTAGTGAATATCTTTTCCCATTCTGTAGGCTGCCTTTTTGTCTTGTTGACTGTATCCTTTGCCTTGCAGAAGCTTCTCAGCTTCAGCAGGTCCCATTTATTAATTGTCGATCTCAGTGTCGGTGCTACAGGTGTTATGTTCAGGATGCTGTCTCCTGCACCAATTCATTCAAGGGTACCTCTCACTTTCTCTTCTAACAGGCTCAGTGTGACTGGATTTATGTTGAGGTTTTTAATCCATTTGGACTTAAGTTTTGTGCATGGCGATAGACATGTATCTATCTGCAGTCTTCTACATGCCAGCATCCAGTTATGCCAGCACTACTTGTTGAAGATGCCTTCTTTTTTAGCTTCTTTGTCAACAACCAAGTGTTCATATGTGTGTGGGTTAATATCAGGGTTTTCAATTCGATTCCATTGGTCTACTTGTCTATTTTTGTAATACCAAGCTGTTTTCAGGACTATAGCTCTATAATAGAGCTTGAAGTCAGGGATGGTGATGACTCTGAATGTTGCCTTGTTGAATAGGGTTGTTTTGCCTATCCTGGGTCTTTTGTCTTTCCATAAAAAGTTGAGAATTGTTCTTAACAAGGTCTTGGAAGAATTGTGCTGGGATTTCAATGGGGATTGCATTGAATCTGTAGATTGTTTTTGTTGATCCTACCTATCCAAGAGCATGGGAGATCTCTCCATTTTCTGGTGTCTTCTTTAATTTTATACTTTAAAGACTCAAAGTTGTTACAATACAGGTATTTCTCTTGTTTGGTTAGTGTTATCCCAAGGTATTTTATGTTGTTTGTGGCAATTTTAAAGGGTGATGTTACTCTGATTTCTTTCTTAGCCCTTTTATCATCTGTATATAGAAGAGCTAATAATTTTCTTGAGTTGATCTTGTATCCTGCCATTTTGGTAGAGTTTTTGGGTCACTTATGTAAATTGTCATATCATCTGCAAATAGTGAAAGTTTGACTTCTTCCTTTCCAATTTGTATCCACTTGATCTCCTTTGGTTGTCTTATTGTTCTGGCTAGAACTTCAAGTACAATATTGAAGATGTATGTAAAGAGTGGGCAGCCTTTTCTTGTTCCTGATTTTAGAGGAATTGCTTTGAGTTTCTCTCCATTTACTTTGATATTGGCTGTTGGCTTGCTGTATATAGTTTTTATTATGTTTAGGCAGGTTCCTCTTATCCCTGGTCTCTTCAAGACCTTTATCATGAATGGGTGTTGGATTTTGTCAAAGGCTTTTTCAGCATCTAGTGAGATGATAATGTGATTTTTGTTTCTCAACTTGTTCATATGGTGGATTCAATTGATGGATTTTCATATGTTGAACCATCCCAGTATCCCTGGGATGAAATCTACTTGATCATGGTGGATGAGTTCTCTGATGTGTTCTTGGATCTGATTTGCCAGTATTTTATTGAGTATTTTTGCATCAATGTTTATGAGGGATATTGGTCTGAAGTTCTCTTTCTTAGTTGTGTCTTTGTGTGGCTTGGGTATCAAGGTTATTGAAGCCTGGTAAACAGAGTTTGGCAAAGACCCTTCTGCTTCTATTGCATGGAATACTTTGAGAAGAATTGATATAAGCTGATCTTTGAATTTCTGATAGAATTCTGCACTGAGGCCATCTGGACCTGGACTTTTTTTGGTTGGGAAACTTGTGATGACTGTTTCTATAGGCCTATTTAAATTGTTTATCTGATCTTGATTTAATTTTGGCAGGTGATATCTATCGAGAAAGTTGTCCATTTCCTTTAAATTTTCAAATTATGTGGAGTACAGGTTTTCAAAGTATGACCTGATGGTTCTCTGTATTTCCTCAGTGTCCGTTGTTATGTCCACCTTTTCATTTCTGATTTTGTTAAATTTGCATGTTCATCTGCTGTTTGGTGAGTTTGGATAAAGTTTTGTCTATCTTGTTGATTTTCTCAAAGAACCAACTCTTCATTACATTGATTCTTTGTATCGTTTTCCTTGTTTCTACTTTCTTGAGTTCAGCCCTCAATTTGATTATTTCCTGGCACCTACTCTTCAGGGGTGAGTTTGCTTCTTTTCATTCTAGAGCTTTCAGTTGTGCTGTTAATTCTCTAATGTGACTATTCTACATTTTCTTCATGTAGGCACTTAGTGCTATGAACTTTCCTCTTAACACTGCTTTCAATGTGTCCCATAAGTTTGGGCATGTTGTGTCTTCATTTTCATTGAATTCTAGGAAGTCCTCAATTTCTCTTCTTATTGTATTTCTTCTTTGACCCAGGAGTGGTGCAATTGTGGATTATTCAATTTCCATGAGTTTGTAGGGTTTCTGCAATTTGTGTTGTTGTTGAACTCTAACTTTAAAGCATGGTGAGCTGATAAGATACATTTTTTATATCTTTTGAAGTTTGCTATGTTGTCGGGTATGTATTCTATTTTTGAGAAGATTCCATGTGGTGCTGAGAAGAAGGTATATTCTTTTGTGTTTGGATGAAATGTTCTGTAGATGTCAGTCAAACACAATTGTGTCATAACTTCTATTAGTTCCTTTGTTTCTTTGTTAAGTTTCTGTCTGGTGTTCCTGTCTAGTGGTGAGAGTGGGGTGTTGAGGTCTCCCACTCTAAGTGTGTGAAGTTTTATGTGTGGTTTGAGTTTTAGTAATGTTTCTTTTATGAATGTGCATGCCTTTGTGTTTGGGGCATAGATGTTCAGAATTAAGACTTCATCTTGGTGGATTTCTCCTGTGATGAGTATGAAATGACCTCCTTCATCTCTTTTGATTGATTTCAGTTTAAAGTCTAGTTTGTTAGATATTAGGATTGCTACCCCTGCTTGTTTCTTGGGTACATTTGATTGAAAAATCTTTTACCAACCCTTAACTCTGAGGTAACATCTGTCTTTGAAGCTGAGGCGTGTTTCTTGTATGCAGCAGAAGGGTAGATTCTGTCTTTGAATCCATCCTGTTAGCCTGTGCCTTTTTATGGGTGAGTTAAGACCATTAATATTGAGGGATATTTGATTGCTCATTCTTGTTTGTTTTGGAATGCTTGTTGTTGGTGGAATTGTATGTGGATTTCCACCCCTTTTTTCTTTTGGCTGTTGGTAAAGTGGGATTATCTATTTCTTATGTTTTTCTGGCTGTAGTTAACTTCCTTGGATTTGAGTTTTCCTTCTCGAACTTTCTGTAGGGCTGGGTTAGTGGATATGTATTGTTTAAATCTGGTTTTGTCATGGAATATCTTGTTTTATCCATCTATATTGATCGAAAGCTTTGCTGGGTATAGTAGTCTGGGCTGGTCTCTTAGTGTTGATACAATATTTATCCAGGACCTTCTGGCTTTCAGAGTTTCCATGGAGAAGTCAGGTGTAATTCTAATAGGTTTAGCTTTATATGTTATTTGACCTTTTTCCTTAGCTGTTCTATGTATTCTTTCTTTATTCTGTATGCTTGTGGTCTTGATCATTATGTGGCAAGGGGACTTTTTTGTGGTCCACTTTATTTGTTGTTCTGTAAGCTTTTTGTACCTTCATTGGCATGTCTTTCTTTAGATTGGGAAAGTTTTCTTCTATGATTTTGTTGAATATGTTTTCCGTTCCTTTGAGGTGGTTTTCTTCACCTTCTTCTATACCTATTAATCTCAGGTTTGGTCTTTTCATGGTGTCCCATATTTCCTGGATATTTTGTGTTAGAGATTTGTTGGACTTAAGATTTTCTTTGGTCGATGAATCTGTTTCTCCTAGTGTGTCTTCAACACCTGAGATTATCTCTTGTGTTTTGTTTGTTATGCTTGCATCTGTAGTACCTGACCATTTCCCCAGTTTTTCTATTTCCAGCATCCCTTCAGACTGTGTTTTTTTTATTGTCTCCATGTCAGCTTTCAACCCTTGTACTGTTTGAATTGTTTCTTGTAAATTTTGCTTCATGTTTTCCTCCCTTTCTTGCATTTGTTGGATTTTTGGTTTGCTTTTTTCTTCCATTATTTAAGGGATTTTATCATATCCTGTGAGGGCCTTCATTTTCATGAAGGTGTTTTTAAGGTCATTCCCTTCTGCTTCATCTGCATTGGGGTATTCAGGTCTTGCTGGTGTAGAATCTCTAGACTCTGATGGTGTCATATTTGTTTTTTTCTATTGCTGAGTGTGTTCTTATATTGCCTCTTTCCCATCACTTCTTCCAGTGGGTGTAGAAAGAGCCTCTTCCTCTCCTGGTGGGTAGGTGATCAGGGTTCCCTTTTGGTGGGTGCAATAAAATCCAATATTTTCTGTCCTCTGCCCTCTGCCCTGAGTGTGGGCAGAAGTGGACCAGCTCTCTCTGCAGGCTCCTGGTCGCTTGGTTGTCAGTCCGAGGGCAAGTTGATCTGGCTGCAGTCCCCAGGCCAGGAGATCCGAGAGAGGATGAGCAGGAGGAAATCAGGTCTAAGATGGGGATCCAGAGCTCACCTCTGCCCTCTAACAAGCACTTATAAATAGATAATGAGTTAAGTGATACAAATATACATATATATACATATATATATATATTAAATGAACTAAACCATATTTCAGTACAATGTCTGAAATGTGTGATTTAGTTTTTATTCTCTGAAGATATAAAATTTAAAATTCACACATTACAAAAGGAAAAAGAACAAATAGTTAATTGTTTGGGAATTCATTCCAATAAACTAGAAGATTTAGTACAAGAAAGAAGAAGAAGAAAAAACATAAGAATAAGTAATGAGGAAAATGACTAAATAAATGAACTTTTAAACTTACAATAAAACTGTTTCAATATCAAATTTGATTATTATGAATCAACAATATACAAGAATTTCAAGGTGTTTTATTTTTATTTTATTTTTGAGATTGTAACATAATTACATCATTTCCCCTTCCCCTTTCTCCCTCCAAACGCTCCCATACATCCCTCCTTGTTTTCTTTAAATTCAGGGTTCCTTTTTTCATTAATTGCTGTTAATATATATATATATGTTAAATTGTTTTTCATTAATTGTTGTTTAATTCATACATACACACACACACATATATCCTAACTATGACCTGCTCAGTCTGGATAATGTTTATTTTATGTATGTTTTCAGAGCTTATTGTTTGGTATTAGAAACCCAGTTGGTCTCAAGATGTAACAAATTTTTAAGAGATCATGTATATTGCAGGGCTGTGGTGGCACATGTCTTTAATCCCAGCATTCAGGAAACAAAGACAGTTGGATCTTTGTGAAATTGACGCCATCCTGGTGTACTGAGAGAGTTCCAGAACAGGCTCCAAAGCTACAGAGAAACCTTGTCTATAAAACCGAGAGAGAGAGAGAGAGAGAGAGAGAGAGAGACAGAGACAGAGACAGAGACAGAGACAGAGACAGAGATCATATATCTCTTTTTCACACATATGAAGGTCTGGAAGTCAATACTGGTTCATTGGATAAGGAGAAAACATGAGAGCCGCCTGTGTCTGTTGAAACAGCTGGGTCAGAGATGAGTGTATGGTCCCAGAAGCACCACATTACATCACCTCGGGTTGTATCAAATTTATCCTTACTAAGCACCACAAACATCTTGTGGCAGATTACTTTAGCCACATTCTGACACAGAACCATGTGAAATCTGAGTAAAATGTTTGGTTCAATCTAGAATTTCACTAACCAGTTTATTCACACAGAAAAGAGATGGGAATATGGTCAAGAAAATGCAAACTGTTTGGGTTTTTATTCATCATGCTATTTCTCCCTCAAAACAGCAAAACTGTATAATACAATACTTTTGCTTCTACAATAGAAGATTCTTCTCACACACTTTCCCCTCTTGGGTGTCTGTTCTCCCGCCCCCCTCTCCCGTTCTTTCCTTTCCACTCATTGAAAAATAAAACTGATTTTACAAAAATAAATACAGCAAAAGAACTGACAGTCCGTTAACATGAAGGAAGGTAGACAATCAGTGCTGTTTCGAAGACACAACTGTAAAATTACGTCTGGTTGTAAGCAGGATAGAATTCTGCTATGAATCAAATTGGTCAATTTAGCTCATTTTTCTCTGAAGCATTATTAAAAGAACAAGTCACTCCTGGGAATAAAGCCACAAAAAAACCAACCCTAAGTGTTGGCATAATAAATTTTCTCAAATAATGTTAAAATCTCTGGCAGGATTTTGTTTTGGGGTTTTGCATGTGTGGACAGGTCTGAGAGCTAAGTGCTAAACAGTGATCTTCAGCCACAACAAACCTTAATAAACTTTCCAGATATTCAAGTAACAAGCGAATCCAATAAACATTTGTCTTATATACACAAAATGCATTGCTATAAATGTCTATTTGTTTATCTTCTAAAATAAGAAAAGTACACTTTATATTTCATTCATGTTTTATCATTTCCAACATTTCTATTTCATCATGTCAATTGAAGACTTTCCATCTGACATATTTCTTCTGCTTAAATAACTTTTTTACATAATTGTAATCAATATGCAATGTGGGTGCTACAGACAGGATGTAGGCAGACATACACATGGAGACCTATAACACCTAAGGACTCTGAAAAATGACCCCATGCGAACTTGCATAAATGTGGAAGTCAGTCACTATGGGAAGGATGATTTTTCACTGTTTTAATCCTGGTAACTGCTGGGTTGAAGCAAAAACTCTTTATTGCCAATCACACTTCTTCCCTTGTACTTTTCTATTCATGCTTTTTTTTTCTTATTTCCGTGTATTTTTTGGCATCTCCTTTCTCAGAAGGAGATACACATAACAGGTGATGAGCAGATTTTAAAGCATTACTAATAATCAAAAGAATGTCTAAATGGCAATTCTACCTGGTGAAAGTATGTATTTAAGTGTATACATGTGCTCTAAGATTTCAAAAGAAAAAGAAAACATTTAACAAATGTTGGCATCGATGAGAGGAAAGGGAAGCACTCACTTTCGATCATAACATAATACAACCATCATAGAAACCAGTGAGTTTGTGTGTGTGTGTGAGAGAGAGAGAGACAGACAGACAGACAGACAGACAGACCAGGTTGGGTGGGAGACGAGCCAGACCAACCCAAGTCTTTCTCAAATACTCTGATTAAAGGATGTATAGAACTTGAGTTCTGTGTCCTTGCCCAGGGTTGGACTTGGCAAGGCCAGTTTATAGCTGGAGCCAGCACCTCAGAGTCCTCCTCAAACATTACAGGCTACTGTGATTGCTGTTTCACCTTCCAGAACTTGATAGTACAGCTCTACTGCTGAAGACACCATGTATGGGAAGCACAAGACATGAGAAATCGAGCTGGTCCTGACCTGAAAGCCTCATCTCTAGTGGGTGATTTCACAGTGCTGGAATTCTGTAAACGGGGGAGGGGGAGGGCAAGGAGGGGGAGGAGAAGGGGGGAGGGGGAGGGGAGGGGCAGGAGAGGGACAGGGAGGGGGAGGAGGAGGAGGAGGAAGAAGAAGAAAAGGACATTCTTGACCAGCTGTGCACTCTAAGAGCAACAATAACAACTGGAATGACAAAATATGCCCACTGGCGCAGATATTATGGAAGTAACCAACCACTTTCTGCGCGAGTTTAAGGTTCATGGTCACAAGACAGAACATGGGCCTGGTGCTATTAGCTGGGCCAATAACCTGTGGCTGGCTAGGTCAAAGGCCCTCGGGGGCAACCTAACACTATGGTGCTGTGGACGCGACAATAAACTGCCCTCCAAGTTCTCATCTTTACGCTCACAAACGATCAGTGCATCTCTCAGCCCTCATCAGAGAAGCTCAGCTCCTGCAGCAGACGGCAGTGAACAGAAGAGAATCAAAGCCGTTCTTTGTGTAGGGAATAAGAGACCGTGAAGTTAAGCATGGAATGTGCAGATCACATCCACTCCCCTAGCCGGAAAGTTCGGGAATCATTGCAGAAGGAGGAAGCCTTACAGGTCAGAGGAGCCAGGAGTGGCAGACATTTTCAAGAAAACAGTATTTGCTGAGGCTTGACGGCAGAGTCCTTGCACATGGTCGCTGTGATTCCATTCGCAAGGCCTGCAGCAGATCACGCCACCCAAGATCCGAGTCTGGGTGGGGAGAGGGTTCATGAAGTCCTACCGCTAGCTAAGAAGCTCTTGGCAACTGAAGGCTGCTGGGCGTGGTGTAGTGAGGGGGTCCGTTTTCTCCAGGACTCAGGCCCCTGAGAGGCTACCGGTGCGCACAGAGGCAGCACCAAGTGGACTTAGTGGGTGTGGTGGTTGGAAGGAAAAATGCCCCCTCCCGTAGGCTCATAGGAAGTAGCACTATTAGGAGGTGTGGCCTTGTTGGGGTAGGTGTGACTTTGTTACAGGAAGTGTGTCACGAGGGGGTGGGTTTTGAGGTCTCAGAAGCTCAAGCCAGTTCCCTTCCTGCTGCCTGCCCATCTGGACACGGGACTCTCACTCAGCTCCTTCTCCAGCACCCTGTCTGCCTGCAGGCCTTCGAGCTTTCTGCCATAACAATAGTGACTAAACCTCTGAAACTGTAAGCCAGACCCAACTAAATGTTTTCCTTTATAACAGTTGTGGTGATCGTTGTGCCTCTTCATAGCAATAGAAACCCTAACTAAGACATTGGGTTTAAAAAAACAAAAAACAAAACAACAACAACAACAAAAAAAACAGAGGATGAATGTGATCAAAACACATTATATCCACATATAAAAAAACAAAAAAATTTTAAAGAAAATGTTTTACATCTACTAGTAAGTTTAGACCAGCTAACAAAACAAAATATAACTCTAATCTGTGAGTTCAGAAAATAAATGAACTTAGAAAGGTGTTTGTTAAGACAAGACAAAAGATAAAGTTTAAATAAATAACAGGAATAATAATTATTATTTTAGATGAGGAAAATAAAGGCCTCCAAACGCAAAATGAGTCCATGGGATAAGAAGCAAGATGACTCCTGAAAAGATGAGAAGTTCAATAGTGATAACTAAATATAGATTATATGAAATTTGGGACAAAGAATTCAAAATAGTAATTATTAACACACTGAGAGAAATTTGAGAGAAATCAAAGAACACGAAAATATAATACTAAATGAATTCCAAGAGACCACAATCACATGGATAAAAATTTGCAAGCTGATACATATTATGAAAATACAATTCAATAGGGATATAGAAATTGTGAAAAAGACCCAGACAAGCTGAAATAGTGGAAAGTCTGACTCATAGACCATGTGAGGAGAACAGAGCATCAATCAGGCCCTAGAGAAAGGGAGAAAGGGAGTAGATGAAAAGAAACTATGTTTTTAAAGTACTATGGGACATGCGAGGTCTGGGGAACACTATGAAAACACCAAACCTACAAATTTTATACATATGGAAGAAAAACTGATGCTGAAGGTGTAAAACACATTTTCAGTAAGATTATAACAGAAATTTCCTAAGTCCAAGGAAAGAAATGTCCGGTTAGGTTCAGGAGTCCCCAAATAGACAGAGTCATAATAAATTTTACATTAAGATGGAAAGTTTCCTGCATCGTGTAGGTAAATTACTAAATAAACACCAAAGGAACACAGTAAATGCGACAAGAGAACGGACCAGGTTACAGTAAAGGCAGGCCGAGCTATACTAAAGGATCTGCAACTGACTGACCCACAGGAACTTTAAAGGGGTAGCAGCAAGGGAAGGGTGCGTTCTCAGTTGAAAGACTGTGACTGTCTTTCAGAACCAAATGGAAAAGGAAATTTTCCATGATGAGAGGAGGCTAAAGGAATTCATGACTACTAAGCCAGCATTTCAGAGGGTCAGGACAAAATCTTTCAGGCTCTAGAGAAACATAAACACATCCAGGAGGATACATGGAGGAATGAACTCTAGACATTTGAGATTTGCCCAGCAGTTATGGTAAAAAAAAAAAAAAAAACTTGACAAATTCCACTTGCCTATAGAGCTAGAGACCAATTTACAGTTCCTAGACAGAAATTAGGGTAATAAATAAGCTACATGGTCTAAAACAAGACTGCCTAGCTTAAGCTCTGATTTTCTTTCTTTAATTTAATTTAAATTAGAAACAATCTTATTTTACGTCTCAATCCCAGTTCCCTCTCCCTCCCATCCTCCCATGCCCCCCACTGACCCCTCCATCCCATCCTGTTTCTGCTCCCCAGGAGGGTGAGGCCTCCCATGGGGGATCATCAAAGTCTGTCACATCATTTGGGGTGGGGCCTAGGCCCTCTGCACTTGTGTCTAGGCTGACAGAATATCCCTCTATAGAGGGTGGGCTCCCTAAGTTCGTTCATACACTAGGAATAAATACTGATCCGCTACCAGAGGCCCCATAGACTGCACAGGCCTCCTAACTGACACTCACGTTCAGGGGGCCTGAATTAGTCCTATGCTGGTTTCCCAGCTGTCAGTCTGGACACACACACACACACACACACACACACACACACACACACACACACACTCAAAATTAAGAAAGAGAAAAGCATAGCAAACTTTGTTGATTTTTTTTTAAGGCTAAGACATATATATGTGCCAAATGTTTTTTGTCTACATCTGCCAGTTTACTGGCTTTGGGGAAAAACACTAAAAGTAAGAAATGTGCCTGTCCACTAATGAAAAGAAAAGCATGAAAGCAAAATCACGTCATTTCCTCACACACCGGATGTGCACGCGAGTATCCAAAAACAGGGCTAGGAGTCATTTCTTAAAGTTAGGATGAGGGAAACTCTGTGTCGGCTAAGCATCAACCATCTCCAGCAGGTGTTGCCACCCTTGACCCCACAATTCAGACGTGGGAAAGGGAAGCTGAAGCGCAGCCATGGATGCTCAGCCACGAGGAACTGCGAAGTCCACCCCGAGTCAACCTCCCCATTTGGTTTTTGCCGGCTGCCATAAGCAGTGAATTTGATGATGTTTTCGCATCTACTGATATTTGTTGTTTCACTTGGAAGCCTTAGGCAAGACTGCTCTGCCCAGGACTCTGTGGGAAACTGAGGCAAGCTGCCTTGAGGGGTCTCCCTAGTTAATTTCTGCTGAATGTTTTCTTGTTTGTTCCTTTGGTCAGTTGGTTTGGTTTTTCGAGACAGGGTTTCTCTGTGGCTTTGGAGGCTGTCCTGGGACTCGCTCTTGTAGACCAGGCTGGTCTCGAACTCACAGAGATCCTCCTGCCTCTGCCTCCTGAGTGCTGGGATTAAAGGCGTGCGCCACGACCGGCCAGCTGCTGGGTGTTTACAGAGCACAAATTGATGGTGTTTTGTTATCCATAATCTATCTATCACCTGTCTGATCATTTTTTATCATCTACGTCTACCATCTATCTATCATCTATGTACTTACTATTTATTTTCTCCTTGGCTTGTCATGTATTTAATATTCTCATTCAAAACTTAAAGTTTGGCTGTTGTAGATCATCCTTTGCACCTTAGAGAAGATCATAACCCAGCAAGCACAATCTACACATTTTTAAAATAAATAACGGCTTTGGTTCAATTAAAACTTTAAGCAAGCTGGGCAGTGGTGGCGCACGCCTTTAATCCCAGCACTCGGGAGGCAGAGGCAGGCGGATCTCTGTGAGTTCGAGGCCGGGCTGGACCGATAGCCTCCAAAACAATACGGAGAAACCTTGTCTCGTAAAAACCAAAAAAAAAAACAAAAAAACTTTAAGCAATACTTGCTTAATGTATTCACTTTAAAAGTATAACACACACACACATATATGCACACATGCATGCACATGTGCACACCCATGCACATATAATATGAAAAATAACCTGTGTCATAAAATCTCAGCTCAAAAGCTTCCAAGGCTTTAAGCAAGGAGCCATTCATTCCTCGATGACCCTGGACTGAGAAAAGCACCTCCTTGTAATCAAGAACTCCCAGCACCTATGATAGACTTTGACACTAAAAAGTTGCATCTTTGCAAACTCCTCCACTCCGGGCAGAACCCTGAAAGGGATAGTTTTATCTGAAGAATTTTAAAATGTTCCTCTCCTTTCTCTCTCTCTCCCTACCCGGCCCCCGCCCTGCGGTTCTGGGGATCCGATCCTGTTGCATGCAAGGCAGGCACATTCCCACTGACCTTTAGCAGGGTCTTTAAGACCCCCCCAGCAATCTGCGTCTCTTTTACACCAGAGAACAGGGATGAGACAGAGCGCAGAGGAGTGGGCTTGGCTGAGAGAAAGATCAAAAGCCGCTCATGTGGCTTACATCCTCAGTGATTTATTTCTTCAGCTGGAAGAGTCACTACGTGCTTAGACATGAGGACTGTGCAAATGACCTCATAACGGTAAAATGATTTTCTTCTCTCCCCTTACTCTTCTTCTTAGATGTCTACACATGCTCACCTCCCTATGCCCATGTGATGTATGTGTCTTGACCTCTCCATGCCCATCTGACATATGTCCGTTTTTTGAACCCAGTTGTAACAATTCACCTGTGCATTGTTTTACCCCTTGCTTCTCCGCTGAGCAAATCTTGCAGATCACATTCCAAAGCCATGCATATAGATCATGTGTGTTTGTTGTAAGGACGCAAAGCCTAGCAGTGGGTAGATCTACGTGGTGACTCAAACCACTCCCTCACCAATGAACACGTGTGTTTATGAAAAGCTCAGCAGCCTTTCACTACTCTGGACAAGACTGATCTACCGCCTAACACACACCTCTTTGGACTGATGAGCCCAATAGAAGTTGAAGAATGCTTGACTTTTAGCAACTCTGCTTTTCTTATACACTCTGTTAAAGGGGCTACACATACACACAAACCAACAAACAAACCCCTTTAACCTGTGAGCTTTGGACAACTGGATTCTTCCTGCTTTGTTTTATCAGTAAGCAATCTTCACTTTTGTTTCTTTTTAACACAAACCTTATCACTATCCTTTAGGAGACATGGATGGTTCCTAAACTCCTATAAGACTATTTACTGTCATTTGTGCTCTGTTTTTTAGTAACACTGCACCAACACCTTTAATACAGTACACAACACATCTGCCTCCCAAGTGCTGGGCAGATTGTGAAAAAAAATAAAAAGCACAGCCTAACGAAAGCTCACTCTGCAATAACTTGGCTTGGTTTATAAAGCAAACAAGTATTTAATCATGGTCTTCCTGGGACCATCGCAATGAATGCTTTCCTTAATTGTAAACAGGACTCTCCCAAAAGCGAACTAAGACGTGGAGGCACTGGAATTTTAAATGGTGCTTGGCCAAGGAGCCAGCGCCAGCATGACTAGGAAAGCAGCCGTGTGCATCCTTCTTGGATCAGTTCACTCATACATCTGCAGCATAAGCAGCCCACGCGCCACGTGGGTCAAAAATGCAACAGCAGTCACATCCCCACGCAGAAACACACTGCGCAGCTTACTCTTACTGCATAAGAGACTGCAAGGCGTGCACAGCCAGCCAAAATGTAATTTGCTGTAAATATGGAACTTCAGCGGTCCCAGACCTTATCAGCTGGTGTTTATAAAAGAGATCACGTTACTATAACAGCTTACGTGTCACTGGCCCCATTTCCTCTTGCACATAACATGTCCAAAGTATTATCCCATGACTACATATATATATATATATATATATATATATATATATAATTCTATAAGGAGTTACCTTTCCAAAGATGGCATCCTGATACATCTTCTCTTCCCCCGGGATCACATGGAGACTCCCTCTCTTGACTACATTTCCCAGAATCCTCCTCGACTCCTAGTCCCACCTATCTTGTTTCCCTATTGGCCAACAGTGCTTTATTTATAATCAGACAAACATATACACAGAAAGACTTCCCCTTTCAGAGGTTCATATCCATGCATGCCATACACTTGCACTTACACGCAAAGATTAAAAGATATTTCTTGGTTGTGTTTATTCCATTATGTAATCCAGACCACAGTAGCATTTTTATCCTAAACTCTGTCGGCAGTTGAATCTTTTGGCCTGGCAAATCCTTGCTGTCGGCACCACAATGTGATGGAACACTGCTGTGTGATGTCAGGTATTGTTTTCTGAAAAAAAAAAACAAAAGTTCTGTCTTCATATTGGACCAATGCTTTCATGTGTTCTGGAGAAATGTTGGTCTGCAGTTGACAGCTCATTTGGTTTGGTTTTATTCCTTTCCTGGATTATTCTGACAGCCTGACTGGAGTGTTCCTTCTGTTTATTGACTATTATTAGTCCAAATAACTCAAAAGCTGAGTGCTCTCTCTCTCTCTCTCTCTCTCTCTCTCTCTCTCTCTCTCTGTCTCTCTCTCTCTCTCTCTCTCTCTCTCTCTCTCTCTCTCTCTCTCTGTCTCTCTCTCTCTCTCTCTCTCTCTCTCTCTCTCTCTCTCTCTCTCTCTCTCTCTCTCTCTCTCTCTCTCTCTCTCTCTCTCTCTCTCTCTCTCTCTCTCTCTCTCTCTCTCTCTCTCTCTCTCTCTCTCTCTCTCTCTCTCTCTCTCTCTCTCTCTCTCTCTCTCTCTCTCTCTCTCTCTCTCTCTCTCTCTCTCTCTCTCTCTCTCTCTCTCTCTCTCTCTCTGTCTCTCTCTCTCTCTCTCTCTCTCTCTCTCTCTCTCTCTCTCTCTCTCTCTCTCTCTCTCTCTCTCTCTCTCTCTCTCTCTCTCTCTCTCTCTCTCTCTCTCTCTCTCTCTCTCTCTCTCTCTCTCTCTCTCTCTCTCTCTCTCTCTCTCTCTCTCTCTCTCTCTCTCTCTCTCTCTCTCTCTCTCTCTTTCTCCTCTCTCTCTCTCTCTCTCTCTCTCTCTCTCTCTCTCTCTCTCTCTCTCTCTCTCTCTCTCTCTCTCTCTCTCTCTCTCTCTCTCTCTCTCTCTCTCTCTCTCTCTCTCTCTCTCTCTCTCTCTCTCTCTCTCTCTCTCTCTCTCTCTCTCTCTCTCTCTCTCTCTCTCTCTCTCTCTCTCTCTCTCTCTCTCTCTCTCTCTCTCTCTCTCTCTCTCTCTCTCTCTCTCTCTCTCTCTCTCTCTCTCTCTCTCTCTCTCTCTCTCTCTCTCTCTCTCTCTCTCTCTCTCTCTCTCTCTCTCTCTCTCTCTCTCTCTCTCTCTCTCTCTCTCTCTCTCTCTCTCTCTCTCTCTCTCTCTCTCTCTCTCTCTCTCTCTCTCTCTCTCTCTCTCTCTCTCTCTCTCTCTCTCTCTCTCTCTCTCTCTCTCTCTCTCTCTCTCTCTCTCTCTCTCTCTCTCTCTCTCTCTCTCTCTCTCTCTCTCTCTCTCTCTCTCTCTCTCTCTCTCTCTCTCTCTCTCTCTCTCTCTCTCTCTCTCTCTCTCTCTCTCTCTCTCTCTCTCTCTCTCTCTCTCTCTCTCTCTCTCTCTCTCTCTCTCTTTCTCTCTCTCTCTCTCTCTCTCTCTCTCTCTCTCTCTCTCTCTCTCTCTCTCTCTCTCTCTCTCTCTCTCTCTCTCTCTCTCCCCATCTCCTTGGCTTATTTTCCCCAGTGCTATGAAAACTGTTTTGTGGTTGTTGTTGTTGTTGTTGTTGTTGTTGTTGTTGTTGTTGTACATTGATAAAAGCCTTGGGGACATTTTTCCTGTCATTGAACTGAAACTGAGCAAGATGGACTTTAGCATGATACTCCTAAAATTCAGGAAGTGGGAAACGTGTTAGTGTGTCTGTCTTAGGGTTTCTGTTGCTAAGACATCTTAGAAACCGCAGGCCACATGTGTGCAGCACAGGAGACCCCTACAATACCAGAGCTTTGCCCAAGAGCAAGATCAGGCGCTGCAGCTTCTCACACCACCACTCCTCTCTGCCTTGGGCGCCGTCTCAGAACCTGACGGGACTGAGCACAAGGACAGCGTGGGATCAGAACACGGAGCTGTTTCATAGACAAAGGAGCAGATGCACTCCAGTCTCGGCTCTAAAGCAGGCAATATCTCAGAGAGGAATTACCATCAAGTGTCGGGGAAGTGATTAAGTGCATAAATAAATGCAGTACTTTTATGAACTGAATATCTCAAGTGAGGGGAGTGACACATTTATGCACAGAGAAACTGAGCAATCCTCCCTTTCCTCGTGACTTAGTAGTGAAATAAATCTGGGCTTTTACGGGACTCCGTCCAGGGATCTGTGTCTATCCACAAGCAAGTGCAGAGTCCTTCCTTCAGCTTCTGGGCTAAGGAGGCTGGAATCCCCCCCCAGGACTGAAGACTGTCTCCTCTCTGTCTCCTTATCCTCCAGTTTTCAACTGTACTGATCTCTCCATTTACATGTCAACAAATCAATATTTCTGTAGAACACACATCATGCCTTGTAAACTACCATTTAATAAGTGAACTTCTTGCTCTCTTTAATTTTATAATCACCTCTTTTTTTTTCCAATTTTGCCACCATCTTCTAGAGCAATGGATACGCGAGCCCATCAGAGTCAGCTTACACCTCGGTGCTAGCATACTAAAACCTCAAACCTCCGTCCCTCCCATCCCCCTCCCTTTCCCTCTATTATCTTTACCTTTCTTGATTTTTTTGCCAAGCCTTCATACTCATTGCTTATTTGTCCTCTTCTCACTGTTTCTATGAGTTCGCTACCCACGTGTAATATCGTTTCATCAAAACCCCCGTGAACAGGCAAGGGAAAGAAAGACAGTATTCTCTGTAAGTGACCTTATCTGCTTCCTCTCTCCCCAAAGGAAAATATAGTGCCAGAGGCCCTTTTACACCATCTCCAATCCAATGGCTGTGGCGGCTCACACCGGCAATGCCAACACTCAAGAGACTGAGACAGAACAACCACGAGCGTGAGGCCAGCCAGGAGAAGACCCTGTCTCAGAAACCCGCCAACCAGCAAATCTCTTATGCCTCTAGCACAGACCAGCGGCACTTAAGACCTGTGCAAATATCTGCATGTTTTGGTAAGGTGCCCGCGCATCATGAATTCCTTCAAAAACAGATCTTGCACTTAACCACAGCTGCTTTCCTTGAGCCAGGCCAACCAAAACTCCTCCCTGGAGGTTTTGTGTGGCACAAGGCTGTTCTACACACCTCACATCTTAACAAGCGTTCTTGGCCAGCTCTTAACCAGATCTTTCCTTACTACTTACGTTACTTTCGTAATATTTTTTTTTTTTGCAAATAATCGTGGGTAGAGATGGCAGGCACCATTGTCACCTGATTCCTCTACACCCCCTGAAAAATCCTGCTTGTAAGTTGCTGAACTTCTCCCTGGCTTATCTATGGTTACACAGTGTTCCCATGTTGGTCACGGACAGCCCGCCAATTTGCTATTCTGTAGAGAAATCTTGCTCAAATCCAAAAGCTCATTAGGTTTGTTTTTTTTTTTCCTCCCCAGTTTCCACTGGTTCGACCATTTGCTTCACCAGCATGTACCATAACGCAACTTTCCTGGCCTTGTGAAAGCAGCTTAGTAGGCTCTTTTCCCAAGTTTGCTATTATTTCCTTGTCACTCTTAAACCCTGTGCCTGCCCCATGACTCAGAAGCCTGCACTGTGACGTTATGGAGTTTAGTGAGTCCTATTCTGCTTCAGCGACCCAAATACCTCATCTGTTGTCTAGTCTGTAAAACAAACCACACCAGAGCTCATTGGTTAAAGTGGCAGCCACTACCTAGTGCTCATACATCCTCATACAGGACACACGTCCCCACAACCTATGGCATCACATGCTAATTTAGTAAAAACTGCTCATGATCATGCGAAACTTGAGAAGCAGTCCCTGGGTGTGCATGAAGTACATAGTTTGAATTTGTTCCAAGAAAATGAAATCCCAACTGTGCCAATTGTGATGACATATTTGGAACACTTCAAATACTATGTATAATGTATTATGGGTCAGAGGAATAAAAGTCTTCCAAGTATGACCCTGTAACATCTCAAACAAAGCGAAAACTGAACCGGCCAAGCTAAAAGGGTTTTGCATAAACAATGTGAAATGAAATTTTTACAGACAAAATTAAGAATGTATGTGAGAGTTAAAGGTCTTAGAATATTTTCAGACATCCAGGGCTACGCGGTGAGAAATGTCAAAAAACAAAAAGAAATAAACAAAAAGAATGTGTTCAAACATGGAAGAAATTATTGGCAAAAAAAAATTAATCTTTGCTAGCCATGTTACCAGTAAGAAATTTGTTGTTACTAAAGATATTATCATAGGCTTTCAAAAGCATGATGTAAGATCTTCTACATACTTTTGTACATTTTAAACTTTAATTTTTCTGAAAAGTCAAAAGGGGAAATTCCAATGAAGAGCTCAGTAATTTTTACAGCAAATGTAAAGAGGTTTTTTTTTCCTGTTTTTATTTACAATCATTTAACATATCAATCCCCCCACCTGTTTCCTCTCCCTCCCATCCTCCCATGCCCCCCCTACCAGCCCCCTCAAGCCACCCCACACCCACTCCCCAAGGATGGTGAGGCCTTCCATCTGGTATCGTCAAAGTCTGTCACATCATTTAAGGATGGCCTAGGCCTTCCTTCCTGTATCTGGGTTGAAATAGTAACCCTCCATAGGGAATGGGCTCCCAAAATCCATTTGTGTAGTAGGAATAAATACTGGTTCCACTGTTAGAGGTCCCATAGCCTGCCCAGGCCTCCTGACTGGCACCCACTTTCAGAGGGCTTGGTTCGGTTTAATGCTGGTTCCCCAGCTTTATGACTAGGGTCTCTGTGCTCTCACTAGGTCAGGTCAACTGCTGCTGTAGGTTTCTCCAGCACGGTCTTGACTGATTTGCTCCCTCTCTACAGCTGGATTCCAGGAGAATGGCTCAGTGCTTAGCTGTGGGTGCCTGCTTCTGCTTCCATCAGCTACTGGATGAAGACTCAAGGTGGCATTTAAGGTAGTCATCGTTCTCATCATAGGGGAAGGACATTTAAGGTAGTCTCTCCACTATTTCTTAGGTTCCTACTTGGGGTCATCCTTGCGGATCTCTGTACAATTCCCTAGTGCCACATTTCTCTTTAAACCTATAGTGTCTCCCTCTATTGATGTGTCTCTTTTCTTGCTCTCCTGTATTCTTCTCCCAACTCAATCTTCCTGATTCCTCATGTTTTCCTCCTCCCTCCTCTTCTCCCCTCCTCTTTCCCCTACTTTTCTCCTCCTCCCCCCATGCTCCTAACTTGTTCAGGGGCTCTTGTCTTTTCTGCTTCAGTGGGGTACTGTGTATCTCTCTCTTAGAGTCCTCCTTGTTTCTTTGCTTCTCTGAAGGTGTGGATTGCAGGCTGGTAATCCTTTTCTCTATGTCTAATATCCATATATGAGTGAGTACATACCATGTTTGTCTTTCTGTGACTGGGTTGCATCACTTAGTATGATTTCTTCTAGTTCCATCCATTTGCCTGCAAATTTCAAGATTTCACTTGTTTTTCCTCTGAGTAGTACCCTATTGTGTAAATTTACCACATTTTCTCTATCCACTCTTCAGTTGAGGGACATGTAGGTTGCTTCCAGGTTCTGGCTATTACGAATAATGTTGCTATGAACATAATTGAACAGACATCCTTATTGTAGGAATATGAATCTTTTGTGTATATGTCTAAGAGTGGAATTACTGGATCTTGAGATAGACTGGTTACCATTTTCCTGAGAAACCGACATACTGATTTCCAAAGTGGCTGTACAAGTTTGCACTCCCATCAGCAGTGAAGAAGCATTCCCCTTTCTCCACATCCTCTCCAGCATAAACTGTCATTGGTGTTTTAGATTTTATCCATTCTAATTGATCTAAGATGGTATCTCAGAGTTGTTTTGATTTGCATTTCCCTGATGGTTAAGGATGTTGAGCAATTTCTTAAGTGTCTCTTGGCCATTTTAGACTCCTCTATTGAGAATTCTCTGTTTAGTTCTGTACACCACCTTTTAATTGGATCCTTTGGTATTTTGGAGACTTGCTTCTTGAGTTCTTTGTATATTTTGGAGACCAGCCCTCTGTCAGATGTGGGGTTGGTGAAGATCTTTTCCCATTCTGTGGGCTGCCTTTTTGCCTTGTTGACTGTGTCCTTTGCCTTACAGAAGCTTCTCAGTTTCAGGAAGTCCCATTTGTTAATTGTCAACCTTAGGGTCTTTGCTACTGGTGATATGTTCAAGAAGCTGTCTCCTGTACCAATTTGTCCAAGGGTACCTCCCACTTTCTCTTCTAAGAGTTTCAGTGTGTCTGGATTTATGTTGAGGTCTTTGATCCATTTGGACTTAAGCTTTGTGCATGGCAATAGATATGGAGACAGTACAAAGCATCCGGCAACCTCGGCTGCCATTCCTGTCTTGCCCCTTCACCTTCCAGGAGAGAGAGAGAGAGAGAGAGAGAGAGAGAGAGAGAGAGAGAGAGAGAGAGAGAGAGAGAGAGAGAGAGAGAGAGAGAGAGAGAGAGAGGCGTGCCAGGGGCTCTCCCAGCGCACCTTTCCTTCTTTGAGTCTCCTGACCTGCGGCCAACAGCCAGCCACCCTCTGGGAGAGAGAGACTCAAAAGAGGTTTTTAAACACTGCGAAGGAGAAATTATATTAATGAATGTGAAAATAAATTTCTAGAGAGAATTATTTTCAACACAGTGTTTCTTAATATGGAATTTTGCTCAAAGCAAGATTTGAAGCCAATAATGATCAACATGATTTTGGATTGTGTTATTATTATAAGGCTTAATTGGAAGAGTAAAATCTCAAAGCATGACAGACTGAAAAACCTCTGTGCATGTGTGTGTGTGTGCATGTGCGCACATGTGTGTAAATTGCTTGTGAACAATGAAAGCCATAATATACATTGCATGAAGATGAAGACTCACTTTACCCAAGATATGAACTGTCATCATGTGAACTACATCATACCATAAAAAAGGTATGAGGATCGCTAAGCTCAATTCTTAATTTAAACATTGCCCTTGAAAATATAATTATTTTAAGACTTTTAAAAATAACTTTAGTAGCTACTACCTCAAAGGAAAGCTCATTTAAACTGGAGTTACCGGAAGCTTCGTTTAACGAGGCCTAGCAGGTGCCTTGGCTCTTAGGGGCACTTGTTTCTCTTTCAGTCCCCAGCTCCCACACAGTGGCTAAAACCGTCTCTAACTCCAGTTTCTCTAGGGATCAAGCTCTGTCTTCCGGCCTCCCCAGGAGCTGCGTGGACATGGTACATACATGCACATGGTACATGCATGCACATGGTTCATGCATACACATGGTACAAACAGGATGGCAGAGCAGTCACCTGCATAAAAGCAAATAAGAATGCGCAACAAAGCTTCTCCTTTTTAGGCATTAGATTGGTTAGAATGAAAAATCACATGTAAAATTTAACTGTGACAGCACTGATATCTGGTTGAAGCATGGAAAGGGCAACTGAATTTTACAAGACAACTGGGTTTTACTTACACACTTGTGTTCACTTTAAGTCATTTACCCAAGACTGGTCCTGTTTCAACTGAGCACTCGCATCTGTGACCACAATAGTTCACAAGAACAAAGCTACCACTTTTTTCATTTTATAAACACCATAAATGACACGTAATGTTCTCTTCTGTGCCCCTATTAAACTATGTGATGTACATTGCTACCAACCCTTCTATGACAGCTAGAGCCCTGTGCCTCACTGTAGCTAGACTCTTTCTCCCAATGTCCCTGTGTTGGCATAACAGCCACGTAGGGAATTTGACTTTTGCGGCGTGTAACCATGACAAAGTTTCATGTTATTACATCCTGAGTGAATTGGCAATAAAAGTACCCTTGTCACTCCTACCCCCCACCCATAAGATTCTCTGCTAAGCTATAAAGCCCCAAGGAAACCCTCACCAGAGGCAGCCTCTTGGTCCTCAGCACCCCATCACCAAACCTGTCCCAAATAAATCTTCATGTTACAGCAGTACTAAACACTTTTAGCTGTATACATATACATACCTTTTTTCAATTGTTTTTGGTTTTTGTTTTTGTTTTTTGTTTTTTGTTTTGCTTTAAAGGCATAGTCATTCCTCAAAAGTTAGACTAGACCAGAGCTGGCGTTAAGGATACTAGAATAACCCGCTGAGTTCATAGACATGGATGAATCATCACAGCAAAGAAGCCTTCAGAAAGTCTGCAGAAGCTATTTCCTTTCAGACTCAGTCCACATACAACGATGGTGTCCAGTCGTCACAACTTGTTTGAATTGCAGCCAACACCAATTCCCCACTTTGTCCTTTGAATTATGCTTGAAAATGAGTTGTAGATCTTGCCACTTATTTCCTCAAATTTCAAGAAGGATCCTAAATTAACATTTTAGTTGCAATCACATAATTTCTCAGATTTATGAGGAAAGCAACTTTTTCATGACAAACAAATAATGTCATCAACAAATATGCCTTAAAGTTTCCTCTAAACAGCAAATTCTGAAGAAATCAGCAGTCTCTGCACTAATCTTCTGTTTCATACTGTCTACTAGAATCCTTCAGATTGTGTGCGTGCAAGTATGTGTGCATCTGTGTGTATATCCATATATGTGTTGTGTGCCCCATGCTAAAACTTTCGATATCTTGGTATACATTTTATTGCATTTCACAAATCTCATGAATGTTTTGTCAAGTTAAATATTTTATTCCCAAAGGAAACTAAATAAGGAGTCATCTATCTCATTGAAAGCTCATTGATATGCATGAAAATTCGCCACCTTTCATGCTTAAGAGAAACAAGAGATTTTATTCAGAGTACAGCAGAAGTATCCTGCAAACCAAGAAACCAGTCTTTACCTCTGTCTGCCAATTTGGCCTGAGTTCAGTGAGCAGGGCCAGACTGACTCCGATAGACACGTATCGAATTGAGCAATCCCAGGCAGGGTTTCCAGAGGACAGGCTGGATCGTGTCATGCTGTTAACTAGAAAGTCTTAGACAAGCCCATTCCAAACAGTGAGAGCAGATGGAGGGCAATGAGCAGAGCCAAGTGTCAGCACCGGGAGGGACACATCACCCATGGATTGAAGAGGCAAGCAGAAAATCATAGCACGGTTCTAGGCCGAATGTCAGGACCAATGAACAGGAATGAAAGGGGACAAAAAAATGTCAGCAGGAATGAGGAATGTTGAGCAGAATACAATAAGAACACTGCCACACAATGTGTGTGACTTCAGCTGGAGAGACTTGATGCTTAGAAATCACTCCGCAGATGGATGGAATTTTCTGAAGTCTCATTCGCTCACATATTTAGCATTTGATGCTGGCTATCAACTGGAAACTGGGCTGGAGCTGTTGACAGTACCTCACATGGCCTCTCCATTTGCCCTGGAGAAACATAACGTTTCAGGCAGTCAACTTTTTATGCTGTCGTTCTGGGATCCGCACACAAGGATCCCCAGGAATGAGGCAGAAGCAGAAGTATCGACGCTTTTCATAGCCTAGTGTCAGGATCCTGACCGCAGCATGCCACCATCCTTAGCCAGTTATAAGCAAATTGTTGAGAATCCAGGGATGATTACACATGCCTCAGTGGGAGGGTGAGAAGGTCACATTGTTACAAAGCATATTGGGGGGGGAGAGAATTTTTTTCAGTCATCTTTAAAAAATAGAATAGATCATACTACAAATACAAAAATTTAAACTTCATTTCAGACCTAGCAAAACTGGAAGGTCTATGACAATGGCATGGAACCATCAATATAAAAACTAATAAACTCACCGGGCGGTGGTGGCGCAGGCCTTTAATCCCAGCACTCGGGAGGCAGAGGCAGGCGGATCTCTGAGTTCAAGGCCAGGCTGGACCAACAGCCACCAAAACAATACAGAGAAACCCTGTCTCATAAAAACCAAAAAAAAAAAAAAAAAAAAGAAAACTAATAAACTCATCTCTGATAATCTTTTCAAATAAATAGTGTGTGTGTGTGTGTGTGTGTGTGTGTGTGTGTGTGTGTGTGTAATAGTGACTCCATTGGACGCAACTCTTTGGGCCTTTGGGCTGTCCAATACACAAATTCTCAAAAAGTTACACAAGACTATGTAAAAAATTAAGTCCTTAAGGACAAACAAGAATGCATGGACTAGAGGAACCTGAGGACTCTGCACAACCCAGGGCAAAGGTCATCACCAAAGGAAGACTGAGAGTCCGAGCTGTCAGCTGTGCACCAGGTGAGGTAAGCCCAGTCAGCTGTCCTGAGAAACTTGTTCATACACATGAGATTGACAGAATATAGGATGCCTGAATAGAGAGGCGGTCTGGACAATTAGCGACAGCTTGTATTAGAAAAGCACTGTTCATGAAATTTCACAGAAAAGCATCAAAAGCAAGATCAGCGTGATATGATATTTTCACATTTATTTCAAAAAGCTGGAAAGCAGGATTTTCAATGCTTCCCCACAGGGAAATTATAAATGTTAGAGAGACAGATATATGTGAACTGATTTGTTCATAATACCACTTGCACACGTATAAAAAACATTATTCAGTACCCCATAATATGTATAATTTCTGTTAAAAATGAAGTCTAATTACTAACTTTACAAGGATCGTGAATTGTGCAATAGTCAGCTGTAATAAAAATCACCTATAAACATAATCTGCATATTAATAAACATATTTAATGAAACAAAATTTGCTGCAATGAGCATTATTTAAAAAATGATTGTGAGATTATATGACAGAGCTCGGTCTTCATTTTTCATGACAAGAAATTAACATAAAATGACTAAATCTGGGGAGTACTTAAGAATCAATGTAAACTGTTATTTAGAAATACACAGGAAAAAATCAAACAAGAACAATATAGCATCACTCCTCTGCAATGAGGGAATAAGACAGCTGACTCTTGTTTTGATCATAAAGTCTGTAGAAGCACCTTGTGTACACACATGACATTACTGAAAGTATACAAAATCAGTGAAAGATAAGCATAGAAATCCACCAGGTAGCTGGGTATGTCTGTGGAAGCTTCCGGGGTCTTAAGTTGGAGTTGATGATGCTGGGTTTGAGGGAGTGCTCACATGGTGTTGGTTGAGGTTGCTAGGTCCACCCTGAGCTTTACTTACTCCAGAGAGTTTTTCTGAATTGCCAAAAGCAAGGCATGGGAGAAGAGGCGCCACTGGAAAGGACTAGTGGCGGTTCTCTGAGCAAAGCTGAATGACAGTTATTTTGAGCTATGTTGGCCAAACATGGTCTCTATCACGTAATGTGCCCTTCCTTGTTTGGTTCTCTCCAGCAATCCTTTACCCAGTGTAAAATCCAAGATTAGCTCTTTTACCGATGTTACATAATAGAAGTGACTTGTAATCCCTGCCCTGCTGTTACATAACAGAAGTGACTTGTAGGCCCTCCCCTGGCTATACCAACCTCACTTTCAGCAAGCTCTTACTTCCTCTCTCTACTCTTGACTGTTTTCATTTAATAGTCAAGAGATGTTAAATTAGCAAGGGCTTTTAAGAGACAAAATTCAATGCTAAAGGTGAGAAGAGTAAGAAAAAAAGGTAACAGTAGATAAGGGATGTTAGCAGATGATAGGAAAATACAAGTATAAAGGAAAGGCCAACAAGAAAAGTCAGGGGGAAGCTAAAGATGGGCCCCCGGATAGGTAAAGTGTGAACCGAACCAATGCCCGTATCGATCTTCGCAAAGTCTTAAGATTTGAAAGCCACAGGACAAAGCATAAGACCAAAATCTAAGCGCAGCAAGTCTCTACTCATTTCCACATCCTCTAGACAAAGGATCCTAGGGTTCTCCACTGTGAAACCAAACAACCCGAGATCTATCCTGCGATGCCTCCAGTATGAGGTCTTGCTGTCCTGACATCCACAGGGGAACCGCCCAGGCACACATTGCACCAACACACATCTGCTTCTCAGTACCCCCTACGGAATGTGAGTGGCACACAGAGTCTCCAGGTATGTGATAAGTGTTTATAGTGTAAAAGCAGGTCCGAAATCACAGGAGATGGTACCCAGAGAAAAAGGTAGACTTATAAGGAAAGGAAGAAAACCTCCCCCAGACAGACCACTAATACCTTCAAAATATTCAAACACATCCCAGTCGTGAAGGAATAAGAGGTTATTAGAATGGAAACAGGTAAAAAAAAAAAACCTCAAAACCACCGAAGGGAGAATAACCAGAAAAAGCAAATGTGAAGATAAAGTTGTAGAAATGCTGTTGAAACTGGAATGAAGGGACAGATTAAAATATTTTAAGTTAAGAATGTGGAAAATTAGTATAGAAAGCCCAATATCTCAAATAATAGGAATCCACAAGAAAGCACAAATAAAAGAAAAATCAGCAAAGGAATATAGAAAATACTTCTGGGATCACTGTGCAAAACTCTCCTCCAGAGAAGGCTTTATTTATACACAGCACCATGGATTAGCTAAACCAAGGCACATTTCAATGAAACTAGACTCCTGAAGTATAAAGAAGAGACCCAAAAGAGAAGAAAACAAGTGTTTGAAAGGGTTAGGACGTCAAGAAGCAGTCATTTGAGCAGTCACATTAAATAGAAGAATGGAGACAAACACTGAACTGAACTCCTGGAATCCAGTGTCAGAAAGAGATAACTGATGGACAAAGAAGTTAAGAGTGGGTTAGTTTAACTCACAGAAACAGTTGATCTGAACAAAGGGGAGCTCTTGGACCCCAGATTGATGGCTGTGTGGAGAGCATGGGACTGACCCAGATCCCCTGAATGTGGGTGTCAGTGAGGAGGCCTAGGTAATCTATGGGGCCTTGGAAAGTAGATCAGTATTTATCCCTGGTGTACAAATAGACTTTGAGTGCCTATGCCACAATATGGGAGGCTCTCTCAGCCTGGACTCTTGGGGGAGAGCCTAGGCCCTGCCCTGGATGAAATGACAGTTACTGGAGATCCACCATGGAGGACCTCACCCTCCCTGGGGATCGCAGTGGAAATTGGGTGGGAGACTGGGGAGCCTGGTGGGGAAGGCAAGGGGGTGGGGAAGGAGGGGAGAGAGAGGGAGCTGGGCTTGACATGTGAAACAAGATTGTTTCTAACCTAAATAAAAAATTATTATTATTATTATAAAAAAAGAAGAAGAATGGAGTAGAGTAATGCTCTCTGATCATAAATCCTCAGGAGATTAAATAATAGTAATGGTAATAGTAGATAGCGCAGGAGAGGAGATGAAGGCTACAGAGCATTTGAGAACATTGGTCATGGTACACTCCACACTCACAGTCCTCTCTAAAGAACAGTTTCTGAAGTAGAGTAGTCATAAATGGCAAGGCTTAAGACTCCCATTGCCCCCCCATCCCTTTCCCTTCAAGCATAGGTATCACACATCTACCTAATTATCATCCATCCATATATATCCTTCCACCCACCCACAAACTTCCATGTGTGTGTATTCAGTTTTTTAATATACTTGACAGAAAAATGAAGCAGCAGAAGGCTTAAGAAAGTCTTAGCATAGTGGGGTGTTGGTGGTGCACGCCTTTAATCCCAGCATTAGGGTGGCAGAGTCGGGTGGATCTCTGTGAGTTCTAGACCAGCCTGATCTACAAGAGCTAGTTCCAGAACAGCCTCCAAAGCCACAGAGAAACCCTGTCTGTTGGGGAAAAAAAGAGCTCAGTTCTCTTCTGGACTGGGGGAATGACTCAGCGGTAAAGAGCAGTGACTCTTCTTCCAGAGGACCCAGGTTCAATTCCCAGCACCCGCATGGCATCTCACAACCGTCTGTAGCTCTCCAGTTCCAGGGGAATCCGGCACTCTCGTACAGACACACATGCAGGCAAAACACCAATGCACATGAAATAAAAACAAATTTTAAAAAAAAAGGAAAGTCTTAGCATAGTGAATAAGGAAACCAGCGCTACGGAGGAAACAGCTGAATACAAGCATCAAGAGAATAGTCTATCAGGAAATGGGGAGAGAGGAAGACAGAGGGGAAGACAGACAGGGAGACAGGAAGTGGGGAGAGGGAGTCAGCTGAGGAGACAGGAGGGAAGGGTGGGGGATACAAACGTGAAATCAGAAACTGCAGCTTCCTTGTGGAGAATGTCCAAGGTAACGGAAGCAGAACTACAAGGAAAACAACCCTACGGAGGCTTTGTTTAAACCATTTCCACTCTGTGGAGCTGTATTCTTAATCTAATAAATTAAAGAACTTTAGTGAGCGAATTTCAAACCTTGGCTTCTAAACTATGATTTGGCTTGCCATGCACTGTAATGGAACGGCCAGACACCACACCACCTCCGTCTTCTCCCGGGAGTCACTGTGAAGGCACATCGTCTCAAATTTGCTGGATTTTTACCAGGCACATCTGATTTTCTTGCATCCATTTCATAAAACCACATTTCAGATCACTGTAAAAAGTCAAGAACATGACTTACATAGAAACACTGGGAGTTTATGAATTTTATTTAATCTAAATCCTGTCAGATATAACAGGATTTAAAACAAACTTCTGGGGGCATTGAGAGCTTTTTGTTGTTGTTTGGTTAGTTTCTTTTTTGTTAGCACTCTTTTGCACACACTGCAATAGCTCCAGCCTGATTTCCACTCTGGAGAACTGACATGCCTGTGGTGCCTTCTGCTGTAGCTTGAATAAATGTCTTACAATAGCCCTCCAAGTAAGCTAAACTGTAGAGGTGGTTGAGCGTTCAGTTGTGGGCAACCGAGAAGAGTCTCAGAGCATCTACACGGCTGGCAAGTATACCACGGATCTGCAGTATTTTGCAGCCTGGGAGGATGTGCACCAAATGGATTTCTAGTCTTTGATCGTGCAGGTACACATTAGTTAACACTACATAAAACTGCCAGCAACTCCAAAAAGCAAACAAACACTCTCACTCCGAGCCACGAATACCTTCCGGACAATCCCCAAAGCAATGCACAAAATTCCAGTTTCTCTTCAGAACACATGAGCCATTTGTCTTTTTATCAAAGGCATCACGTGTGTACATAAATCAACAATACGAATCTGAGCCTCCATACCATGGCTAAAACAACTCCACATTGTAAGCCAGCCAGATGTCATGGGAGTTTCATAGCTAAACTGGGGTGTGGTGACACAACGCAGCACACTCTTCTAGTGAGCCAAGGTTTGTGACTGCACACAGCCAGTACAGGTGTGCCACAAAATAATGCTAAGCAAAGGAATTCAGGCAAAGACGTGTGTTCTGCACAACTCCACTCACCAGCACAGAGACACACGTCAGTAGAATTGGCAGTGCTCTGCTTTCTGTTTTAGGGTACACATGTACATTCCACTCAGGAGAACCAGTAAGATACACACTAAGAGATATGTATATATACCTTTCTAAAAGATACACATGTACATATGCTTGTTTTTTAATACTTTTGCTAAAATTTTTATAGATTATTTGGTTGTTGTAGTGGGCTTTATTAACAAAATTCATTCAGTGCAAGTCTTGCAATGCGTTCACTTGTTCTTAGGAAGTCTTCCTCACCACACCACTGACATGAATCTAAGTTAGAAAAATAGTAGGTTACTAGCCTTTTGCCTCCAAATTTCTCTCACTGATTTTCTTCTTTCATGGGTAGTCAGAAGGATGAACAGAAGGACAGATGATGAGTAGATAAACACATAACAGATAGATTATTAATAGGTGGATAGATGGATGGATGGATGGATGGACAGATAGATAGATGCATAAGAGACAGCTATATCTACAAGTACATCTATTGAAATATGTATAGAAATGTATATAGGTAGGTAAATTGATTTTGTAATGCTGTTGAAATAATCTTAGGTTAGAGCTGCAGTCAAGAATCATGTAGTGTTCCCCCTGAGATATGGATACCACGAGAATAGCCAGTGGTGTGGAGAGGTTAAAAATTCACTTTGACCGTAATGAGGGAGGGAGAGGGACAAGGGAGGGGCAAGAGATGGTTGGGAGGGAAGCGGTGAAGGGTTTCCCCGGGCAACAGTCTCTAGTTCCATCCTCAAACTACAAACTCCCAAGTCGGGTGAACTTAGCTATTTGACCCCAATTCTTCAAATAAGGAACAAGAAATAAGAATCAGGCAAGTCTCACCCGCATGTCTCCTCCCCCTTTTTCAAGACGGACCACAGGAGCACTCCCACTATGGGAGCACTCCCACTATGATCTCCCAGGAGCACTCCCACTATGATCTCCCAGGTTACAGCAGCCACCCCTCACCGGTGGGGGCAGCAGTGCCTCCTCCACAATCGCACTGGAGTTCACTTGAAAAAAGGGTAAGGTAGGAGTCAGTGGCTGATTCTGGGATCTACGTTAGCAGACTCACCCTTACCATTCGCAACGCCTTCCGAGAGCTGGGAGGCTGTGCCATCTCAATCTGCCTTGGTATTTTTCTCTCCACTGTTTTTTAAGAGTAGGCAATAAAGGAAAGTTTGTTCAGTGTGTGTGTATGTGTGTGTGTGTGAGAGAGAGAGAGAGAGAGAGACAGAGAGAGAGAGACAGAGAGACAGAGAGAGACATAGAGACTTCAAGTGACAAAACGAGCGTCAGAGCTGCAGTATCTATCACTGCTCTTGTGATGACTTTACCCTTATTCTCTGGTTCCTTCGGAGATTATTTCCCCCAGAAACCTTGCTGCCTCTGAAACAGCTATAATAATTTCCAGTGTCCAAGACTTGACTCACGCTCTTTGTGGCATGTAAACTCAGTTCAGAAAAACGTTTTTACCTGTTGGTTCCGTTCCAGGTCCTGGCAGGCTTGGGCAAGTGGGCAGAACGATGTTCTAAAAGCTGTGTTTGTATGCTGGACATTTTAAAATTAAGTTTCCTTACGGAAACTCCTGTTCGGACTCTAAGGTTACCAGTGCTAATGGGAAAAACAGTCAGTGCTGTTTGTTTAAATTGGAAATAGACACCCCTCTCCCACCTGTGAGTTCCAATGCATGTTCCAAAGACCTGGGATTCCAGTTACAGCTTAGCTGTGACCTTCCACGTCTCCCACTGTGGCTAGGTTGTAGAGTGGGGTGTTTAACTATAACCATTCTAATCTCATTACTTTAATGGGTGAGAATTAACTGATGGGGGAAGTCCTTCTGTGTATATGTTTGTCTTATTGGTTGATAAATAAAGCACCATTGGCCAATAGGGAAGCAAGATAGGAGGGACTAGGAGTCAAGGAGGATTCTGGGAACTATAGATAAGGGTAGAGATTAGCCATGTTGTCCCAGCAGGAGAGGACGCACGAGCCTGGTGTTCTCAGTAAGATGAAACCTTATAGAAATATATATATTAGTAGTCATGGCTTATACTTAAGACAGAACTAGCCAATGAGAAGCCCTGGACATCAGCCTACAGCATTGTAACAAATAGAGTCTCTGTGTGTTATTTGGGGTTGATGCGGCTCTTGGAGGGGTGCCTCAAGGCCATTGTAATTCGTGATTTCAGATCTCTTGGCAAGATAACACTGTATCATAGGAGGAAATAATTACTGAATCACTGAGGATAATCACTGGGAAACCACAGAAAATAGGCAAAGTGCCAGGATGCTGAAGAATGGAAAATGTTGCTTCAGTTTCCAGGACAGAAAGATGATGGATTTGTCGAGTTAAGGGTCAGAGTGTTAATAAAAATTAAAAAAAATTTCTAGGTTATTCCTTAAGAGAGTGCTTGAACCCAGGGAAGGGAAAGAAGAGGTGACCAGCTAGAGCAGCCCCGCTGCAGACATACCGCAAACACTGCCGTGTGTTTCACGCTTTGCTTTGCTTTCCATACGACAGCTACACTGATACATGGTATACGACAGTCACATTAACCCAGAAGACAGAGGTGGTGTACATCATCCTTCACCAGCTAACTAGCAAGTGTTTCACGAGGCTCTCCTTTGCTTGGTGGCGAGGCAATGAGCTGAATACTGAGTACATGAGTTTCAGTTTGTTCTGCGTTGTTGAGATAAAACACTGATGGAAAGCAACTTGGGAATGAGCGGATTTATTTACTCTTATGCTTAACAGTTTGTCGTACAAAGAACCAAGGCAAGAACTTGGAGGCAAGAATTGACATGGTGAGCACGCAAGAGAGTGTGTGTGTGTGCGTGCGTGTGCGTGCGTGTGCGTGTGTGTGTGTGGTGTACAGTATATGGATATATCAATTTCTTTCTGTCTGTCTGTCTTCCTTCCTTGTTTGCTTTTCTTCCTGCCTTTATTTTTCATTAGTGCTTTGAGGATTTCGTATAGTCTATTTTGATCATATTCAGATATTCACCCCTTCCTCAGCTCTCCTCAGATGCAAATGTCCCCTCCCTATCCACCTAAGTTTGTGTCCTCTTTTAAAAATCTAGGTCCAATTTGTCTTACCCATATATCCTTGGATGTATGGCTGTCCGTTGGAGTGGCTGGTGCATTACAAGCTACACTCTGAAAGAAAGCGACAGCTAACTCTTTTGGAGCACCTGTGTCGATAGCTGACGTCTCGCTCCGAAACTCTGAATGGGACTTCATGTCAGCATCCCTCCTCTGTCCGTGATGGGACGTGGTCTGGGCTTTCACAGATCTTGGGCATGCTGCCACATCTTCAGTGAGTTCCCTGCTGTGCCCGGCACACACTGTTTCTTCGTCATCACCCAGTGTCGCTGGCTCCCACTCTCTTCTGCAGTAATCCCTGGGCCTTGGGAGGAGGATGTGTGACATTTAGGACTGAAGTCTCCTACTGTCTACATCTTAATCCATTGCGAGTTACTACACTAGTCAGCATTAGAAGCTGCAAATGGAAGCTTCTCTGATAAGGGTTGAGATATACAGTGATCTACGGGTATAATGATAAGACGTGAGAATTCAGTTTAATACTATGCCTGTTTGGCAGAATAATAGTAGTAGGTTCTCTCCTAAGGCCTGTGACCTCTCTACCCATAGGTTCTTGGGCCCATAATGGTGCCAGGTACGAGGTTCATCTTGAACCTGAAGTCCAATCAAAAAATGGAAAGGGTACATACACATCATCCTTGTCACTAATGCATTATACACATCATCCTTGTCATTAATGCATCAGTGGGTGTGTTTCATACATATCATCCTTGTCACTAATGCATCAGTGGGTGTGTTTCATACATATCATCCTTGTCACTAATGCATCAGTGGGTGTGTTTTACCAAGCCAGAATTTACTGAGGCTCACAGAGTTCACAGCTGGGTAGTACTGGTGACTGATTTTCTTCTCCAGTAGCATGGGTAGTACCCTCAAGCACTGTAAAAGACAGCCAGTAAGAAGGAAACTTCCAGGTCAGTACCAACTTGATTTGTCCACGTTCTATTACTCAAAAACGTAGTATCATCAGCAATAGAGTTTTACCATCCACTTTTATCATGAGGGTAACCAATGACACTGGCAGTAGTGTGTAGTCTTCGGGGTCCATGGCGCCTCCCTAACCAACAACTCTTAAAGATGTAATACATTTCTGATACCCAGACTGTTATCTATTATCCTGTGGTATGTCTAAAAATCAACGTCTTTAGCCATCAGGGAAGTGCAAATTAAAACTACCTTGAGATTTAATTTTATCTCATCAGAATGGCTAAGAAAAAAATTGAGGGTGAATGATGGTATAGTTGTGTGGAAAATAGAGTATCTATTCAATGCTGACAGGAATGCAAATTGATACAGCTACTATGTAAATCAACGTCAGGGTTCCTTAAAAAGTCAAGCCATATTACTCTTAGGCATACACCCAAAAGCCTCTGTGTTGTACGACAGACATCTCTTTGACCTTTGACAATTTCGTGAATATACACACAGTCTTCAGACTGTGTCCACTCCCCAACCTCTTATTTGTTAGGTAAGTAGGTAAGTTTGTGCACAGGACGTCTCTGATGAGCCATCCTGCACCTATGTCCTATTTGTTTGTTTTTAAGCCTTCACAACTGCATAAAGTTTAGGTCTCACAAAACCTTTATCAGACCCTGAGCAAAATAAACTTAAAATGTAAAAAAAACAACCAAGAAATTAATAGGTAGTGTAAAAATAAAAGAAACCAGAATTGCTAAGAACCTGTTGCTGTTTCAAGTTCTTCTTAAGATCCTTCTGTATGCCAAGTGGCCTTGACCTACATCATCACCTGAAATCAACCTAATAGTAGAAGAAAAGCATCATATCTGTGTGATCACCATGGTTTAATAAAAGCAAGGTCCTGTCTACATTATTTGATGCAGATAAAATTGAATTCTAAACATTGAAACAGTGTATTTTCTCTTCCCCATTTTCCACCTCTCCTCTTATCATTCACCTCTTTTTCTTTTCCCTCATTATGCAGAAATCATTTTCTTAACATTCCACTCACGTTTTATTGTACATAGACCACATAAGGTAATAATTCACTACCTAATTCAAAAAGTGTTACTGGGGCATTTAATGTGTTTTATTCGGTACTGTATAGAGAAGCTCTGAGACACTTCCCAGAAATGTGTTTGGCCCAGATCAACTTCTGAGACTTTATTTTTCATTGGGACTGGATGTCCCTATAGATATGCTTTGATGATGGAATTGCTGACTAAGAATAGAATCAGCACGAAGCGTTCATGAACCAAAAGTATCTACAGCTCCCTGTGGCATTATAATGGCCTGTTCAGCAACGTGACCCCCCCATACCTCCCTACTTTCCTAAGCCAGAGCCAACTGATTTCTGTGATATATATATCCAAATTAATATGGCCAGGTATGTTTCCAAAAGAAAAGACTGGCTATTCTGAAGTAAGTCAATAACAATGTTACTGTAGTGTTTTGGAAGACCCACAAAAGTCCCTTAAGCTCTCCAACCCATACTCCCACAACCCCACCCAGAACACGGGCCAGTCCCGTCCCAGCCATACATCCCCATGAGCTTGGCACCAGCTTCTGTCTTAGGTTCCTACTGCTGTGATGAAACACCATGGACAAAAAAAAAGCAGCACAGAGAGGGAAGATTTTATTTCAACTTACATTTCTATATCACAGTTCATCACCCAAAGCAGTCAAGGCAGGAACTCAGACCAAGGCAAGAGCATGGAGGCAGGAACCGATGAGGCCGTGGAAGAGCACTACTCGCTGGCTTGCTCATTATGACTCTCACTCAGTCTCTTTTTTATAGCATCCAAGGTCACCAGACCAGGGGTGACACCAACCACAATGAGCTGTGGTCTACCACATCCATCACTAATTAAGAAAATGTCCTAAAGACTTGCCTACATCCTGATTATTTTTGGAGGGATATTCTCAATTGAGGCTCCTTCCTCTCAGATGACTCTAGATGGTTTAAAGTTTTCATAAAACTAGCCAGCACTACTACATATGTGCTCACAGGCAAATACATTATAGGTTAATAGTGTCAGTTAATACTATAAGTTAATCGTAGGTTCTGATGACTGTCTTTTAGATCATTGTACTACTATTTTACTCTCCTCTTTCCTTTTCCTATATTTTTGTCCCTAAATAGCACCCATATTTTTCCCAGCATTTTCAGCCATTAGGTTGAAATTATTATAATGCTGATCAATAATTTCATAAAATATAAAATCACAAACAAAGCTATTCAACAAAATGCTTGCATGTGTATACGTGTGTGTCATGCATGTGTGTTAGCTTCTGTGTGGGTTCACTGTAAGTGGGTGCATGTGCACATGGAAGTCTGGTATTCTGATGACAGACAGTCAGCATTTCCTCAATGCTGGTAAGTAGCAAGAAGCTAAAAGTCACATTACTATACCTCATGTGCTTAAATACAATGTATCCATTAGGACATGGGAGGCACAAGGACTGTGGTCTCAAAGAATTATAGTCAAAGTTCTAACTCTTGAAGCTTTTGCAGAAACTCCTGATCCATCCCAGTGGACACTCTAAAATGTTAACCTCTGCTCTGCAGGAAAACTGAACTTGAGGTGGCTAAGGAAGTAAAAAACACAGACAGGCAGAAAGGCGGTTGGTTCGCAAGTCTCCATAGCCCCAGGGGCAAGAATCCCATTTTCACTTCTGCTTGACACTGAGAATCTATGGTTGGTTCATGTAAAACATTACTGTAGTAACGCTTAGCTAATAACGTAGGCCAGTAGTTACATGAAGTTTCCACTCTCCCATCTCAGCAGAATGGCCTCACTTCAGTTATTTTCTTAAGTACTTTGGTCCTGTTAACTGTAAGCTCCCGAGGAGCTGAGGCTGCTGAACATGGTCACCCTTTATGCATGGAAACTGAGCCGCCATTGTATCCAAAGAAAAGGAAGAACACATAGGAGTGTGTGTGTGTGTGTGTGTGTGTGTGTGTGTGCATACTGTGTGTATTGTTCAGCATATCTGTCTAATTCAGAACCTCAAAACACTAGCATACCTTTCACATCTTTGTAGATAACACTTGCCCAAGAAATGCCCCTTGGTTAATGACCAAACATTCATATACATACGACTAAAGTTTTCATAGGAAATATGTTTTTGTTCTGAACACAATACAACACTTTAGATAAACCACCATGCAAAACTCTTCATGTTACATCCCAAGTGTAACTGATTGAAAATCAAGATCAAATACATATTTTGAAAAAGGTAACTTTTATATAAAAAGGGGTATATATCACTGCATTGATACAGCATTGAGGATAACCATAGTAACTGCCCAGTGATCAACAAATTGTGTTTTAAACAATTTCTTCCAAATTTTACTAATTTCTCCTTATGTTGGTGTATATATTTTGAGAAATTGGTTAGAAATTTGGGACTGTTGGGTAACAGGTTATAGTTTTTATTAAAACCAATGAAAAATGGATTTTCAGACATTTTTAATATTTCTTACATGAAGCAGAAGACAGATTTTAATGATCAATTCTAGAGAATGTTTGGATATCTCTTCAAAAATAACCTCTGCCTCGCTTTCAAAATCCAGAATGCTGAGTAAAACTTCCCCTCCCCAGCTCCAGGTCACAGCTTCTGTTTTCAGTTTCTTTCTGTCTTTTCTCCCTGTAGACTCTGTCATTTCTCTCTCTCTGTTTAGTAAATCTTCTCCCTTAATCTATAAAATATACCTTTTGGGATCCTATGCTTATTATATTTGTTTTTCCTTCTCCAAAGTTGTGGTCAGATTCTTTTTTATTTTTGTCGCTTATATTTTGTTTAGTGGTAGCAACTTTCATGGTATTTGATGAAACTCACAATTTTTTTGAAACAGGTACAAATCTTGACAACTGTTTGATACAGAAGTCAGTCTTTATTTTAAAAAAACTTCAAACCAGCAAAAGATGCATTTCATGTAATAATAAAACATAAAAAAGAAGACAGCTGAAGGGATGAAACAGCCAGCCAGGCAATAGATGTAAGAAATGTCAGTGTCTGTCCACCTGACTCTGCCTTCCACTGAAGCAGGTCTGACGAGACTGAGATAGCCCTGAAAGACCTACTTGGGGTTAAAAAAATTACTGAAGAAAGTGTTTAAATGTTTTATGGATAGTATTAACAAAACTACCTATTATACTTTCTGTCCTGCTGCGACTGTTTCTTACTATCATAATAAATTCCCATCCAGATAGATACTATTTCTAAGACTTTCTTCTGAAGTTGCACTCCTACTTTGCCACAATATATACATGGCTAAGAAATTTCATTTTCCCTAGCAGTGTGCTATTGAAGGAAAGGAAAGAAGTCCGCGTGATCATTGAACTTCCTCAACTTACTAAATGCACTACAGATCAGCCAGCAGACACTGTATTCTACTAGTTAGCACTTTTCTCTTCTTTCTTTCATTCTTTTTTCTTTTTACATTTATTGGCTCTTTGTCGATTTCACAGCATGCTTTCCAATCCCACTCATCTCCCCTTCCCCTCACATCTGCCCTCTGCCCTTGCAATCTCCCCCACAAACAAATTTAAAAGAAAAAACAAACAAAATTAAACAAAAAGGAAGGAAGAAAGAAACAAAGAAAGGAAGGAAGGAAGGAAGGAAGGAAGGAAGGAAGGAAGGAAGGAAGGAAGGAAGGAAGGAAGGAAAGAGGAATCTTAGAAAGGAAGGAAGAAAGAAAGAAGGAAGGAAGGAAAGAGGGAAAGAAAGAAAAAAGAAAGGAAGAAAGAAAGAAAGAAAGAAAGAAAGAAAGAAAGAAAGAAAGAAAGAAAGAAGGAAAGAGGGAAGGAAGGAAAAAGGAATCTTGTTGTAAAGTGGTATTGTGCCCCATTGAGTCACACAGTTTACGTTTTAGACTATTCATCTTGCATCATGAGTCACGGTCTGGCTCGAGACCTAAGGTTTCTGCTACACCACCAATAGCGGGCTCTCACTGGGGCTCCTCTTGGATAGACGTTGTTGTGTGTCATGGAGATCCCGCTGTTTTGAATCTGTAGGTTCCTCCCTTCACGTGCTCCAACAGTTCATAGGTGGGGTGGATGTTGGGGTGGGCCAACTCATAGCCCTGGTCCTGGACCTGAGTGGTGGTTGGGTTGATCAGCCTGTCCCTCATTTCTACTACAGGCAAGCTCTCCGGTACTGCCTTGGCTAGCTCACCCAATGCAGTCTGCAGCGAGGAGCAGGGCCAGTTCTCCTGCTCTGGTCCTTAGGTCTGAGTTACTCACTCACATCACCAGGGCCAGCTCTACTGTTCTGCCCAGGCAGTATAGATGGGGCGCAGTCAACCAGCAGTGCTCAACCCCTTCCAGGCCTGAATTGGCGGAGGACACAGATGGCTCCTCCCCACCCCACACTCCTGGAAACGTCTTCATCTTGGGGGTGGCTCACGGTCAACTAGAAGCCTCTGGTGCTGAGAAGTTAGGCACAGCCTACCAAAGGTCTCCCAAGGCTTCAAGGCCCAGGTACAGAGGAGAGAGGAAAGGCAATAGCTCCTGGTCATGCCTGGTAGCCTTGGTTGGCCTATGCGGACCAGGCTTGCCTTAAACTCACAGAGACCTGTCTGCCTCGGCCTCCAAAGTGATTGGATTTAAGGTGTGTACCCTAATACCCCAGGCTCTTCGGAGCCTCACACAAAGCAGACAGCTTCATGTGTGTACCATGGGTGATGTTTTTTCCCCGGCTTCATGTGTGTGCCACGGTGACATCCCCCCCCCCCCGGCTTCATGTGTGTGCCACGGTGACATTCCCCCCCCTCCCTGGCTTCATGTGTGAGCCACGGTGACATTTTTCCCGTCCAGCAGCATCTGTCCTCGGAATTCTTCTTTAGGCATCTCCATATTTTCCCAATGGTAAAGCGTCAATGTTTCTTCTGAGGCATAAGATACAACGTGACCACCTCGGAGCTTGTGATGAACTTATTTAAAATGCACGTTGCTTTTTATTTTTCTGCACATATCTTAGTTTGTGTTTCATTGCTTCAAATACAGTAACTAGAGTGCATATATTTTCTCTAACTGATATTTATAACTGAGGGTCTCCTACTGTCGATTGTGTCTCTCCTGATACAATTTCCCAGTGGACATATTGCATATTGAGCATTGAACTCAGGTGTATTCCTAGGACCATATGGGAGCCTAAGATACCAGTATCTTCCTCTAGGAGTCCGGAGAGACGGCTCCGCATCTCTGCAGAGGACCTAGGTTCGGTTTCCAGCATCCACATGGTGGCTCACAATCATCCCAAACTCCAGTTTTAGCTGATACAGTGTCCTCTTCTGAATGCCATTAGCACCAAGAACATGTGTGTACACATGCATATACACAGGCAAAGCAGCTATACACATAAATAAATCAATCTTTCTGAAGTTTTTAAGTGTATTCCTCAAGGGAGTGTTTGCCTTTGGTTGTGTCTCGGCAGCATGGGACCTCTCAGTGTGAACCTAGGTTAGCAGACTTGATATTCTGTCTCTGGCCATCTGTTCTCAGGCTGGGGAGGCCGGAGAAGGGCTCTGTTGATGACGTACTCTGACCATGATGGTACAGTCTCAACTTATTTTGGAGAAAATATGTGACTAGGCTTATCACTTTAGGCAGACAGGGAATCTTAGTTTTTGTCGCTTTCAATAGTGGCACTGTGAAAATATCCATTTTAACTTTGCTGAATGCACACAAACCTTCTTCCGGGTTTTTGGCTTCCTTTGAAAGCCAGTATACTGTTAGCCTCTTGTGGCTTTTAAAAGGGATTTTCCAAAAACTTAATTGAGCTTTTCAGCTCTTATCAGAAGGACAACTGGTCCAAATAATCCAGTTGGTTGTTACTGGAAACTAGGAATCCTAATTCAAGTCATAAAATACCTAGGCAACAGAAAAAGTCACAGTGCTACAAGTTAACTTCTTAGTGTTGCTATAGAAATGGAGAACTGGGCACTCTACAGTAGTAAGTACTGTCATTACTGAGATTCCATTGAAAACAGGAAATGAGTGTGACAAAATCTAGGGCTATTTTGTCCATTCGCTTATTTGTGACTTAATAAAAGTGAGACTCTAAGAATAGCAAGCTCAAATGTTGGGCCCAGGGTGACTGACCACTCACATCACTCCATATACTTTTCTGTCTGTTTTTCTGTGACACTTGAAACCAGGGACTTCTCAAACCCTTGGAGAATTAAGGGTTATAGCTCTAAAATATTTATACCACAAATGATACTTTTGCTGCTGAATTTGTTTGACCGTTGCTATGAGAAACCTGAGGGCCAAGTCACCAAATTCTGCAAACACAGTGAGAAACAACGAAAGAAGTTGCTGTTTGACATTCTGCAGATAAAGCGCAAAGCTCACCAGATGTTTGGCTCCTAGGAGACTTGGCCATAGACAGTCAAGCTTAAATAAGACCCTACACAAGCCCTGGTCTTCATTTCAGTTGTGTGGCAGGGTACAGGGGTAGAAAGGGGGGTCATCTGGTAATCCCTTACTACCACAGCAGTTTTAAATCTATAAATAAAAAGTGTTATCAAGGCTGAGACAGCTAGATTTACATTAGAGCATAAATAAAGAAAAACATGTTGGTAAATGAAAGCTGAGCTGCTGAATGAATGAGCTTCATTGTGTAACTTTGCTGGCAAAAGCAAAAGGCTTATCTGGATACTTTTCCTAAACACGACGTTAAAACTGTGTAAACAATATACGTGGCGGGTCAAAAGAAAATTGCTGCAAACTTGAGCAACTCAGATTAGTTACCCAAAGAACCTAATGAGCCCATGTGGATTTGACTAATCATTTCTAAGATATAGAAATGTTGAATATCACTTTACTTTTGTGTGAGATTGACAACACGCCATCTGCTAGGAAAACACACGAGTGGGAACATTAGGATCACTCAGCCTTGGTATCCATCACCCAGGAGGCAGTCGAAGAGCCTCTGCTCTTCATCCGAAATTTAGACCATCATAATGATCCCAAAATGCAGTATTTAACACTAGAGATGTTGATTATAATGCACATAGCAGAAACAAAATCAAGCATATGGTTGTCTTAAGCAACAATGCGTGACCAGAAGAGACTTGAAATAATCAGTAAGAAACAACTCCAGATTTGCTGTGATTTCTTTTTTGTTTTATTGAGAATCTCAAACATGCATGATAAAGTCAACCCCCACCTCTTCTTCAATCTTTTCTCTCTCCTGCTGATCCCTATCACAAATATATATATCAGGGTCCAGTTAGTGCTGCTTTTATGTGCATGGGCATAGGACAATCTATTGAATCATGGGTAACTAATGGTCCCCTGATGGGGGAAGTCTTTCTGTGTATATGTTGTCTTATTCGTTGATAAATAGAGCACTGTTCGCCAATTGGGAAGCAAGATAAGTGGGACTAGGCATCGAGGAGGATTCTGGGAAATGTAGTCAATAGTAGAGGGTCCCCAAGAAGAGAATGCCACAAGTCTGGCATTCTCAGTAAGATAAGACCTTATAAAAATATATATTAGTGCTGGGCATTGGTGGCACACGCCTTTAATCCCAACACTCCGGAGGCAGAGGCAGGTGGATCTCTGTGAGTTCAAGGCCGGCCTGGTCTACAGAGCAAGTTCCAGGACAGCCTCCAAAACAATACACAGAAACCCTGTCTCGAAAAACAAAACAACAACAACAACAACAACAAATATATATATGTAACTATGGGTTAATAATTAAATCAGAGCTAGCCATTAAGAAACCATAGCAAACGGCCAACAGCTTCATAATTAATATAGCATCCTGCGTGCTCTTTTAGGACTGAAGCGGCATTGGGGCCTAGCCAGATCAGAAACATTCACGTTACAGTCCCCAGAAGAAACGGGTTCTGACTCTCCCTAAAGTTATAAATTACCAGTATTTCCTCAGCTAAGGATGGAACTTCGAGGTCGGTTTCTCTCTCCATGCTGGGACTTCTGTCTGGTTTGATCTTGTACAGGTCTCACGCACGCAGTCGCCAGCACAGCGATTTCGTGTGTGATCATCTTGTTGAGTCCAGAAAACACTGCTTCCCCCATGACCTCTGGCTCTGAGAATCTTACAGGAAGGTTGTTCTAGAGGGCCCACTTGGTGCTGAGCACTCCCTAGCCTCTTATTCTCTGCAACTGACCAGCTGTGGGCCTCTAAAATAATCACCATCTACTAAAGAGACACTTCTCAGATGGTAATGGAGATATGTACTAATCTAATGCCCATTTCGCAGGATAATTGTGGTAGGTCCTCCCATGGGGCCTATGGACTACCAGCAATAGGTTCTTTGCACTGTTAACAGTACAAGGCATGAGTTCCAGCTCGCAGAATGGGCCTTAAATCCAATTTTAAAAAATTGAATGGTTATGTCCATAGCATCCATGCCTCTGTTGCACCAGTGGGCATGTCTTACCAGACCAGAATTACTGAAGCTCACATAGCTCACAGCTAGGCAAGATTGATGGCTACTTTTCTCTTCCATCAGCATGCCTCACAACTTCCAGCACTATGAAAGCTAGCCAATGGGCATGAAGCTTCCAGGTCACACCTTCCAGCACTATGAAAGCTAGCCAATGGGCACAAAGCTTCCAGGTCAGAACTGGACTGACTTCTCCGTGTTCTGTGACTCAAGTGTGTCATATATATTCATCAATAGAGTCTTACCATCAAGTTCTGTAGGGTAAACAGTTGCATTTGGCAATAGTGTACAATGTTTGTGGGTCTACGGGACCCCACTGACCAACAACTTCAAAAGAAAGAACCCATTCCTGGTATTGCGTCTCTCAGCCACCATAAGCTATCAAATGAAAAGCTCAGTGCTGTGATGTCCCTTTGACTCTTGTCACCAGTCTAATAAGAAAAAATAACTATAGAAGTTGAATGCTGTTCAGCTTGAAAGCAGAGTTTACCTAAACATGTATGATGAACAACTAGTTCATACTGAGGAGAAATAATTATTTATAGCACTTATCTTTGTTGTTACCTTTTTTTAACAGTGGTTCCATTTGTAAAGTGCAATGTTAATCTAGCTTGTGATTTTGTGAACATTAGAAGCATTATTTAAGAAAACAAGCCAAAAGGGCTAGACCCACTGACAAGTTTTTTTACCTCTTAGTCATTCTTACTCATTTACTGAACCATATATATATTCAATAAGAAAGTCTGACCTTCCTGGGTTCTGAGGTAAATTTCCTCTTAACAAACTTAGGCTATTCAAATTAAAATTCAACACACACACACACAAACTCTATCCCTTTCCAATATTAATGCACACACATACACTATTCATCTCAAATGTTAATAGTTACATGTATCAGACCTTGGACTGATACAAACTAAGAAAAATTCAGTCCCTAAAGGACTGATGAACTTATTGGAACCTGGTGTTGATTTGAAGCATCAAAATTGAGAAATGAACTAAGAATCAGAATTGCTTTTCTGTTTTAATGTAGCTGATTTTGTTTCCAGAAAACTGTTCCTAAATAGCTGTGTCTGTTTCAACAGACAAATAAACGGATGAGTAATTAAAATTAAATATTTATCCACTTCCAAAATGATAGTCTAATTCTACCACCACATCCTATTAACATTAAATTTCTTTCATTCAAAGTAAAAACAAAGCAGGAAAAAAAATCTTTTAACTTTACCCCAACTCAAAGCCAAGGATGTTAAGGCTCTTACCAAATAATAATGAGGTGATTATATTCACTGCCTTATAAAACATGTCAGTAGACACATTCATCTGGTTCTTAGATAGATACTTATTTGCCCATGGGAGGTTAGTGTCTTACTATCCAGATACTTTTTTTTTTTTGGTTTTATGAGACAGGGTTTCTCTGTATTGTTTTGGAGGCTGTCGGTCCAGCCCGGCCTCGAACTCACAGAGATCCGCCTGCCTCTACCTCCCGAGTGCTGGGATTAAAGGCGTGTGCCACCACCGCCCAGCCTCCAGGTACATTTTTAAAAATGGTTTCACTCCTCATAAGCTGCATTGCTGAATTAAACGGATCACTGGAAATGACTGCTTGAGCTGAACTGCGTGGGTGAAAACAACGCAGGTACGGAGCATCTATCTGCATGATGAGAGAAGACATCTCTATGGCAAGGGACTGAAAATTATTTCCCAAATAGAAATACCAGTCAGGCATCAACTCTGACCACCAGTTCACAGAATGTCACACATGTTGAAATCACATAACTCAACCTTGAGAAATGTACCAAACTGCTCTCTGAGCAGAGGTATGCTGCCATTCACAATTGCTGTTCATTGAAAATTAGGTCAGCAGAAGAAGCAAAATCAGCTGCTTGCATCCTTGGGAAGATTTACTGTGTTGAGCCAAATGTTTTCTGTTGCACAAAACCATGCACCCATTTCCCTTCCGGTACCAAACTGACATCATTTAAATATTCTAAATTAGGTTTTCACTCAAAACTCTGTCATTATTACCTCTTAGCCAAAGATCTACAGAAACCATGCACAAGAATTTTTGAGTCCAGGAAAATGAAGGAATTGTTTTGGATATAGCGGGTTTTTTTTTAACCAGACTCTCTCAACAAGATAAATAATGCAAGTGAGATTCATAGCCCAAGGAATATTTTTATGCTTTCTCCCAGAACAAATGTCTAACTAATTATCTGCAGATGTGTAGGAAAATGTGCAGAAAGCTAAACTGCCCTCAGTGCTACCGCTTTAAATGAAAATGTATCCTATGGTTCTCTTCGCACATAAAGGAATTTTACAGGGAATTTTAAGGAAATTGAGCTACAAATATCTCCAAATAAAATCCTACCAGAAACAAATATAATCCAAGCCAACACACTCACTTTAGTAGCCCATTCCAGAACCAATAGATCTGCTAGAATGGAAATAACTAGTATAAGCCAACCTTCTGAAAGTACTAAAAGTCATGCTTGTAATAAATGCAAGCTACTGTGGGAAAATATTCTGCCACATTTTCCTATCCATGCTCTCCCTAATTCAACATCTGAAATGAATGTCTACTTTTAGCTCATTTGCTGAGTTACAATATATCTAAATTTTCATATGTATAGAATATATATATATATGGTCATATATGATCAAAATATTCTATTTGTGGGTCCCTGAATCTGTTTACTTGATAAAGATTCTCAGCTGACTATTGTGACAATCACCAATCTATTAGGCTGAGCTCAGGCAATCCTGCTGAAGAGAGGGAGGAAGGATTATATAAACCATATGGGTCAAGGACATCACAAGAAAACCCAAAGAAACAACTAACCTGGCCTCACAGGAACTAGGAGAGTCTGAACCAACAACCAGGGAGCCCCCATGGGACTGACATAGACCCTCTACACATATGTGACAGTTGTGTAGCTTGGTGTACTTGTGGTGCTACTAACAATGGAGGAAGAGGGAATTGATGTGGGATGTCCTGTGATTATGTCAATAAAGCACTGTTAGGCCAATAGGGAACCAAGATAGGTGGGACTAGGAGTCCAGGAGAACTTTGGGAAGGAGGAACAGAGGGAGTCAAGATGTAACGCCATGGGGTAGGAAGCCCAGAAAGTTCTCCGGTAAGAGAAACACTTAGATTAACAATTATGGGTAATTACTTAAGTCAGAGCTAGCCAGTAAGAAACAAGCAAGGCCAACAGGTTCATAATTAATATAGCCTCCTGTGTGTTTATTTGGGACTGATGCAGCTCTAGAACCAGGCTGGCGGGAAGGCTTCTCTCAAGGAAAAAATTTCTCTTTACAGGGAATCATAAATTAGAAGACAGATCTGGCACCAGTGAGACCTCTAGTGATCTAAAGGGATGACACCAACTGGCAAGCTAAGCAATAGTGGAGAGACCACCTTCAATGCCCATTCCTGATAATGAACTTTATGTCTATAACCATCCTAGAACCTTCATCCAGTGACTGATGGAAGCAGAGGCAAGCACCCACAGTTAAACACTGAACTGAACCCATGGAACCCAGTGACAGAGAGAGAGGAGCAATGAGCAAATTGGCAAAGAATGGGCTGGCAAAGCCAGCAGAGACAGCTGATCTGAACAAGGGAGAACTCTTGGAACCCAGACCCACAGCTGGGAGGCCAGCATGGGACTGCTCCAGACCCCTTGAGTGTGAGAGTCAGTGAGGAGGCCTGGGAAACCTATGGGGCCCTGGGAAGTGGATCAGTGTTTATCCCTGGAATACAAACAATCTTCGTGTGTCCATAACACAAAGAGGGATGCTTTCTCAGCCTGGACTCTTAGGGGAGTGCCTGGACCCTGCCCTGAGTGAAATGACAGACTCTAGGTATCCAGTATGTGGAAGGAAGTGGTGATAGGGTGGGAGGCTGGTGGGATGGTGGGGGAGTGTGGGATGAGGGGAGGGAGAGGGAACTGGAATTGGCATGTGAAGTAAGCTATTTAAAATTAAAATAATAAAATAAAAAACCAATAAATAGAGAATTCTCAACAGAGGAATCTCAAATGACCAAAAGGTACTTAAGGATTAGAAAATCAGTATGGGGGTTTCTCAGAAAACTGAGAATTGATCTACCTCAAGACCCAGCAAAACTACTCTTGGGCATATCTCACAGGATGCAAACTTATACCACAAGGACATTTGTTCAGCTATGTTCATAGTAGCCTTATTCATAATAGCCAGAACCTGGAAGCAACTGAGATGCCCCTTACTGAAGAATGGATAAAGAAAATGTGGTACATTTATACAATGAAGTACTACTCAGTGGGAAAAAAATGACATCTTGAAATTCACAGAAAAATGGATAGAACTAGAAGAAACCATCCTGAGTGAGGTAACCCAGACACAGAAAGACAAACAGGGTATGTACTTACTCATAAGTTCACATTAGACATGGAGCAAAGGATAACCAGCCTACAATCCACAACCCCAGAGAAGCTAAGAAACAAGGAGGACCTTAAGAGAGACACACATGGATCCCCCCAAGAAGGGGAAATAGATAAGATCTCCTAAGTAAATTAGGAACATGGGGGAAGGGAGAGGGAGGCAGAAGAGAGATCAGAGGAGAGGGGAGGGGAGAGGAGAACATTAGGGATCAGGAAAGTCAAGTTGGGGAGAAAGACAGGGAAAGAGAGCAAGGAAAAAGATACCTTGATAGAGGGAGCCATTATGGGATTAACAAGAAACCTGGCACTAGAGAAATTCCCAGGAATCTACAAGGACGATCCCAAATAAGAGTCTAAGCAATACCTTGACTGTCCTTTCCCTATAATCAGATTGATGACTTCCTTAATTGCCATCATAGAGCCTCATCTAGTAGCTTATGGAAGCAGAAGCAGAGATCCACTAAGTGCTGAGCTGAACTCCTGGAATCCAGTTGCAGAGAGGGAGGAGTGATGATCAAAGGGGTCAAGACCATCCTGGGGAAACCCACAGAAACATCTGACCTGAGCAAATGGGAGTTCACTGACTCTAGACTGACAGCTGGGGAACCAGTGTAAGACTGAACTGGCTTCCCTGAATGTGGGTGTCAGTTGTGGGGCTCAGGCAGTCTATGGGACCCCTGGCTGTGGAACCAATATTTATTCCTAGTGCATGAATTGACTTTTTGGAGCCTATTTCCTATGGAGGGACACCTTACTCAGCCTAGATACAGGGGGGAGGGCCTCGGTCCTGCCCCAAATGATGTGACAGATTTTGATGATCCCCCATGAGAGGCCTCACTCTCTCTGAGGAGTGGATGGGGGTGGGATGGGAAGGTTGTGGGGGGGGAGTGGAAGGATGAGAGGAAGAGGGAACTGGGATTGGTATGTAGAATGAGATTGTTTTAAAGAGAAAAGAAAAAAACTATAGGTTTGACAATATATACCTACATCTAAGTGTGGTTCATCAGTTCTAAAAAAATATGCAATTCTATTGTGTGGTATTTAAGACTCTAAATTGTGGACAACACACATTGTAGGCTTGGGTTCTCCTTCTGCCTTCTGGCTAGATGTCTTCTAACTTTTACTCTTTGGAGTCATCCCAATGATAAGAGCAAAGGAGGTATTCTCAGAAGCCAGTGTTAAGGCCGTCCTTTGAAATGATTGCTACCAGCTCTGGGGGAGGTCTAATGGAGGAAGTAGTAGTAATTGGATTTGTAGGTTATTTTTGAATCTCAATAATTTCTTCCCTTTAATGATTCTGTGGCCAGTGTAGAAGTTTTATCACATTCAAATGCAGCTAAAACAAATTTGGTTCTAATGTTCCCTGTGTAAGTTTTTATGTAAAAATATCTGCATTCTCTTCATTTCACAAAAAGTTTTCCATTTCAATTACAATTTCTGAATTCCAGAGGAAGCAGATAGGGGATGGTGTGGATTATGCCTGTTGTACCCAGAGAATAAGTATTGCCTCTCAAAGTTTGGTGGGGGCGGTGATCTTGGAGGAATTGGAGGAGAGGAAAGAATAGGATAAAAACATACCGCATTAAAAATACCTAAAGAAAAAAGATATGATCAAAATATATTGTATTAAAATACTTAAAGTTATGCATAAAATACATAAATATATTATGAGACCATTAATGCAGGTTTTCAAATACGTTGAAAACTACAAATGTCCTTTACATCTTACCCCCCCCAAAAGAAAAATCTACATGGTGGTATAGGCAGCAAAGCCAGCTCAAGAGAGTGTTCATTCTGAGTTTCATTCACTGACTGGATTCTCCACTGGTTATTCCTGCCCCTCAAGAAGCCTGGTATTAAGTTACAAAAAGCACCAACGCCATCTCAGAAGGCTGCTAGAGACATGTGGAATATCTTACCCTGAGATGTGGTCTTGATTGTATGGCACTGCCTAAAGGACAGACGACTGTTTGACAAACCCACACTGTCTCCTCTTTGCCAGCACATCACGGCAATGCTACAGAGATAAAATTAAATTCGTTGCCATCCACAAGCAAGACAGTGGTAAAGGAAGCTTTTGTTTGGGGAAGAATCATAAGCAGAATGTAAATTTTAATAATTTCAGTGTCATGACTTGTAAATGTAGCTAAATACATTTAGAGTCTATTCCAATTATTTAGTAAAGAAAAAGAAATAAAAATCATCAAAGCCTCGAGTAATTTACATCTATATCATTTGCTCATAAAACCAACCCAGATTTTCCATAAAAAAATAAAACAATCACCTCAAGATGATGGAAGGAAGGAAAAACTTTCAATATTTTTGCATACTTGGCATATTAAAATTGCCTTAGTGTCATTTTTGTTCAATTAACATTTTAATGGGAGTTTTAAAACATTCTAACTTGAGTTTTTTTGCACACATGCCTCTCCTTCCTACGTAACTAAACAGAAAATTCTAGCTAATTTTAGAAGATACACAAATCATTATTTCTTCCTTTTACCCTTAATCCTAAAGTGCTCTATTCTACTAAATAAAATCAAACTGGCAACTGTATGAACTACACTATTTTGATCCTTTCTGGAAGATACATTGGGGAAGTTGAGTTGTGTGTGTAGGAATTCAAAGCGACTAAAGGAAACAATGTGTTCGTTTTCTTATTTTACTACATGTTTATAAACAGTCTTAACTTGGGTCAGAAATACAATATAATTTCTGCTTTTTTTTTCTATATGGCACTCCCCTTGACTGCAGGGCAATTTTACTGACAATAAACTATCCCCAAAGTCTAAGTGGCTTGAAGCAGCAACATGTATGACCACCAGCCCCAGTTTAAATTTTTTGTGTGCTATGAAGATTTACAAGATCAGGGCTGGGGAGATTGCTCAGTGGTTAAGAACACTAGTTGGTCTTGCAGAGGTCCTGAGTTCAATTCCCAGCAACCACATGGTGGCTCAAAGCCATCTGTAATGAGATCTGGTGCCCTCTCCTGGCCTCCAGGGTTACATGCGGACAGAACACTGTATGCATAATAAATACATCTTAAAAAAAAAAGATTTACAAGATCATGTTATGTGACCTGTATGATAGAATGCTACTATAGTGGAAGAAATTACTATAGATGTCATGTCACATACATCATATTTTTAGCAAAAGGGGCTTACAGTCTATTTGTAAATAAATCAGCCTATTATGACACACTTTTAACAAGAATCCTCATGTTGCAAACTGGATCTCTAGTTGTGTTTTGCCTAATATATAGCATTCTGTATCTTTCCATTTGCATCTCCTCTCCCCACCCCCATAGGGGGCCATTGTTTTATCCTGTATATTTGATCTTTTATATATAGGAAGGATTCCATATCTTTATGGAATGCATATGTGATATATATATATATATATATGTGTGTGTGTTATTTTTGCTGTGTCACTAGTGTAATGTTCTTCAGATCCTTCCACATTGTGGCAAATGGGTAGTTGTTATTTCTCAAGAATGAACAGCGTTTCATTTCATATACAGCATCTTTTTATCCATTTGTCTGTCAGCAAACCAGACATTTTCATGGCTGATGACTTCATATACCCTGGCTAATAGTAATCACAGGTGTGCAGATACTTTACATACTAAGAGCTGTATGTATATCCCAAAGAAGGGATTTTTAGTTGGTTTTAGAAGTCTCCACACTGTTTTTCTTTTACGTTTTGCTACTTATCTATTGCTGTGATAGGACACCATAATCAAGGCAACTTATAAAAGAAAGCATTTAGTGGGGTTAACAATCTCACACGGTTGGAATCCATTATGGGGAAGCAAAGGCATGGGGGGCAGGTGACAGGAGCAGCATCTGGGAGCTCACAACTCACAAAAAAAAGAGCAGAGAATACACTAGAAATGATACCAGAAAAAACACTTTCTTTTGAGGTTCAATCCTTTCTTCCTGGAGGGAGAATAGGTGAAACATAGTATGTAAAAAGAATAAAACAACAGGTTATTTTAGCACCATATATTTGCAAGTAGGTGAAACAACAGGATGTTCTAGGGAAGGTTAAACACTCCATTCTGCGTGGAAGTTCTATTAAGTCAGAAATTAACAACTTAAAACAACTTCAGGAAGTCCCTGAAATTGATGAGATTTATTAGGTCCCTTTCTCTACAAGAATACATAAGCAGTAAAAGAGAAAACCATGTAGGCTACCTGAAAACCTTTTCCTCTCTTTGTTTCCCCAGATCCAGTCCCCAATCTCACCCCCAGCTCTGCCAATGAATACCCATGGCAACCTTCTGTGCCCCCTCCCACCTCCTGTGGATCCCACAGATCTCCCCCTCCCTTATAACCTTCCTCCCTCAACTGGTTTTCTTTTCCCCAGACCCCAACCACAGCAGGCACCTCCTTCCAACCCAACGGCCACTCCTCCCATGGCAACAAGTAGGCTGAAGATGACCCACATCTCCTGCGATTCAACAACCCACCACCCAATTTCATCCCCAGCTCTGTAATATGAAGCTTGCTGTGTTCTCCCTTTCCTCTTTGGCCCCAACCCCAACAGAGCACGAGGATCTTCTCCCCCAACCTCCCCTCCCCAAACCCATCCCATTATCTCAGCCTCCAACACCAGCAGACATTCATTGGTAACACACTGGTTGAGCAGAACAGGGGGAAAGCTCCCAACTTCAACAGGAACACCCTGCTAAACACAGGCCACTCCTGACAGAAAACTATGTAGGCTGCCTACAGACCTTTTCATGCCCCTCTGTTCTCCCAGATCCAATCAGTCCCATCCCCAGATCTGCAGCAGAGTATTCTTAGCAGACTTCTCTGAGCCCCTGCTCCCATCTCCTGTGGATTCCACAGATTTTCCACTTCTAATTTTCCTTCCCCAAATTTTTGCTTTGTACCAGACCTCAACCCATCAGGCAATCCCTGCTAACCAAAGGTCTGCTCCTCCCAGGACAACAAGTAGGCTGAAGGAAGACCCACACTTCTCTTACTGCTCCTGACATCCAAGTCCCTCATCCCCAGCTGTGCAGCAGGAAACCTGCCCCAGTCTCCCTTTGCTCTCTGACCCCTTTCTCAACATACCACAAAGATCTTCCCCTCCCCCAACTCATCTCAGCATCCTAGCCTCCAACAATAGCAGGTATCCCCTGTGAACACAGCAGCTGAGCAGGTCAGGAAAGCAGGCAACACACAACATTACATGTTTCAAAAATTCAGAGAGGAAACAGAAATCAAGGAACAAAACACCCACCCAATAAAGAAAAATGAGGAAATCAACACCTAGATGCATAATCATCCCAAACACGGTTGCATAGATAACAGCATAAAAGCATAATCAATAACCGTCAGGGTAATGTGTTCCCACTAGAGCCTAGCTATCCTGTCACAGCAAGCCCTCAATATTCCAACATAGCTGAAGCACAAGAAAAAGACCTTCAAACAAACAATATAAAGGCGATAGAGATTCTCAGAGAGGAAATAGACAAATTCCTTAATAAAATACAGAAAAACAAACAAAAATTTGAAGGAAATCAATAAAGAAAATGTAAGCAAACATTTGAAGGAAAGAAATAAGGCTACTTAAGGTCTAAAATTGGAAATAAAATCAATAAACAAAACACAACTAGAGGAATTCTAGAAATGAAAACTTTAGGAATTTGAATGGGAACTTCAGAAGAAAGCTTCAATATACAAGAGATGGAAGAGAAATATAGCAGTCAAAGAAAATCATAACCTAAAAGTCTCCTAATGCTAAACATCCAGGAAATCTGGGATACTGTGAAAAGACTGAATGTAAGAATATTAAGAATAGAATAAGGAGAAGAATTCCAGGTTAAAGGCTCAGAAATTATTTACAACAAAATCATAAAAGAAATTTTTCCTAACCTAATGAATGAGATGCCTATAAGGGTACAAGATACATACAGAACATTTAATAGACTATACCAGAAAAGAACAGCCCTTCTGAATAATAATCACAAGACTAAACATACAGAACAAAGAAAAACTATTAAAAGCTTGCAAGGGAAAAGACCAAGTAGCATATAAAAGCAGACCTAACAGAATTACACCTGACTTCCCAATGGAGACTTTAAAATGCAGAAGTTCTTAGATGTGCTGGAGATGCTAAAAAACCACAGATGCCAGTCTAGACTATTATACCCAGAAAAAAAACATTCAATCACTACAGATGGAGAACACAAGATATTACATGATAAAGTCAAATTTAAATAACACCTATCCATAATTCCAGCCCTACAGTAGGTACAAGAAGGAGGTTAACTACACTGATGAAAACACAGGAAATAATCTCACAGCAGCAAAATCAAAAGAAGGGAATCACTCATGAATACATACACACCACCACCACCACCAACAACAACAACAACAATATAACATGAATCAACAATCATTAGTCATTGGAATCTCTCAATATCAATGGTCTCATTCCCCAATTAAAAAGACATGGACTAACAGAATGGATATTGCATCTAGGAAACACAACTTACCATCACATACACATCAGCTGAGAGGAAGCAGTTGGTAAAAAGATATCCCTAGCAAATTAACCCAAAAAACAAGCTTCTCTAGCCATTTTAACATCTAACAATATAGACTTTAAACCAAAACTATTCAAAAGAGACAGGGAAGGACACTATATATTTACCAAAGGAAAAAATATCCACCAAATTGGCCACCAATTCTTAACACAAATTCTTGTCCCAAACACAAGGGCACCCAAGTTTGTAAAAGAAACACTACTACAACTTAAATCACATATTGACTCTCACACATTGATGGTGGGAGACTGCAATACCCCATTCTCACCAATGGACAGATCTTCCAGACAAAAATTAAACAGAGAAACATTGTATCTAAGAATGATGGGGCATGTCCTTCTATATATATGTTTCTCTTATTTGTCAATGAATAAAACACTGTTTAGCCAATAGTCAGTAGAGGCAGGAAGATAGGCTGGGCTAGGAAATGAGGAAAATTCTGGGAAAGGTAGGCAGAGAGGAGCCATGAGGATGCCATGGAGAGCCCAGGAAGACAGGACACGCCAGGCATTCTCTGGTAAGATAAGGCCATGTCAAAATACATAGATTAGCAGTTATGGGTTAATAACTAAGACAGAGCTAGCCAATAAGAAGTCCTAGCCACTGGCCAACAGTTTTATAATTAATATAGCATCAGTGTGTTTATTTGGGACTGAAGGGCATTGTGACCTGGCAGGACAAGAAAATGCCAGCAACATAAGAGATGTTATAAACCAAATGAACCTAAAAAATATTTGTAGAACATTTCACCCCAAAACAAAAGAATAAACCTTCTTCTTGTGACCTCATACTTAGACACAAAACAATTCTCAACAGATAAAAGACAATTGAAATAACTCACCACATCATATCAGGCCACTACAGATTAAAACTGAATATCAATAACAATAGAAGCAAAAGAAAGCTTACAAACTCATGGATGCTGAACAACTCCTTACTGAATGAAAAAAGGGTCAAGAAAGAAATTAAGATTTTTCTAGAAATTACTGGAAATGAATACACAGCATAGTCAAACTTGTAAGACACAATGAAATTAGTGTAAAGAGGAAAATTCATAGCATTAAAGTCCTTACATAAAAAAAAAAATTGGAGAAAGTTCATACTAGAAACTCGACAGCACACCTAAAAGTTCTGGGACAAACAAACAAAAAGTAATCACAACCAATGAGAGTGAATGAAATAACAAAACTTGGGGTGAAAATCAATGAAATAGAGACAAAGAAAACATTACAAAGAATCAAATAAATAGAGTTGAATCTTAGAGAAAAACAGCATAGACAAATCTTTACCCAAACTAACTAAAAGGCAGAGAGAGAATATCCAAATTAACAAATTTAGAAATGAAGGGGGGGACATAACAACAGATACAGAGGAAATACAGAAAATGGGACCAGGAAGCAAGTAGATACCACTGTTCTAATGTCTGGTAAAACAGACTCCAAAACAAACTAATCAAAAGAGAAAAAATAATATCACTTAATTCTGACCAAGGGAATGATCCACCACAAAGACATTATAATACTCAACATAGATACAACAAGTTGAAGTACAACAATTTCATAAAGCAACCACTAGTGGGCATTAAGCAAGAAAAATTAACCCTAATCTTCAATGCAGTAATAGTAAGTGGCCTCAGGACCCCAGTTTCACCAATGAACTCATCATCCGGATAGTTAAAAGAACAAAGAAACACTGGAGCTTAAGAGCATCATGGAGCAAATTAACTGAAGAGGCGTCCTCAGAATACTCTTCTTAGCAAGCCATGGGAAATTTCTCTAAAATAAAGCTTGAAGTCAATACCAAAAGGAACCTCAGAAAATGCACAAAGGCGTGGAGATTAAGCAATAGACTACCAAATGACGTCATCACTGATGGACATCAAGAAGGAAATAAGTAATTACTGATATTAAATGCAAATGAAGACAACATACCAGAAACTCTGAGATACATTGAAACCAGCACCAAGAGAGAAATGTATAGCTCCATGTCCACACATTAAAAGAATGTTCTGGCATAAGCAAACAGACCTATTCACTGTTCAAAAATCAAATACACATTTAAAAAAGGAGAGATTTAGGGTATAAGTATACAGAAACAACTTGCTAAAGTAGCTTACACTTTAAATTTTGATACTGTTCCTCCTCTCAATTTCCCTCACTAACTCCTACAGAAAAAGCATCACCAGAAACAAAAAGCTTTACCCAAACCCTTTGTTTTATATAAACTGCCTCAAAAATCCAACCAATGGCTGGGTCCTTGTGGTTTTAATGAGAATGACCCCTACAGGTTCGTATGTTTGTTACCCCATTGGTGGAACTGTTCTGTAAGAATTAAGAGGTGTACCTTGTTGGGGTAGGTGAGTCACTGGGCATAGGCTTTCAAATTCCACACCATTCCCAGTTAGCTCTTCCCTCTTCCCTGTCTCCTCTCCCCTCTCAACTCCATCCCCCTTCCTCCCTCTTCCCTGCCTCCTCTCCTCTCTCTCTTGGTTTTTGTCTTTCTCTGTCTCTATCTCTCTGCGTGCACACAGAGTTGGAGGTAACCTGAATCTGAGTTTCTGAGCCATGTTCACTGACACGGGGCCCCAGAATAAAGTAACTTTTAGAGCTTTGCGTTTTTACAGTGCACCTATGGATTCCCACCATTCTGAGTCCTATTTTCCGCATAGAGCGGAGAAGGCTGATAAATGTGAGTTCTTTCAACTCCAGATTTTTCAAACCTTTCAGCTTCTGAGTCTGGAATTTCTTTGATTAATTCTACTTGATTTTAAAAATCCAAATGGGTTAGGATTTGCAGTCATGATGTTCATAAATATGGCTACGCTAAAAAATATGACAAATGAAAAGTCAAATGTTATATGCTTGGGAACTTGAGGGCTGGAAGTTTTAAGGAAATAAATACCAACTTTAAAAAGTTAATTAGTCCTACTTTTCTATTCTCGTTTTGTGTAGTGTTCCCCTGGCATTCATCAATTTAATTTGAAGTGAACGGCTTTTATTTGTTCTTATCTAGAACAGTCTCAGTGACTTCATCCTTCCCATGTAATGTTTTTTTTTAATCCATGGGGATGGGTCTTACTCACCCACATATTTATAAATTAAGATCTGTCTCGTTTTTCTCATGCAAAATTATTTACTCCTCAAGAGTGCTGGCGTTGAGTTGGGTTCTCTTATAGTGGCCAGAAATAATCTTGGGCTAAATATAGAATTCTAAGACTGGGTTTAGTTCATTTTCACAAGAACTGCAGCATGTTAGGCATCCTTATGACAGAATGTCAGAAAGGGGCTGATGCTGGGCCTGTGGTGCTTGGCAGGATTCTCTTGGCATATTGCACAAAGAAACTCCAAATTACAACACTCTTGAGAGCCATCCAGAATGTGACTTTTTACTATGGAAGATGAGCTCTTAAAGTTTGGCTCTTCAGGCCTTGATTTTGAGGTAAAGGAAAGCTCTCAAACTCCTCCTTTTTATCTGTGACACAGAATGCCATCACACAGATGTATCACCATGACAAAAAAAAACCCACAGGGTAATGTTTATCTATAAGGCAAAAGCAGACAAACTGCAGTAAAAACCAGCTTGCTGCCAATTCTTTATGGTTAATTAGATGAGAAGTGTTTTTAATTTTTAATTGGTAAATACAAAACCAAAGGAATAGGATTTTGTAGCACATTAAAATAAATTCATGTTTCAGTGGTTAGAGGCAGAGTTTTTCTAGAACACACTCTTGCTGGCTCACTTTCCACTGTCTCCGTTTACTGTAAGTGCAGAGTTGGTTACTCGTGACAGAGGCGGCACAGCCCACAAAGCCTTGCCTCCTCACTATCTGGCTTTTTGCTGAGCCCTGGTCTAAAAGCATTGCATCCCCCCACCCCGTGTCATTCCATGACTACTAATTAAAGTCACTGCTTCTAACGACAGATGTAGGACATGAAGTAACTTCTCCGTGATGACCAGTGGTCTTTGGAACCTTTATTTTGAATCTTTCACATGAAGCCTTGTTTCTTTCCCCATTTGCCCATACATGCATGCAACTTAACTATGTTCAGTGAATTAAAATAGCAATGAAGAAAAAAAGAAAACTGTGTTTTAGGGGTTCACTGCATATATTTTTAAGAAAATCTACTATCTAAGGGGTCCACCCCTAGTGAATCCCTTCATTTATTCTATTTATGTTTAATAATGTTATTCTTTATAAAATTTAGAATATAATGGGTAATTTGTAAGAGAATAAGATGGCCATGAAATTGTACTGTTTGTTTTTCCTACCATCAGAAACATTGGAATTAAATAATTCATATTTTGCTCTCAGTGAAGAATGTTAATGAATGTAACATATTATGGTATTAAGGCAGACATAGAAGTTGACATTAAAAAGAGTGGACAGGAGAATCAATGAAGTAATTAATTAGTGAATATTTGCTTTAAATGCTTCTTAATGCATCATCTAATATGATGTCATTCTCCAGGCTTGACCCCATCCAAATTCCCACAGTCTTTAAGATAATGTCTTCAAAGTAATAATCATTTCCTACTTGAAAATTCAGATTTGTTCTAACTTACTTTCTGTTGCTGTGATAAATACCACGACCAAAGCAACTTGTGGAGGAAGGGGTTTATTTCATCTTCTAGGCTATAGTCCATCATGGAGAGAAGCCAAGTTAGGAACTCAGGATAGGAGCTTGAAGCAGAAACCATGGAGGAATGCTGCTTGCTGGCTTGGTTTTTGTGGCCTGGAATCAGCCAGTTTTCTCGTACAACTCAGAAGCACTTACTCTAGAGTGGCAACACCTATCCTGGGATGAACCCTCCCATAGCAATAAAAAAAAATTCAAGAAAAAACTCTATAGATATGCCAAGAGGCCAATAGGGTTTAGGCAGTTCTTCAGTTGAGATTCCCGGGTGAATCTGCATCTTGTCAAGTTGTAGACGAACTATGACAACATCCCATAACACCTCCGTGGTGTGGAATCATCACATGAATGCTGACCTGACCACATGCTACATCCTCTTTACACCATGATTATGGTTTAGGATTCCTTCACTCCTCTTGCCCAGCAGCTGACCTCAGAAACCAACGGATTGCCGCTCTTCTAAATTCAACTCCTGGGGGGTTAGCGAGACAAGTAGAGAACTACAGTTCTCTCTCTGTGCTTACACCTCTAACTTGTTCTTAGAAAATGCTCGCAAGGGCATGGGATGCAGCTCAGTTCCTGGTGTTGCACCCCACAAACTTGGCAGGGCTCTACATACCTATATAATCTCAGTATGTGAGGTGCAAAAGTTCGTGGTCATCCTCAGCTGCATAGTGAGTTTGAAGCCAGCACAGATCACATGAGACTGCATCCAAGAAAAGGGAAGGAAAAGAAAGGAAAAGAGAAGGGAAGGAAAGGGAAGGGAAGGGAAGGGAAGGGAAGGAAAGGAAAGGGAAAGGGAAAGGGAAAGGGAAAGGGAAAGGGAAAGGGAAAGGGAAAGGGAAAGGCAAGGAAGGCTCATAAAATCCTAACCACAAAATAAATCATCGTCACACATACAAGATTCACCTAGGGACAACTTCTAACACATTATCTGAAAGAAGCTGAAGGCCTGAGGACCAGGCCCAGGACACAGCCAGGGCCATTGGGATGGGCCTGTACGGGCCTAAGGCAATCTATACAAGCTGGGCAGGCTCCTGGCAGACCCTACATCTGTGCTTGTCCTTGAGAGACACTTCTGCTCCTGGCTGTCACCCCATGCTACATGCAGTGAGTTACTGTAAGGTGTTAAAGTTGTGGGTCTCATCCTCAGAGATACAGGAATCCTTGATGACTGTTATGCCTATTTTAAATTTTACTCTCTGTAACGTGTAGTCTTCCCACCAGCTGCCTGGGTCCTGCTGCTGTCTCAGCCCCCAAATAACACACGAGACACTGTATTAATTATGAAGCTGTTGGCCATTTGCTTGGTTAAACTTATCTTGCTAGCTCCGACTTAACCCATAACTGCTAATCTAAATATTTCCACGTGGTCGTCTCTTACCGGAGAAAAGGTTCGGACCTCTTACTTCTCCTGCAGCCTACATTGTGACTGGCTGTGCCTCTGGTTCCCAGAATCCTCCTCAACTCCTAGTCCCAGCTATCTTGCTTCCCTATTGGCCAACAATGCTTTATTCATTAACCAAAGAGAGACATTTACACAGAAGGACTTCCCCAACATCTCCGCTTTTCTGTCTAAATAAAAAGAAACACAGTACAATATATAACAAGGCAGTTACTAAGAAAGAACTATAATTACAACATTTGGTCCACTACCATTTAGTAAGGTTTAAAGAAAATATCATCTATCCTATCTGTGTGAGTCTAAAGTCTTATATGTAACTTGTCTTTTATCATAACTAAGGAAAACTATAGCTATAACTAGCTGTCTTCAACTCCATCAAAGACCATAGAAGGGTAATATATAAACACTAGAATTGACAGAGACATCTCGATACCTGGACAGTCACCCGAAGTTCCTCTGTAACGTTGGGCCATCCATCTTCAGTCCATAGGCCATAATATGTCTAGAAGACTTCTCAGCAAATCAGGAAATTTCAAACTGTACATCTGCATTGTCAGTCTGTCAGTCATTTTTCTGTGTCCTGCAGAATGTCTGGCAGACTCTTCCATGAAGCAGGAACTCTGAAGAACTGTTCAAATTCAGCAGTCACTTTCCTGTGGGTCCTGAATGTCCAGTTTATACAGCAACAGTCAAATAGTCTAGGCAAGAGCAGTTTCTTGCCCAAATGGCTAATGTTGCCATGTTGAAAGCAAACTCCATAATGAGTTTCTTCTTCGATGCCCATCTTCCTCTCAGACATAATTGGTGCTACCAGGAGCAGACATATCTTTCATGGTCAAGAAAAAACCTAAACCATTTTAAATGCCATTTTCTGAAGGTCTTTGAAAGGTTTGAAGACTATCTATCTCAAATATATCTCTATATATCTAGAAAAACTAACTAACCTAATTATAAGTTTTGACTATTATAGCTAATTATCTATAATCTGTGTTTAAGTATAAATTACACATTTAAAGGAGCTGTATAAACAAAATATCTAAACAAGAGGAAAAAACACATATATATGTATATATATCACAAAATTGATCTTAAATTTGTATCAATAAATGAAAATCCATTCCAAGACAAAATATTCATTTCCATATCATATTCCCTTTTTTCCCTTTACAAAGAGATTGACTATGATCATTGCCATTTATAAGCAACCCCATTTAAATGCAAACAAAATTTTATAAGCAATATTTGGGAATTTAGGCATTGTTCATTCCAAACTGCTTCCTGCCGGTTGGGGGCACTGTCCATACCATGGAGATCATAACAAAACTCAGAAACCTGGGCAAGTCCTTGTTTTTGTAGTCTGTACAGCTGTATCTTCCCAGCTGTTTCAGAAGCTGGACTGCCTGGGACACTGCTTCAGGATGCCTTGCTTCATCAAACCACAGAAGACTGGAAGGAATCCACAGCTTTCTATTTTCTGTGGAAATACAAATAAAATCTCTTTTCCAAAGTAACATATCCTTATACTTAAATTTTGAAGTCAAGCATTTTTAAAATATACATGTTGGATTAATTTAGCAGCATTTATAATCAAATATATTTCAGCAGTTGTTCCTTCCTTATCAATTGAACAACTGAAAAACACAATAGCATACAGTATCCAGACTCTCTGTGCATTTTCCATCTTTATGTGGCTTATATTACTCTATATCTTTTACTTTTATTTATTTATTTATTTATTTCTCTGAGACAGGGTTTCTCTGTGGAAATCCTCCTGCCTCTGCGTCTGGAGTGCTGGGATTAAAGGCGTGTGCCACCACATCCAGTTACTCTCTTTGTGTATGTTTTTTTTAACACACTATAAATCTTTTAGAAGTTTCAGTTCATCTGAATCTGACTTTACTGTAAATCTTGATGTTTTTGTGGTCACATGTCTATTATCTGAGTTTGCCGCCAGCACTGGGAGCTGCCGGCTTGGAGATATGGTCACACTGCCAGCTGCTTGTGCACACCGTTCAATTGTTGGCAGGGCCTCTTAAAAGAGCCTTGCTAGGTTTGTTTGTTTGTTTGTTTGTTTGTTTGTTTTATTGCTGCTTATACCGAGTCAGGAAGACGCCCTTAAGGGAGCCACGTGAGTCTGCTTGTCTTTAGCAAAACAGAGCCCACCTGAGAAAAATGCTGCTACTAAGAAGCCTTGCTTTTCTCTGTTCTTTTGTTTCTGATCCCTTTTACACTTTGTCATTCTACATGGAAAATCATATCTCACTCTGACACTATATGTAACATGTAGTCTTCCCGCCAGTTCCTTGGGTCCTGCTGCTGTCTCAGCCCCCAAATAACACACGAGACACTATATTAATTATGAAGCTGTTGGTCATTTGTTTGGTTTCTCATCAGCTAGCTCTGACTTAATTATTAACCCATAACTGCCAATCACGTGGTCTTCTCTTACCGGAGAAAGAAAGGGTCGGGACTTCTTACTTCTCCTGCATCCTACATTGTGACTGACTGTGCCTCTGTTTCCCAGAATCCTCCTCGACTCCTAGTCCCACCTATCCTGCTTCCCAATTGGCCAACAGTGCTTTATTCATTAACCAAAAAGAGATTGTGTTTTACTCTGTCTTCTGGAGCTATGATGGCCTTTTAGTCTTCTGTGTGTCAGTTTACTGCTGAGCTGTGGTCAGGGTGCTGCCGGCCCTCTGTCCTGGCCATGTTCATCATGATCTCAGCTTCTACTTGTGTCCCTCATTAGTTTAACAGCTTCCAAAACGTGGAAACAGAAGGAGCAAAGCACGAAGTCTGTGAAAGTATTGGAGATATACAGACAGAACAACACAAATCCCCCAATTTCCCAGGTAATGATTATAACACAACTACAGACAATAGTTATAACACAACTATAGACAATAGTTATAACACAACCACAGGGAATAGTTATAACACAACCACAGGGAATAGTTATAACACAACCACAGGGAATATTTATAACACAACTACAGACAATAGTTATAACACAAAACCACAGCTTTAATTTGGACTGTGTTAGTAACAGGAAATTCTAATGTGGATAGGTATGTATTCATTTGTAACTGGGCTAAAGAATTGTCACAGAAGAATTTTTAATATTGGGAATGCTTTTAAGGATAAGAACATAAATATAAGTCACAACAGGGATGGCCTAGATGTTTACTGATTGCAAAGTGTAAGGGACTGTTTGTGGACGTTCACAAAACTGGAGCCTACGTCTGTTGGAAATGTCTGTGCCCTTACGCATTTAACTCTGCTGTCCCTCGTAGATAATGTGACGAAATCCACTCTGGCACTAGAGTGTACCAGCCACCGTTAGTAACTCAACACTGAAATGCTTTAATGATAAATAATGCCCGGTTTTCTCTCTAACAGTGATTTGCACGTTTCTCTTGCTCCGCCCATCTCTTCCACTCAGCATGTCTGTATCAAGTATCTTACTTAAGGAAGTGTGCTTGTAGGCTAAGTACCTCAAGTGTTAAGGAGGAACACTAAGTGACATTGATACTGGAGCCTAACAGCAGTCTCAGTACAAAGTCACTGTTTTAAAATACATGTAGGGATCGAACATTCATGTCTGTATCGCTGTATAAAATCCCACCCCAATAAACTCAAAGGTGTTTGCCATTGCAGAAATCTGAGCATCTCAAGCACAGTCAACATCAGTTAAAGAGAAGTAATGTTCACCAGGCCAGCAAGCACTGCTCTACCAGAGGCATGCATATATCCTTTAAGTTGTTTGGGGTCAGAGACATGTGAGAGTACATGTTTAAAGAAATATTCAATAAACTTAAATATCTATTACATCTACATTCTATAAGGAATTTCACCCAAAACACAATGAATCAACAATATAATTGAGATCCAGAGTGGTAGCTTTGATTATATTTTGACTATTATGTAATAATGCAATGAATGTAGTATTGCTTCCCAACACAGTGCTATAGACACACACACACCACACACATACACACACACATACACACACACACATACACACACATACACATACACACATATATACACATACACACACATGCCCATATACACACAAACATACACAAACACCACATGGGTGCGATATTTCTTTTCTTTATCTCACTTTAGCTTTAAAAGAGAATTCTTTTATTTCATGTGTATAAGTGTTTTTGCCACCATATGTATCTGTGTACCATGTGCATGGTACATGGTGTGCATGGCGATCAGGAGAGGATGAGCCCCTGAACTGGAGTTATGAATGGTTATGAGCTGCATCGTAGGTGCTAGAAACAGAGCCTGGGTTCTCTGGAAGAGGAATACGTTCTTCACTACTGAACCATTGACTCTGACCCTTCCTTTATCTTCAAATGGTATCATTATATTTTCATTAATGGACTCCCTGGAGAAAATACCATAGAACACTTTTTAATGCAAAGCTATTAAGCTTAGAACCTGGCATCTCAGTATTTATTTTTGTGGTGTGACACATTTTTCTCCCCTGGAGAAACATATCACACACACGCGCGCGCGCGCGCGCACACACACACACACACACCTCTACATCTACCCAGCCTAGGATAGACCAAATTAACAGCTGTACTATGAATCAAAACAGCTGCATCATCAAAAAGCCCACTCAACCAGGTGGTGGTGGTGGCGCACGCCTTTAATCCCAGCACTTGGGAGGCAGAGGCAGGCGGATATCTGTGAATAGGAGGCAAACCTTGTCTACAGAGTGAGTTCCAGGACAGCCAGGACCATTTCACAGAGAAATCCTGCCTTTAAAAAAAAAAACCCACCCCAATAAACTCATGCAAACTGTATCTCTGCAGCTCTCTGTACGGTACCCAGACAGCTTGAGGTGTGCGAAGTTTCTCTGGGTTTGACTGGCTAGAGCACCCTCCTTTAACAGCTGCTTATTATTTTTATAAAGCTGGAGAGACATCTTTGATAATCCTTGGAATTCGTCACAAGTCCGCCGACAGACTTTGTCTCTTGCTTAACTCCAGATCTAGTCAATTTGACAATCAAGATTAATTATTATACCATGCTTAGAATCATGTTGATATTCAGCAAACTTCTACTAGTTGGCCATTTATATAGTACCTGCAAGAAAATCCATGTGTTACATATATAATAGCTAAACTGTGGTGTTTATATCAACAAGTTACCCTCCTAGTATCCATTTCTAAACTCTGGACCACTACTGCTATTGGGTCAATATGCATTACTTCTGACTTGGTTCTCCCTCCAAGTCTGTATCTGCACATTGTTCTCATTCTTCTGCTCCAGCTACAGAACATGGTCAAGAAATCTAAGCTTTTCACAAGCCTGAGTTCTGAACATCATTTTATGAGGGACTCTTTGATGGGAGGAAAGGGCCAGATGGAGGTGGGGAGGGTTGTAGGAGTAATAAGAAGGTGTATGTGTGCTCAAAAAGTATTAAAAATATTTAAAATGTCACAATAAAACCTTTTATTTTGTATGCCAACCTAAAAGAAATATCTGAAGAAAAAACACAAAAAGAAAAAAAATTTCCTGTCTAATCTATTGGTTCATGATCTTGAAGCTAGCTTACCAGAGTTTCCTACTGGGTCATTTTTCTATTTCTTATCCTGATATACTCATAGGGGAGGCATGCACTGATTTCAAAGTATCTCTGTGTCTTCCACGTGTACATGACGCTGTGAATACACTAACAGGTAAGAGACGTCTGCTGGCAGTTCTGCTGTTAGCATAGCACAAGCTGGAGTCGTCTGGACAGAGGGAACCTCAGCTGAGGCCTTGACTCCATCCGATGGGCCTGTGGGCATTGTCTGCTGGGCGTCTTGTTCATTAGTGATCGATGTGGATTGTCCCAGCTCACTGAGGGTGGTGCTGCCCCAGAGCTGAGCTTTCAATTTTTAAAGCAATGTGTTTCGACAACCCTTTTTCTAAGGTATTTAGCCCCCAAATGGGCACAAATTGAATGTTCCCTTCATCAGAATATGTCTGATAATTAATCACACTTATAAAGTGTCACATACATAGCATCTAAATATAAACGTAATTTTTGACATGATTAAATAGGAAAAATTGAACTAAAACAGATATAAAATACACTTTGACCTCCTAATAGGTCTAATATAATAGATTATGTAAAAGACTGTTAGGGATATTTGAAACATCTAGAAATAAAATGTCCCTGAGTAGTATCCTGGAGAAATAGAACTATAACACACTGCAGTCACCTCTCTGTGGTTTGCTGGTGTTGAGCTCTGGAAGGCCAGAGCTTGGTTAGAAATGAACACAGAGCTATGATGCTAATCTAGGAGTTTTGGGAAAATGACAAACTGTGACTGCCAAGAACATACTAGGTACCATGTTTCCAATGCAAGTGTCCACACTTGAACATCAAACATGAACTCTTTGCTTCCTTTTTTTAAATTCTTCTCTCATACATTATACCCCAATTTATACAATTGGGGGTGGAGTCGGCAACAACTGTAGGGCAAAGGTATCCAGAGGTTTATCGGGTCAGGACTATATTTAACACCTCTACTTAAAGCACACAGCAGAAGTGTGTATTTTTTCCCTCGATGTATGATTATTTATTTGTTACCCTTAAAGACTTATTTTTTGACTGGACATAGACTTAGCGCTTCTCATAGAGCATACGAAGCTTGCGTTCATCCTCCACTTGGATGAGTTTCTGGCAGCCGGTGGCTGGCAGGGAAGGAGATATTCATCTTTATCTTCACACAGCCAGCGGCCTCGGAGGCGCCACGAAAAAGAGCAGAAGAGCGTATCTTGTTCACACACACACACACACTTGCACATACACACACACACTTGCACACACAGGGAACTCAAACGTCTGTTTCATCTTCACGTATCCCGTGTTGTACATCTCAAACATCTTCGTGTTGTACACGTAACCAATAAAGAAGAGGACGGGTGCCTCCCCCAGGACGTCAGACACCTCAGTTCAAGGCTAGCTCAACCCACAAGCAGAAGGAAGAGGGGAGCCACCGACCCAGGACAGCTCATGGTAATCAAAGCACAGTCGGATGCTTCTGTTGTCATCATCATCGCTAGCGTGTATTCTTTGTAGGACGGACGGGTTTCATAACATTTCGAGCATATCGTGTGCTGTGTGTGCGTATTTGCCACCACCGCTGCTCGCTGCTGCTGCGCCCGCCCCTCCCACGCTGCGCTTGTGCCTTTAGCTTCTCCTGCGCCTGCCCTCACACACCCACTCAGGCTTAATCTCTTTCCTCCTCCAGTCAATACTTCCACTTTCAAGTCTAAATCCCCCTGCACGTGCGCGTGTGTGCGCGCGCGCGCGCGCGCGTGTGTGTGTGTGTGTGTGTGTGTGTGTGTGTGTGTGTGTGTCCAAGCCCCACTAAGAGGTAGAAGAGGTCACAAAAAGAAAGAACCTGACTTAAGATTAGGTGTATACCCAAAAGATGCACATTCGTACAGCGAGGACATCTGTCTGTTCCACTATGTTCATAGCAGCATTATTTGTAATAGCCAGGACCTGGAAGCAACCTAGATGTCCCTCAACTGAAGAGTGGATAGAGAAAATGTGGTACATTTACACAATGGAGTGTTACTCAGCAGGAAAAAAAAAAAACAATGGAATCCTGAAATTCCCAGGTAAATGGATGGCACTAGAAGAAACCATCCTGAGAGGGGTAACCCAGTCACAAAAAGACAAGCATGGTATGTATTCTCTTATATATGGATTTCAGACATAGATCTGGGGAGTGCCAGCCTCCAATCCCACTGCCAGAGAGTCTGGGAAACAGAACCTTCATCCAATGACAGACGGAAGCAGAGGCAGACACCCACAGCTAAACACTGAACTGAACTCAAGGAACCCAGTGACAGAGAGGGAGGAGTGATGAGCAAAGGGGTCAAGACTGGGCTGGTTTAACCCCCAGAAACAGCTGACCTGAACAAGGGGAAGCTCTTGAACCCCAGACTGATGCCTGGGAATCCAGCATGGGGCTGATCCAGACTCCCTGAATATGGTGTCAGTGAGGAGGCCTAGGCAATCTATTGGGCCTTGGGTAGCAGATCAGTATTTATTCCGGGTATACAAATGGACTTTGGGTGCCCATGCCACAATGAGAGATGCACTCTCACCCTGGACTCTTGCGGGAGGGCCTAGGTCCAGGTCCTGCCCTGGATGAAATGACAGACTATGGACAGCCCCTAGGAGAGCCTCAACTCCCTGGGGAAATGAGGGGATATTGGGGGGGTTGGTGGGAGGGCGTGGGAAGAGGGGAGGGAAAGGCAGAGGGACCTGGGATTGACGTGTGAAGCAACCTTGTTTCTAATTTAAATTTAAAAATAAAAATAAAAAAAGAAAGAAAGAAAACCTGAATGCAGCCCCTGAACCAGCCCAGGCTTCACAGCGGGCCACCAGCAGGAAAGCCCAGGGATTTACAACCCAGGAGCAAGAGCGCAGGCAAGAGCGCAGGCGAGCCTGGGTTGGCGCCCGCCGCTCGGCTGGTGGTCCCCGGATCGCTGGCCCGCCCAGTCCCCGAAGCAGAGGCTCTGGGCTAAGGCTCCGTACGTAACCCGCCCTTCCCCAAGCGAAGACCCCTGGAGGCTAAGGAGACCCCAAAGAAGGCGGCGCAAGACCGTTGGCCCAGGAGGTGAGCTGCAGACTATCCTGCTCCGGAAGTGAAGGGACCCAGGGAGTCTAGCCAATGCCGTGGCTGGGGTCCAGGGAGAGAAGGATGGGTGGGTCCAGGGGTCCAGGGAAAGGAAAGTACTGGAGGGGAGCGGGGACAGAAACAGCTACCAAGGTAAACTCTCACTTCAGTGACCGAGGCCAGGCCAAACACACGGGGGAGATTGTCTGTGGCCCGAGACCCTTTCGTAGACACTGATGATACGTTTGTGCAAAGCAAGCAATTTGAGGAGAAACTCCTGGACCGTCGGAAAGAATGGGCGATTGGTTAATAGTTGTGTTTAAGTGACTTTAAAGAGAACTAACATATCCTGTTGAGGGAGGAGTACGAGCCTTACAAAAGTCTGCAACAGCCGCAGCAGCCACAGCCGGATAAAGGAGGGCTTTGTAAGTTTGGAGTCTCTGATAAGAGCATTACAATTACAGAAGCGCCTCCCGGTCTCTGAAACATCAGTTCCCCAGCTGTAAGCCAGAAAAGACTAGTCAGTTGGCTCCCTGGGGAGGCAAAAGAACTTTCCTCCCGGCTCGGGGGAAGACTTGCCGAGGAACACTCTCTGTCTCTGCTAATGCTGCAAGAGGACTCAAAGCCAAGACAAAAGGGCCCAGGTATTGCCAACTGTTCTGTTACATAGAGTTTGACGCTTAAGTGTACGGGATTCCAGGTGCTATTTACCGCTCCATTCTCTTGTAATTAACTTTCAGGGTGCACATAGTTGTAGCTTCTGTTTCCCAGGCGACCAGGAGAATTGCCTTCACTCTGTTCCTTCTTTGTTCGTCTGATGATTAGCGAGAGCTCACCTGGTATTTGTGATCATGCAAAGAGTACTCAAAACATTCTATGATTTGGCAGTGACAGTGTAGGCATATAAGTAATCTTTGGTAAGTCTTGATTCGGGTTAAAGTCGTTCGTAACAATCAATCCCACGTTGGGATCGCTGGGCTTGCCCCACGTGTGGGTTAAAAAAATCTCATCTTCTAACAAGCTGAGCACAGTTCTTCCGTGGTCCTGTTCCGCATCCCTGAGTCAGCGAGGAGAAGCGTGTTTCCAAGCAGAGAAAGAGCAGACAGAATTACGCCTCCTGCGAGGTCAGTGTGGCTGCTATAGCTCTGGGCTGAGACTCAACCCTCCGTGCTGGTCAGTTTACTGTCCTCCTGGTCAGTAGTTGGCATTGAAATGTCCAATGTGTCCTTTTTGCAAGGACTTGAAGACAAGTTAGAAAGAGATTTAATCTCTTTTGCAGTGGGTTATTACAGCTGTAAAAGTGCTTTTGGAAGACTAAATCAAATGAATAAAACATGTTATACATTAAATGATACAAGGTTACAAAAATTGATTATATATACAAGTACATATACAAGTACATGCATACATACACAAATGCATATGTGGGATATATATATGTACGCTTGCAAAATGTTGGTTATATCTGAATGGTGAGATGAGAGGAATGATTTTTTTTATCGATTTACTGTTGCTGAATTTTCTAAATTGCACATGTACTATTTTTATAAACAATGTTTTGATAGTTTAAAGGCTCTTGTGCAAACAACAAATTAAATCTAGGAACTTTAATTGTTCCGATATCATTGTTGAGATCTCCAACAATGCTTTCAGGACATGAAAAGCTATGAAGACATTTTCCCACTAGTCAGCCATTCAATGACACAATCCAGTGGGAGGCTCGCACACATTGGTTCTATAAAGAGTACATTTTCCAAAGGGCCTACGCCAGGTCACATCCCAGGGGATGAGGATTCCTCTTTCCCGGATCTAACCAGCATTTATTGTCATTTGTTGTCTTGGTGGTATATGAAGTAGATCTCAAAGCAATTTTAATTTGCATTTTCCTGGTGGCTAAGAATCTTAGGGACTTGAATCTTTCAAGTCTTTCTTGGTTCTTTGTATTCCTTTCTTCAGGGCTGTCTTTTTTTTTTTCCAGCTCACTAGCTCATGTAGTTATTGAATGACTGGTGGGGAGGGCAGGTATTAAGTTTTTGTAGTTCTCATGGAAGTTCCTAAAAAAAACAAATCTGAAAATAGAACTACCAGTCCATTCCTGGGTATGTAACACAGAGAAATTGGCATAGCGGTGTCTGTTACTGCCTGATTCACAACAGCCAGGGAGCTGAATCAACGTCAAAACACGAATGGGTAAAGAAAACGCGGCACATATGTACAGTAGAATTCCATGTGTCCATAAGAAGTGAAATCATGACATTTGCAGGAAATGGATGGATCTGGAAATCATTAAGCTTATAAAAATAAGACAGACTCGAAAGGAAAATACCACGTGGCTTCTCTTCTGTGCAGAACCTAGATTCACAATTCTATGTGTATATATATATGTGTCTATAATTTTATCTAATCATATACAATTCTAATTTGTGTGTGCGCGCATGTGTGTGTGCATGTGTGTGTGTGCGCGTGCGTGTGTATGTGTGCGTGTGTGTGTGGTGTGCATGTGTGTATGTGTGCATGTGTGTGCATGTGTGTGGTGCGTGCCTGTGTGGTGCGTGCGTGTGTGTGTGTGTGTGTGTGTGTGTGTGTGTGTGTGTGTGTGTGTAGGAATGTGGGAAATAAAGTACAAACAAACCAGCCAGAATGGGGGTCTTGAGAGAAAGCAATAGGGATAAGGGAAGCCAATAAGAACAAGGCATGATGACACATGTGCCATGAAGAAACACATTAATTTGTATGCTGACTGAACACAGAATGTGACAGGATCCCGCAAGACCTGCACAGGTTCAAACCAGGGCAAAATCCCAACACAGAGAAAGGGAAGCAGACACAAGGTTCCATCCCTAACCAAGAAGCCATTTGCAGTAGATACCTCCTGGGAAAGGAAAGTCAATCACTCTCCTCCAGTGGAGTGACACGGAGTATGTCACCTTGCCCAGTAGCAGTTGGCCAACACAAAACTAACCCCATGGATATTTTGTGTGTGTGTATGTTTTCATTTATTTTTCTGTTTTTTGTTTGTTTTGATTTTCATTTGTTTATTTGTTTTGAGATCCAGCAAGAAGACGAAGTTGGGCAGATAGGAAGGTGGGAAGGATCTGGGAGAAGTTGGGGGAAGAGGGAAAAAAAGTAATGACCAAAATATATCACATGAAAAATACTTAAATTAGAAAAAAAATAGATTTAAGGTCCATTTGCCACAACAGGTGAGAATTAAGTTAACCACTCATGACCCTTGAAGAAAATATCCCCCGTTATTCCAGGCGTTGCTGAGTGTGTTCCTGGGACTTTGCTTGAACTGGATGTATGACTCTGGTGTGATGTCTTTTCAGGATGAAGATGGGAGACAGCTACTTACTGACCTCCCTCACTGTAGTCTGCCTGGTGGCCATCCCCGGGAGCAGGGCCTGTCCTCGCCGTTGTGCCTGCTATGTCCCTGCAGAGGTGCACTGTACATTTCGGTACCTGACCTCCATTCCAGACGGCATCCCAGCCAATGTGGAACGCATAAATTTAGGGTGTGTGAGCCTTGCCTGATCTACTTCCCAGAGAGGGACCACACTGATCGTCATGGTGGCTTGTCCCCAAAACGTCTGTGGTTACGCTTAATGTTTTTATTCTAAAGTGAGCTCCTCATAAGAACCTTACATTTGGGGAGACAATAAGTCTTTTTTTTTTTCCTGATAGTCTTTCACTAGAACCTGAAGACCCTCTTAGCTGTTTGGGATCCTCATCATTATGGGCCAGCTTCATTCTGAATAAATTTTTTTTACTGGAAAATATTGCAGTTTCTGTTAACAATCGCTATGATGATACAGGGCATGACTAAGCAAGAGGAACTATACCCCCATTAAAGAAACAATCCAACATTTCCTTTTGCAAAGTCCCTCGAGGTTTATGAATGCCCATACAGCACCCACGATGCTAGCCATCACCATCAGTGGCTAATTTAAAATGCTTGAGTCATTAAATCGGGAAAATTGTGGTGGTATTTTAAAGGTTTATGAAAAATTGCTTGTACGTATAAATGCACAAGTAACAGGACACACCATCGCCCATGTGACATGAGCGGGCACCTACGCTCCACCCAGACTGTTATTTGCCTCGGGAGGAAGCACTAAAGAGGTGGGACAGATGTAGTCAGTACAGTGCAACAAGGATTATACAGGATTACACAGCACACACAGTGCCTGGACGCAATCACCGGCAGTGAAGACTGACATGATTGTGATCTCCCTATGAGATGCCCTTGGGCTGAGTACTGCATGTACCCATTCACCGGTTGCCCTGCCTAGTTTTGGGTCAACTTGATACAAGCTAGAATCACTGGAGAGGAAGGAGCCTCGATTGAGAAAATCCCACCTCTTTATTTCTTCCTCCCGAGGTAAGATCAGGTCCTAGGCAGGCCTATAGGGTATTTTCTAAATTAGTGATTGACGGTGGAGGCCATTGCCGGTGGTGCCATCCCTGGGCAGGTGGTCCTGGGTTCTATAAGAAAGCGGGCTGAGCAGGCCATGGGGAGCAAGCCAGTGAGCAGAGCCCCTCTGTGACCTCTGCATCAGCTCCTGCCTCCAGGATCCCGCTCCTGTTTGAGTCCCTGCCCTGACTTCCTCCAGTGATAAACAGTGATGTGGAGGTATGAGCCAAATGAACCCTTTCCTCCCCAGTTTTGCTTTTGGTAGTGGTGTTCCGTCACAGCAATGATAAACTAACCCTAAGCTGAGACACCCGGTGTTCCTAACACCTTTGGACTGCGTTCTGTTGTCTATACTTTGTATCTGAGGAAACGGGAACAGAAAATATCTTCCAGTTTTACCCAGAGTCACACAAGCCTTTCGGACCCGAACTCAGTGGCCAGGCAGGCCTCTCAACGACTGATTACCTCAACCTGCAAGCTTGAGGGGACAGTGCCGAAGGGAAAGGCCTGAGCCGTGGCCTCCATGGCCGGAAAAGAGCTAGGCTTAAGGAGGCCGCTCTGATGTGCTTACACATCTGAGGATGGGAAGGGATGTGGAAGGGGGGGGAGACAAAGGGACTTCTCCCCAGTCAAGGTCAGTGTTTCTGAGTATTTGAAAAATCTCTTGGGAACACAGTTGCAAAGGGGGCTTGGGGGGTTTCTGTTTGCTTCTGCTTTGACATTTGAACTTTAACTGGCAGACTCAGCTGATGCCTAAAATGAATTTTTTTTTTTTTTTTTTTACTTTTTCTTCAGGTACAACAGCCTAGCTAGACTGTCAGAAAATGACTTTCACGGGCTGAACAAATTGGAGTTACTCCTCCTGCACAGTAACGGCATCCGCACAGTCACTGACAAGACCTTCTCGGGTTTGCAGTCATTGCAGGTGAGAGGGGGCGAGGGCGGTGGAGGCTTAGGAGTGAGGCAGAGCTGTGAGGTACGCCCCCAAAGCTGCCTATCCCCACGGGACACTCTCAAAGCCGGAGGCACACATCAAGGAAGGATTTCAATTGCAGTGCAATTATATGTGCGCATTAGAGTATTAGTAAAATGCTGGGGGACTGAGGAGGTATCCCAGTGGGTGAAATGCCCACACAAATATGAGACCTAAGTTTGGATCCCCACCAGCCACATTAAAAAAATGTGTAATGGTGGAAAACAACACCCGGCAGTCCCCGTCCTGGAAGCAGTGGTAACAGAGTCACCAGGCAGCAGAGAGTCACCGGGCAGGAGAGAGTCACTGGCCAGCAACTCTATCCAACTAGTGAACTCCATATTCAGTGAGAGAATTTGACTCAAAAACCCATGTGGAAAGAATAAGGAAAACACCCAGCATCTGGTCTCCACACACAGAAGAAACAAGGAAGGAAGGATAAAAGAAAGGAGGGAAGGAAGAGAGGGAAAGGGAAGGGCAGGGAGAGGGAAGGATGGGGGGGGGAAGAGGACTCAGGGGCGAACTTTTCTCACACTCCCCAGCTAACTGAAAGAAGAAACCAACTTTCAAGGATGACTAAACCTTTACAATTTATCCCTAAAATGCCATTTCTAGCTATTTGTCTGGAAGTAGACTAGGGGAGTCTTTAACGTGGCAGCCTTTTATAAACCACTTATGCATTTTTCAGTTGGCTTAATTCGCCTGTTTACCCTCTACCAACTTCAGACTGAAGTTGCAAATACTCCCACACTTGAATGAAACACTGCCAGCGTTATCGCACACCGAGTGAGAAGCTACAGGCTCAAACATGTCTAGCCATCAGAATAAGCAGAGTGCCCCGTGGAGTGCTCTCTCCCCTCCTAACCTGGGCGCCCTGGAGAAGCTCGCTCCCTCTGCATGGCGACTGCTCAGCTCTCCAAGTCAACAAGCCTACTACTGCTCAGGACACGGCATGATAAAGTGTGTATGTCCTATCTCACTCACCATGACAAATGATAGCAATCAAAGCAATAATAGCCACCGTTCCCAGAGCCTTTAAACGTCGGGCCAGAGCTGTGCTTGGTGTTTTTGAGCTAGGCAGCATCGAGTGAACGTATGGGATGATGCTGACTTGGCAGATCCGGCTGCATTTAGGACATGGAACTTCAGGAGGAATTAGCCGTGCGTCCTCCATGGCAGTCTCCATCGATGTTTATTCTCTTAGGCAGGGTTTCCTCTCGCTGAGAAACATTAGCTTTGAGGTCGTACTCCCAAGTAACATTTCCAACAAAGCTTTCCAGCTTGGCTTTTATTTGCTACAGAAGTTGGCATTCCAGAAAAGTCCCTGTCGTACAGATGGCAGTTTGAGTCAAATCGGAAAAACGAGTAGGAAGTCACAGTTTTTAGAAGCATTTCATGTTCTTTTCTTTAAAAAAAATAGTATGCTCAACTATCTAGAAAGGGATTTAGTGAGTACTAGAGCATCGTCAAACATTCAAAATTATTTGGTTTCCAGTGAGGAATCAAACTCCTATTATTGAAACAGACAGCAGGCCAGATGTCCACCAGCTGATGAGTGGATACACGAACTGTGTGATGTGCATACAATGTATGTAGAAACGAGAGGGAATGAAGAGCTGATAGGTGCTCTGTCTTGAAAACATTTGGCTAGGTAAGAAAGCCAGGCACCAAGTACCACAGAGTATATGATTCTGGTTATATGAAATGTTTAAAATATTCGAACTCTTAGAAACAGAGAGTAAATTAGGGGCATGAGGGAATACAGCTCTACCAAGGGCCCGAGGGAGGGACATTAGGGAGTACAGCTCTACCAAGGGCCCGAGGGAGGGACATTAGGGAGTACAGCTCTACCAAGGGCCCGAGGGAGGGACATTAGGGAGTACAGCTCTACCAAGGGCCCGAGGGAGGGACATTAGGGAGTACAGCTCTACCAAGGGCCCGAGCAAGGGACATGGGGAGTACAGTGAGGTAACGGGAAAGAGAGTTACACACCACGGCTTCTCGCATGGGTGGAATCTAGATACGTTAATATTGACATAAAAGAAGAAGGGGATTATTTAGGGAAGATTAGGAACCAACAGGAGTGGGAAGGGGACAATGGAAGGTAATGGGAGGCAAATATGAGCAAAACATAGACTTCTATTTATGGACTTCAGTTTTCCCCATTTATAGTATCTTTACTGAGATATAATTCAAAAGTGCTTCGTTTTCAAATTTTATTGTCATTACGGCATCTCCATAATATATATCCTTATGTTTTGCTCATATTTGCCTGTATTTAAAGTTCTCCTCCTCCTCCTCCCCTTCCTCCTCCTCCTCCTCCTCCTCCTCCAACGATGTTTTTCACCATATACAAAAGGAGGCAGAAGAGTGTAATGAACTCAAGTGAGGCAATCTAGGGGAAGGAAGGGAACCAGCCGGGGAGGCACAGGGAAGGCCAGTGGGAGGGAAATGGTTCCACAGCGCAGCGCATCACTCTGTGTTGTATTCTTACTAAAGGAGACCATTAAAACGCTCCCGTCACTATCCACTCAGCTGCAGCAGCTATCCAAGGGTGATGGATCTCTTCTTACGTGTTCCCTGTGCATCACGTTCCCCTGAGCTGTTCTGAACCCAATGCAAATTATGATGTCCAATCTTTGTTTTTGTTTGCTTGTTTTTTTGTTTTGTTTTGTTTATTTGACACAGGGTTTCTCTGTGTAGCTTTGGAGGCTGTCCTGGAACTCACTCTGTAGACCAGGCTGATCTCGAACTCACAGAGATCCGACTGCGTCTTCCTCCCAAGTGCTGGGATTAAAGGAGTGCACCACCACCGCCTGGCTGATGCTCAGTCTCATATAGAATAAAAGATTAAAGGGACTTGAAAAGTAACCATAACATCACTATCGTATATATTACAGCTTTAGTGATAATTCCTTGATAACTGCCTATGTGTGTGTCTTAATTTCTCTGATGTTGTCACAGTTAACTGACAACTAATTTGTGTGAATTAGGTTTTAATTAAGGCATGTAGCTCCCCATAGGATTAATCTCAACCTATTTCTGTATTTGGAAACCTTTCTCTTTTATGACAGTTCCTTTGACAAAACAAATATGCTCATATCTTTATTTGCAGGTCTTGAAAATGAGCTATAACAAAGTTCAGATCATTCAGACGGATACTTTTTATGGACTCAGCAGCTTGACGCGGTTGTACATGGATCACAACAGTATCGAGTTTATCAACCCCGAGGCATTTTATGGACTCACGTTGCTCCGCCTGGTCCATTTAGAGGGAAATCGGCTCACAAAACTCCATCCAGACACATTTGTCTCCTTAAGCTATCTCCAGATATTTAAAACCTCTTTCATTAAGTACCTGTACTTGTCTGACAACTTCCTGACCTCTCTCCCAAAAGAAATGGTCTCCTACATGCCAAACCTAGAAGGCCTCTACTTGCACGGAAACCCATGGACCTGTGACTGCCATTTAAAGTGGTTGTCTGACTGGATACGGGGAAAGCCAGGTATCTATACTGTTTGTTTCTTAGTACTGGTTAAATGGGATAACCGGCCGGAGGTGCTTTATCTGTAACAGAAAGCCCTAGATAATGTAGATGCAGAAAATGCAGTCCCCAGAGTAACCCAATTGACAATGAACTCTGCACCCTACAGCTGTGTGTATGCCACAGTGGGGGAAATAGGAAGCTGTGTCTGTGACGGGGACAATCTTTCCTACTTGGCATTCTGTGTTTAAAAACGTTGCTCCTCTGTGGATTAAAGTATCACGGCCATGTTTCTCGGCCCAAATGTCAGGTCCTCCAGTGTGGCCCAGGCCTGTCCTTGGCCTCTGCACAAACCCTCCTCCCCTCCCCTTCCCAGGTAGGCACTTTGCATGCCAGCCCCCAACACACAGCAAGACCTCAAGCACTTCGCTGTTGCCTCTGCCTGCAGTGTTGCTTCTGCCTGCAGCTCCCTGCTTCCTTCTCTGCTTGATGTGCTCCCAGACAGCAGCTTTTCTCAGCACCGCCTCTCCAGGAGCCTCCCATTGCTCACCTACCCCATCTGTATCAGAATCGTGGCCTCAACACTCCTGTGGTTTCCCTGTTTCCTTTCTTGGATGAACATTACGCTATGCTCTTGGAATTTAATTTATAAAATGAAATGTCTGCTGCCTTTGCTGTGTCTAATTTATCTACCCTTAGCCTCTTCAACATATCTGGCACACAAAATGTACTTAATGCTTTTTTGTTAAACAGTTAATATGTAGGTAAAAAGAAATGAGTTACCTATGGTCTTAATACGTCTGGAACGTGTGTATGAAGATACATAAAAAAGTATGTGTCATGTGCCAATACACAAAGCACATATATGCCATATAATTACACACATATATGTCATATACAAAAAAAACCCTTTAGAACTAAAATCTTTTTAGTTGTGTCTAAATGACAGGTTTCCTTGTGCTATTGATCTCTTACTGACAATTTCACAAGACTCATAAATCCTTATCCTTAGAAATCTTTTATGTACCCTAGGCAATCTGGTAGCCTCTCACAGGGAGCCTGGCAGTTTCTCTGAGGCTTGCTGAAGTCCAGTGTTAGTATATTCATCTCAATTTGCATCTTCTTTTCTTCGGCTCCACAGCAATCTTGGTGTTGCTTTTCCATAAATACAGGCTTTTGTCATTTTGCTGGCATGCATTTGTTCACGGCTATAAAACTTGAGTCTTGCTGATCTGCTCATATATATATATGTATATATGTATGCATGTATGTATATATGTATATATGTATGCATGTATGTATATATGTATATATGTATGTCACCTCTTTACAATGCCAAATCATAGTGTAGTCTTCATAAAACCATCCCAAGTAGCCAACTTAACAAATATGTGTGACAGAATTGAAAACAGCATAAAAAGCCATAATAATATTTCTAGGGATACAGATGGTAATCGCAGTGTAAAGACTCCAAGTGGCCAATGTCTACCGTGGAACTTCTTCATCTCAATCTCTAAGTTAAAAAGTATAAATGCCAGGGTCTTAGTATTAGACCTGCCAAACTGTCTGTCATCCTGACATTTCTCTTCACCCTTCTATCCTCACCCACTCTCTGAACTACATCTTTCTTGGACGTCCCTTGACCAGGAACAGGACATACAGATCAATAAACAGCTTACTCTCCTGTGGGAAAACAATCAGCCCAATAAGACATTCTAACGGTGAAAGCCGAAGGTTAAGACAGGGAAAGCAGAGGGTACCTCGAGAGGTAAGGCCGGGAGCCCACTGGGGATAAGTGCTGGTCCTACTGAGTCCTGAGGAAGTGTGTAATGAATGATGGCACTGGGCGTGTCAGACAGACAGCTCATGTCAGAGCTTGGCATTGCCTGGCAGGGTCGAGGGACGGAAAACCCTGCGTGAGACTGGAAACTGCTGGGAAGGAATGAAGTGACAGTCAGAGTTGAATCTGAGCAAACATGAGGCTCAGCAGCTCCGATCCAGTCACAAGCAGAAATCAACATCACCAGACATGAACGCAATTCTGTGATGAGGGTTAACTAAGCCGGAAGTTAAACGTGCTTCCTGCTTCATGAGATCGGATCCAGGCCACTGGCAACCAGATAAAGGACACAGATTTGTCAGTAGGTGGCAGATGGCATCGGGAGGAGCTCCTTATCACTGGTCAAAGATTTTTATTCTTTCTACCTACCTCCTCTGCGCCCGCCACGTTATTCTATAAAATTAGGTGAATGGTGACTGATCAAATATTACCCGGCTCACTGAAGCACAGTAGTGCTCCCTTATTCATGGAGGGCACAGCTAAGACATCTAATGTTTCAGTTACCTGCTGTGTTCAACAAACAGTATAGGGACAGCATGGAAGCCTCAGACTATGTTTTGTTTCAGAGAAAATTTTATACCTCTGATCTAGTATTGAAGGGTTTCAGAGAAAATTTTATACCTCTGATCTAGTATTGAAGGCTAGCTTAAAAAAAAAAGACTCATCCAAGCAATATTTAAAATTCCCAAGAATACGGCACCTCAGTACCCGAGCAGGACTCCTTCGTGACGAGTAGTTAACAATTTACAAACTCTGATGTTACCAGACAGTCACTCCCCTCCCCCATTAAACTTGTCTCTCCACTGCCGAGCCCATGTCATCTAACAACACCATCACTGAGTAAGCCTGGACTGGGCATCCCAACTACCTCCTGTGCCCCATCAATACTCACATCGTATTGGCTGGTTTTACCTGCGTCTTTGTCTCCTCCTTCTGCCTGCATCTCTCCATTTCTAGTTCTACTAAGAACACAAACTGTTCTTTTGGATAACGGAGAAATACTTCTATTTTTAATGCTATCATAGGATTTAAAAGATTTTTCAAGCAAGTTACCTTTTTAAGTACAGCCAAGTTCCAACTGTCCTAAGTTTGGCACGAAGAACTGAAGTGTTGTTAATTAACGTGCTGGACATGAGCTAATGACTTTGTTTCTCTAGATAAGGAAACGGTTCATTCAGTTAATACTTAACAAGTACTAAATATACACCCAAGTCTCAATATCTAGGCATAATAAACACAGCTGTGAACAAGGCAAATAAAACCCCTGTGCCTGTGCATATTGTATTGTAGCATGATGTGTAGACAGTGTGTTTTTAAAAAACTCATTTCACAAACTTCTTTGAACTCCACTGAAAATATTTCTTCGAAGTATTCATGTGTTAATTTATAAAGATGCCGCAACTTTTGAAACTAATTAAGTTGTGATTTTCTTCATAGATATAATAAAATGCAAGAAGGACAGAAGCCCTTCCGGTCCGCAGCAGTGTCCCCTTTGCATGAACCCCAGGATCTCTAAAGGCAGACCCCTCGCTATGGTACCCGCTGGAGGTTTCCTGTGTACAAAGCCAACCATTGACTCATCACTGAAGCCAAAGAACCTGGATATTCAGGAAGACCATGGATCTGCCTCCGTTTCACCCCAAGATTTCATAAAACCTTTTGGCTCTCTGTCTTTGAACATGACAGACCTGTCTGGAAACAAGGCCAATGTGGTCTGTAGTATCCAAAAGCCATCTAGGACACTGCCAATTGCATTCACTGAAGAAAGTGACTACATCATACTAAACACATCATTTTCAACAAATCTTGTGTGCAGTGTGGATCATAATCACCTTCAGTCAGTGTGGCAACTACTAGCTTTGTACGGTGACTCTCCTCTGGTACTTGAAAGGAAGCCACAGGGTACTGGGACGTCACAGCTATCTTCCAAGTATAAACAGCTGGCTCTCAGGCCTGAAGACATCTTTACCAATGTAGAGGCTGATTTCAGAGCTGATCCTTTTTGGTTCCAACAAGACAAAATTTCCTTGCAGCTGAACAGAAATGCCACCACACTTAGCACACTACAGATCCAGTTCTCCAGCGATGCTCAGATCACTTTACCAAGGGCCGAGATGAGAGCGGGGAGACACAAATGGACCATGGTTCTCATGATGAACAATACTAAGCTGGAACACACTGTTTTGGCTGGTGGCACTGTTGCCCTGGACTGTCCAGGCCAAGGTGACCCTCCACCTCACTTGGAATGGCTTCTAGCTGATGGAAGTAAAGTGAGAGCCCCTTTTGTTAGTGAGGATGGGCGAATCCTAATAGACAAAAACGGCAAGCTGGAACTCCAGATGGCTGATGGCTTTGACACTGGCCTTTACCATTGCATAAGCACCAACTATGCAGATGCAGACATTCTCACCTACAGGATAACTGTGGTAGAGCCCTACGTGGAAAACACACATGAAGAGGGAGTTCAACAAATAGTGGCTACGGGTGAGACACTTGATGTCCCATGCCATTCCACTGGTGTTCCAGATGCTTCTATTAGCTGGGTTCTTCCAGGAGGCACCCTGTTCTCTCAGTCATCAAGAGACAGACAAGTTCTTAACAATGGAACCTTAAGACTATCACAGGTTACCCCAAAAGACCAAGGTCATTATCGCTGTGTAGCAGCCAACCCATCGGGGGTTGATTTTTCCATTTTTCAAGTTTCAGTCCAAGTGAACAGCGCAAGGTCAGTTGGGCATGACAGGGAAGCAGATGGATCTGGACTTGGAGAACCCAATCCCATTGTTTCCCCCAAGCGGCCACCACCTTTGAAGGTTTCCACATCAGCCTTGAGAGGGGCAGAGACTGGAAAACAGGTCTCCCGTATACGTAAGAAGGACAAGTTTAGAGAGTTAAGGCATCACCGGCGTGGGGATCCCACACTTCGGCGTTTCAGGGAGCATAGGAGGCAGTTCCCTCTCTCTGCTCGGAGAATTGACCCACAACACTGGGCAGCACTTTTAGAAAAAGCAAAAAGGAACTCTGTGCCAAAGAAGCAAGAAAATGCCACAGCACAGCCAATGCCACTGGGCGCTCCGGCTGTGGTGCTCCCGGCTGAGGAAGAACATGCTTCTGGCATGAATTCTCTAGATGAAGAATTCGTGGTTCTAAGAACGAAAGCTTCTAGTGTCATAGAAAGGTCATCGGCTGCTGAATCTACACCAGTATCTTATGACTCGGTGACAAGTATAACTTCGGACATAGAGGTCTCCTCAACTATGAATCCACAAGCACTACAATCTGAGCGCCTTCCTGATGTCAAATTACCTAATGTTACTGATGCCACCCCTATGTCAAAGAGTCTAAACCCAACTTCAACAAGCAAAATAGAAGACATAACCAGCCAAAATCCAATCATTACCGTACCATCGGTACCCCGAGTAGCTGAAATTCAGGATACTGCTCAGTTAGGGAGAAGAACATCTTCCCAAAGTACACACCCAGCAACAGAAGGAACCACGGCTGCTGACGGCCGTACCAACATGCTAAGTATCTTCACGAGCAAAGCCGGTACAGTCTTGCAGTCGGTAAATCCAACAGAGGATTATAAGCACCAGAGACCTATGACAGAAGTCAGTGGGGCCAGGAGTAGTGACGCCTCTTCTCACACCACTAAAGGTCCTAGCTCGCCTAAGCACCTTTCAGATTCACACACAGCGGCCCCTCCTCTAATTCACATTCCTAGAAACAGTACAGCGAATTTCCCCTTGTCCAGGCACTTTGGGAGAGAGAGGAAAATTTTGAGCAAAGGGCGAATTTTAAGTCCAGTTCTCAGACGGCATAGGTACAAGATTATGAGGCCAGCACTCAAAGGACCTGATTACAGGAATGCTAGTGGTTTTTCAGCCACAGAGCCCCCTAGGAAGTGCCCAACCTGTTCTTCCACAGAGAGGCTCACCTTGGCGACTACAACACTATCCATTCCAGTCTCATCCCTCAGCACCCTCCCCAGAGCTAACACTGAGGATGTAGCAGCAGGGTCTACCACTGTGATCCAGAACCCACCATTATTGTTTAAGAACAAACAAAATGTAGCTATTGAGACATTGCCAACCACTATAAAATATTTCAGAGCTGAAAGTACCCCAGTGACTCCCAAAGAAGCAAGCATGATTTCTGCTCCAACACGTGTACCCCTGGACATAACTCCAGTAGACAATAGCAGTTACCAGAGTGTGTCTAGTACCATTCAAGTTGAGCGAGATTCAGTGACGGTATCATCAGTTTCCGGTCTGATCAGCAAACCCTCAATGCCAACAAAAGCAGCAAACACAAAATTCTCAAGAAGGAAAAATCCCTGGCACCAAATCTTTGTAAATAACCATAACAAAAAAGGAACGTCAAAGAATCTGAATCAGTTGGGTTTACAGAAGAACACAGCCACAATAGCTCCTCTTTTATCCACAGATCATAGTCCCCCCTCACATTCTACAACTCTCTCTGCAACTTTGATGCATACTCTGTCTACAGCAATGGCTGCCACTCACCACAGAGCCACTAAAGGGGCCAGAAATCTCTCAGCAGGAAAGGAGCAGCCCTTCACCAACTCCTCCCCAGTGCTTTCTAGCGCCACAAGCAAGGGGGCTAGTACAGTGAGCTCCCTGTCAATAGAAACAGCCACACAGGCAACGCCTACTGCCCCTGCATTTGTCATTATCTCTGAAACCCAAAGAGCAAGTTACAAAGAAGCAAAAGGCCAAATAAAGGGGCCTCAGAAGAACAGGAATGACCCACACACCACCCCAGGACAGAGTTTGAGCTTGAGGATGAACCCGGCTCCAACAGCTGACGCTCCCTCAGCTGTCACTCACTCCTCACTACAGGACAGTAGCAGAATTGTAAGCACAGTTGCTCTCCACTCAGAAACCAGTCCCCTGGGCATAACTGAACTGTCTCAGAAGCGTACTCAAACATGGGGAAGTACAACAGCTTCAGAAACAACTTCGTTCACCAAATCACAGGAGGTAACCACAATGAGAAGAGCCTTGGCCACGTTGGCCACGCCACCATCCCTTGGCAGTGGGGCTCCCCTGAGGCCCATTCCTTCCCCTCCTCCCTTCACTAGGGGTGTGGTTACAGACAGTGAGGCCACGTCAGCCTTCAAGACGATGGCCAATAGAATGGTTGCCCTGTATGAACCCTCAAAGCACAACACGGATGTGCTGCAGTCCTCAGCAGAGGCTCCCCCAGATCCGGAGAACCTAACTAGAACCACTTACTCTACGCCCTCCAATCTGTTCTCTTCCACACCTGTGTCAGCCTTAAGAATAGATGGACCACAGAATTCTAAATGGAAGCCCTCTCCATGGCCAGACAACCACTTTCAGCGCAAGCCATACTCAGAAAGTCTTGTAAAGATCAACAGGCCAGCAGGGAGCATGTGGTCCCCTGTCAGCTCTCCAGAGGCCAGCACTCATGCCTCACATTGGAAAGGACAGAAGCATGGCGAGAGTGTCTTGGATAAAAAACCCATTCAAAACCCAACTTCCAAACTCCTTCCCGCTGGCTCCTTCCCTAAAACTATATTGGAAAAGCCAAGAATAGTGGGAGGAAAGGCCGCAAGTTTCACTACTCCTATCAACTCAGATGTCTTCCTTCCTTGTGAGGCTGTTGGGAACCCCCTGCCCACCATTCACTGGAGCAGGGTCGCATCAGGTATTTGGGAGCATTAACCATACCTTAGTATGAAACAAGGACATTATTGCATCTTTCAGAGCTGTCTTCAAATAGCCATCACTAGTTTTGTTTCTCCAAGATATAAAAACTATTAACATCCTCATTTGACGTTTGCATATTGCTCACTAGAAGAAAGGTTTTTTTAGATTTTACTTTTTAATTGTGTGTCTGTGTGCAAGCATGTGTGTGCATGTGTGTACACATGCGTGTGCGTGTGTGTACATGTGTATTTGCACACATTAGGGCAGGTGCCTTAGGAAAGAGGTACCGGATTCCCTGGAGCTGGAGATATCTCTCCAGCCCCTATTAGAAAGTTTTAAACTTTAGATTTATGTTATGTGTATGAGTGTTAGACCTTCATGCGTATATATGCACATATGTGCCTGGTATGTACACAGGTCAGAAGGAGGGTCTATACCTCCTGGAACTGGAATTACAGATGACTGCGAGCCAGCATGAGTGCACTGGGAATTGAACCCAGGTCCTCTGCAAGGCCAGCAGGTACACTTACCTGCGGATCAATCTCTCCAGCCCCCACTGGAATGCTTGTCAATGTGTTAAGAGGAGTTTGGGTTACTAGTACGTCTCAAACGGTAAGGCATGCTTACACAGCGGCCGCATGGAGATAGGAAAGGACACATGACAGCTAGAGGCAGATCCGGTGTGTGCTAGCTCTGCTTTTAGTACAGAATAAGGGCGTGAAGTAAAGCTTCATGGATACAAGTTTAAAGGTGAAAAACAAATAGCAACTGGCAAGACTTAGGTTCTTAATTTTAACATGTACAGCATGCCATTCAGCTTAATATTGTGGGACACTGGACATGGTTTCTATTTTCTGTAGGTCTGAAGTTGCTTTTAAAATTAGAGTTCGTCAGTCCGCATAGCGGATGCCCTCCCAGACCCCCCACACAATTCATTTTAAAAAACAAAATATTTCAAATAAAATTTGCATTTTAATTAAAAAAGGAAGAGTTTGGTAGGACAACTAGTGGCTCCATGTATAAAGGGAACCTACTACCCCCCCCACACACTCACACACACACACTCACACACACACACTCACACACACACTCACACACACACTCACACACACACTCACACACTCACTCACACTCACACACTCACACATCCTTACACACACTCACACACTCACACACTCACACACATACACACTCGCAAACCAGCATGGACCCATACATACACACACAAATCAATAAAAATGTAATGACAATGGAAGTTTAAAAGAACAGTTTCTGAGGCTAGATAGAATGGTACATGCCTATACTCCCAGCAATGGGGATGAATTCAATCAATGCCAGCCTGGGTTATAAAATAGTTCCCATCTCAAAACAACAGCTTTTAAAAAGTAGTTTGGACCAATTGGTTATCTGATATTAAGTGGTCTGCACTAAGACCATATACAGGTAACATAGGGCTGAGCAGATTGTATTTATACATTTGCATATGCGTATTATAATTTATATGTTATACATGTACCAATATATAGCTAAACAATAATTTAAAAGAAAGAGGCCATAAATTTGAAAAAGAGCAAGAGGAGGTACATAGAACCAGTCTGAGGAAAGAAAGGGGAGGGGTGAAATGATCTAATCATACTGTAATATCAAAAAATAAAAACATTAGATTTGTTAAATCCAACAAAAATACTCTAAAAGTAGATCATATATATACATATAATTTTACATAGATAAATGTCATGTAGAACTATTTGGATTTTAAATTTAAGTGAATAAAAAGTTGAGAAACAGCTTTAGCAATCTGAACTTTTTTTAAAGTTTATATTTATTGTCAGCTTAACAAAAAACATAGCTTCGCATTTTCTATCCAGTCTTGAATGCTGATGAACTATATCTATACATTTCTTTCATCTTATTAGGACTTGAACTATCCCAAGGGACACAGAAAAGCAGGTTCCACGTGTTTCCCAACGGCACCTTGTCCATCCAGAGGGTCAGTGTTCAGGACCGTGGACAGTACCTTTGCTTGGCATCTAATCCATTAGGCAAGGACCACCTTTACGTCACGTTGTCTGTGGTTTCCTACCCTGCCAGGATCCTGGATAGACACTCCAAGGACATCACAGTTCATTCTGGCAGTACCGTGGAATTGAAGTGCAGAGCGGAAGGCTTGCCAAAGCCTACAATTGCCTGGATACTTGCAAACCAAACAGTGGTGTCGGAAACATCCAAGGGAAACGGGAAGAAGGTCTGGGTAACACCTGATGGAACCTTGACCATCCACAACCTGAGTCTCTATGACCGTGGCTTTTACAAGTGTGTGGCCAGCAACCCAACTGGCCAGGATTCACTGCTCGTTAAGATACAAGTCATCACAGCTCCCCCTGTTATTCTAGAGCAAAAGAGGCAAGCCGTCGTCGGGGTTTCAGGAGAAAGTTTGAAACTGCCCTGCACTGCAAAAGGAGCTCCCCAGCCCAGTGTTCACTGGGTTCTCCATGATGGGACTGAACTAGGACCGCTGCAGTTGATTCGTTCCAAGTTTTTCTTGTATTCAAATGGAACTCTGTATATAAGAAACATCGCTCCTTCAGACAGAGGCACTTACGAATGCATTGCCACCAGCTCCTCAGGCTCAGAGAGAAGGGTAGTGATCCTTACAGTGGAAGAGAGAGAGACAGTCCCTAGGATAGAAATTGCCTCTCAGAAATGGACAGATGTGAATTTGGGTGAGAAACTACTACTAAACTGCTCGGCTACTGGGGATCCAAAACCTAGAATAATCTGGAGGTTACCATCCAAGGCTGTCATTGACCAGTGGCACAGGTAAGCCTTTCCGTTAGAATTATCCCCTTCATTTATTTAGGTGTACAGCTTCTAAAATGGGAAAGCTGTGCAGCAAGGCTAGCAGAAGTTTCAAAAACCACACAGGCTGCACCCAGGAAGGTGTCTGTAGAAAGGCACTCCATTTGACCTCACTGAACACAAATCAGTTTGCATGCTAACTCTGGGGTCCAGATTCTAGATTTGGGCAGTTGAGACCTATAGGAGAATCTTATTAGCCTCCATATTGGTGGACAGCATTTTTTTTCTTTTTTCTTTCTTGGGGTTGCTTTAAAACTGTTAACTGTGGGATAAGGGGCAAAAAACGTTAATGTATAAAGTTATTCATAATGTATAAAGTTATTCGTAATTAATCCTAGTAATGAGGTGGAGGCTCTCAGAACAAGACGTTTGACCCTCTAATCAGATGTTTCACACTTTTAATTACATCACAATCCTTTCTTTCTTAAACTTGAAGTACACTTTACGAAGGACACAGTAAGACCTTCTCAGAGTGAAATACACTAAAAATTCCATGAGCTTGATGTTATCAGATACAAACCTTTTTTTCTACTATGCTCTTTATAAACATTTGCTTTGAAAAGCAAAGCTTGAAGCTTGTAAGTTATACATTCTTGTGACTTCTGTGATTTTGTAAAATGATTTTCCATAATCCAGAAACAGATGGAGATGAGTGCTTTTATTTACACTTACTCTTTGAAACATCCATGCAATAAAAGTTAATAGTATATATGAATTTATATGGATATTGGAAACTGAAGGTTTCTCCCCTATGTCACAGTGAGTTGACACAGAATAAAACGAACAGATTTGTAATTTTTAATCCAAATGTCAATATTAATTTTCAGGTTTTTCAGGCATCAACATTACCTTAATTACCTTAAATGTTAAATTCTAAGTCACTAAGATGTAAAGTTATAAACTGCTGAGCTAGAGTGTGACTGTTAGAAGCCATATACTAACATATATTTTCTCCCTTGTATGTGCCCCCTTTTGATATTCAATATCTTCAATGCTTCATTTACCATATTTCCATTTAATTTTGGAATACCAGCTCTTATTTCCCCCTCAGAATTGTCACAGCTACTCTGAGTCTTTGCAGCTCTTTATGAATTATAGGATTCCTTTAGTTACTTCCGGAAAGAAAGTGATTGGAATTTTGATGGTATTTTTCACTGAACCTACAGATTAACCTTTTGACCTGGTAACATGGACACCTTTCCATTTTTGTGTGTGTGTCCTCTAAAATTTATTTCTTATAATTCTTTATGTAGCTATCAGCCTTTTACTTTCTACATTTCCCTAAGAAGTTTGGAGTGCTTTTTTGATGCCTTTTTTTGTTTTGTTTGTTTTGCAAGTTCACCATAGACTTGTAAAAATGATGGGTTTTATATACTGATTTTCTATCCTGCAACTTTACTGAATAATTGATTACAAGCTACCAAAGCTTTCTAATGGAGTATTTTTATTTTCCTATGGAAAACAATGGGTTCTGAAAACAAGGCTACTTTAACTTCTTTTCTGATTTGGAAAAGCTCCCTCTTATTTCTAATTGCTTTCACCAAGACTTTCTTACTATGTTAAACAAGAGCAGTGGAAGCAGAGGGACTCTTGTTGAAATTTAGGAACACTTTAGTCTTTTCCAACTCAGTACGATATTCGCGGTAGATTTTTCCTATATAGGCTTTCATAATTTGAGATACATTCCTTCAATATCCAAAAGGACATTAAACCTTACCAAATGCTTTTTCTGCATTTGTAGAGATAATCATCCAGTTTTATATTTGTGTTGTATTGTTTATTGATGTGCAAATATTTAGCTATCCCTGAATTCCTGTGTTTAATCTTAATTGATCACGGTCTAGGTACATTTTGAAATGCTCAATTCAGTCTTTGGTTTTTTTTTTCCTTTTAAGTTCATTGGGGATACAGGTCTAATTTTTTTTATTGTGCTTTTGATTTAGAATGAGAATTGCTGTCCCTTGAAAACTTTGTTGGCAGCATTTCTGGCATTTCTATTTATACTTTAAGAAGAAATGCAGGTAACTCTTTGCATGTTAATAGGAAGCATCAGCACAGCTGTCAGGCACTAGGGTTTATTTTTCAGATGGAAGACTCTTCATGCCTGTGTCATTACTCTATTTTCTTGATCAATTTTAGTGGGCTGTATGCTTCCTGGAACTTGTCCAGTACTTCTCGGATTCATGTGATTTGCCATGTAATTATTCATAGTACCTTCTAAATAATCTTTTGTATTTTTGTAGCATCCGGGTTCTCTGGCGGACAGAACCAGTAGTATAAATATATACTGAGTGGGAATGTGGTTGGCCTCCAGGACAAGGTCTGGTAGTCCAATGAATGGCTATCTTTACATCGAGAAAGGCTGAGAAACAGTTGTTTCATAGTCCTTGAAGCCGAGTGTCTCAGCAGCCTCCATCGTTGGCTGAAGACTAGGTCTTCAGCTCACTTTGATAGACCAAATCTATCTGATAGATTCAGCAGAGGATGGCATTGACAGCTGAGTAGATGAGCTGGTAACAGCAAGAAACGGAGACAGCAGAGTAGATGACGAGAGGCAGGGCAAACGGCTTCAGCAACTTTTGCTCTAGACCTCCTGTGTCTGCAGCTGCTGGAAGATGCTGTTCACACTTAGGGTGGGTCTTCCCATTTCAATTAATCAAGGAAAAACCTCCAATCGTGCCCTGAGCCTAATCGAATCTAGACAACCTAGATGACAGTTCGTAGGTGTGCCTAGAGACTTGTGTCTTGGGTGATTCTAGATCCTGTCAAGTTGACAAAATTAACTAGTGTTACCAGTTTTGATTTATCTGGCTGTCTTTTTTTTTAATTAATCTAGGTAAAGATTTGGAGATGCTATTTTTTTCTTTTTAAGCCTACAAATTTTGTTGCTGTTCATACTTTTTGTCTTTTACTTTGTATTTTGGTATTTTTTTTCTTTAATTTGGGTTGCATTTGTCTTTGTTTTTCTATGTCCTTGAGGCTGCTATTGTTTGAAACCTTTTTTTTTTAGTTACATATTTTGGTATGTTTCTCAAAGCGGATTTTGCTGTACCACACAGATTTTGATACACTGTTATAACTTTAATGTTCTTAAATATCTTTCCCTTTTATTTTTTAAATTACTCTAAGCTCATTTAAGAACATATTACTTAATTTCCATTTATCTATATACTTTTTAATTCTTGAATTTTGTTGTCTCAGAAGATAAATATGATTTCAACCTTTAAAAATGTATTGAGACTTGACATACTTACTGTCTTAGAGAAAATTCCATGTGTTGATGAGATGACTGTGTATTACACTGGTCGGATGAAGTGTCCTAAAGATATATGTTAGGTCAGTTTTCTCTACGGTGTGGTTGAACGCAGATGCTTCTTAGTTCATCTGTCTAGCCTTTTAAAATCTATTGATAAAGTTGGGTATTGACATTATTACTATTGCATTGGACTTAATTCTTTAGATCTAATACTTGCTTCATGTAACCCATTGGTCCCGTATCCGGCGTGTATATTTACAATTGTTCTATCTCTGTTGTCCTAGTTTCTTTTTGTTGCTGTGACAAACACAGAGACCAACAGCAATTTAAGGGAGGACAAGGCTTACTATAGCTTACAGGTTATAGTTCAAGGTTGGAAGAAGCTAGGGTTGGCACTCTAGCCAGGAACTTGAAGCAGGAGCACGGAGGAATGCTGTTTGCTGGTCCACTCATTGGCTCATGTTCAACTAGATTTCTATAGCTCCAGAGCAACTGCTTAGGGACGGTGCCAACCGGGGAGGGCTGGGATCTCCCTTAACCATCAACACAATCTCCCTCAGACATACTGACAGGCCACTGCGGTATGTAAAACCCATCACTTGAGACTCTCAGCTAATTTTAGGCTTTGTCAAGCTGACAGGGAAGCAAAGATAGTCTTGTAAAATGGATGCTTGTCTCCTTTTGAAGTTTGTCACTCCCAGGCTACTTTGAAAAGCCCCCAGCCCCCTCCTGAGCAGGTCAGCTTATTCTCACCTCACTGTTCTTCCTGTGTTGGTTAACAGAGGATGCTACATTCTGCATGTCATTGGATTCCATTTGAGGTGTCGCTTCAAATCAGTTGTTTTTAAAAGTCTGTCTCTTTACCAGTGGCATTGGTAAACTTGACTCAGAAGCAGTGAGTGTTTTGACAAGGATACTGTGTTCCTAGAAGCCCCTAAGGTAATTGTCGTGCATACTAAAATTTGAGTCTGGGTCTCAAACTTAATTATTGGTAAGTAGCTGGAGATTGTTGCTAAGCACTGTGGTCAAAGACCCCTACCACATCTACCGAATCTGAATCCCTGACAAGAGAAGCCAGGAACTAGATAGAAATTTGGTCCCACACAAGTACTAACGCAGGTTAAGGGAGAACTAACATTTAGGGCATTAGTCCTTAGACTTTACTACACGGGACAATCGTGAAAAGCCCGGTGCCTAGGTTGACCCCACATCACTTAAGTCAGACATTCTAGTTTTGGAGCACAGGTTCTAAGTATTTCAGACTATACAAGTTGAATTTTTAATAAGGCAGCCAAAATGGAGGATAAATGGTTCTAGAACACGTTAGGAGAGACTAATTACAGGTAGCAGTGTGGCGGCAGACAAAGGCAGGCTTTCCCGAGACTTAAGTTCATCTGAAGATTTCCTCTCGAGAGTGGGAGAAACACTTACAAATTACAACAACAACAAAACTGTACGAAGTTACCGAGTAATTTCCTTTATTTGTGTATACAGTATCACGATTTCACATTGGCATTCTTCCCAGAGAAATTCCTTCCAGCCTTGAGAAAAACAAAAGGCACACTGTTCTTGGGTTATTCTATCTGTAGTACTCTCTAGGCTGAAGAATGACTTGGGGCTGCTTGACTTGGGTAACAGTTATGCTTCAAGGAGTCCTGGGCTAGCCAGATGGCTCATCAGGGGAAGGTGCCTGCTGCTGCCCTGACCTGCTATTAGCCACCATTAGTCTGTTTCTCCAGCCCCCACTAGAAGCTTTCAGAATGTGTTCCTTAAGAAGGTTTTGGGTGACTAGATGGCTCAGTAGGTAAAGACACCTACCTCAAGACCTGATTACTACAGTGTACATACCCACCACCCAACCCACCCCTGCCCCCACACCACACACACACACACACACACACACACACACACACACACACACACACACACTGGATGGATACCAGTTTGAACTGACAAATGTAAATTTTAAAGTTCTTACTTCTTGGCTTCATTTGCGTGTTTGCCTCAGGCTGTCAAAAAGAAAGGGGAGAAGGGGTCCTTGTTTATAGTCTTAGCACTAAAAGCCAGGCTCAGTTTTATCAGGAAAGATCTTCCATCTGGTGGGCAAGCATGGCAATTACAGGCAGCATAGCAGCCGTCCTCAGCGCTGGAGCCAACGTGGAAACCGGACATTTCACAGCTGCCCAGACAGCAGGTGCCTCAGCTTCTCATGAGTCTTAGATTGGTGTCCTCTGCAGCAGGCAGAGGAGAAACTGTTCTTCTGGTTAAACAGCTTAATAATCGCCTCATTCATACACTTAAGACCATCATTAGGCAATGATGTAACACGTATGTGTCAATTATTTTTCCTCATCGGTAGAAAATTTTATTTTTTTGTTTACCATTTGTTTGATTCGTAAAATGTCTAAGAACTTGCTACTTCCAGCATTCCTCTTTCTATGAGCTGTTTTTAAAAAAATTTTATAAAGGAGATTCACTCGAAGTCTGTTTGGGAAATAACAACTTGCCTTAGTTTAATCAGACCTTGTTATAGAGTTGTTTTGTGTTTTTTTTTTTTTAAAGCAAATGGCTTAGATAACAGTAAGTGATTTAGATCTGTATTTGTTGTAACAGTCTAAGGAGTTGTCCATAAAGCTAAATGCCATGTATAACACACACACACACACACACACACACACACACACACACACAGACTCACATGCACACAAACACAGGCATATACATACACACACACAAACACACTCACACACATGTGCACACACACACAAACACACAGGATGCGGCAGACATGTGGTGATGAGCTTCACTGTGACAATGATTTTCATTTTATCTATGTGTCAGAATTTCACAGGAAGTGACTTACATGCAGAACTACGGCAGTCATCTCTTGGTAAGGTTGGAGAGAGGGTAGCATCATATAAGTAAGGCCACTTCTACACAGCATGGCGCTCTGTACGTGTGTATAAGCCGGTGTCAGATTTTCAGTCTTTTCATGCGTTTGTGCAAGGTGTGTCCATACTCACGTTGGGGCATGCATATGTGGCGGCCAGAGATAACCAACTGTCGGGTGTCTTCTGCAGTCACTTTCTGCCGACCCTGAACCTGGAGCTCACCTACTCAGCTACACTAGCTGTCTAGCAAGCTCCAGGAACCCACCTGTCTCCACGCCGCCCGTGCTGGGGTTACAGGCGCGTACTGCCATGCCTACCTTTCATGTGGCCACCGGGGATCCAACTTCAGGTCTTACAACTGTGCCACAGGCGGTTTGCCGGCTGGGCCATCTCTTCAGCTCCATTTCTAGTCTCTGAAAAGACAACTTTCACGTTCGTCTCTTTTCTTCTCAGGACGGGCAGCCGGGCCCATGTTTATCCAAATGGATCCTTGGTTATTGGATCGGTGACAGAGCAAGATGGTGGCGACTACTTGTGTGTGGCAAGGAACAGACTGGGAGATGACCTGACCCTGTTGCACGTCCGCCTAAGACTGACACCCGCCAAAATTGAGCACAAGCAGCATTTTAAGAAGCAGGTGCTCCACGGGAAAGACTTCCAGGTTGACTGCAAGGCTTCTGGCTCCCCTCTGCCTGAGGTGTCCTGGAGTCTGCCTGACGGGACAATGCTCAGCAATGCCGTGCAAGCAGATGACAATGGCCACAGGAGCAAGAGGTACACCCTTTTCCACAACGGAACCTTGTATTTCAACAAGGTTGGAATTGCGGAGGAAGGAGATTATGTTTGCCATGCCCAGAACACCTTGGGGAAGGATGAAATGAAAGTCCACCTAACGGTTGTAACAGCCACCCCAAGGATACGGCAAGGCTACAAGACGAACGTGGGGGTCAAGGTGGGAGACACAGCTGTCCTGGACTGTGAGGTCACTGGGGAACCCAAGCCAAGCATATTCTGGTTGCTGCCTTCCAATAATGTCGTTTCGTTCTCAAAGGACAGGTACGTATTCCATGCCAATGGATCTTTGTCCATTAATAAAGTGAAGATGCTTGACTCCGGGAAGTACGTGTGTGTAGCTCGGAATCCTAGTGGGGATGACACTAGAATGTACAAACTGGATATTGTCTCTAAACCTCCATTAATCAATGGTCTGTACACTAACAAAACTGTTATCAAAGCTACAGCCATTCAGCACTCCAAAAAGCACTTTGACTGCAGAGCAGACGGGATCCCACCTCCCCAGATCGGATGGATTATGCCGGACAACATTTTCCTCAGTGCTCCCTACTATGGAAGCCGAATCACAGTCCATAAGAATGGAACCTTGGAAATTAGGAACATCAGGCTTTCTGACTCGGCTGACTTCATCTGCGTGGCTCGGAATGAAGGAGGAGAGAGTGTGTTGGTGGTGCAGTTAGAAGTACTGGAAATGCTGAGAAGGCCAACCTTCAGAAATCCATTCAATGAAAAAGTAATCGCTCAGGCCGGCAGGCCCACAGCACTGAACTGCTCTGTGGACGGGAACCCACCACCTGAAATAATCTGGATTTTACCTGATGGCACCCGGTTTCCTAACAGACTGCAACACTCCCCGTATCTGAGAGCAAGCAATGGTTCTCTCATCATCTATAAAACAACTCGGAACAAGACAGGAAGGTACCGCTGTACAGCTAGAAACAAAGTTGGCTATATCGAGAAACTAATCCTATTAGAGATCGGGCAGAAGCCTGTGATTCTCACACATGCAGTAGGGACGCTAAAAAGTGCCAGTGGGGAATCTCTATGGCTGCACTGCGTGTCTGACGGAATCCCCAAGCCAAGCGTCAAGTGGACTACCCCAAGTGGTCATGTCATAGACAGGCCACACGTTAACGGCAAATACACACTGCATGAAAACGGCACACTGGCCATCAAAGAAACAACAGTTTATGACAGGGGAAATTATATCTGTGAGGCTCAGAACAGTGTTGGCCAGGCGGCAGTTACCGTCCCGGTGATGATCATGGCATACCCTCCCAGAATTATAAACTACCCACCCCGGAGCATGCTCAGGAGGGCAGGAGGAGCACTACAGCTGCACTGTGTGGCCCTGGGAGCCCCCAAGCCAGAGATTGCCTGGGAGAGGCCAGGACACTCGCTGCTCTCAAAGGCAAGAGAAAGGAAAACCCTGGGAAGTGAGCTGCTTTACCCACGAGGTACCCTGGTCATTCAGCATCTCCAAACCTCAGATTCGGGGGTCTATAAATGCACAGCACAGAACTTCCTTGGCACTGATTACGCAACAACTTATGTTCAAGTAATCTGACAGGAAATCAAACTAAAATTGAAGAGTCAACATCCAAAGGGTTTATTTTTTCTTTTCTCTTCTCTTTTTTTTTTTTTTTGGAAGAAGTTTAATGAAAGGCAGCCATAGGCATGGAAATGAATCTGAATACATTTACAGTTTCAAATTTACAATGGACATGCAAAAGAGACTTGTAAATAAATGCTTCATGAACTAATAATGCTGAGTTTCTATGGATTTCAACGCGAACTCTCAACTTAAGGCACTTTGATTTTGCCAACAGATAATGAACATTAAGAGAAAACGATTCACCACAAAGTAACAAATGGCTAACGCACCTGAATTTCCAGTAAAGAGACCTTTCTCTAGCTACCAACTGCCAGCTGCCTAGTGCCTGTCTTCTTCCAATGTTACAAACATTGCACTCAGAAAGGAGACACAATGGGAGAGGTTCCATTTGCAGTCTATGTAAATCTGAATGTACAAATATTTTGTCACTGGTTTATAAACATTTTGATAAAACCTACAGAAAACAAGCACTGACCTGTTTTGATTATGCTTTAGCTAACCATTTGTTCACACAGAAAGTAGTTTTCATTGTTTTGATACCCGCATTAAAAAACAAACAAACAAAGAAAACAATCGCAGGCTAGCTTTTCCATTTGTAAAAAGCAGCCGAATTCTCACACTAGGAAACGTGAAAAGGCTGTCTCACATTTGTCCACGCCGCTGTCACCCTGAAAAGGAAGGCTTTACACCTACAGTGGGACTTCTTTGTGACTTTAAAACCTAGCTAAGGCACCCATTGTTTGGAACCATTTGTAAGAAAGATTTTCTAAGAAGGAACTGCTCCTTTACATGTAATGAAGTTTCACTGTATTAATTTTTTTTAACAATTCACTGTACTTACAAGTTTAATTCAACCGGAATATATACGGGGTATCATAAGATTTGCCTCTTTTGGTCTGAAGTCTGGGATCTTTTATTTTTTAGAAAGATTTCTCCGGCTTCTGTCCAAATATTCATCTATTTATGAATTGTAGGAGCCTTGCAAATGACTAACAAAAAAAGCCACAGGTCTTGTTCAGTTAGCTTAGAGCACTAAAACCAAGAGCTCTGGTAGCTTGTGCCCATCATCTGAGACTTAATTCCACTGTGTCTCCATCATGCTTCAGTCATGAAGTCATGAGGCGATTGCTGTTATCATTGGTACTTGATGACTGCCAGAGGTCAAATGATACCCACACCTCTACTTTTGGATGAGGAAGGGTAAATAAAACAAGAAATGCAACTCTGAAAAGAATCAATCTACAAATAACACATATATTAAGGGACTCTTATAGGCAGGAATTATGGTAAGTATACCCAATTCCATTATATTTCAAGGTCCGATTTAATGAAAGCTGGGCTTTCCATACGACAATGTCCTATCTGCAGAAAATCATAAAGTTTTGCAATAGAGTTTTCCCTAATGACTATTTTAATACCAACCACATACACTTGCTATGAAAGAAAAAAACTGTCAGAGTGCCAAATTAAGTGGCAGAAAATATGACAACTAAATTTAAGATGCCAGTGGCTTTCCTTACAATGCACATGGGGAAACAGTTCTAGGTTTTTTTCCTCATCTCTCACAGCAGCTCATAACTAGAGGGCCTTAGTGTGACTTGCTTTCCTTATCTCAACAAGCAGAACAAACAGCAACAAAGGTATAACCATTGCCGTAACGTGCAAACGGATTAATAAGTTGACTTCTGCAAAGTATAAAGTGCATACAAACGCTATGAAGTTATAACACTCCTACTGCTGTTGTTTGCAATGTTGAGCTACCAAAAAAAATGATGCATGGTTCAAACTGAAACTGGAACTTGAACTATCAATAATCACCGAATAAGGACCAGAAAGGACAGAGTATGACTCACTAGGCACGACATTCACACTTCGGTGGTTTTGTCAATGCAGTCGTATGGTGTATTACACTGAAGAAAAAAAATAGCTTTGTGGACTGTAAGGATGACTCTGGAGAGGAGAGCAACCCTGACATTATGAGACCACGGAAATGCACTGCACTGTCTGGAAGCAGACAGAATGCTCACACAGCGGAAAGAATGGTCTTTGATGTTTGGCAAAGTCTTTTCCAGCCCAGAGTAAACACAAAACAAGCAGGCTGGAGGGATGTGTTTCACAGTGTACAAAGCAGTTTCACATGGATGCTGCCACGGCAAAGTAAGCAGACATGTATGTATTTGAGGTCATCTGAATGAGTCAAACTTTGCAATGAGTAACTCGCCTAGGAAGACATAAACTATTTATATGATGATCTGTAAAAGCAATGGTCTAAAGTTGTACCAGCTACATTTTAAAAAGTAGATCTTACATGGTTTGCTTTTCATAGACAATCTAGTCACAGTATGCTTGACTACACTACCTGTGAAATCATATAGCAAAAAGAAAATGAACCCAACAAAGAATACGGGAGGACCCTACACGTGTCTTAAAATGCCCTGCAATTTTCACATTCAAAATTTTATGCATCTAATTCTAAAAAAATATTATATGGAATATTCTTAAGTTACACAAACCGATCATAATTTTACTGTATTTTTCACTCTAATAGGAGCAAATTACCACATACTTGAAACAAAATTAAAATAGTTACTATCTCTTTATAATAAATTTGATGTATAATTTTCTTGTGCTTTTTGCTCCAGTTTTATACAGTGTAAGCAATACACAACCAAGACGGACACCGACATTAATAATTAAATTCAAAATAGCAAATACTTACCATACAAAATTAACAGTAAGTACACCTTGGATGAGTACCAGAGCCTTCTGGACTGTGGAGCCAGACTCTCTGGAAACCGTGTCAAGTCTAAGCACAGTAGAATCTAAGGCCAGCTGTGAGACTTGTTTTAATTTTTTTCCTCTCAAGTTGGCATGAGGTTCTTGAAGAACCAAAAACTGGACAGTTATTTTCACCAAAACTGGCAGTCAGTAAATGAACTGATTCCACCGTGGCTCTTCCGGCCTCCAGCGGTTACATGCTGTGCCTTCATGAAGAATGGGGTGCAAGATCTTGCCACTGGAAACAAAGCTGAGTGCAGTCACTTCTAAGAGTCTCCCCGGCATATCTCAGGGCGGGCGGCTCTCGCAGAGGCCCTGAAGAAACGGGAAGTACTACCCAACCATGTCTCAGCACCTTTGGACCACGACAAAAGCAAAGCAAAGTCCTTCATAAATGTCAACCAAGTTTATAAAGTGCTTACGAAATGATCAACATTTCAAATGAGAATGGTGTAAATAAGCGTTCGCCCCACCCTCACAGGTGAGGAAAGGGTGACTGTGTCACACTCCTGTGAGAACCTCCACATCTTTCAAAGCAGTGGTTTGGTCCACCACAGGTTTAAAAAAAAAATCATTAATTAATACATAAATATTTAAACCTACCATGATTCATTCTTTATGTAAATATGAGATAAAAAAGCACCAGTTTCAAAAGGTCTGCTACCACACTATCTGGAGTAGGCCTGCACGATCCCCATTGTGAAACCTACTTTGAATATGATAAAAACCTAACCACAACGTCGTTACTTATTTAAATACCTCTGCGTGAAATGTAGCATAAAATAGGGAAGCATAAATAACTCAAAAGACCAAAAGGAGATGTCGTATGATAACTACTAGATTTGATTTTCTGTCTTTCAGTGCAAACATAAACGTCACGTCTTCTTTTTCAGACTCAAAAGTGTGAGGGATGCGCACAGGGAGTCACTCCTTGCTGTGGCTGGTTACCTGGGGGAAAAGCAAAGTTAACAGTTACAGGGGCAAGCTTGTGCTGGCAGATAACACTTCCTCGCTGGCGCTCCTCTCGGGGACAGCCTCCCGTGATGGGGGTACAGACCAAATGGCTAACCCTGGGCCAATAGTCACAAAGTATGAACAAATGTATTCTGCACAGGGGCCAGCTCCATGTGAGAATCTCTCACACTTGTCAACACCAGACCTTGGGATTACAGGCACTGACTCATCAAAAGTGTTCAAGAGCTGTGTTCCAGCCTACGGTAGACAGTGGAGCAAGCAGACACACTCTTCAGAGCCACACGCATCTCCTCAGGACTGATTCTGAATACTACAAAGACAATCTCTACCTCCCGGGCTGTATTCTCAGCAAGAATTTTAGCTCTAAAATCTCACTATTTTATTGTTTTAATCACAGATTATTTAATAGAGCATACCTACTAAGCAACAGGTAGGAAATTTTTTTTTATTTTACTTCATGTAACCAAAATTAAGCAAGGCTAATTGGAAGACTAAAAAATTCTCATGTATGCCAGAACAGAAGAAAGGGAGGAGGGAAAGTGATTTAATTCTATTTCAAGGAGAAACATACTTAAAAATGGTACTGGAGAGTTTATCTAATTATTGTTTATCGACAAAAAGATCAGGAATCAGATACTGGGGGTTAGAACCTGAATAATCAGGGAAGCAGAAGAAGCTACCAGTGACCTCCTCTCCAGTTGTTCAACCCCAAAGGGCCGTGATCTCTTTCTGCCCTCCCCCCACTACTTCCTGTCTCCTGTCTCCAGTCCTCCAAAACCTCTATGGTTAATTCTCACCAGCCAGTGGCTAGCTCCGCCCCCCTGACTCAAAGCAAACTTTATTGCCAAGAGCGCAATGAAACAGAGGACACAGTGCGGTTGCACTAAAGCACTGGGTGCAGAGGACACAGCGCGGTTTCTGAGGAGTTCACCGCTGCGTCCTTCAGGCTTGTGGCTGCTGATTCCCAGGTCTCCCCCAGCTCCACGCGAGGTACTTACTAGAAAGCTGCTTCTGGAGCTGTCGTACCAGGGCGGCTGTCTGCTGCTGTTGCTGGGTCTGCTGCAAGCCTTGCCTGGGGAACTGCAATTGCAACAAGGGGAAGCCTGAATCAGCGTTTCCGTGCTACGCAAGGCCCGGGCTGCACCTTGGGCTGTCTAACCCACTATCAGCGTGCTTAAAGAGAGAAGGCTCATCATGCCCAGTGTGGAGAAGCTTGCCCCTGCCCACAGCGCACTCATTACGCAGTTGGTACGCAGTGCCCTTCGTGTGGGCATTTGCTTTTTTTTTTTTTTTTTTTTTTTTTGAGTCTCGAAGTGCACACTACGGAGGAGGCGGCCCTACTTGTTCGAGGGCCACTGCTATCTCATGCTTCGCCGGCCGATCCCAACAGCCTGAGCCTCTCTCAGGCAAAATGGGAGAGTCGTCTGGTGTGGAGATCTGCCCAACGCCAAGGGGCCACATGGACAGAGCGGAACCTGGGAGGCAGAGCATGCACTGGTGTAGCCTCATCTGGGCCTTGGCCTCCACCTGACAGCCAGGGCAGGGCGGGCAGGGCGAGCAGGGCTGGACACCAGGAGCTCCAACTTGAGGGGTCTAGGGGCTTCTCCTAGTGCTGTGTGAGGGAAGACCAGAAGTATGATACCAGGGACTCACGCCGCAGTTCTCTCCCTCAAGCTCACATGAGAAACTGTGGCAGGCGTCCAAGGGTGGAGGGGGATGGACCAGTATTTGGTAGACGAAAACATTCTTTTTTATTGCAATCCCCGGCCGTACTGTGTCATCCCTTAACTGCAGATGCCAGACCGGTGCTCTTTCCCGTTTTCCCTTCTGTCTTCCTTGGCTACCCTCTTGCTGCCTGGAAACAATCGGGATGCTCTGAAACAAGCCTCCCCCACTCTTAGTCATGCACAGTGCTGGTCCCCTCCCACTGACCCCAGTCTGTGCTGGTTGCTAGTCTCTCTGCGGAGAAGCGCTGAGCAGGTTGGCACAGCACCCTAGAGAGCACCCCAGGGGACGGAATGGTAGGGGCAGAACCCGGCTAGGAAGGAGGGAGCTCCGTGAAGCTCAGCCTTCCTCTGCAGGCCTTTCCAACAGCAGCTCTCTGCTGGCCAAACGTATCCAGGGCACGGAGGCCGAGGTAGCCCGGCTCTCTCCATCTCCACTCTGTCTGCCTCCAGGAGGCTTAGAGGCCTGATAGGCCCGCAACACGTTTGAGTTGCTTTTCCTTGGCCTGGCTCACACCTCTGAGGAGTCTTTTTTTAAAAAAAAGACCATTCTCAATGAGAACTGTGAATGCAACATGATTGTGTCTTCCTTGGAGATCCTCGGTAGGACCCGAAAGTAGCCTAGGATTGTTAGCGGTGTAGGGAATAAAAATTCAGACCACACAGCTAGATGCTAATTTTGGATAAGCAATGGATAATTTTTACTTCACTAATATTTAATATTTCATGTGACAAAACTGCACTGAGTCCAAGCAGCCCAACAGAAGATTTGAGATAACTCTTTCGCTAACTGCTTGTCTGAAATTCGAATATAACTGAAAGTTTAATTTAGAAGGCGTTGCCAAGCTGACTCTTAAGTGTGTATGACACCAAAAGCTGATATGCCATTTCCAATACAGTTTTGGGGAAACAGACTAAAAAGCATTCCTTAATAGGGGAAAGTCATAAGGTAAGTACTTTTTTTTTTTAATTCAACTCTTTCTATACTTTTGCAGAATCCTACTTAACAATTCTTTCAACATGCCAGGCACTATACCAGGCATTATAAGCACATACTGCCATGCTTAATCTGATGTAGGGTTGAATATCCTAAATTTGTTCAAAACTGTTTGGGACAGGTACTTTTGGAATTCCGTGTGTGGCAAAGGATAACTCTCACCATGCCACGTAGGGCTGGCTTTTACACCCCCCTCCCCAAGTCCTATCCCCATTGTACTTCTGAAGTCAAGCATCCACATGGTTGCTTTATATAGAACACATGGAAAGAGCCGGATGTCTGCTCTTGTCATCTCTGGCTGATTACTCTTGCATTTTCAGTAGTATTTGAATTCGGGCAACGAATACAAAGGAGTATGAGTCATTACTGCTAATACTCTCACGATACAGATGTGCGCTGTGTCATCTGGATTCTGAATCCCAAGGGCATTCTGAGAATCATCTCCGTTTCTCTGAATAGAACAAAAGAGTTTCTTGAAGAAGACCAGTATGCTATTTTTGCCTGTGGCTGCTGGTCAAAGTTACAGTAATTATTAACTAAGGCAGCTGTCATGTGTATTTTTGAAAGGCAAAATTCAATACAATAGGACCCTCACCTAAGGACCACCGTATTTCAGGTCATCTGATTAAAGACATCATAAGATGAAAAGTTTTAGTAGCATGGGGTGAATATTATCTTCTTAAATGTTGAAAGCAGCTTGAAGGAAAAGATGAGCTATACCTGTCAAGTGTAGTCAAAAGTAATTTAATCATAACATATAAACTTTAAAAAGATTGTACGTCAGTGGCTTCAATTATGACAAAGGTTGAGATACCAGACCCACTTCCCCAGAAAGGGCAGAGTCGCTGCTAGTTGTCCTCCCTTCACAGAAGACAAAGGACACAGCATGGATTCTAAGTTGTTAGCACACGTAACTGAGGGTCGTGGGCGTTTCTTAACATTTCATTTCATTTCCCAGAAACGTTTCCTGATGACAGCTTAAAGAAGAGATGATTTCTGTCCTAAGGCAGAATTGACCTTAAAGACACTTTATTACAGGGATCAACTTGGCCAAGGGTTTTGGTAGTCACTGCCTACCATGCCCCAGCTGATGGCGCCAACTAAAGGAGACCAACGGAGGTAATAGCCGAAAGGCAACAGATCAGATCCTGCCTTTCAAGATCACTTACGTTTAAGCTTTCCACCAGAGGCTCCCCAAATCTGTCTATCTCTTGATCTCCGTTAAGGCTTCAACTATATCATTCAGAATAAAAAAGCTACAGTCCTAAAGCCCAGGACCTCCGATTGTGACCTCCCTTGGAGAGAGAGGGAGAGAGCCTTTCCAGAAGGAACCAAGTCCAAGTCCGCATGAACTTTGTCATAATGGAGTCTAATACAGGAGAGAGGTCTTCTCATAGGAAGGGACACGTGGGCACATGGGGCAAACAGTGGGTCAGCCACGTGACGAGGAAGCAGAGCCTGGCCGCTAAGACAGCTAGTGCGCGGAGAGGCTGGGGCAGAGCTGTGGGGCAGGCTCGCCCACCAACCCGCAGACGGGACCAACATCGCTGACTCCCGGTTCCGCGGGAACAGGGAGGAAGAACATCCCCGCTTTTAAGCGACCTAAGCTCATGCAGCTCGTACAACAGTCCTAGCAAACCACAACAACGTCTGACGCTCTGCAACTAGAAATATGCAGCCACTGCATGCTGCCCGCCACGTACAGCCCTGCCCGCCAGCCATTTCCTGCTGTCCCCTGTCCCCTGGTGTCAAAGCACACTTGGCCCTTGCATGGCGGGCTCCCTAACACCTGACAGGGCGCTGGCCTCTACTGAGCACACCGAATCAGAACTTACTGGATTCCACTGCACCTCCGGCCCACAGGGAGCAGCAGGGCAAGTCACCGGGAGGGCGGCGACTGCGACTTACTCCTCCCTTCAGGCAGCATCAGTCAGAACCCTGGAGGGGTCCGAGCTCACCTCTCCTCAACATCCAGCTCACCACCCTCTTCTCCAAAGACAGGAACTGGATGGGAGAGCAGGCCCGGGACAAGAGATGGTTATTATGAATAGAATCCAAGGCATTTAGAAATAGAGACTCGCAGTGAAAGTCATCACAGGGGAAATTTGTGAATTTTTCCCGCCTTAAAATTGCTGAGACCTTGTGTCCTTGTCATTGACCTACACGAGTAGTTAAAGAATAGTTTCACATTTGTTTTCTATTACGAGGCAACCGGAAAGAGGTATAGAATACATACCAAAATACCTTTAACAGTACTATTTTTGAAATTGGCAACAGTCACAGTCCAATTTTTTTAACAGCCGAGGAACTGTTCAGCAACTGAAAAACACAACTACATCATCACAATAATTTAAAAGTATGTGTGTATCCAGTGTCATCACCTACTTTCAATCCCAGCACTGCGGAGGCGGAAGCAGGCATCTCTGATAGCTCGAGGCCAGCCTGAGCTAGTGAAATCCAGGACAGCCAGAACTATGTGGGACCCTGTCTCAAAGGGGGAGGTGTTAATGGTAAAGAGAAGACTCCATTGTTAAAGGCTCACAACTAATAAATAAATACATATATAGCATAGGTACCCAAGCGTACTGTATAAAGTGTACCTAAGAAAGAATTATGATGTGAACATTCCTATAATCCTACAATTTCTAATGCTGAAACTGAACTTAGATCTGAACATGTTAAGCTTCCTTGCCCATCCTAAGACTCACACACACTCATACACACACACACACACACACCATTTTCTCCCTGTGCTATAACTCCTGCTTGGATTAATTATGAGAGATTGATCTCTATTGAAACAATACTGTGTTTCTCAGTAAGAATTTAAATCATTCTTCTAAAAAGGAAAAAAATGTAAACACCCACTATGTATCTCCATTAAATTACTATTAACAAAGAATTTAATTTCTCTGAAATCACTTTCTCAGGAGCAAAACGAGGAAAACTGTCATCTTTCATGGTCTGAATTACCTGCTCAGCCCTTGGGAAGGTAGCGTGTGAAGCCAATGGTGGGTCAAACACAATCTATATCATTAAAAATCACCAGTACTGCCTTAGAAATCCTTATTACGTCTCCACGTTCTTTACACACGATAGCTCAGTTAAATATTTACAGAACTGTGGTCTGAGTATTCCCTTTGATGAGCTATGGCCTCAGTGCTAGAGAAGTCACTGGGCTGTCTTCAATGATTTCGCACAACTCTATTGCTGCTTCAAACTACAACTGGGAGGTTAAAAGAAAATTTCCTTCTAGGCCTACAAATACAGTTTAGTAACAGAATGAAGTGTCTTCGTTTACCTTACACAAAGGAACTTCTACAGTTAAGGCATTCGGTACTGCCATCCAGCACACGCTATGAACAGAGCTAATGCTATACCTTCCACAAATCCTTTTATATTTCTCAAATGTGGTTTGAATAAGACTGGTCTCCATAGGCTCACATATTTGAATGGCTGATTCCTAGTCGGTGGACTGTTTATGAAGAATTAGGAGGGGTGGTGGCCTTTTTGGAGGAGATACGTTTACTGGGCTTTGAGACTTCCAAAGCCCATGCCATACCCAGTCTTGTGCTCTCTTCCGGCCTCTGGCGGGCAGATCGGGTGTTAGCGCTCAGCTCTCACCATGAGGGCCCTAGACTCAGCCTCAGGGACTGTGTGCGTGTCCCCAGAGAAACGCTTTGCTCTATGTTGCCTTCGTCATGGTGTCTCTTCACAGCAACAGAAAAACAACCGAGACATCATATACCACACCCACATATTAACTGAGCTAATATTTAGTAACAGGTAGGAGAGAATCTCTCACCCAAACGCCAACCCACTCCCTAAACAAGCGCAAATGCAGAGGACGGAGGTCAACATCATGGCTGTCCTCTATCACGTTTCCCCTGTATTTCTCTACAGTTGCCATCAGTGAACCTGTTGCTTGCCAATGGCTGGGCTGATGGGCCAGTGAGCTCTGGCAATCCTGCTGTCTCCACCTGCCCAGTGCTGGGGTTCTGGGCACATACCGCCATGCCTAGCTTTTTGCAAGTAGGTGCTGGACATCTGAAGTCGTGTTCTCCTGCTTTTGTGACAAGGACGTTCCCAAATGAGCCATCTCCTCAGCTCCTAAAGCCATTGTTCTTTAAAGTAACAATGACACATCTCAGGGTGGCAGCCATATATTTGTGTAACTGGATGTTTAAAGTTCCATTGTAAGAAAAAACATAGATTAAATATAAATAACTATAGGTAATTTAAATATGTGAATTTTATTATTTGTGAGGAACACAGCATGCATATTTCATTTAATTACATATCTGAATCACGAGCTTAAAATATGCAGTAGTTATCATATATTCAATAATAATTGTAGCTCTAAATTTAAAGTTTGTGTTTTTGTTCAAATAGTACTGTACAATCATTTTCTCGTTAGCAATTACTAGCTATACAAGTTACCATTATCAAATTTTTGGGCTCCTTACACTGATATTAAAGGCTTCATTTGCATCATAAATCACTAGAAAGGCATAATTATGCGATAGTTACTTCCATCAGTGTCACACACATAATACTGTTAGCAACACACAAACCACAGCCTGAGGGTCTCTGTTTTACTTTAGGATAAAGATTTAGGATTCTCCCACTCAACATCAGATGTTCCAAATTCTCAACATGAGCTTTCTGCAGAAACTTTGGCTTTCTGTCAAAACACCTTTAGAAGGTGTCGTGTACAGAAAGAAAACACTGACGCTACCCTGACATTTTTCTTTGCCTGACATAATAACCTACTCAACAGAAAGAACAGCTTTTATTGTTTTACAGTCTTGGGGATCAAACCCAGAGTCTTATGCATGCTGGGCAAGGGCTCCCCGCCACTAAACATCTTCAGCCTTAGGAAAGATTTTTAAATCGGCAAATCTCATCTAACTGATGCTATATTGAAGTTGGAAGGAGAACTTAAACAGCTCCTTGTGGTGGCAAATTTTTTTAAAAATCAAAGGGGTCAGATGCTAGATTTCGCTTTTCATCCATGCTTTCTGGGGATGGAGAGATGGCTCAGCATTAAGCTCTTCTGCGTGACCTGAGTTCAGCTCTCAACACCCAGGTCCCTTCAGGCAGCTCATAACTGCCTTTATCTCCAGTCTCTGCGCACTCCAACGCACAACCCAACGCTCAGACGCGCAAATGCACAGACAATCAAAACCAACAAAACCTTTTAAAAGCCTTTCCTTGTGTTTGAAACACGACTTAAAGATAGACAAGCAACAAAGGGGAAATTCTTCCTTTGAGTAGAATACCATCAGTAAAAAACAAACGGCGACATTTGAAAGCAAGCGTTTTTCTCCTACGGCAGACATGGAAAAGGGCAGTTAGCCACTGCCAGCACCGGTGGGTGAGTGTCTGAGGGGCAGGAGGAGAGATGGGATCAAACCATTCCCACACATCACTTAAAAACGAGCAGTTGGTAACTTTGTGGTGGGAAACTACCAGGCGCCACCTCCACGGCGACTATATGAATACGCTTGTGATGTACTGGTCGGGGAGGGCAGCGTCTCTTCAATACAGACATGGGGCGGAGCAACATTTGGAAAATGAATAACTGCCCCATCATCACTGAGACAAAGTGCGGGGCATGTAGGACTGCTGTGAACCCCACACCGGAAAGGGAGACACGGAATTTAAACAGTGTATGATGGTGCGGAGTCAGGAAAACGCAGGCGGTGGAGGACACTGGGCCCCCACGGCAGTGATCCCCGAAAACACATTGACACATCACAACATCGCACCCGTGCTCAACTTCCTGACTTCAGAAATCACAACCAGGGAGTCCTGTGTTTGTGGGTTTGCTTGCTTTGCCACACTAAGGATCCAACCCAGCCCTCACTCACGAGGGGCAAGCACTCTGCCCACTGAACTACAACCCCATCCGTCTTGCTCTAAGGGAAAAGAAGACAAACAAGCTGAAATATTTAGGATACTTAGCTTTAAAGAGGCACATGGCTATGGCATATATACATATGGTATGTGGGGACCAGGAGAAATCCGAGGACGAGAGTGCATCATAAAGCAGATGTGGATAAAGGCACTGATTCCAGATAAAAGGTCCAGGCAGCTTCTCTGTACTGTTCTTACAACCTTTCTGTGGGCTTGAAGCCATGTCAAAAACCAGTTAGAACTAACTTCTGAGTCGAACGCTGGACCTATGAGAAGTATTCCATCTGGAGGTCTTTTTTTTTTTTTTTTTTGGTTTGTTTTTTGTTTTTGCTGTTGCTGTCTTTTGTTTTTTGTTTGTTTGGTTTTTTTTTTTCATTTCTAAAAAGCCAGCTTTAGGCTCCTGATAACAAAGGGGCAAGCTTCATACCACCTCTACTTAAAACAAACAAACAAAATTATCAAAGTAGATTGCAATGAATGTCATAAACATTTTTAAAACAAAAATATTCAAAACTGGAGAAGCTAGAATCTTGGCATAAAGGAACTAAAAAAAATTGGGATGACTCAGCCCACCAAAGCAGCAGGTGCTATACACTAGGGGGCTCCCTCCTAGGCTGATATCACTGGAGACTCCTGCTTGGGTCCAGGCTGAACCAGGTAATTCCATAGACCCTTGCTAATGTGCTGCCATGGCTTCCAGGCTACTTTTCTTCATGACAGATTTGTGAAGCTGGTTTTCAAGTCCCCATGGTGGTGACAACCTCCTCCTACACTGGTGCTTCCCAGGGTCCCAGGAGGACAGCAACCTACAAGCCTCAGGCAAAACAGAGAACAAGGCATTGAAAAAAAAATCACTGCAGCTTTCAAAACATCTGCATTAGGTACGTGTTCCCAAATTCAATCTGAAAAGTTAAAGAAGCGTGGACTGCAGACTCTGAACAATGTGCAAATTCTTGCAGAAAATGCTAACTGGATAAAAACAGATTTGGTTTCATTATTAAGGCCATATTTTACGAGGGACTTTCATGCTCTCTAAGAATGTTACAAAAAATATCTAAGTGAGATAATCTTTTACATATATATGAAGTCATTCTTTACTGTTTATAGAAAGTGTTCTAATGTCTCACTGGTAAGGTTTTTAATCCATTGAATGCTCTGCAATTTGTTTTCCAAAAAGTAAAATAGTGTTATTCATTAAAGCACAATGTTTGTGGCATATTGAAACGTTTACTAGTGTCTATTAACTATTCATTAAAGAACAAATAACTAATATGCCAACTACTAAACCAACAAAACCCTGACAGAGGGATACGGGAGCTGGCTGGGTACATTCTGACTGTTTCACTTTTAAAATTTCATGACTCAGGACCACGGCATCTGCTTTGAAGGAAAAGCCCATATCCCTGTTGCAAAACACCAGGCCCTTACCAAAGGCTGCTGGGGCTGCATTGCTTGGAGACCAAGGGTCTGACTCTGGGGCTGTGAGGGCTGCTGGGGCTGGGGGGCCTGCTGGGACTGCTGCATCTAGAAAGAAAGAAAGAAGATCACGGTTGACCCTTGAAATTGTGGGCGGAGACACATCTGAACCGTGTTTACTGATGCGCATTTTTATCTATCCCACTACAGCGAAACGGTGGGGGGCACAGGCTCAGCAATGTGGCACAGGTGACTGTCTTGCATTGTCTGAGCCCTGCGTCGTGTACTTAAGAAAACAGGGGCTGTGTATCCAGCCACCCTCCCCCCCCGCCCCCGGCTGTGCTGTCCACTAGATAGCTTATGAAATGGGGCTGAAGTAGGTACGAGATAAATGATGCATGGAAAAGGCAAGATGCAGAAGGCTGCTGCAGCACGGCACACTGCCTTACCATAGACTGCTTCCCCCCTAGTGCTCATCGTTCAACCCAGGGCCTCATGCATCCTGGGCAAGTGCTCTACTGCTGTGGCACGCGCCTCTCGTAATGCCAGGTGTGTCGACAGGTGGGGTTATGCTCCAAATCAACAATACAGAGTACAGGGAATAATAAGCAGACACACACAGGGCGCAGTGGGGATGGGAGTGGTGGTGGTGGTGGGGTGGTTATTTTCTAGTCTGAAGCACTTCACCTTAACTATCGTGATGTTTTTAAGTAACTGGCGGTGGGATAACGTTTCTTTATGCCAGAAATACCCAAACACATTGGCAGTGAGCTGTGAGGATGCTATGATATGTTAATGAAGGCTGTGACGTCATGGAGTAAAGGCGGTCTTTCGGCTACAATCTGAAGGGGTCACTGTCACATCAGACAGCCACTGACAGAAATGTACATTGTGTGGTAGCCGGTGCTCACTGTCCAGGGACATTCTGTGCACTTAACTGTTACAGCTTCTCTCTCATCCTCTGCCTGGCCACCCACGAGCTCCCTATATCTCACTCTGCCAGGTAACACAAGCAACAAGCAGCAATTATCTTCTCTGTGATATTTGGGGGACCCCTGAGGAGCCCATTTTTATTTTTATTTTTTACAGGATATAAAACTAGCCCATAGAAATCTTGAGATAAAACTACCACATGGAACTAGAAAGCATGTCCAGACTAAGCCGGCTCAAATACACAGCTCTTGGAAAATGATTCTAAGTCACAGAAGAAACCATGTATGCACCAGGTAGGCAGGCAAAATATGTATTTTTCTCTCAGTGGCTTTTAATTACTCCATCCAAATACCCTATTCTGATGACCCCGACTTGATTGTCACAATATACGTTTTTTCCAATTTTGTCTGCATATTATTCCCCAAATTATTTGACTTTTTTTTTTAAAAGAGTGAAAACAATAAACAGCTACTCCCAGATCTGCAATGCGTGTAGATTTGGCATCCCAGCAGAGGCCCAGGCAGAGAAGTTTCAACATAAGCAGTGCGGGCAGAATCAGAAGCACTGCAAATATGAAGCCACAACCCACTTGGTTCTCTGCAAAAACCCTTCCAGAAAGATGAACTTCTCAGTGGCTGACTTTTCCCTTTAATGCCAACAGCCAATCATAAAAACAGGAATAAATGTAGTTCAGACACGGGAACAAATCACCTTCCTTTCTTTATCTCCAAGGGAGATACTGCTGATAAGAGATATTACCAGGCATGCTAACAGGGAAAAAGGTGCATGTTACCTACTCAGGAGATGGCTCATTTGCAACCTTGAAAATGCCCTTGGGAGGCAGAGGGTGGTAAGTGAGCAACTCAGCAAGGATCCTTGGTGAGTTGGAGGCAACAAGTCTTAAAAACAGAGGCATTCAAATAGCTGTCCTGAAAAATATTACCAAACTTGTAGAAGGGTGGTTTAAGAACTTATCATTCTGTTTAATAGCTGTCTTAATAAAAATGCTGGAAATAATATCAAACCAGTGCTTTACTTGAATTTTTGTTTTATTTAATTCTCAGTGCACAGGTAAATAATCTTTCCACTTTACTAATGACAAAAGTCAAGAGTAGGCTTCTTGTGTTTTGGGTTTTTTTTCCCCCACCTTGACAATAGCATCTATACAATGAACACAGTGGTAGGCTACACTGATTCAAATCAGCTACCATATGTTATCAATAACACATAACTTTTAAGGTATTATATCCAAAGGGAGGATGTGGTCATGGCCACCTTATAAATTGGAGCCCAGTTCTAGAGGGCTTGTCGTGACTTCTCCTTGTTATCCTTAGGTGCCATCGATTCTGTAGATCATACTACATTCAGACTTCAACTTCCCTTGGGCTTACGGCTTCAGCTCTTAGTGGAACTATTTTTTTTTTCCCTTTTCTCTATCCCAAGGGATGAGTTGAGACACAGCTTCCTTTGTGCTCCTTTCTGCGTGACAGCTTTCTTGCCTGTTTAGCTCGCAGAGCACAGACGGCTCTTCCCTCGGACATTGCCTGTCCACTGGATTGCACGTTTCCCAGTGTGTCTATGTGAGCGCATGAAATAAAGCTGCGTCTCACTTTGGACTGGAAATGAGAGTCCACTTTACCAGTCTTAGCAAGACGTCTCCAACACAGAAACATCGCTCATTAACGATGAAAAAAAAAAACTGGCACAGATTTAACATCATCATCATCCTGTCTGCCTTCCCTTCTTCTCTGCAGTGCTGGGGATTAGACCCAGGGCCCCCGTGCACTCCAGGCGGGCCCTTTAGCTGGGGGTCACTTCTTCCATCCACAGTCTGGCCTGAACAAGGAGGTCAGACTCAAGAGCATGCTGCTGAGGGGAGGGGATGTTTATCTTGCAGTCTCGAGTGTTTGTGTGGGATAAACAAACGGTAGCTCGGTGGGGGTCTAACACAGAGCCCTCAAGATTATGCAATCTCTACTTCTCTAACCCCGTGGCTTAAAAGCAGAGTTAAGGACATCAAGGAAGCGGCTGTAAGCAGTGTTTGTTCCCGTCTATTTCTCCCTCTTGTAGATGAAATTTTGTACTCAAACTGTAGGCCCTTAGTCAGTTCGTGACTGGGCAAACAGAGGTTCATGTTCAAGCTAGGGCATTTACAGGGCCTCCCCACAAAGCTTTGGGAAATGGAGCCTCCAGCCCATCCATCCATGGCCTGGCAGGTACAGATTGACGAGAAAACTCCTCGTTCTTGGAACTGCAGTGTACTAGCTAAGTGGCTGGTGTCAAGCACACGGGGCTCCTTGGGACTCACTGCTTCAATCTAAAGTGTCCTTTCATTAACGAGAGCTCTGGGTCTGCACTACCGGAAGGGATGGCATTGCCCTCACCTCCCTGCCCCATACCTGGAGGAGTCTCTGCTGCTGTCGAACTTGCGGCTGTCTGGGCCTCATTGGGTCCTGAGGCAGGGGCACCGAGGGGAGGTTGGGATGTGCGGGAGTCAGCACAGCATCAATTCCCCCGCCCACCAGAGCGCTCTGCTGTAGAGCCTGGTGGTTCAGTCTGGCAAAGAATAATGCAACTTGTGTTCAGGAACCGGGCGTACCATTGACGTGTCAATCAGAGCCTCCAGCATCTTACACACATCCACCAAGAAACAATTCGTGTTCAGTCATCATGTGTACAGTTAAAAATGGGACAAGGCCAGAGGATCAGATAAAAGATAGATCTGACCACATTGAAGAAGAAGAAAAAATAAAAAAGAAAGAAAGAAGATAGTAAGCATACTACTTTTTGGCCAAGTAGTAACCAGACAGAAATTACTTCTAAAAAAAATGTTGTTAGCAGTAAGTGAATTAAGTTAACATTTACTCTGGGGCAGGCCACAAGTGGAAGGGCTGACCAACAGCTATTTCATTATTCCTCATGTAGCCCTATGAGGTCAGCCGTTGTATTATCTAACCTTAAAAAAAAAAAAAAAAAACCAGGGGATGGAGATAGGGAAATCGCTGAGGGTCACTCAGAAAACAGATGGCACAGGTGGGATTTGAAACCAGAATCGTTGAGCACTGAAGCTCAAGTTATTGAACTTTGATAAGCTGCTGTTTGTGACAAAAATGCAAAATGTAACGTGTGTTTTACAAATTAGCTTATTTCCCACAATGTGCTACATCTACCTTCCTAATTTTCAGAGAGTAAATACCTGGGGCAGACATGTAGGTAGTCCCTGACAGTAACACGTGGGAGCCCAGTGCCTCTCCACTACATGGTGCAGAACTATACAAACCTAACTTTTCTCAACTGTACTATCCAACGGGACTAGGTCATATGATGAATGATAATGATTTTTATCTGTGCCGTCCAATGAAATGGCCTTTAGTCACTAGGGCTAGTTACGCAATTATCAGATCTTAGGCCTAAACAAAACCGAAGGTTCCTTGGTCAAAACAACGGGATTTCAAGAGATGAACGGAGCATCTAGTTGAAGCACGGGGCTTCCGTAAACGCCAGGTCTTCCGTGTCCTCTACAGAGACCACGAGCCTCAAAGCTAGCCACGCTGGCCACGGGTGGCCGGTGAGCACTTGGAATGTGACTAATGTGCCTGCAGAGCTAAATGTGAAGCCAATCTTGATGCGTTTAAAGTCAGCCAATGCATGGACAGCGGCTACAGCAGTGGGCAGCATAGACACGCCCTGTGTGGGCGGGACCCACTAAATCAGGACCAAACGGCGAAGCTCGGCCGTGAGTCGGCGCTGAGGTGGACAGGGTTAACAACTAAGTTGTATCGAAACTTTGTCGGGCACCAAATATAATTAGTACTGCAACAACAATGACAAAAAGAAAAAAAAAAACTGCATGGGTCCAGTTAGCAAAGCCTAGTAAAGGCACTGCTAACAACGGTCAATGGTTTCCTCGGATACTTTTAATTAAAAAAAAAATCTTTTGAGAAAAAAAGGGGGGGCAAAGAAAGAACTCTAGACTAACAACACACTGGAAAACCTTAGGCAGCCCACAAGAGAAGGCGTGAGTCAAAAGTAACGTCCTTGAATGAAAGAATTTGGAACCTCTACTGCGTGTTGATTAAAAACAAAAACAAAAACAAACAAACAAAAAAAGAGATGTCGGGAAGCAAATATAGGAGCTCAAAAAAAAAAAAAAGGTCACAGTTATCAAATGCCTGGAAGACGTGTCACAAACCCAAGGCCGAGAGGGTTTTACTATTGCAATTACTTCAACAGGTATCACCTCTGGGAGCCGGCTACGGGGGGCTGCAGGTACGGCGACGCCTGCTGCTGCACGTAGCCGCTCGGCTGCTGCTGAAGCTGTCTCAGTCTTTCCATCAGCGCCGGGCTGGAGTGCGCAGCCGGGTAGGCCCTGGAGCTGTAGCTGGGGGAAAGGACCATGCCACCGCCAGACTGCTGCTGCGGAGCCGCCTGTGGTTGCAGAGGTGTCTGCTGCTGCTGCGTTCCGTACATGGTGTAACCCTGGGGCAGGGTCTGCAGGGGAGGCACAAAGGAAGAAGTCAAGGTCCCAACCAGCACCCGTAGTATGTTCATAGCAGCATTATTGGTAATAGCCAGAACCTGGAAGCAACCTAGACGTCCCTCAACCGAAGAGTGGATAGAGAAAATGTGGTACATTTACACAATGGAGTACTATTCAGCAGAAAAAAGCAACGGAATCCTGAGATTTGCAGGCAAATGGATGGCACTAGAAGAAACCATCCTAAGCGAGGTAACCCAGTCACAAAAAGACAAGCATGGTATGTACTCACTCATATATATGGATTTTAGATACAGATCTGGGGAGTGCCAGCCTACAATCCCATGGCCAGAGAGTCTGGGAAACAGAACCTTCATTCAGTGGCTGATGGAAGAAGAGGCAGACTCCCATGGCTAAGCACTGAGTTGAACTCAAGAAATCCAGTGACAGAGAGGGAGGACTGATGGCCAAAGGGGTTAAGACTGGGCTGGTTTAACCCTCAGAAACAGCTGACCTGACAAGGTTTAGCTCTTGAATCCCAGACTGATGCCTGGGAATCCAGCATGGGACTGATCAAGACCCCTGAATGTGGATGTTAGTGAGGAGGCCTAGGTAATCTATTGAGCCTTGGGTAGTAAATCAGTATTTATCCCGAGTATACACATGGAATTTGGACTCCCATCCAACAATGAGAGATGCACTCTCACCCTGGAATCTTGGGGGAGGGTCTAGGCCCTGCCCTGGATGAAATGACAGACTATGGACACCCCCATGGAGGGCCTCACGCTCCCTGGGGAAATGAGGGGATATTAGGGGGGGTTGGTGGGAGGGCATGGGAAGAGGGGAGGGAAACGAAGAGGGACCTGGAACTGACTTGTGAAGCAACCTTGTTTCTAATTTAAATTTAAAAATAAAAAATATCTAAAAAAAAAAAAAAAGAAAGAAAGAAAGAAATCTGGGGACGGGGGTCGGGGGGGGGGGGGGAGGTCGGGGACTGGGAGAGCCCAGGAGGTCCAACCTGAAATTCATGGTTCATACAGGCTCTGATGACTCAAAACACGTGGATGGCTACTCTGCAGGCAAGAAATCTAGCCACAGGATAGACTGCTTGGGCAATGATTTGCAGACACCTCTAGTCCAAAACAAGTGACTATTCATTCGGCTTTTAAGTTGGGTTGCTTAGTTTCGAGCTGAGAAAGGCATCTCTCTATACAGAAACAACCAGCAAGGTAGCTACACATTCATAAGCAGTATCAGCACCATCTCCAGAGTTGGCCAGGCAAGGCAACATGGCCCAGTGAACATTACAGTAACGGAGTGAGCTTTCCCATTCAAACAAGTACCTGTTCCTCTAAACCTTGACACAGAAGTCAAAGACAAACATGGAGCTTTCTGGATCACCAGAGACAATTCACTGGACAGAGCGCTGTCTCTTCTCGGGAACCTCAAAGCACCACCTATTAAAGCAGGTTAACAACTGTGGCCCTGAAGACAAAGGTAATGATAGCCAGTAGACAGGCAACAGCCTATAGGACCCCAGGCCCAGGTCCCGAGTCAGCCAAACATGGTTCCCCTTTCAGCTGAATACATGGAATGAACTGCCGGCCCTAACACGAGTCTGGTCATACAGACTTCTTTGTGTAAAAGAGTAGGCTGTAAGGGTGCCGGAATAATAAAACTACTAAGGGGTGGTGGATAAGCGCACCATGGGTTGAGCATTTACTGAGTACGTGATAGTATGTCAATTCCACACATCACCTAGAATCCTACATCTTTCCCCTTGATCTTCCAAAAAGGAAGCTAGACCCCAGAGTATCACACAATTCAACAGCAGTTGAATTTGTGACCTGACTCAAAGGCCCATTATTTTGTTCTGTGATTTCCCTTCATGGAAGATGTCTTTGAATATCACAATTTCTGTAACAGGCTATGCCATTAGACATGATATCATGAATACTCTGAGACTGGTAAACAACTGATGTATTTATTCAGAGACAGGGTCTGAACTACCTAAGCATGGCTGGCCTCGATCTTCCTGCTTCTGCTTCCCGGGTGCATGATACAGGTGTGCGCCATCACCTTGGACCAAATGCCCCAGCATCTTCCATGGGCAGGCAAGGAGTCTAAACTGAGTTTACATTCCTAATTGAGGAATTTTTCTGGTCAGTCCTAAGACGTAGTTTCAGACCAATTACTGCTCTGAAATCGTGAAGCACGGTCTAGACCTAGTTGACGCCCAGCCTCCTAGATCTCCTGCTCCCAACACACAGCACTAAGGCACCGAGAAAGCAGCTTTGCTTCCGCCCTGATTGTGGGTACCTGAGCTTGTTGCAGCCCTGGATACTGAGGGAGCTGAGGGGAGGGCCGTGCTTGCGTAGTGAAGAGAGCAGCCTGGTCCCCTGGCTGGCCCTGGAAGACAAAACCAAGACAAAGTCTGACTGCGAGTGTTGATTTGAGGAGTTTGTGAATACAGAACTTACAGATTTTGGACCGTGTTTAATGCGGTTTCCCACCCACTCCCTATGTGGGCCGACTACTGGCTTCTTCTTCAAACTGCAAATGTTAGCAACAGCAAAGCCTCTCGGTGAAGACTTTCTCAAATGACCCTCTAGGTACTGGAAGGGCACAAATGATTTTCTGGGAGAGGGAAGAGACTCTGAAGTGTGACTCTCCAATTACAGGCACCACCCTTGTCCTGTGCAGAAAGAGAGGGGGACATGGTATATCCTCATCACATGTAAAATTCCCAGGGCTTCTTAATGAGGTGTTACCACAGTGATCTAAAAACTGTATTCAGCCATGTAATCACAGGGTATTTTAATAATGAGCTATACTCAATGAAAAATTTCTAAATCAACAGCAAACATAATTCTAATCAATTACACACAGAGTAAAACTAGTTTACATCTGTTAATCAGTTTTAATATATTCTGGCCTTCAGAATTTTAATCAAGATGGACAGCTTATACATACATGAACTTTATGTTGTGGTTACAGAGGCTATTTTTGCTGTGATACTTACAGGGGAAAACAAAAACAAACCTAGTTTCTCACCATCCCTGGATTTTCTCAAGATTTAACTATTAGGAAGAAATAAGTTTACTGTGTCATTTACTATTGTCTCACAATAAAAAAAAAAGTGCTAACCTACCGTTGCATGAAAACATTTTAGTGTGCTTTGGCAGAAGCAAATACATTTCTAACCAAGAGAAGGGACAAGCATCAGTTTAGGCAGGGGAACGCCAGTACTAACCACACTAAGACTCCAGCTCATGCCAGGCCTGAGCTGCCACACAGATGCGGCCTACACTCTGGTGGTCTGACCCCAAAGCCAGAGCGCCCGCCTCACGCAGACGCTTCCAAGTGTGATGCCATGGTTGAAGTACTTACTCGTCCATGGGTGCCTACTCTGTAAGGACCAGAGACTTATAATTGCCCCGTAACAAATGTGAAGACGACTGTATCTTTGTTAGTAGTTAAATGCGGTGCTGAAACCAAACATGAAAATCAGCAGATGGCCAACAAAATAGGAACGCGGTGGCAGCTTTGGAGGTTCTTTGTCTCATAAGGTCGGGTCATAGCTTTTTAAATTTTTATTTCATTTAATTTATTTCTTCTTACCCTATAGGTCACACACACACAATAGCTTTAGGTTGTATGCCTTTATGGGACTCCCGAGTGTGCACAGGATGAGTCTCCATCTGATTCTTGTGACTCTTCTTGGGCTCTCTTCCTTCTGTTTGTCTGTTTCACCCCATTCTGATTTGTTTGATTTTGCTTATCCCATTATATTTTATTTTATTATTACCCCTTAGATACCAGTTTGTTTTCCAAGGAGAGACAGAATGGGGTTGGATCCAGATAGGACAGGAGGTGGGAAGGGACTGGGCAGAGTAGAGAGTGGGGATCATACTCAGGAAAAACTGTAGGGGAAAAAAACTAAATAAAAGGAAAACAAAAGAAACACACACACAAAATAAGAAATCACGCGGTTCACTTAAGAGCTAAATGAACCACAAATTTCTGAGTGCATCTATTATGGTATCTAGATACAACAGCTTCAATAAGACTCTAGCCTTTTAGAGTAAGGCCACAAGAAGGAATTCTCATTAATCCTTTAAATACAACCTTATCTCCATATGGTTGGAACTAAGAACAGTTGTCCAGATTCCCACTTTGGTGTCGTGAGGAGCCCAACTGATCTTCTGTAAGGATCCAAATGGGTCTTAGTCCTCAAAAGTTCATGCTGAGAAACCATTAAACCAAACCCAGATTTTTAGCATCATTCCTTCAAACCACAGTTCTTGACATTAGTACTATATGAAGTCTCTGAAGTAGTGCTGGGCTTTTGTGTCTCATAAACACGTATGTATTGCCATGTTTACAGACTGAAAGAGCACTCAACTACTACATGTAAGCAAGAGTCCTAGGAATGGGAGCTGATCATACCCACAGCGTCTCAGATCAGAGGGAAATTGGATGTATGCAGTTACACACACATACTCAAGGCATGTCTAACACTTGAATCCTCCTCTGATTACTAAAACATCAACATGGAGTGTGTTATGACGAATAGCGTTTATCTGTCTCAGTCATTAGGTGAATAGCAGCTGAGGTTACAATAACTTAAGAAACAAACTATACATTACTTTCTACACAAAAGAACCACGAAAGTAACTTAGACAAAGGTGTTGCAAACTTTATGAGAGGCATGGAGAGGGGTGAAGAGATGACTCAGTGGTTGAGAGCCCCGTCTCCTCTTCCAGATGAGCTGGTTCCATCCCCAGTACCCACATAGCGACTCCAGTTCTAGGGGATCCAACACCCTTACCCAGACACACACACAGGCAAGCCACTAACACACATAAAGTAAAAAGAAGCATGGGAGAGCACTAAAATGCAGTTTGCCGCTGTGAGATGCATGCCAACTATTTGTATCTATCTAAAGATGAGCTATCCGTGTGTGAATATATGATATCCCATCTCTCATACCCAAGTACAGCAGAGCTCTCTAATATTCTCCCTGAGGGAACACTGTAGCTCAGGAAAAGCCAAAGGGATGAATTCTTATAACATTTGTTCTCAAGAGCTAGGCTCAAAAAAGCAATCCCCAAAACCAACAGAGTATACTCTCCATCCTGGAAAGAAAACAGAGATGATGCCTTTTGATAAGAATCTGGAAACAGATAAGAAGAGATACCATACTTGATCTTAGCCAGAAGGTACATAACCATTTCTACCACCACTGGGCATTTGGGTTGCTTCCATTTGGAGCCTATGGGGAAATCAGCCATTGCTCACCTACACTTTTAGGGGTGTACGTGCTACACGCATTTTTCTTGGAAATGAACTTCAAAGTGCAACCTGCTGGGTCATCAGGCAGCTTTGCTCAGTTTTAGTAGATTCCACCAAGAACGTTATTCCTCTCGAGGTGTTAGTGGCAGAAGCAGTATTACTCTTCAAACATACAGTGAGTTGTTCAGTTTTCTTTTAGTATTACGTAGGTAAGAGAAAGTTAGCTTCTGGCATAACGGCACTACCAGCTCAAATATCTTCGTCACCTTAGACACATTTTAAAAGTGGCTACTTCATACCTTCCATCCTCTGCCAACGAGCTCACCATCACCACTTCATTTACTCCACGGTTAGAGTCAAAAGTACCAATGCAATGAATGGGGTTGAAAATGATGAATTGCTATTTTGTCTGATTTGCTTACGGTATTTTTTTTTTACTGACAGGTAGAAACAATTAATTTGTTTACATTACTTTTTTCCCACAGGGGGAAAAAACAAGTCAAAGATATTCAGTAACCCCTTAAATATCCTTGCTTTTCTCTTATTGTGTTCCCAATGCAGAGAAAGAGTAACTATGGCAACCACCACCAGAGGCTGGATTGCCATCTACACCCCCCCCCCAGCACTCTGGGTGGAGCTAGAGTCCCTGGCCTTCCTGTGATACATATACAGAATGTGGGTGGGGACTATAGAGAGAGGCTCTGTCTCAAAACAAAAACAACAACAAGAAAAACAGGACAATGTATAAAGTGGCAACTATTACACTTGAAGACATTCAAATGCTAACAATGGTTTCAAAATTGAAGGACGGCCTTTAAAAGAAAAAGCACAATGAGCCCTACAAACGAACTACATTAGAAACAGAGGAAAAGGGAAATAAACATCTCATGACAGATGCGTAAGAAACAAACACACAAGGAACCTGGGAACAGGCAGTGAGCGGCGCAAGACCATGAGGGTACACTGTATCACATAGGTCTACTGTCTTGAGGCGCAAGACCATGAGGGTACACTGCATCACATAGGTCTACTGTCTTGAGGCGCAAGACCATGAGGGTATACTGTATCACATAGGTCTACTGTCTTGAGGCGCAAGACCATGAGGGTACACTGTATCACATAGGTCTACTGTCTTGAGGCGCAAAACCATGAGGGTATACTGCATCACATAGGTCTACTGTCTTGAAGCAGCTGATGAGTCAAGCCATGCCTTCCTCTACTAACAGTATAAACTAGCACAGAGACGAGCAAGAGTTCAGGAACAGGGAGATTTAAAACTAGGGTTGGGGTAGAGTTGCACCTATGGTCTGTGCTCCTGTGAGTGCCTAAGGCTTTCACAATGTATGCATTCAGGATTAAAAAAAAATCACAAGGTCATCAAGGGGTAAAAATCTCAGGAGAGAGATTCCATCACGTTGGGTATGGTCAGTGCACTCAAACACAAATAAGGTAGTATGCAAATGAAGGCTATTGTTGTTACCTATTATAAAAGGCCCGATTTTTTATTTTGATGTTCAAAGGGCAATGCTGTAAGAGCTTGAAGAATGAAAATAAAAACTGACAGACAGAAGGGTGTTGCCATTAAGTTGTCAAAGTCTTCTAGAAAGGAGACGGCAGAGTTACAGAAGTCATGCAGAAAGGGCACAGCAAGAGAATGGCAGAAAACATAAAGGATTCCTTAAGCCTACTTACTATACATTCAGCCGAAATTCATATGAAAAAGTTATATTTTAAGGCAATGCTTTAGGAAGTCAGAGTCCAAATACTTAGTGAATTTTTGCCAAAGGTCCTCACTATAGACTAGGGCACTGATAGATAATACTCTTGTGATAGAACAACACCCTGGAAGTTAAATGGGGGGTTACTAGACCCAGATACTTGCTGTAACTAAAGGACATTGGAACCCCACTCACTGTAAACAATTATAGCCTCCTAGATCCAGTGTCAGAGCACAGGACATTTGGGTCACAGACAAGATAGGCCATACATTATTGGAGGATGCAATTAATTAGTTCTAAGTCCAGGAAATAAATATAACTTAAATACAGCTCCAGGCTGATCACACATTCAGTCATTCGCAGAGTAAAGAACAAATATAAACTTATAGAAGGTATGCATCATCTTGTCCTGGTTCAGTGGCTTCCTCTTCCTGAGCTCATGTCTGTGCAGAAATGTTTCTACTTTCTACATGACGCCAAGCGAAAACCTTAGAGGTAAGTATGGAAATTCAAGAACTCATCAATAAGACTTTTGTCTAGCTGGAACTAAAAATACCATCATTTAAAGTATGCTCGGTTCACGCAACCTGAACACTCATTTAACAGAAAACATAAATGACAAAGTAACTGAAACTAAACTTTGTATCACGGGGGAAAACGTTCAAGGTAACACTGAAATTAGCAACAAAAGCAATGGATTGCAGAACAGGGAAATGCACACGTGGCATCATTTGCACGCTCCCCCCATCTGTAAAGCAATGGAGGGTGATCGTCACACGGATGCAGTCATGCCACGCAGTAACAGCACCAAGCATTCATGGTCACTGGTGGCTGAGTAACAGAAATGGAGGGAAATGAGAGGGAAGTCAAGATTCCCCGGGACATCTATACAGTTTAGTGTTTTGCAAGACAAGCAAGAGCCAACATGGCAGAACCCTTACTTAATACACTGACGTGAGGAAAAGAACACAGTCCTTCTTTTCTTTCGTCTGTATTCTTAAAGTATACAAAATATACAACTGAAGAGAACGGGGAGAGAGAAAAAGACAACGACAATATATTCCAGGAGGAGATCATCCACTGGCTGGTGCTCAATGGATGGCCCTATCAATCCGCAGCTTCACATGTGTAAAGTCACAGGTTGACTTTTTGTCAACTGTTTGCTAACTCTGGGAGGCTCTGCTTCTGCCTTCCTTCAACTGCCTACCTCCGTGAGGATAACTAAATCTGCTTTCAAATTCTTCCAATGCTTGCCGTGACCGGGTCCTCCGTTAGAGACCTTCTCTTTGTGGTCACAAACGGGATGCACTACCAACAGCCTATGGTCAACTGCTTTCTGACGAATTTGTCTCAATAGCTTTGAGCTGAATTTATCTTTGGTCTAACATTCTTGGATTTCTAGTATAAATGGCCTGCCTTCATTATTACAAACAAGGGAAAAATGGCTGTATACACTGAATAAAATCAGGAAAACATAACACTACAAATTGAGGCATAAGACTTTTTTTTCTTGAGTCAAAATGAAAGATTCCTTTGGCTAATCCCTTCCTAAGATGATTGACGCTATAGTGGCGGGGAAGAAAGTTCTTACTGCCAGAGGGAAACACTAAGTCTAAGACACAGGCAACAGGAAATAATTCAAGCAGCACTTTGCATTATTATAGTCAACATTCTGTATTTTGTGATATTTTTCATAAGACATACAGAAAATAAAATGCAGTGTGAAATATCTAATATGGGAGCTGGAATGAGTCCCTCTAGGGTTATGGGGCAGAATTTAGACAATAAACATGTGCTGCTCTAGGAAAGTAAAATGACTATCAGGAAATTGTTTAAAAAAGGTTCTTATTTAATCCATCTTATTATTGCTAAAGAGCAAATACAGCTCATATACAAGAAACACAGCTCATATGGTTTTATCCACTTTTTTTTTTTTTTTTGGTTTTACGAGACAGGGTTTCTCTGTATTGTTTTGGAGGCTGTCGGTCCAGCCTAGCCTAGAACTCACAGAGATCCGCCTGCCTCTGCCTCCCAAGTGCTGGGATTAAAGGCGTGCGCCAACACCTCCCGGCTGTTTTATCCACTTTTAATGATTAATGTAATTAAGAGAAAGAGTAATCCTGAGGACTAGGAATTTCAAATAAGTATGGTGCAAGCATGACGCTAATAAAATAAGATGCCTACAGCAGATATCATCTTTGAGCACTTACTATGAGCCAGCTACTGTTTCATGGGATGCTACCTGTGACAAATCACTAGTTGCACAATCACGCTAGCCCTTTATCAGCACCAGCTCATGGATGAAACTGAGTCACAGAGGTAGTGTGTAACACATACTGGACCTCTTATAAATAAGAGACAGTGAGCAAAAACAGAGGCCAATCACTTCCTGGATGAAGTCAGAAACAGAGAAGATGAAAATAGGTTTCTTCGCCAACCAATCTTTGTTTATCTCAACAGGGACTATTGCTGTTAAGAGATAACCAGTTACAACTATTAGGTTCAAGTAGTGAGACTAGACAGTAGTAAGTACTAAGTAGTAATACTAGACAGAAGACCTGCAGACATTCATAAGGAAATCAAAGGAAACAGAAAATTGTAACAGAATTGTTGCAATGTAACAGAAAATTGCTTGCGGGCCGGTAGCTCTCATCTAGCCTGCAGGGGGACTAGAAGGTTATTCACCGTGTGTTTCAGTCTTTGCCTTGTACCAGGCAAAGAGCAAGATTCTGCAGAAAGCATCTCTTTATCTGACGGGAAGACCCTGCAGACACTGTCAGGACTGAGTCGCTTGCAGACTTCAACACGTCCGTCTATGCTGTGCATTTGGGTTTCCCAATGGCCAAGCTCCAGAAGCTAAGGCAGGACTGCATGGCTGAGGGTAGGGCTCCTGGAAAGTTCCTGACACGCAAGACTGGCTGCTCACATTGTGCATGCATTCTCACCTATTACACACCGCTAGATTTCCAATGTGTGCTCAATAGGTAACAGGATGACAAGGCTTGAGTCAGGGAAGCAAGATAGGTGGGACTAGGAGTCAAGGAGGATTCTGGGAAATGTAGTCAAGAGTGGAGAGTCGCCATGCGATCCCAGGAGGAGAGGGTGCAAGTCTAGCAAGTCCTCCGTAAGATAAGACCTTATAAAAATATATATTAGTAACTATGGGTTAATAATTAAGTCATAGCTAGCCATTATGAAACCATAGCAAACAGCCAACAACTTCATAATTAATATAGTGTCCTGTGTGTTAATTTGGGACTGATGCGGCTCAGGGACCAGGCTGGCGGGAAGAACACAGGTTACAAGGTCCCAGTGACATGCTCCTTTATAAGAGCTGCCGTGGTCGTCGGTGTCTCCTCACAGCAGTAGAAGTGACTAAGACAACCACCTATTAGAAGAGAGAGGAGGAACCCGCCATCCCACAAAGGCACGTAAGCCCCATGCAGACACTGCTGCATGCAGATCTTGTTTGTTCTGCAGGGTTCCTGCCCATATGGCTGCATAGCTGCGCGGTTCTCTTTCTTCTGAGAGGGGTTGGAGATTTAGCTCCACGGTACAGCACTTGCCTGTGCAGTTATACAAAGACCCAGGCTCCACCCATCTCCAGAGGAGTTCATAGTCCTCCTCCATTAGCCAGCCCATGAAGTACAAAGACATAAAAGGGCTCATCTGGGCCGGGCAATGGTGGAGCACCCCTTTAATCCCTCCATTCGGGAGGCAGAGACAGGCAGATCTCTGTAATTCCGAGGCCAGCCTGATCTACAGAGGAATTTCCCGGACGGCCAGGAGGGTTACATCGAGAGACCCTCTTTCATAACACAGCTATTGGTTAGGAAAAGTGCTGGAACTTTTAATTTTCGAAGGATGCGGGGAGCTACAGATGCCATGAAGCTGACTCACTCTCTGAAGACGGACACTGAGGACCTTGAAGGTTAGAACAATTGAGATCAAGAACAAAACAGAGCAAAATTAGAACGTCGGCACAGAATGAGCAGGAAAACACAGAGTTTATTGGTTCCTACGCTTTTAGTTAGCACAGTTCCGCAGCGAACCGGAGAAACGGAGGCGTGTTGGGAGGAAGCCACCAGAGAGGTGCCTTTCAGGTCACAGGCCTGTAAGTACACCTTTGACTACACTGCTACCCTGCTGCACTCCTTAGTTGTCATGGAGATCAGGAAGTGACCCTTAGAGAGAGAGACGAGTTCACCAGTGTGCCAGTGACCAGAACCACTTTCCATAAAAGCTGAATTCAGCAGGGACAGTTGGAAAAGTGGGCCACGATTGAGAAGAGTTCAGCACTGCGATCAAAGAGCAAGCAGATGTCAAGAACTAATGCGGCAAGTTTACTTAGGTTTTATTTACTTTAAAAGGAAGACAAGTTTGCTTTAGTGGAATGGTTTATCAGTTCCTGGTAATGTTTTAAATCCCTCTTAAGAATGTGAAGCAAGAGGGACTGTGTTTGCTCACCCTCCAGGAGCAGCTGAAACCTCAATGAGGTTTTAAATGGCCCGAAATAGGTTGCCTATTTAAGAAAAATCAACAGTATTCTTTTTAAAAGCATTTTACTGGAGCTCTCATCATTGTGTGTACTAAGCAACTCTGGCCCATCTTGCCTGACATCCAAGGAGGCCCGTAAGAACTTCTGCGTAACATCCTTACAGTTCACAGCTCAGTTTAAAAAGGCGGTTTTCACAGACTTCATAATCTCTTCCCCTCTTCCTCCTAGCACCAGGCAGAAATTCGGATGCGCTGAGTTGCACAGGAGGCCTGTGTAGAAAGGGCAAGACCAGGGCACTTCAAAAGAACCAGAATCCTGGCTCACATAGAGTCTTCTTGTTTGTCTTAGAGCAGGGCACGGGGGTAGCGGGTAAGCCAGCTAATACACTTAAGGTTGCAAAGGTACTCACTCATCCCAGGATGGATGGCAGTGGGATCTAAAGAGCTATGGTATTTAAAATGCTTGTGGCTGTGTGGGCGTACCAAGTGCTCTGCTAGTTATTATTATCAGAACAGTGCAACTGGAAAAAAACACAGAAACTGGAAAAGGCAGATGCAATCTAACTTCATGCCCTTCACTCACAAATTTCACTGGTATAGATTTACAGGGTCTGTGTGTCTATATCAAGGTAGGTGCATGTCATTTTTTATCACTGTCCCTTTGATATGACCAGTGACTAGAAAGAAAAGTGACTTCCAGGGCATAAAATCAGAAACATCAACCAAAAGTTACACTAAAGAGCTTAGCAGGGTGAGGCAGAGTCAGCTGCATCTGTGAATCTGAGGCCAGCCTGATCTACACAGAGAGTACCAGGTCAGCCAGGGCTACATAGTGAGACACGGTCTCAACGTAGTGAGATCCTGCCTCAAAACACCATAAAGAGGGGGAAAAAACCTATAGCAAAACAAAATAGCAAGTTTACTATTTCTGCACTGGACACATACTGCTGGGGTAAAGTACTTACTCAGCTTGTATGAGGCTCTGCGTGTAACCCAAAGTACTGCCCACACACACGCAGACTCCCTATGCTGACCACCATTTACAATTTACTCATTGTTTGATACAGACCTGATTGAATTAACACTTAGGACAATGACGACGGAGGAAAACGCCAGGGCTTTAGAGAGACCAAGTTAAGCAATACATCTGAGGATAATGTATAAGAGTCACGCTGAAATGAATGCAAATCCTTGTGGGAACTGTAATATAGGATGGAGCTGCATGGTCACCCTCAGAGGTTAAGGGCCTCCTTCTGAGTGATGACAAGACCTTAGCGCTTTTGGCCTCCTCCCAAAGTCAATAATGGAATACAAAAGAGGAAGAGTATTTCCGAACCTGCATACGGAAATACCCCTCTAGCCACACATGTGCAGAGACGTGCCTGCAGCAAGATTACATACTGCACCACACCCCAAGCTCACTCCCAGCTAGAGGAGGGGCCTACGTAAGGAGTTCTCCAAGGCTGGCTCTGGACAAACCTGCTGGAAAGGTCGAGCCTGGGCCTGTCTGAGAAGCCGCTGCTGCTGCTGCTGCTGCTGTTGCAGAAGTTTCATCTGGAGCAGTTGCTGCTGAGATGTGATTGAATGAAGGGACGGCGGCTGCAGCATGGCACCTGAGCGCCTCTGCAGCATGTTGGACAACGCTTGCTTCGTATTGGTTGGGACAAACGAGCCGGCGGGGTCCAATCTGGAGCCACCTGTAACAGCAACCAAAAGGAAGGTTGTCAAAAGCAATGGGGGCTCTTTGACCATAACAAGAAATTTCACCCTTTTTAACCTTACGAGCGAGACGGACCAAGACATTCGGCCCTACCGGCTCCAAGCATTAACAATCTGTCAAGAGCTGCCTAATTCCCGAAAGATAAAAAACAATGCTATGCATCAACAACAATACTCTGAAATTGATTCGTGGAAGTTGCACTTCCGTGGATAAAACACAATGCCCGAAACACAGATGGGTCACATAAGACTTTGGTCAAATGGCTTGTAAGCTGTGTACATCCTTCAGAATGCACATATTATCTGAATAAAAGTGTATCTTGTGCTGGGTTTTGCAAAGTTTTATAAGCCAGGCACAGAATCCCTCTGTATTCTAAACAGATCTGAAGGCTGTATTATTTAACCTTTTTCCTTGGCAAAATCAAAAGGCCTACTTTGGAGATGGGACAAAATGGGAAGGAGACTCTAACTGGAGAAGGAGGAGAGACAAATAACCTACAAAGGTTGTTTGAGAAAACGTCAAGGACTCATGTACTATTTTATATTTACCTGAATTTATATGTAATGCATTATTTCATGCGTACACACACAGACACCTTAAATTATGTCACTGAGGCTGACGATGGCCCCCACAAGAGCCACAGACTCTAACCAATACCTCAATACCAGGCATGGAAAAATCTCCATTCAGCTTGTTGGTTAGGGTAGCTCTAGTGCCTTCAAAACAATATAAGCCATTGTTACTGCCCTTGGGTGCCTCTCAAGGGCTGAAGATGTAGAGCGTAGAATTCTGGTGACTCAAACTGAATTGGACCTGAAAGCTTCCTCCTTCCCGGGTTCTCACATCCATAGCACTAGAAAGGGTTACGAACCATGACAGTGACCAGCTTGGCGACATCACCCAGCAGGCGCAAGAGCGGCGCTCGTATCTTGGTAGTTACCAGCAGTTACTGGATTTAAGGAGAGACATCACTTCTGGTACTAGACACCTTGCCAACTATCATGGGCCAGTGAGGTCACAGATGTTAGAAGAGAACCTGTTACCATGACTCCAGTAGACCAGCATAATTCCGTACTACATTCCAAATCTTTTCCTTATACTCACAGAGGAGGGTAGCTGTCACCTCAGCCCTCATCAGAGAGGCTTCTCCTTACAGCAAACAGTGATTTTTCACAAAGAAACAGCACAGGATGGATGCAATGCAGGAGATTAGCGGATTGTGGGAGCCCAGCCCCAACAGAGAGATCTACAACGAGGCCCCTGTACCTAGGGCTCAGAGAGCATCACAGAAGCTCGGAAGGGGAAGACTGTACGAGCCAGGGGGTCAGGAGCTCAGAAGGGGAAGACTGTACGAGCCAGGGGGTCAGGAGCTCGGAAGGGGAAGACTGTACGAGCCAGGGGGTCAGGAGCTCGGAAGGGGAAGACTGTACGAGCCAGGGGGTCAGGAGCTCGGAAGGGGAAGACTGTACGAGCCAGGAAATCTGACCTGAGACACAATCTCCTAGAAATGGGTGCCTATACAAGACCCGAACGATGATAGCATAAACATGTTAACATACATAAGAGGGTGGAGGGAAACAATCCAACCTCTAGACTTACAGGCAAGTAATGGATGCTGAGAGAAGAAGAATTAGCCTTTCCCAGGACTGAGGTCCCTAATCAGTTATCCGCTACAAGGTGCTCAGCCTTGAGATTATAGACGTGCAAACAACAAAAGCAATAGGCTCTAACTGGATTGTGTTAACACTGACCACTGGGCAAAAAAAACCTGTCCAATTACTTAGCCCTAAACAAACTGTGGCCAGTGTTGGGCTGACTGCTTCTCTACCTCACCAAGGGAGGTCAGGTTTCCCAAGTTCATCCTCCACAGGAAAATCTCTCAGATTTTCTAGGTCTGGCAGCTGAAGCCTTTAATTTTATCTGAAAACCATAAAACTCAGAAAACAAGTTTCAATGCAAGCACAAGCTCCAGCTATCATGGCGCCATTACCAACTAAAAGTTGACTTCCTACCATTCCCTTTATATAGAAGAACTTGCTTTTCATCCACAGCTCTCAGCAATCGACCCCTAAGTCTCATGGTAAATGATTTGATGGGGTAGGGGTTTAAAGTTTATGTAGGCTCTCGGGGTCTAAAGGAAATGTTTTAAGGCATGCAGATATAAGTTGTGGGAGTCAGTCTAAGAAGTGACTTAAGGTATATGAAAATGACACTTAAAGATGATAACCTGATGTTAAGAGTTTTAACATATAAATCAATGGAGTTTTTTTTTTTTCCAGACAGGGTTTCTCTGTGGCTTTGAAGGCTGTCCTGGAACTTGCTCATGTAGACCAGGCTTGTCTCGAACTCACAGAGATCCTCCTGCCTCTGCTGTAACTAAAGGTGTGCGCCATCACCGCCCAGCTAAATCAATGGACTTCTAATCAGCTATTAATCTAGCCTTGGTAGTACTGGATAGTCTCGTCATAAACAATTTAACAACCTTTGTTTTCTAAATATAGACTTGAAAGTGCTGACCACTGTGCTGAAAACTTCTCTGTCACATATATACGCATACATACATATGCAAAGGTATAAAATCTCCTCCATCCCTCTGGACGGAGAAGCTTTCTGCCATGGCTCAAAGGCTCTTGCTATGTTGACAATGCTCAGTAAGCTTCTGGTCTTAGTCTCTAGTGCAGTAACTGGGACAACAGAAGTAAGCTACTGGGTGTAGCAAAAAGAAAAACAAGTTGTGACCGAGTACTGGATTACCCTAATTCTCGCTTTTTGGAGTATACAGGTTAGAATCGAGGAGTTTTTTTTGTCCTCAACTTGCTGATCAGAGTGGCCTGCCAGTGTTGCGTGCCTGGTACCTACCTGGATTCAGGGTCGGATTCTGAAGGAAAAAGCTGGGCTGCTGTGGCTGGCTCATCAGGTTATAACCCCACAGGGCAGGCTGCGGGTGATGCATCATTTGGGAGGACATGGGCGAGTAATTAGGAGGCACCCGGTACATGTTGCTCTGCTGATACTCCTACAACAGAAACATCTTTTTAATTTAACTTAGTAAACCACACCCAGTTAATCAATAGAAGTTCTTCCTATTCAGTTATGGGGGGGCATCCCATCTCAGAACTCAAGGCTGTATTTTGTGAAAGGGAAGGCAGAGAACGTAAATGATGACCATTTCCTGAAAGATACCCATGTGAATTAAAGGTTTTCTTTGATTTAAAACATAATAATATTGCCAGGTGTTGGTGGCGCACGCCTTTAATCCCAGCACTTGGGAGGCAGAGGCAGGCGGATCTCTGTGAGTTCGAGACCAGCCCGGTCTACAGAGTGAGTTCCAGGACAGCCTCCAAAGCCACAGAGAAACCCTGTCTCGAAAAACCAAAAAAAAAAAAAATAAATAAAAAAAAACATAATAATATTCGCCTGGCACATACAAGGCCCTACATTTCGTCTCCTGTGTCACCACGCACACACACACACACACACACACACACATACACACTCACACCCACATACTCACACACACACTCACACACACATACACAAGTTCCTCACAGCAGACATTTCAAAAGCCAAAAGCACATGTCTGAATAAGAACTGTGCCCGAACGGCCTAGATAGGCCTAGACAGTATCTTACCACCCACAGCTTTCCATTCCCCAAATCCCGATGCTTTCTCCTCCTTATAGCAGGTACAGACCCTTAAGGTTCACACCAGAAAGCCCCAACTTTTTTGTCTAGTATGGCTGTCAGGGATGACAGACAATGAGCATCTCAGTGCCCTTCAGCTGGACAAAAGGATGTAATCCCACTGGGAAGGGCCAGCTTCAGGAGGAGGGTTCTGAGTGTATTCAGGTAAGGCTTTTTGTATGTGAAAAGAAGCCCTCATGCGTGTGGTTTGGCAGGTCAGAGTGTCCCAGGTTTGGGAGAGGGTGCTGGTGTTCAGGAGGCACCTGGAAGTGACAGCAGCCATCTCTCAAACTGTCTTTGTGACCAGGCTGTCAGCTGGTTCGGGGCTGGCATAGGTGAACACAGCGAAAATTGCTCCTGAACAGCTGAGTGCTCATAATGAGTACTTCTCCCCGACCAGGCCAGAACATCTGTGTACTCGACAGAAAACGGTCTGAAGATCATCTCGTGTAGACCCAGGTGATTCCGAGGAGAAAGCTATCTTAAATAGTGCATCTCATATTGTATAAAAATCATCTAATTGGCCACTGGTACTGGAAAGGCAAAGAAGGGGTGGGAGATAATCTTGAATCTATCTTTTGTAAGATCTGAAAATATGTTAAAGACAACTCGGTGGGGGGGGATAGAAGACACAAGGGCGAAGGAATAAAAAAAAATCTCAGGATCATGCCGTTGGGCAAATCAGAGGCAAATTCACTCAGAGAAAAGTGGAAGGGGCTTTTCAACGTCAGTTCGCTGCAAATATTGACCATTCAAAAAATAATACACTCAAGTATACCTATGAATAAAAGTGTTTAAAGACGGTGAAGTCGTATACCCCTGAAAAAGATTAAAAGTGTCAAACCCAGGGAGACGATGAGGTTCTATTAACCCAACACTACCCACTCCCGAAGTCTCGGGTGAAAGGAGCCAGGGTTGAGAACGGAAAATCAACAGCTTTTACCCAGACATCACGGCGTGCCCTGTCTCCTCTATTGGCACAGAGGTGTGGAAATCATGGCGTGCTCTATTGGCACAGAGGTGTGCCAGGAACAACTCTTCTACGGGAAGGCTGGCAGCGCTCTTGGCGAGCTGTCTGGGAGTAGGGTGTGGCCACGGGTAGAACCCCACCCTAGATGCTCAGGAGCTACTCACATCCATGCGTGAGCTCGATCTGGTCTTCCTCTTCCTCCCCTTGGCCTTCTTCTCCTCCTCGGAGGCAGTGGCGGTGGCCCTGCCTGGATCCGAGGGGTCTGATGCTGACTTCCTCTCTGGTTCTTGAGACACGGGAGACGCGGGCTCTTCCTCCTCCTCCTCCGGGGGCAGGGGCAGCGGCTCCAGATAGTAGCTGCGGGGCTTGGGCATGGTGTGCGTGTGGTAGAGCAGGAAGTGGTGCTGCTCCTCGTACTTGACCACCTTCCTGTCCACGCGCACCGTGCCGAACCAGGCCCAGGACAGAGGGGCCGGGTTCTTCTGGCCCTCAAACAGGTCCCACGGGGACACCTTCTGCTTTGTGGAGACCTGGAGACCCTGCCGGGGTGAGGGGAGGGAAGAGAGCAGCGGTCTGTGGACAGCAGAGGTCTGGGAGGGATGCATGCTCTGGCCCTGTCCCCAAAGTCGCAGAAGCAAGGAACTTAGGGGGACTCCATAGACAGAGCTAAGTCGGGGCGCACGGGAGCTCAGAACTCGGGGGAGTTCGGTTCCCCGGCTTCCTGGGCCACCCGCTCGTCCCCTCAAGGCGTCTCCAGGTAATCTAGATTGTTTTACTCTAAAAAGACATGGACATCCAGTTTGTGCCAGCCAATATAGTCTCCCCAGTGTCCCTGTATAGGAAGCTGGCCTTACAACACAAGGTGATAGCCCGTTACTCATTTCAGTGGCCCGATCCCATCGCTTTTAAGGTGGTCACAATGTAAAAGTCGGTACACAGTCCGCCTCCCGTGTAGGCTCATATTCACGGCAGCTCAACCTATACGGACTTGAGGCAGTGTGTGGACTTCTGGTGCACCTAGCCTGGCATCGTCTGGACAGAATGCTGTGAGGGAAAACTTCCTTACAGAAACAGGTACGACACGAATCAAGTCCTTCTTACTCTTTTATTTTTAAACATTCTTTTCATTTGTCCCTTGTGTCTTTCACCGAATCAAGCCTTTCAATTCCAACTAAACCTTCACTGAAAAAAACCAGAGCGCTTTTATCTGTCACATTGATTGGTGGACATTTCTTGGTAACTTCGCCAGTATACCAATTCAACCATGTTTCTTCTGAAAAAAAAAAAGAATGGCCAAGGTACCTTCCCCTTCAACCCTGGATGTGAGCATACCTGTTCTTGCCTGGGCTTCCTCTGTAAGAGTGGCCTCTTCGGACACCGCTAGCAAAGTCCCCACTCCCGGCTGTCTGTCCTGTGACGAGCACACTTTCCCGAGTAGAGCTCAGATCGACACGGATCCTGGATGCCTACTGCTAGACAAGCCAAGTCATCTTGACCTGGCCACACTGCCATGGCATCCAGGCTACCTCAGAAGTGGGACGGCATTGGTTTGCCCCTAGGAGTCACCTTCTTTCTTGCCTTGATTTAAACTTTCCCTGCCTGTTCCGTTCTTTCCTGTGTAATTCTTTTTTTTTTTTTTTGGTTTTTACGAGACAGGGTTTCTCTGTATTGTTTTGGAGGCTGTCGGTCCAGCCTGGCCTCGAACTCACAGAGATCCGCCTGCCTCTACCTCCCGAGTGCTGGGATTAAAGGCGTGCGCCACCAACGCCTGGCTTCCTGTGTAACTCTTAATCCTTCCAAATGGTCTGTGCAGCCAACAAATGCTCTGACTACCTCTCCCTTGTCTGGCTTAAATTGCCCTCCTCTGTGACTCTTAATCCTCTCTGGATATGACTCTGTTTTTTGTTTGTTTTTTTTTTTCTTTTTCTTCGAGACAATGTTTCTCTGTGTTGTTTTGGTATCTGTCCTGGAACTTGCTCTGTAGACCAGGCTGACCTCCAACTCACAGAGATCCACCTGCCTCTGCCTCCCGAGTGCTGGGATTAAAGGCATGCGCCCCCCAATGCCCTGCTTGGATATGACTTCTTATGATGCCAATAGCTATTGTGCTTAGATGACAAAAATAATACCTTGAAAATGAAGAAATGGAGCAATGATGTTTTGTACATCCTCAAAGAATGTAAGAGAAGTCACTTGGCCTCTACAACTAGATGCATTTATATACGAGGGGAAAAAAAAAAAACATTTACTCTTGCCTGTTTTTTATCAATGGAGTCAAATCCAGCAATTTTGTTTCCCTTTGTATCGATCAGAGAACCCATGGGTTCACAAGTGATGACATCACATGTCTGCTTTGGCAAAGGTAACAACTGTCGAACTTTGTCAATGCTTTCTGACCGCTTGTCTCCTAGTTCTTTCTAGAAGAAAAAGAAAATAAAAATGTAAAAAGCAAGAGAGAAGTGGGACAGAGATGCTGACTTTACAGCGAATACAGAAGTCCATAAGAAGGAAGTTCCCCAATGACACAGTTCCTTGTTTTAATATATATAGAGCCAGTGTGCTTATTAACCCTCCATACAGCCTATGGGACATCTGCAAATCAGAGTGGTGAAGTGTTTCATTTCTTCTATTCAAGTAGAAAACAGAGGGCACACAAAGGCAGTCTTGTTATAGGGAATATCAGAGTGCTGAGATGACAAAATCCACTGTGTTATTTGCAGTCACACAGCAGGAACCGCAGCACGGACACTTTGGCGTTATCCAGGGTCAGACTGCAAGGTAACCACCAGTTATTTTCTTGTAAAGTCTTCAGGTTTATGTATTTGCAATGTTTATTTACTGTTTATTTCAAGGACTATTAGTGGGTTATCAAACAAGTCGGATTTACAAACTCAATGCAAATGCTCATTTTTTTTTCCCACTTGCATGTACAAATCCAAGCTTGGGTTTAACGGAAATCTGATGCTGGAGTTTTGGTTATACATTTGATAAGGCATTTCTAAATCACTCACAATGTAAACATATTTTATGAATATAATTTTTTAGAGAAAATTCTTTCAGATAGCATACTTGTAATTTTGAAGGGTTGGCAAGCCTAGGCAAGACAATAATCACATTATGTTGAATCAGCTACACATGTAAATTAATGAGTAAGAAATCAGACAACCAGTCCTTAACCAACTCTGGAATGGAGGCAGATCACAAACTTACTTTCAGTTTCTTTACCAAATTCATGTATGCGCGTCTGTTCTCTTCAGATCCCCCGGGGGAAGCATTTGATAGGTCAGAAGCCAGTGTCCCATTGATTAAAACCCCCAGCATGTCAAGAACTGTTGTGAATAATTCACTGAGAGGAAAGGAAAAACCCCATTTTACTCTTAAAAAACAAAATCAAGATCCACATAGTTATCCAAGTGTCTCTACTGAAAGCGCTGAGTTTTTAATGACATCTAAGTCAGTAAGTGTCAGAATTTACTGTCAGTAATATCATGCATGCATGCAGCAAAAAAGTAGAAACTGATAAAAAAGACATACTTGTTAGTGTGCATGTCAACAGTTCCTGAAGTAATTATCTGGAGGAGTAGAAGAGCCCAATCAGTGGTCCCCTGGGTGCTCCTCTGGACCGTGTCAAACATCCCTCCTACCTAGCATACAAAGTACAGTAAGGAATTTGTAGCTGTAAGATAAAATACCATGCCTGTTACTATAAGTGTCTAGATGTTGAGTTCTTAGAACCAAAGAGATGTTAAGAACTGGTTCTCACTAAGTTTAGGTTACGGACTGCCCTGTAGTCTGTCTCATTTAGGAACGTGTTTATCACGAGTTTTGGTTCTTTCAACATAGCATAGTCAAAAAGGACAAAGAGTAATACTTAACCATTACTGGCTTTCTTTTCTCTCCCATGGTACCCAGTTGTAAACACAGTTGCAGAAAAATCAACCCTACATTACATCAAAACTCTGTCTGATTACCTGAAATTTAGTCATATTCATTTATTATTGCATCTAAGTCTGCTATTACAATACCCCCTGGGAATGTTTGTTAGGTCTGGTGTCCTGCCCTGTGTTGAGGTTAGGCTGCCAGAAATCAGACATGCTGCCACCCAGGGTAGATTTCATTTGGGGTTTGTCCAACAGGAAGAGAAACACTCAAAGGAATACAAGATGTCTTGAGAACTTTTAGATTCTATTAAAAAGAAAAACACGAACGTTCAGGTGACATTTATCTCTTTCTAGTCAAATTTGACAGGGTTAATCAATTCTGGCTGACTTTGAGTTAATGGATTTTATGGTTTCAAAATAAAATACAGCAGCGCTAACACTCATATTGAAATAAAGGCTTCGGAGACCTCCCCTCAGCACCGACTGAGGAGGAGGGGAAATCTGACGGAAGGAGCCCGCTAGGAAAGAGAACTGTTGCTCAAAACAGAGTGTCTATGATCTGTAAAATAAGACTGTTTCTAACTCAAGTAAAATTTGTAAAAAAACAAAACACCAGACCGTCCAGAGCCCCATCCAGACAGGAAGGAGTGCGGCAAGGACGCCAGGGGGTTAGGAGAAGAGGAAGTCCATAGAGACAGAGAGAGGAGGAGGGCAGCCCTTTGCCAGGCAGCATGTGCCCTGGAGAGGATGGAAGCTGGCGTTATTTTCATGCAGAGAGGGGCGGCGGGATAGGAGCGTGGTCCTTACCAGATTTAGTCGCAGCTGCAGGGCCTCGTGCATCATCTGGCGAGCTTTCGTATCATCTTGGTATCTTTCTTCCCTCCAGTTGCTTAAGATCTAAGATCAGGCACGAAAGGAGAGAAAAACAAGCACAACAAATCCCTTCGTTGTCTGTTACGACAGAGCTCAACAGTGAGAGCTAAAACCTACTTCTCAGCTTTAAGGAGTTGAAGACATTTGCTAATTTTTTTGTTTTGTTTTTATCTTCGCCTTCTTCCGCAGAGACAAAATCCTAGCCATTTTATGGTTCATTTGCCCGGGTCGCTGAGGGATGAGAATCTGACCTAATTACATTTATATGCATGCACGCGTACGTCATCAGATTAAACTATTAATGTGGTATTCTGAAGATAAATATTGAAAAGGCATTCCATTTCTCACTGGTCCCATGTTACATTTCCAGGGACACTCTATAAATCCTAGCAAATGATTTCTTTTTGACATCTTACTGGAATTACTACTTGCTATCCAATGAGTAATCTTTCCTGATTAAGAGAATATATACTATTTTCAAAAAAAAAATGTAGCCCCTTAGACCAAGATCAGTCAAATTTATAAAGTGGACTGCTTCTTCATTTCCTCAAGAGTAGCTCTGGGAACGGTTTACTAAAGGAAGGCAAACAAGTAGGCATATCCCAGAACAACATGGACAAGAGCCAATAAACGAAAAACTCCTGCCATGTTCTAAACTAACAGCAACTGACGAAAATCGCCTTCAATGAGCTAAAAAAAAAAAAAAAATGGGCTGCAGGGGTGAATGACTCAGCGGGTGTGAGGACCTGAGTTGGATCCATTTAAAGGTGCACGGGGAGTGGCACCTGTAATCCCAGTATCCCTAGAGCAGGACGGGAGGCAGAGGCAAGAGACTTCTCATACGCAGCGGGTGTGATGACACAGAAAACGGAGTAAGCCCAGTGGCCTCGCTCATGTCATCAGATCCCACTTGACGTCACAGGGAGGCTTCAGTGTCAGGGTAACCCAGCTCACACCGCCAACTAACACCTTTCCTTGATGCCACACGTTCTGATTTTCTTTTTCGTTTTTTCCTGCTCCCCGGGATTCCAGGCAAACTAGCTAAAGAGCAGTATGAGGCAACTTAACTTTCATAGTCTTCATAGGTCCGTCAATGCATACTTAACACGAAGTTGTCAGCTAGCCTCAGGCTGACCACGACGCTAGGGCGGAACTGGACACGGGTTTTGTTCCCTAGTACCTCACTGGTAGACACGTCTGTCTAACCCCGTATTGGAAAGGGCGATAATGAGCACAGTCAGAAAGATATGGGCCTGGCTCTGCTACGACATTGCACTTTACCTGATTGACTTGGTTCTGCAGAGATGTGAGGAGGCCTTCCCGTTGTTCATCTTGCCCCTTAAGGCAGGTAAGGACCAAGGAGAGGAAAGGTTGCTGACTCAAAAGAGACATACTGCAAAGGAAGTAGTAACGGTTAGAGAGAATGGCTTGCCCCGCCCCCTGCCCCGCCCCGCATAACAGCTAATCTGTCTAGTAGACTCCCTGCTCTTGTTTATTTGCCACTAGACAAAGGACAGATGGCAAGCCACCAGAGAACACTTGGGAAGGTGACACACTCCTGTACTTGCAAGGTTAAAAGCCACTGGCAAAGCTTGTAAGTGACAATGCTCAATGACAATGCTCTATTGCACTGGAAGGTGTTGCCAAGGCAACAGAAAGCGACAGCCGATGTGATGAGCCTGCTTTATGTTACCAGGGAGATTTTTAAAATACACGTGACAAAGACCACAGACGTACTCGCAGATTAATAAGAAAAATTGGGAAGTTCCTCAGACAAAACTCTCCTTTAGGAAGCACACGTCTCTGTGAGCCTTGAATATTTTGGACACCCGTGGGTGTTTTCTGTGTGTTCCCCAAAGGTCAACAGCATCTTGGGGAAGCCAGGGGTGGACACGAGGTCTGAGGCCTCCAAAAGCAAAGATTCTTGCTGGAAATATCTAGAGCCAGGCTCTGACACAGCCCGATGGCCTCCAGTGGGAAAGGGGCAAAAATTCTACTTGCAGTTTTCACGTTCATAAGATATCTTCAGTTAGGGAATAATGGATAAGCTGACTGGTACAGGAAGAATGTAATTTTCTGAAAGAATAGATCTAAGCCAAAACTTTGGCTCAGGAGCTGCCTTTCATAGATGGCCAATTAAAGAATTGTTATGGCAGAATTATTAACAGGCAACAAGAATCCCTGTTTTTCAGTTTTTATAAAATGAAGACATTATGACTTTTCTCTTAAAAGTTCCTTGGATGCTAGATTTATAGTGTAAGTACTCATCCTCAATATAGTATGATCTATTTTCAAAAGTAATTCTTTGGAACCTTTTCTTGGTCATAAAAGCAGTTTTGGCAGTTGTTGTGACTACTTTAAAACAGGAGTCCAGAGCAAGGTTCTTAAATTTTAGAGAACCGGCAATTATTTCAAGGTTGTAGGTCAGGATTAACAGCAAACCCATGTTTCAACGGCTTTGCAGTGATTGGGACACACAGGCTGGGATGGGAACTTCTGCACGAAGCATTAGCACAAGGCCAGCCCCCGTGGACACTGGGTATGGCGAGGCTGTGATGCCGGGTGCTAGGCCTCCTCCAGACGCTAGCCTCCCGGAAGGCATCCACCAGCGTACCTTTTCTGTTTCTGCCTGTCTCTTTCCTTCTTGGAGGAAGAGCCCAGGTGCTGCCCCTTCTCCAGCTCCTCCCCAGCAGCTTTCAACACTCTTCCCTGTACCGAGGTTGGCAGCCTGGCGATGAGGGGGGCCACCAGCCACACACCCCTGCGTTCAGAGGAACTAAAATCAGAAACAGGCGTTACACCTAACAAAGCCGCTGGTCTCTGCTCTCACAGCCAATACAGAAACCCAGTAGTAAGCCCCGGATGGGTAAGACACAGACTTTTGAAATTATCCCCCTATCATGTCTGTACTTTCTCCTCTTGCGAAAGACCAGATGTCTGCGTACTGCTTATTCATTCTACCCACATTCATTGAGAGGTAAAAGGTGCTGCTCTGGGAAGGCATTTTCCATACTCAACTGCTCTCAGTGACTCTCCTGGGCCCTGCCTTTCTGATCACTCACCACCCTTCCCCATGGACACAGTCATGGGCACAATATGCAGTGGCATTGTGTTCAAGCCCATCTTTAAATTCTAGAGCTCTTTTTACCAAGATGATGATATACAAACCAATCTGTGATGGAAAGCATTACACTGTGATTTCATAAAACTCCATCAAGTTCTGTTATGAATGCAAGTTACTGTATTTGCACAAAAAAACTGTCAATTAATAAAGGCACATGGAGAGCAGTTCATATTTAATGACTGGCCCGAAGTCAGTAGTGCCATGAGTCAAACTCAAGTTCATCTGTGGCCCCACAGTATCTGGACCTGCAACAAGACACCTCAAGTGCCGAGACACCACTCACCCCATTTTTGCCCCTTAACTTGCTGAGTAACCGAACTGTCACTTATAAGTGATCATTTCCTTCACGTTTCCAGAAGCCCAATGAAGAACGGCATTAGGCTAATCACGTTTACCGTGAAGTACCGCTGGTAGTGCAACAAAACTATAAGGCGATACCTTAAAAATGTCTTTATTCCGTTCTGTCTCGTGCTGCTCGTGTCAGCGCTTCCAATACCGTTTGGGTTGAAGAGGCTTATGCCGGAATTGGGGGCATTGTTGTTTAGGTCTGCAGACTGCTGGAACACTTCTATTGTTGCCTTTGCAATATTGTCCAGTAAGTTGTTCATTTCAGCCACAGAACCAGAGCTCTAGAGTCGGGGAAACGAAAGAGAGCTAGCCCACCTGTGTACGCCTTGATCCTCAAACATCAATGACTCTTGCTTTTTGATTTCAAATTCACATGTGTGCTTTCAACATATACTCACTGGGTCCTTCAAGCACTGCTTGATCATTAACTGAAGCTCCAGCCACGACTGTCTCAATGTCCACTGCTCAAGATTCTGGAGAAAATACAGGGAATGAATGGTAACATTAAGGACTCCGAGCATCTGCTACCGTAACCTTGAAGTGATACTCATGCCCATGGATTAAGGGTTTCCAGTCTAATACCTGATGAAACAAGCATTCACAACAAAACGGATTCAAGCCTCAAAATATGTTCCCCACCCAGCTAGGAACTAGGAGTCAGACAAGCATGGCATCTCTTAAGATGTATTTACAAATTAGCCAATCTCATTCCAAAATGGCATGTTTCTTCCATAGCATACTTAAGACGGACCATCATAAAGGTTATTTCTCAAGTAAATAGAGCAGTGACTTAAGATACCAGTGTTTACCTGTAATTATACACTGTTTCCTACAGACTGTATCTACTAACTAGTCAGCAGGGCATAAGTCAGAATGAAAGTCAAGAGTCAGATGGAGACAGCAGCGAAGTAGTCCTTTCTACGATGGTATTGTGATGGGTGACCTAGGGAGAGCCTTGGGAAGGCGCCACTTACCTGAAGGATGCGCTTAATGTGCTGTCTTTGGAGGTTGTCTCCCTCGGTGCACTCTTTAATGCCATGAGGGTAACAGATCAGCTGCAGTAGTTTCTGTGCTTGCATGTTTGAGAGCACGGGGTCCAAAATCAGCTCTTTGTCTGTGCATAAGCGTTCTGGCTCTTTTAAGCAATGTTCTCCTACCCATTCCTGAAAGCAAGCCAGCGGTTAGACGGGTAAGGATGGGTTCTACCTGCCTGTGTATTACGGTCTCAGAGCAAAAGGCTACGCGGCTAGTGAGAACGGAGACAAATTCATGAAAAGCAGGTGGAGGAAGGTTTGCATGTTGCAGATTTGCTTCTTTTGTTGTGTTCTTTGTGTTTGCTTTTAGACAAGGTCTCAGGTATGGCCTTCCAATTCACTAAGTGGCCAAGAATAACCCTGAAGTATTGATCTTTCTACTTCTCTTGTACTCAGCGCTGGGATGACAGGCCTAAACTGAATGCCACGTCTTCCCGCCTACCAGGGCTTCCCGAGTGCCAGGCAAGCATGGCATCAAATAAGTTACACTGCCAGCTAATGGGGAAAGTTCCAAAACAGAATTCTAACATTCTGACATCTTAATACAATGTGGGAGCAACTTTTATTACAGGAAAAAGTTTTAAACATATGGGGGTGGAGATGAGTCGTGGTGTACTTTCTTAAAATGAGGGCTTACTCAGAAGTGCTATTTTGCAGACAGGTTTTTGTTTTGTTTTATTGTTGTTTGTTTTTTACTTGGTATAAAATGACAATGATTTTATGCTATGCATGCTTTCATTCACTTTATGGGATATTTTCTGCTAAACAGGGAGAATACCGTATGCAAATATTCAGAAGGTTGCATTCCTTTGACACTGGCATCCTTGCCATTTTTTTCCTTTATTAAATGGCATAAGAAAATGTCAGCATTAGAGCTCAATCTGGTCCCAAATCTCTTTCAAATGATGTCACTGGGAGTTATATAACTCCATGGTCCATATCAGCAGGCAGCACTAGATCACTCTCAGACAAAGGTACCCAGGTTTCAGTGTGCTGCTTTTCTAGGTATCAAATTATTTATTTACTGACTCAGCGACTTTGTTTGTTTGTTTGTTTGCATATGGGAGGCTTCTGGCATTGTAGGATAGGCCAGAAGCCTCCCATAGGAATTGGCGCAGACCCTCTTGGGACACTAAACAAGGCCAGCACCACCTAGCTCCAGGCATCTGTAGAAGTATAGACAGCCCAGTGACGCCACTGTATGCTCCCAGTTGGGAAGTGGCACAGGACTACTGCTCGTAACTGTGGAGCTGTTTAAATTTACCACGATCAAAAAATGTCTGAGTTAAGAATGTGTCTAACACAAATTTCAAAATGCGTAATGCAGACACGTTTTACAATACAAGACTTTTGAAAGTAGGGAAAGATAATTAGAGAACCCTGAGGCTAACCACTGTGCAGAGCCTGACAGGAAGAAGATGCCGGGCAGGAGACAGGCTGCTGTGTATGCTTTTGGCTGAGCTTTGGCTTTTGGATGTATGCTAGGATATGGACACTAGTTAAGGAAAAAAGAAAACCCAAAAAGGAAAAACAAAGCAAATAAAAGAGATTCTGATGTTAAAGAGAGAATGTGTCCATTCCAAGTGAAAGAGTCTGCAAAGGCATTCCTCTTTCTCCAAATGACATTCGAATGCATGATCGAATGCCTGCTCTTAACCCCTTCAGAAAAATGAAACAGCAAGCCAATATTTGCCTTTCTCAGGAGGCTTTTTTCCTAGTGGTATATGTGTGACAACTCAGAAACTACCCAAGGGACTGTATGGGGAACAAGGCTATCATTTGGCAAAAATGTAACATGAAATGGGAGAATGTAAAACACAACTTTAAAGGATTAGAATAGAACTAGAAGTATCAACATGAATTCATAATCTCATTCACACACATATATACACACACAAAACCACACATGTGCACGCAAATAAAGAAAATAGAATCTGGGTTGTATATGCTCTTTGCTGTAGGGCATCACTGGTAGACAGCAGAATTTGGTGTGTGTGTGCGTGCGTTCACACATGCATGCTATGCATGGTGGGTAATGCCTATGTGTGTAGAGGACAGGTATCTTCTAAGATCAGGTCTTTGTCTACCTTACATACATAGGAAGCATCCATTAGCTGACGCCAGAGCTCACCGCTTCAGCTTTCCCTAACCTGGTTTACCCCCTGGATCCTGTATCTCCACTCCCTGAATGCCGGGATTGCAGGCGGGCTGCCATGGCCACCCAGTATGTGCATGGGTTATAAGGCTCTATGCCTGCGTGGCAAGCTCCACACTCAGTGGGTCTATCTCAGAGGGTCTATCTCAGTGGGTCTATCTCAGAGGGTCTATCTCAGTGGGTCTATCTCAGAGGGTCTATCTCAGAGGGTCTATCTCAGAGGGTCTATCTCAGAGGGTCTATCTCAGAGGGTCTATCTCAGAGGGTCTATCTCAGAGGGTCTATCTCAGTGGGTCTATCTCAGAGGGTCTATCTCAGAGGGTCTATCTCAGAGGGTCTATCTCAGAGGGTCTATCTCAGAGGGTCTATCTCTCAGGCCCGTACACTGCGTGTAAGAATGACTGATGGTGGCCGTGAGGCAGGGAAGGAGACAGATGGATAAGCCAAGGTTCTCTAAAGAGACAGAAATGCGCCAGACATCACAAAAGGCCGGATGAAGAGGTTCCCAAGATTCCAGCCTAGAATAAGTTGGACATTAAAGAAACCCTGGCCGACATATTTATAACCCACATAGGTAATTAAATGAACACAAGGGAACAATCACGTAGGAAAGGTCTTTGAATAACGCAGACTGGTGCTGAGGAGGGAGGGGAGGGGCTGGGAGGGAAAAGGCAACACTCTGCCACCATTACAACAAAGACCGGCGTAGGTAAGAGTCACCACGGATGCTTACGCGGGATGAGGCCTGTGAGGAGGGTCAGAACATCTGCGTCTTCCCACAGACTGCTAGTCAACAAGGAAAACCGCTAGCAGCATAGCGGAGCCACCCTGGATCTAGAGGCGCCATGATCATAGCTGGCATCACCATCAGCCCCAATGTGCACTGTGCAATCGGAAGTGATTCCCTGGAATACTGCAGCGTCACCTCTGACCCCGTCCTCTCCCCCAATAATCTGAAGCTAGCCCCTAGAGCCTTATGCAAACCTTACAGCACTACAGTAAGTCAGAAAGTTCCCTATAGATGAGAAAAAAAAGAAATTATCGCACCAAAGCTAAGTTATGGTTTTTACTAACTTCACTTTGGATACGACAAGAAATGAAGTCTAAGTATCTGAAAGTAAAGCAGTGTAAACTTTGCCATCTACCGTTCAACTGTTAAGGAGAAAATATAAAACATCCAAAATTAATGAATCTGTATAGAGAATATACTGGAAGTCTTCATCATTGCAACTCTAACAAATCTGAAATTATTTCAATATAAAGGTATAAAGACAAAAAAAAGGACCACCCAAATAGAATTTAAAAAAAAAATAGCAGACAGTCATCTCTCAAAGAACAGTTACACGGTCAGAGAAGAAGCCATTGGAAATCAAAAGAATTTACCTGTTGGCAGATAGTCCTCAGTACATATCTAGCATATTCCCTTAGATTGGCGGTTTCGATGGAAATGCTTTTCCCATAGGATTTTGAATTCTGCGAGGTGGCCCAGGCATCTTCAGCATTCCCATCACGTCGTATGCCCCTCATGCTGAAGTCATCGTTCTTTAACGTGTTGACATTGTTACTGCCAATTTTGGCATCTCCTAAATAACAGAATCACAAGAGCAAAATCACAGAAGTTTAGAATATTGCCTCAAATATGAAACAGACAAATTAGGCTAAGTTTCAGGGACATGGACGGTACTACTTCAGCAAAGCCAGTTTTCCAGCGACAGAGAGAAAGGATCAAGAGACACACGAGAGAGAACGAAACAACTGGACATGGAGAAAAGTCAAACTCAAGACTCATTCCTTCTTTTGGTTTATAGATTTACTATTCTTTTGCTAGCCTTGGAAAGGCCATTATGAGTGACACTTACAGTCAGAACACATTGATTTCACCAAAATGTCAGGCAGGAAGGTGCTCAAGTTTATCTGAGCTACAGACAAGGAAGAAATCTGGCTACTCACCCTTCTAGGGGACCCTTTTCCAATTCCTCTCTTACAGTGACTTATTTTCTACCCATAGGCCAAGAGAAAAGTTTTGCCGTAGCCCACCTTACTATCAACCTCCTGACAAGAGGGATTTATTTCCCTGGGGATGGAGAAGGGCAACGCAAACTAAGAAGGCTCTGGAAAGCAGGGCTGTCTGCACAGAGCCTTACAGCTCCCAGCTCGGGGACCTTATCCGAGCGACCGCTGACATACTGAGTAAGACGAGGCTAAGGAAGGCACCTGACTCCTGACAGAATTCTGGGAGAAAACCAAACACCAAGAGCACTTGGGAAAAAAATAAGAAATTTCTACCCACGAGAGATTTAAAAAAATTAGAGTGAGATAAAGAGAGAGAGGGAATTTGGTAGTGAGACTGCGTCTCACTCAGTCACCATACAATGACAAAACAGGAAAATCGTAGGAGAAACAAGTATGCATTTCAATCTACCAATAGGTTATCGCATATTCTTCGTATACTTTAAAATGTAAGAGATGATGTCTTTACCAAAGGGAGTTTATTTACTTAAACAGAGATTTTCAAAAGTAGCAGAGGTATGTATTCTCTACTCTTGGATGATATAGTTACGTCTACCTCAAGTTAAACGACTACGTAAATTAGGAACAAAATTCACTATAATAGTCCTATTGTCCTACCTTAATACATATTTTGGTTGATAGGAATTAGGAGAAAATTGGTTAGGACCAATACATTAATTGCATTAAATTTTGCAAGAGCAAAACCAAGCACATTCCCCAGACCCACTTGTACACCTCCATTTCCTTTGGGTGTTAGGAGGACAGAAGCCTACATGACAGCTAGTTCCTTCTGCAACTGTATAGACAAAAAATAAAAATAAAAATAAATATTCTATGTGATCGGTCTCAGGCTTCACTGACATTTAACTGTGCTGGTCATAATTTCTCAGTCCAAGAAACCTCCCAAATGATATGAACATCTAAAAAACCTGGCAGCCATACTGGGACTAGCCCAGCGCTACAAACAAGGGGCCACTGTCTAGATGAGACTCATCATTGTGCACACCACTGAAGCATGTTGCCAGGCATTCGTACTTCCAACGTTAGCTTACTGAAACATCTCTTTGCTATTTTCTCTGGTGAGACTTAGAAATAGCCCAGGAGAAACACAGTTCCTGCCTTCATGACCCTGGCGATTTTTAAGTCAGTGAAGCCGACCGGTTCTCCTTCCCTTCGAACATTATCAGAGTAGAGAAACCACGCTGGCTGAAGTCAGCAGTTAGCATGGACTACATAATCCTGTAAGATCCTAAGCATAGAAAAGAGCCTGGAGACTTCTGGTAGTGCTACCTTTTGTTTTGCTGCAAAATTCATGACCATTTAATAAAAACCACGGCTGCTTTTCATTTACTTTTTTTCATACGGTATATACTGATCATATTTTCCCTCCCAACACTTCCCAGATCCTCCCCATTTCCACACCCATCCAACTTCATGTTCTTTCTCTTGATCTCTTTCTCTCTTAAAGAAAACCCAAAACAAAAAAATGAAAATCAAAACAAAACCGTAAGACAAAATAAATATAGCAAAACACAGCGAAAAGTCCACAATAAAAAAGCAGAGTTCACTTTTTGTTGGTCACCCGTTACTGGACATGGAACCTGTCTTGGAGTATGGTTGATATAGCTAGTAACACTCTATTGGAGAAAATGAAAAAAAATAGTATTTTCTTTTTTAAATATAGATTCTTTTTAACTGATTTTAATAGGCTCCTATGAAGACTATGCTATTGTTCTTTGCCATCCACAAATAACATCTCAGGCATAGTTACATCATCTGTGTTATCTAAGGCTCACCTCAACTCGTATCTTCTATTTAATATTACTGTTTGGTTCAGGTCAAAATGAGGGGCCCAGAGTTAGAAGTAGGCAACATTTGAGATCCCCTAATCAATCAGACCCTTTATGAATTACACACTAAAAATGGCCAGAGGTGTCCCACTGCCCACGGGCAGAGGGCAGTGATATTACTCCAGCAAAACCTGCACAAGTAAGAATGTAAAGGTCTCTGTGGGCACATTCATCAGATCAGAAGCCTGTGCCCCTCCTTCTGATCCCTGGCAATCCTAGCGCCATTGTGGTCCCACCTGTCCCACCTGTCCCACGAAAAGCATACGGCAGGATGATGTGAACTTGCTCAGCGTCACAACATTTGGAAGCAGGAACACTAGGTTAAAACCCAGGCTTTCTGATGTTCCGCACCTGGAACATAACCTGGCCGAAATTTAAACCTTCAACTGAAAATATCATTATTCTTGCCTATCACGAAAAGAGTGGTTTACATCAGAATGAAGTATCACGCCACTGAAAACCTAACACTAAGTACTTATATTTCAGTTCTCCCAAGGTCACCTTAGCCAAGGGACAGAATCCTTGGAAGTTCCCCGTCACTCATACTTAGGCAAAGACAATCCTGTTTTCCCAGAACAAACAAACAAGCAAACAAAAAATCCTAGGTTTCCAAGGACGTTAGGTAGATTTCACTGTGAAACATAAATTCATTTTGCCTCCACTTCTGGTGATTAACCACGAGGCTCGCGGCCAGGACAGTCTTACCAAGCATCATAATTGCCTTTAGGACAGCAAAAACTGCTCCCACTTCTATGCTGTTGTGAGCGGCGGCTAAGAGGTGTCTATCACAAGATGATCGTATTCCAGGAAAAGGTTTGCCTATGAAAACAACAACAAACCTTTAATGACCTCTTCTTCATTATTAATCGTCTTCTTTTACCATTTACACTCAGCAAGGTCTTTCATTGTTAGCTTGTGGGCACCTAACTGACATTAGTTTACTTTAATTGATGCTCCACAGACTCACTAAGAAACCCTGCCACTATTCTTACTTAACCCTTTCTCTTTAATTAGTATTAAAACAATGTTCCTGCTCCCCAGACAGATGGAGGAAAAAGATTAGTAGGGTTCCCACACAGATGCACCCATCTCTATATGGAAATGATTTAGTGCGAGACTTTACTAATAGCACCCCCCCCCACACACACACACACTGCCTCAGGAAAAAGTAAATAAATGAGCTGTCATCCCCCTAAGCTGAGACAGCATGGCCCAGAATCAACACCGGCTATGGAAGAGGATGAGACTTCCCACCGGCATGGTTATTTCCTAAGAGCTCAGGCATTTTTATTGTTTATGAATTCCCCATCTTATTTCCCAATATGTCCTCGTATTACACAATGAGAGGCACTGACAGATATTGGGGGGGGGCAGTATCTCAGTCCCCCATCACCTGCAGATCAAGCCCGTGAAGGTCAGGGAGGAAACTGCAAACTGGACAGCCCCCTTGGTCACAGAGCAGAATCCCAACCTCCAAATCAACAGAAGCAGAGCTTTCTCTGAGGTCAGCTCACCTGTGGCTTGAGGGAAAAAGCAGGCCTGGGGAGCTCGGAAGAGGTGGAGCAGGAGGCGGCACGTCATTCTCGCCCCTGGTTCTGCGTCCGCATCTCCACAGGCTGGGAAGAGGGGGGAGATTGAAAGCAAGCTTCCTCACTACTCCCCGACAAGCCTTTCGGGTTTCCCAGTTCCAAAGTTTCAGTAATACACCAAGTAAACTCTCCTCTCACTAAGGTCCTTAGTTGACCTTTCCAAGGAACCGTCAGGCTGGCTTGGACCACGTGTAACGCAATGGGGGGGGGTGCTCCCTGTTCCAGAGCTCAGTGTCACTCTGCATAAAACAGCTACTACAGTTCAACCATCCCCACCAGGTACCCTGCCACCCAAATCCCTAACGTGGTCCTTTCCCTATGCTTAACTGGCTACCCACCAGCAACCAGTGACACGGGCTGCCCGGGGCCAGCTTACCCGCTGCTAGCAGAGAGGGAAGGGCGACATGTTGCACGACGTCCTCCAGGGAGAAACACTGTCGTGCTATCAGGATAGCAATGAAAGTAGCTAATGAGTCATGGAATGAAAGGTCACTCACCTTTAAGAAAAACATTGACAAGTTTTAATGCCCAGCGCCCTTTAACATGGCATCAGAGACCACTATCTAAGAGACTACCGGCAACACGGCAATCCCAAACTAGAACCAGCAGAGGAAAACGACTTCGATTAACTGTCCTCTTGGGCCTATATCTACGACAGTAAGGCAAAGCAAGTTTCCTCAAATCCCAGTGATCTAGGGGGATGCTGACCTTCAGCTTACTTGCATGCAACTCAGAAAATAAAACACAAGAGCGAAATCAAGACGCTACTAAAAGAAATGTCATAAATGGTAGCTGCCGACTGAATGCACTGTGTTATTTTTGGGTAAGGCAGGATGCAGGAGACTCCCCCAGTGGGAAAACATGACCCACTAATCTTGAACATTCTTTCCTACTACAACTAACTAACGCACGTATTTTTAACGTGAAAGAATTCATTTAAAAAGGACTCTGGAACTTTTTCCATTGGCGGCTAAATTTAAAGAGAAAGATGAGAGGAAGGGGAGGAAAAATTAGTCCCGCCACAGCTGAAATCTCTACATCCCAGATCTCACAAGCACTGGAAGACGATACTAAGGGAACACAACTAACTATCACCATGGCAAGCTCCCAAGGGATCAATACTCAATGCAGCAAGTCACAGAATTAGACTAAAAAAAAATTAGGTCTTTGTCGTATGGAAAAGCAGCCTACTACAATAGGCTATAAACAATGTCTTAATCCCTGGATAAGGAGGCAGGACTGGCATTTAGTCCCAAGACCCCAGAAATAGGAAATGAACCTCAGTTTTAGAACTGTCAGTTTCTTTAATAACACATACAAATTTCTGACACAGATGACTAATGATAAAAGTATGAATGGATAAAGAATCCACACAGATGGAATATCGGGAAGTCATGTACGCGATTGGGACAGTCGCTCCATCCCTCTTCAGGAACACTCTGAGAAACACTGAATGCCCTCTGAGTCTACGCATGGCTTTTCTTACAGAAAAAAAATGACATCATCTATATTCTAAAATATATACTGGTTCTCTTCATGTATGAAATGCTCTACGTCCTGTTCTGAGGAATCCAAGCCAGAAAAGAATAAAACAGCTGAAACCATTCACATATAAAACCTCAGCCCCTAGAACATATGGAATTCCTTCTATTTATTTTGACTTTGTAATTTATTTAATTCATGGTTATGAGCCTGTGGTTTGCCACTTTTGGAGACAGAAAAATAATTTTTTGCTTTGCTACAGCTTAGTGTAACGTGATTTCTTTCCCACCAGCTGCCTGGGTCCGGCTGCTGTCTCTGCCACCAAAGAACTCATGAGGCACTATATTAATTATGAAGCTATTGGCTGTTTGCTATGGTTTCTTATCGGCAAGCTCTGACCTAATTATTAACCCATAATTACTAATATGTATTTTTATAAGGTCTTATCTTACCTATGACACAGTCTCATGCCTCCTCTCCGCCTGGGTCACATGGTGACTCTCTACTCTTGACTACATTTCCCAGAATCCTCCTTGACTCCTAGCCCCACCTATCTTGCTTCCCTATTGGCCAGCAGTGCTTTATCAATCAACCAATAGGACAACATATACACAGAAGGACTTCCCCCATCAGTTTAGTAAATTAAGTAGTAAAAAAAAATTAACTAAATTTTAAATTGTGGTCTTAAGATAGAGAGAAAACTTACATCCACAGTGCAGAGCACGTCATTAAATCCCCACACATGATTTGAAGAACAACAAAGGGCCTTCAGAACCCCCAGCCATTCTGAGCTCAGGACTGTGCAGCAAGCAGTTAGCTCAGAGGAGAAATTGGCTATGTCATTTATCCTGGGAAAGAGAGAGAAGACAGCAGAAAGTGATTTGGTACAAATGAGGAATGATTACATGCGACTTCTTCATTGAATACGTGTTTCATTATCGTTAAGCATTACTTAGATTTAAGGATGTAATTAATACCACTTGTCAAATAACATGTAATTAGCACAAGTGAGTTTGCATAGTTTTGATTCTATGAACAAATTTTATCTCTACTTTTGCATTCTATAGGAATCAAAAATTAAGGACACAGGGCTGGGGATATATTGTGTACAAGATCCTGGGTTCAATCCCTAGTACTGCCACGATAAATAGTTAAAGACATTATGTAATATAAGTAGGCCCAAGTACAGTTCACATTAAAATATAGTATTCTTTTCAAAACTGTATATGGTTTTCAAAATGGAGCACAACTAAAAAATATCCCTTGCCAAACTAAGAATCCAAAAGTAACTGTTTCTTGGGTTAATGATACTAAGATATAGCAGGGGTAGAATCAGGAATAAAAGAAAAGCAAATGTGAGCTCACGTAGCTACCAAAGAAACACCAAAGTAACACCTCCTTGATTATTGATGCAAACAGGGCAAAGAAACTCACCGGCCGGCATCCTGGTGTCCCATGCACACATTCATGAGTGTGTTGCAGACAAAGCTGTACCGATTGGCAGCATTGTCACTGAGGATCTTGCCCAGCATTGAGTAGTTGACGCTTCTTGCTGAGGGATTCTCAATAAAATCCATCATAAAGTCTGGATCCCAGCGTAAGTTGGAATTTGCAGGCATTACGTTATTATATATGGTCTGCTTTACTTTTGAACAGGCACTACTAAGTTTAAAAACAAATAGTTACTAAAGGAAAAAAAAACAGCCAAGAAAAATCACTTCTCTTAAGGACATGTTAAGTGGGAGCAACTCTAAGGCTTTCCTAGACAATCCATATCCTACTATTACTACTTTCAAATTCTTTGTAAACCACCATTGGGTACTTGCTCAAGGAAGAGGTTTCGAATTTCTATGTGGAAACAAAATGAGATATTTAATTACTAAGATTAGTTATTTTCCAAATCTTTTCTATATGTATATGGTCTAAAAACATCAATGTATTTACTAAGCCATCTAACAACTTTTTCTTCCTCTATTTTCCTTTAAATTTATTCATTAACTATATAAACAGTGTTCTTTCTGCATGCACCCCTGCAGGCCAGATCTCATTACAGGTGGTTGTGAGCCACCACATGGCTGCTGGGAATTGAACCCAGGACCTCTGGAAGAGCAGCCGGTACTCTTAACCTCTGAGCCATCTCTCCAGTTTCCAACTGTCTCTTTCTTAGGAGTAGTTATAAAGTGCTATAACCTAAGAATAAAAATGGATCCAATTACACACCAGGAAAAATTTAGTGTTTTGATACTAACTGCAAACCCCAGACCCTGTTCTTTTGGGTATAGTATGCCTAGTCGTGCAGTTCCTGTGCCAAAGTTACTGTGGGCTCTAGGCCACAGCTCTGTTAAGTGGAGGTGAACCTCCTGCATTGGCAGAGCTCACACTCTGCATGCAGATAATACATTCTATAGTACGAGAAAATGTAGACCAAGAAAAAAAGTAAGATAGTTGGGCGTAGCATTATACACCATTAATCCCAGCACTTGAAAAAGCAGAGGGCCTATAAATTCCAGGCTAGTTGGGGCTGAATCCTGCATTTCTAGTCTTTCTGTGAAACAAGCAAATGTGCTTTAATGTACTCTATCAACCGAGAATTTACAGTGGGTTACAACTGAATAGATATGAAATACTAGAAATAAAAGAGAATTAGAATATATTCTCTGGCATTTCTCCATAGACAAGGGAAGCAATGATGTAATCCCCCAGTGTTGATCCCTTGTGAGCTCAGCCATTCCCTCCCTCTTGCTGTGAGCCATAAATCCATCAGCAGCAGTCCCTTTCCTGCTCCAGAGCTCTGCTATGTAGCGGGCATTTCTGGGGATCAAATTTCTGGCAGATGAAATTTTTGTTATTAGGGTGACACATAGATCCAACAGTTCTTAGAGGCTCAGACAACTCTGCTTTTCTTTCTTAACTTTTGGGATCCACCCCCACTTTGCCCCCAGAATCCCACTTGTCTGGAGTGCCTGTCTGGCTGGGCGTCTGGACTTCTCTAAGCTCTGACTTGACCTCTGTATCTTTCTTTTCTAGACCCCTCCTCTCTCCATCATACTTTCCATGAGTGAATAGTATGCTGGCTCCCACTAGGATTATGTTTTCATTCCTCCCACTCTCTGCTGTCTACACACAGGGAATGGAGCCAGAAATGCAGACATGCTCCTTCTGCAACTGCAGTCTCAGAAACAGCTGATGGGGTAATGGGAGCCATGGATGCCCTGAGGTCAGGAAACGTGTTTTAAGTCCCAGCTTCATCATATGTCAAAAATGACCAGGAGCAACAAGTTGTGGGTAAAGGAAACCCACTTCTACTTCCTGGGATTCTGACAATTCATAACCTTCATGGAAAAATGAACACAGTGCTTGGCACACCGAAGGAACGGATAGTGTCGTGCTTCCCCCAATCTTCCTCCCTAAACAACTTTATGGTGTTTCAGATAAAATGATTGAACCTTTTATTTTATTTTATTATTTTTGTTTGTTTGTTTTTCGAGACAGGGTTTCTCTGTGGCTTTGGAGGCTGTCCTGGAACTCACTCTGTAGACCAGGCTGGCCTCGAACTCACAGAGATCCACCTGCCTCTGCCTCCCGAGTGCTGGGATTAAAGGCGTGCGCCACCAACCCCCGGCTGATTGAACCTTTTATAACTATTATACTAACAGAAACCTCCCTTCACCTTTAGGATCTTTTTAAATGCTTTTCCTAACACCCTCACAGAGCTCCAATTACTCAATACCCCCAGAAAGCTGCCTTCTTTTCCTGTTTTTGAGGACAGTGCATACATTGTCTGTGATACCTACCCTGCTGATGTTCTAAACATAAATCCTGTGCACATTACTTAATGAACTCACTTAGCCCATCTGACACTACATTGCAGGAGCAGTAGGGACTGGCCACCATCAGAACCAGGGCTGTTGCTAAGAGCCCATCTTCAATGAGAATACTCTTTGGGAAATATAAACTCAAAATTCAAAATGCAGTAATGGAAGAAAATGAAGTATTTTTATTGTTACACCATTCCCATGAAAAATTTCCTAAGACTCATTCAAATATTTTTACAAAGGATCAGTTTAAACAAAATGGTAACATTTTCCATAGTTGGTTTTTTTTTAATTAACACAACTAATCCTTTGTTGTGCAGTGCAATCATGCGATGTTAGTATAGACAATTTTTTTTGCCTCAAAATGCAGTAATGCCTACTAAGCGTTGGGATAAAGGAATGAGCAACACAAGCTCTTGGGAGATTTTGCATCCCAGAGGGGAGCCAAACCATAAGTAAATACATAACGTGTGAGCAGCAGCCAACACTGAGGTTTCCAGAATGCCGGACTGATTTTCACTTCAAACAAGGCTGTTGCAGAGCAGGGCCGCAGACGGTGGGTAATGGCACACATGCGCCGGCCTGGGACACGGAGCCACCCGCAGGAGAAGAGAGGCAACAAGCAGCGAGGGCTCTGGGTGTGAGGACCAGAAGGGAGGTTTCCGGGGGCCGAAGAGAACACAGCAAAGGAAAGAGCACACGAGAGAGACGGAAGCCAACACGTTTATTAAAAGGCCAGATCGGAATTCTGAGTAGTGTTGACTGCACAGACGGTAGCTGTGGACCCCTCGGCAGCCATTCTGGTTTGAAAGAATGATGTCAGCACGTGTGCTGAGAACGCAGCATGCGCTACAGTGACCCTGGGTAAAGGCATGAGCGTGGAGGACTCTACAGGATGGTCCAATAAGGAGACGGCCTGTGATGGAAGTGATGGGGATACTGGAGAGCGACCAATTGCAATACATACAGAAGGGTTTCTCTGTGTAGCCCTGGCTGTCCTGCAATACGTACGGGAAAGACAGAGCTCAGGGTCCACCAGGCAAGGAAGAACAGGGGAAAGCCACAACTGACACGTCTTCCGCATTCCCTCTGGATCCCCAACACCCTCGGGCACATTACTACCTTCTCCTACAGGCGATGATCTAAATTTCCCCATCAGCACCTAATACCTAGCACCCCAGTGCCCATGGAAGCAGCAGTGCTAAGCGAGGGGTGAAAGGAATTGGGGGTCCTACTTGAATAGGCACTCAAGAAAGTAAGTAGGGGAACAAATGAAGAAGCCAGCATGCAAAGGCCTCTGGAAGATTGCTCCAAGAGAGATCAGAGCAAAGGGAAAACACCAAATGTTTTCATTCAAGAAACTGTAACCATAGTTACACAAACAGCAATGTGTTCTAACAGGAGGCTCTAACTACCAAAAAAAATTAATCAAATCAGAATACTGAATCAGAGTTCTGAGAAGATAGAAGTATGAAGTTTATTAAGCTAAAACCTTTTTGGATGCATTTAAAAAAAAATGTTCCTAAAGCAACACAACTGATAGGGGTGAGTTTCTTTTCCCCAAGGCAGAGTTTCTCTGTGGATCCCTGGCTGCCCTGGAACTCACTCTGTAGACCAGGCTGGCCTTGAACTCACAGGGACCCACCTGCTTCTGCCTCCCGAGTGCTGGGATTAAAGGTGTGCACCACCAGGCTTTTACAATTTAAATTATTTTTTTAAGGAAAATACATCAAAATCACTCTTGTCTATGTACTTAAAGGTCCTGTAATCACATGCTTAAGCTTATTGTCACTAGGTATCTTAACATTCTGTTTAAATGGCTTGAGACGATCGAATGCTTTAGATTAGCTTTCACTGGTACCCAGGGCGTAAACAGCAATGGAATCATTAACGAATACAGGCGTGGTCGTATCAGTGATTTTTCTTTTACCTTTCCTCCTGCTCACCTGAAAAGGTCTCCAAATTTACTTCTGAGGTGGCTGCATGACACATAGAGGTCATAGAGGTAGGCCAGGATACATCTTTCCGGGGAGGAGCACTCCGAGGGATTGACAACATGCTTCACCACACCACACAACCTGAGGACAGAGACACGGGGATTTAAAAAGAGGCACATGTCTTGTTAGTATGTACGTAACTCTTTAAAGTGAGAATGTGTCTAGTCTACCTACTACTTGGAGATACTTATCAGACAAAAAAAAAAAAAAAAAAAGAAAACTGATTGCTCATAAAAATATGAGATTATTAAAGGTCAGTTTGGTTATGCTGAGTACTAGACAGGCCTTAAAACAAAAACCATCAGAACCCTCACTGACAGTGAGAAATGAAAGCAATGACAGGACTTCCCCAGCACTGCGACGCGGCCCACCATATGCAGGCCTACTAGGAACAGGAACTCTCTTAGCATTTAGAGATGGGTACTAGGAGAACCGAAGGAACGACAACGCCGTGTCCCAGCTGGTCAGAAGGGGTGTCACCAGATGGGGTCATTTGGTGATTATAAAAGAGGGCAACGGGTGTTAAGAGTCGCACGGTTTAGGAGAGAAGCAAAGGGTTTAACCTGGTGATTATACAGAAGCAGACAAATCCCAACATGATGCGGAGAGTAGAGAATGACCCTGTGACTAAAGTAAACAAGCGCGGCCGATGGCTGCCTTCACCTTGTAGCGGGGTTTTCACGTGCCAGGAATAAAAGCTGTGATCTGATGGTCTCAGTCATCTTAAGGGGGAAGGTTATTATCTTAGCAAAAAGGATGCCCTACTATGCGCCATAGTTAGAGTCAGCTGTTGACCTGACACAACCCTGCGTCACTTGGCAACGACCTGGGGGACACTGGCTTAATTTCAAATTCACATAGGAAGCTCCAGTTCCTGAAGCCTGGGCCATCTCTAGGTCCTGGGCTGTATAGGAAGAGTAGTTGGGTAAGTCAAGGAAGTAAGTCAAGGAAGTAAGTCAAGGAAGCAAGTCAAGGAAGCAAGTCAAGGAAGCAAGTCAAGGAAGCAAGCCAGCAAACAGCACAGTTCCTGGACCCTGGGTCCCTCCATGAGCGCCCACCGTGGCCTGCCTCCATGATGTGTTTGTGACCTAAGAGCAAATGAATCCTTTCCCTCAGCTAGATTTTGGTCATGGTGTTCAACACAGCAACAAAAAAGCAAATTAGGGCATTATTCATAAGGCAAAGATATAACAAAGTCAATCCAAATAGGATTGTTACGAATATTTAGTAAGATACGTTAGACGTCAAAATAAATATTGAAACAATTTTGAGCTAACACTATAAGAACAACCAATCAAAAAAATACTTCTCCTAACTCAGTGTGAGTTCGTGACCAATGAATGAGTTGTTGAATGAATTATTTTAAAATTGAATGAATGAATGGTTTTAAAAGAATACAATTGATAGAACAATAATGAATCAACTTCCAGTTAAGAATACTAGTGAATATTTACAAGATTTATTAGTTGTGTGATGTTGGGCACATCACTTCCAAACTCTGCCCCTGTTAAATTATACAAAAAAAGTGTACCCTATAAATACGCATAAAGTTTCTGAGATTTTGGGCTGTAGAGATGGCTCAGCCATTAAAAGGCTATTATACTCACAACCAAAAGTTCCTGAGATTTTAAATCTTCTACTTCTTAAATTAGATATATTATTAATATAATTTTTTTATTTTCTAAGTAAAGCCTCTGTAAAATTGATGCCACTCAAGAAATGCTTGTTTATAAATTAAATGCATGTGCTAGGTTGCAGAGAAAAAAACAAATACACAAATGAAGAAATGGGAGGGAAAAAAAAGAATAGGTTGCCTTTTCTTATAAAGGGGGTCCAGAAGAGCTGGTGGGGAGAAGGCAACAAGGCGTTTGCACAGGTTGTAGAAGCTCCTCAAATATCTTTGGTCTTTTAAAACTCAAGTCTCCTGCAGACACAATGGGCAATTCCTCAGCCCAGCTTCACAGGCGACAGTAGAATGAACCCTTGTCTATTAGACACGAGCAGGGGCCTTTCATTCATTAGAAAGACCACGACCACGTTTCTGCAGTGCAAATGTGTTTTGCAAAGCTTGCTTGGTGTCTGGTTCTTCAAACACAAGCCCGAAAACAGATGAACAGTTACAGGAAAACAGATGAACAGTTATGGGAAAACAGATAAGCAGTTGTGGTGCTCCCAGTTCTCAGTAAGCAAGGCTGCTGTGCAGCATAGAGGAGAGGGTTGTGAGCGACCAGGAGACAGAGAGGGTATCAGAAAACAAGGCAGCCTGATATCACCCGTACTTCCTGGACTTGTAGCCCCTTCTTCAGGAAATAGTTGTGGTGAAACTATTCTTAGATAGCTTTTCATTGAATGGCCAATGAGATGGTTAAAATGTCAAAAAAAAAATAAGTTGTTTAACTTGGTTTTTTTTTTGTGGGATTCCTAACCATGGGAGTGGGGAGGTGTCTTTGACTCTTTTGCCTGATCATGGGACCCTTTTCCTCCTTCCGGGATGCCTCCTATAGCCTTAAAATGAGGGTATGTGTCTGGACTTCATGCATCCTGTCATGCCATGTCCAGATGACATCCCTGGGAGCCCTGCTCTTCCCTGAAAGGAAATGGAGGAACAGAGGATGTGGGGGAGAGAGGGTGTGGGAGATGATGAGGAGAAGGGGAGGGAACAGAGACGGAGAGCAGGATATACTGCATGCGAGAAGAATAAAGAAAAAGAAAAAAAGGAGAAAAAAAAAACACCTTCAAACCAATAGTCTAAAACCAAAATAATAATAATAATAACTTCTTACAACTCAGTACCATCTTTCTGTATTTGACTATGAATTCTACCTCTCAGGATTAGGGAAAAGAAATGCCACTTATGTACCCACCCTTCAAACACCTGGGCCGTCTGATCAGGGTTCAGAATCAGGCAACTGTGATACCGCCTGAGAACAGCCACGATGCAGACACACAGTCCTGTGGTGTAACTTCCGGCCAGGCTAGATGACTTCAGGAGCAGCTCAGCCTCCACCACGCTGAGCTCATTCAGTAACTGCAACAGGGGAGGCAGGCAGAGACAGGCAGGGGACCAGAGACAGGCAGGTGAGAAAACAACAGGAGGACGCTTCAGTGAGCCACCAACCGACCCCCTCTGCACACAGCTTCAGTGAGCCACCAACCGACCCCCTCTGCACACAGCTTCAGTGAGCCACCAACCCACCCCCTCTGCACACAGCTTCGGAAAACGAGCTAGTTTCGCCATGGTTTACTTTTAAGCCTTTCCTAACTTAAACAAACCCTCTTCTGTCTAGCCGCTCCTTTGTATACAACCAGGATGTAAACAGTGCTGAAATGGTTACCAAAACTTTCTAATAGCCCTAAATCCTGGACTGGGTCATTCTAAAGAACTGACAGATTCTTTTCCTTCCTCTTTTTTTTTTTCTTTCGTTTTGCTCTTGTTTGCTGGCTTTTGTTCTTGCCTCTTTCCTTCTGAATGCAATGCAAGTGGTAACTACTTTCTAATTTATAAAGCTAGGAGCTACTATATAATAAAAAAAAAAGCCTAATGTTTGTTCATTAACGCAAGGAGTAAATGAACTAAAGCGTGCATAACTACAGCGGGACAAATGAAATTCTAAAGACTATTCTAGAAGCCACTTTTGGCTTTTCGCTAAGAAATTCTACTGCGGAGAAAATAGCATCTCATCATTCCCCATACGAAATAATAAGGCTGCAAAAAAACAAAACAACAGAAACAAAAACCCCTGAAGTCAATGTAGTTCTGAACCACAGGTGTATTCCCAGCACCAATTATAACCTAACAGGAAAACCATTGACTCAGAATGGCTCCAACACTTCAAGGTACACTAGGTGCTTAAAATAGTTTTCACACAAAGAAAGTGGTGCATGTTCGAAGACATGACATGGTTCCAAGAGGACCAGGAAAGCTGGGGCAGAGAAGGGATTGGGAAAGGTTAATCAATGCCCACTAAGCTCAGTGAGATAGGAGCAAGATTGTCTTGTGTTGTAACGAAATTAGGGGAAAGGTACTTGACAGTTTCTACCATCAAGACATGGCATCTGAGGGCACAGGTATGCTTGAATTGCTACAAAGAATATACTAACACAGACATGTTTAGAAGCATTGTATGGTACCCCAGAAACCTACAAATCTTTTTTTACACATTTATGCAAGATAGAAAATGAATTTGAGGAGCTTGATAGGTGACTCTGTAGTTAAGAATACTGTCTGCTCTTTCAGAGGACCCAGGCTTGGTACCCAGCACCCACGTGGGGCTTGATAGGTGACTCTGTGGTGAAGAACACTGTCTGCTCTTTTGGAGGACCCAGGCTCGGTACCCAGCACCCATGTGGGGTCTCACAAGTATCTGTAATCCCACATCCAGTAGAACTAACAACCTCTTCTGAACTCCAAAGGCACCAGGCACACACACCGTACACCCATGTGTGCAGGCAAGAGGACATCCACCCACAGAAAATAAAACGACTCTTAAAAAAATACATAAATGCCAGCCAGGTGCTCAGGGGATGAGTGGGGAGGTCACTTCAGCTGGAGGCGTCAGACCAGCTGATCACTAGAGGGACAACCCTGGTCTTTAAAGCCAACACATAAAAAAATTTTTTTTAAAGAAACAAGGGAAGCTCTTCGACATTTGGGAGGTTTGCTCCCCTAAAGATGAGGAAGACGCGGTCTCTTTCCGACACCTGTATCGCAAAGTCAATCAGTCCATTGATGTTCAGCGCGGGCTCCATGAGATCAAAGATGAGTTGGATGTGGTGGGCCAGTGGGAGGTGATAGGATGTCCCCGATGCAAAGCTGGTAATCTGCTCCAGCACGTTGTTAGAGATCTGCCAGACAACAAATGCAAGGAGGGGGAAAAATCACATAACCGCTCAGACAAAAGCAAGGACAGAAAAATCACACAACCAACGGTCTGGGTGACGCTCCTGGTTAGATACGGGACTCTGATTTTTTTTTAAGTAACGCAGGAGAATTCACGGGTTCTACTTAGAGGTCAGAATGTGCGTGCACAGAAGCCGAAACATATACCAGTCAGCATTCTTATCATCATAATTTGAAACACAAGACAAACTGCAGTATAATCTGTATACTGGTGACCCCAAGGGGGGAGCACCCAGAAGGGTTAATGACAGACACTGGAATGCGTTAACTGAAGAACAATGGCTTTTTTTCCCCTCAATTTCACGGTATTTTAATTAAATCATCAACAGGCTTCTCCGTCGCCAACAGTGGACATTGGGGCTGCGTGCCATCAGATAAATACATCAGGAATTACTTTTGCATATTGCTGATTATTATGGAGTAAAAGCACTTACATGTAAAAACGTGTTGGGGGAGACAACCTGACACTTGAAAATGAAGCTTGAGATGCTTCCAGGTCTATAAGGTGCATTTATAAAAATTAAGGTCCCAAGCACACTGCTTGAGACTTTTAAGGAGGTAGAAATATTCAAAACGCGTGACAAAATGGCCTTGAGTGACTACCTGAGACGTCACTTGATGCTGATCGAAGTACGAGAGGAGCTGGAGCTTCGTGAACACAGTTTCCGGGGTTGGAAAAGCTTCCTGCTTGTTCTTCCTGGGTTTCTGCCCTTCGTCCCCAACTAAACAGACATAAAATGTGTTACTTTCCATTTAAGTCAAGCTCTTCATGGTTTTAAAGACACTGTTTTCTGGTGTGTGTGTGTGTGTGTGTGCGCGTACACGCGTGTTCACATATTATTACGCACATGTAGGGAGGCAGGAGGAAAACATTTGGTGTCATCCCTCAGATGATATCACCATCTTATTTTACTTAGTGACGGCTCTCTTACTGGCTGAAACTCGCCACGTAGGCTAGACTGGCTGGCTAAGGAGCAGAGGGGGTCTGCCTATATCCAGTCACCCCCCCCCCATGCAATGGAAGTAGCAGCATGGTCCATCATGCCCAGCTATTTTTAATGTGTGTCCTGGCACTTTACTGAGTCAACTCCCCTGCCCCGGCTTTCTATGTTACTTTTTATTGAGGTATAGCATACACAGAAGAAAGCATATATACTCTGTACTTCTACAGGAACGAGATCCAAATCAGGAAATAAGGCCTCAGAAGCCCACCTATTCCACTCCAAACCACCTTTCCTCCCCCCAGGGGACAAAGACGTGGACATCTTCCATCTTGGGTGGGTTCAAACTTTCACTCAACATTATGGTCTAAGATTGGTTCGTTGTGGAAATAATTTTAATGTGTTCTAAAATTTAGTAATTCTCACATACGTTCTTCCAATATACAAGTACGTGGCATATTTATCAGTTAAAGTAAATAATGACTAGATTGTGGCTATCATAAACTACCTTTATGAACATCGATCATTAACTGACTTTAAAAAATACAAAAGCAACAATAAATGACCTTGGGTGAGCCCCAAGGCCCACTATGACTAAACAGGCTATATCTTAGGCTTTAAAAATTATCTGTTATTTATTGACTGTGTGCTCATTTGCAGCCACCATGGAGCATGTAGATAAGCCAGAAGAAAATATATAGAAACTGTCTCCTCCAGAAATTATATTCAGGTCACGAGACTTGGTGACAGGTTCCTTTGTTCACTGAGCTGTTTTTCTAAATCAATTAAATGTATGTGCATATTTATTTATAAAGAAATTTACACAACCTTGCTTATTTGGGGGGGGGGAACTCTTGATTTCTTCAAGCTAAGAACAAAACCCAAAAAAATACAATAAAGTATCTAGAAACAGGATTGCCGTCTACGGATTTACAGAGACAACTGTGGAAACTGCAAAGTAACGGTTGTCCCACAGGATGCTCAGCACTGTGTGCTACATGGTCAACAGCTTCTCAGAAGGAGCTCTGGGCCTCATCTCATCTGGGACACATTAGTTCAGACAGCTCATGGCTCTCATTTCTCTACCGAAAGCGCAAGAAGTCAGCAATGTTCCACGCTATCCCACAAAGTACTTTGGCCAGTGGCAAATGCCATGCTTTAGGAAATGACATAAAAAAAAATTGACTCCACTTTGAACAGCAAGCCAAGTACAAAAACAAACCAAGTTTTCATGTTTCAATTTGACACAACTGACAGTGATACCAGAATAAATAAATCAGTAAGATGCGCCGGCACTGCGCGAGGGAGAGGGCTTAGTCAGAGGACTGCTTGCTCTGCAAGTGTGAGGCTCCGAGCACAGATTCCAGAACCCAGGCTTAAAAATAAATGCTAAGAGTCGTGACACCTTCCTGTAGTCACGGCACTGGAAGGCAGACATAGGACAGCTAGTGCACATTGGTTGTTGAGTTACAAGCCAGTAAGAGACCGTGTCTCACAACAGACAAACAGTGGAGGGTGCCAGAAGACTGGTTTCTGACCTTCACACACCACACTCATGGGCACATACGAGAAAGCAGTGATAAAAGTCCACTTCCGTCAAATGAGACCCAGTACCATACAAACAAGAACTAGCAAATTAATTAAACTTCCTTCTCTTTCAGAATCTGTCCTCATAAGCACAAAGCAAACACGGGACGAGGCCTTTTCCCTAGCTCTTCTCACACATGTCATAAGTATATCTGAGATATCCAAGTTTTGTTTTTTGTGTTTTTTTCGAGACAGGGTTTCTCTGTATTGCTTTGGAGGCTGTCCTGGAACTCGCACTGTAGACCAGGCTGGCCTTGAACTCACAGAGATCCGCCTGCCTCTGCCTCCCATGAGCTGGGATTAAAGGTGTGCACCATCAACGCCCAGTGAGATATCCAAGTTTTGATTTAGTTGTCAGTTCCCTAGTATCATTCAAAACCGGAGAAAGACTGGATCTATCGTCTTGTGTATGAAATGCTTGAAATCATGAAGTGGACGCATTAATCCAGTCTTCCTAACAAAAAAACAAACACAAAAAGACCCGAAGAATTAGGCCTTGCTACGAATTCTCTGGCTCATTTGTGCAAACGGGCTCCACTGCTGACAAGTGCAATGTCCCAAGAGCTCAACTGAAAAGATACATTTGAGTCTTGCAATTTAGAAAGAATACTGGTAATTAGTGGTAGTTCCAAATAAAAGATCCCAATGTCATTTGCATGAGTTACAACATGCTTGTAATATAGAAAGGCTTTTCATGCCTATTTTCTTATTTTCATGACATACATTATTCTTCTACTCCTTAATTTTTACATTACATTTTAAATTCAGGCAATGTTATGGTAGACTTGACATGAAATCTAGGTGGCTAACTGGAAATGAGGTAGCTCAGTTGGCAGAATGCTCGCTTAGCGGGCACACAGGCTGGCTTCAGTCCCTGGCATCACATACACGGGGCAGGGCTGTGTCAGCCTGCAATGCTAGCATGTGAGAGACAGAAGCAAGGGATCAGCAGAAGTCCTGGGTAATCTCTCCCACATTCCAGCCTGCCTGGACGGCAGAAGACCCTATCTGAAAAGACAAGTCATAAATAACAACAAAAGACTTCATGCTACAAATCCCCAAAGGGAAGCATGGCTGGTTCCCCAAATGTCTTCAGGTGTACCTCAAAAATCTAAGTTTTGTTTTCCCAAAAACAAGATACATGCTAGTCTATGAGTAAGGTAGGTGTGTATGTGTGTGTGTGTGTGTGTGTGTGTGTGTGTGTGTGTGTAAGGACAAATTTCCATTAGCCTCAAGTACAGTTGGCTAACTTCTGAAATATCAACAAAGTCTTAAATAACTTAAAATGAAGACTGCTTGCCAGATGCACAACACCGCATCTGAAATTAATACCACTAAAATAGAGGAAAGGAAAAGCAAAATCCCCTCTGGAGACGCCACTTTGAAATGGCGTTCATGCGACGGATATTTTTAAGTGCTGAACAGTAAAATGTCTCTTTTTTTGTTAGTCCATATGCAAGGAATGTCTACTTAAGGGTTTGGTACAAAGACAGGACAGACGGCAGTCTGGCATGAAAACAGTACTCTGAAGGAAGGAAGTAGGGTCAACAGAAAAGACACCACACCGCCCCCCCCTCCCACCTCCTTTGGTCTTTCTAAACCAGAGATTCCAGAGCTGTCTGCAAAGGGCCCTCGCCACTCACTGGGTAAACCAAGCATGACTGCGCTTCTCGCAGGCATCAGCACCTTTTACCCCCACCCCAACTGCACCAAGAGCTGGCTGGAAAGTCCTTCCTAGCTAGCGGCAAGGCTTCTAAATTCAATCTTCTGATGCAACTCATTTCCCCTTTTTCTCTGCGAGAGGGAACACAGTAAGACCGATAAACAGTTTTCTTAGACGGAGCAGTCTCTGTTCAAGGGCTGTAAGAAGCCAACAAAAGACAGCTTCCTTCCCCTCTCCTGGCTCTAGGTCATTTGTCATTAAGCTGGTGTCTCTGAAGGCCCCGAAACCACGAGGCAGAGGAGCTAGGGCACACACATGTGTGGAGCTCACACATGAGGGCCTCAGACACTCCCTCAGACGCTGGCGCCCCAGAAAACAGGCTGAAACACAGACAAGGGGTCCTGCTGTGATCAAGCAGGTACAATCCACACTGACGACACGTTCAATTATTTCCACTTTCCGGAAAAAGTCTAGAGCACATAAGCAAGCCCTAGTAGTGTATCCTGCTAAAGTCATAAAACAAAACAAACAAACAAAAAACGGGAAGGGTTCCCAGCTCTGCACGGGGCAAAGGCATCCCCCCCCCTTTCTGTTACCACACTGTTAGAGAGGGAAAGATGCGTGGCGGTGCCATGTTTTAAACCGTGACTATAAAATGGCATGAACCTCAAGAAGAGTAACTAGCAAATATGAAGTAGCTGGTGACGTGACTCCAGTTATGCAGTCTGGATGGCCCAATGCCAGGCAAAGCTCTGGAGGAACAGAAACGGCATGAGAAGAACAGGCAAAGAAAAAATTCCAATCAAACTGCCTCTTTCACCTGGAATTCTCTGGTGGCAGACTTAGCCTCGACCACCGGTCTCCATTATCCTTCGAATAACATGAAGTCATCAACTAGAGACCACCGTGCGCATCTCATGCGAAGCATGAGATAACGGAGAGAAAGGAAAAAAAAAAAAAAGCAAACCACACGCCTGTAAAACGAGGCGAGGGGAAAGCGAACCGGCTGTTCGCAGGCAGGCGGGGTGTTTGATCTCATTACTCGGTGCATCGTCCACAGCGGTGACCGCGGAAGACGCGGCACGCGGATGGAGAAGCACAGAACTGGACTGTGTCTGCCCACAGGGGGCGGCTAATGGACCCCGAGACTGCAACAAGGCAACGCAGGGCCTTCGGATGTAAATGTGCCTATTCATATTTCAGGGTGACAGTCATCCCGGAGAGGAAGCCCTGGTGACGTGGCCCACTTTGATAAAGCCCGTGAGGACGTGAGGGAGGACGGAGGACGCAAAGCCAGTGCAGTGGGAGCCGGGGCCCGCGGCTCCTTACCCCCTGGCTCCGTGATGCTCTTCTTGTTCAGGATCCTCAGGATGTCCTTGGTAATCTTCTTCAGCTGATGCCTGGCTTCCTCACGCTCTTTTCCGACTCCGTAGAGAAGGATCGTGCGCTGGTTACATTCATGACTTGAAGACTCATCCTGAAAAACAGCAAATGCCTCTGAAACCGGTGTGCAGGGCTGGGGGCGCCTCCTATACTCCAGAAACACACTAATCACAGCCTCTCCATGCCCACTGGCGGGTGGGGCATCTGTCTGCTCCTCGACACACCTCAACCTCCAACGGCGTCACCCTGCTCTTCCAGTTTGGAGCATGCTAGAGCAAAAAATAATAAAGTGGCAGCTGACCTGAAGCACTTGATGTGGGCGGACCCTGCAGAGTAAGTTCTGGCGACTGAAAGACTTTTCCTTGTCTAAATGTGAACATGGCATGGAACATGATACTGTTTCCTTAAGGGAGATAGCATTCCCTTAGCGAGACATGCAGCAATAGTGCGTGTTTTTTATGTTTAGGACAAAAGTCTTGCTAGGACCTTCAGGAACCTTCAGAAAAGGACACTACGCTTACTTCAATGTGACTGTATAAGGTATATTAGTATTTTTTTTCCAGATGACAAAAAAGGAACTCGTAAGAATCACTAGGTGCAAGCTAGGTAGCTAGAAATACATAATCTGAGACGCTCGCTGTCCTCTTCCGTTTCAGATACCTGACTCCTCAAGTGATCATGGTAAATCCAAGCACAACCTTTTCCCTTGCGAGAAAAGAAATTACCGAGTCACTAAGTAATGAATATGAGTTTAGCATTGAGCTGGATTGACCCTTAGCCAAATATAACCGGCTGGCTCAGACTTTTCAGTGCAAATTTCTCCTTGACACCTTTTGCTTTCCATTTTCTACGTAAAGCTATTCCCTTTCAGTTGGACCTTTCAACATATTATCTACCCGCTGTTGTACTCTTTGTACAACACTGTCCACGCTGAGGCATCCTCTTCCTACTCGCCTCTTATCCTAAAGAACTCCTCCCAGGGGAAACAGATCGCATATGGTTATCGTCAGCATCAGTCAGACCCTCCAGATGTGGGAACTGCAGTGTTAGCACGGAGTTCTGTGTGTCCTCTGCACACAGTAACAGTAACTGATACCGGCTTCTGCCGTCGGTGAGCAAGTGCCCGGTTCACTCTCCGACTCCGTCTTTACACACTTGCCCTCAGGCTACAATTCAGTTCCACTGTGCCAGAAAGAACGCACGTTTGCATTTCCTGTTGACTTATCTTTCTATATCCCTCTGCTAATTCTTCTAGCTTGCTTGTTTGTTTGTTTACTATAGGGCCTGATTGATGCACCCCAGGTTGGCCTCAAACTCATCATGTAGCTGACAACCCTGAACTCCTGATCTTTTTGCCTCCACTTCCCAAGAGTGGGGGGGATTGTCCCTCTGCTAATTCTTAATGTTCCAAGTGTCCGAATAGACCTAAAGATGCCCAAACAGGGATGGCGAAAAATAAAATACCCACCTACTAATAACAACTCACGACAGCCACAGCCCCGTAGTATACCATGCTTAGCACTGAGAGAACTTGTGTCCTCGTCATGACACTCAACAGCTCCATAATCCTGGGCAACAAACCTAGTTCCTAGTCTCAGACTCTTCTTCTGAAGAATAGGGTAATGCCAACTTCTATTTTAGGCCTTGTGAGAATAATGAAGACATACACACATGCAATGCCCGTGTGTGTGTGTGTGTGTGTGTGTGTGTGTGTGTGTGTGTGTGTGTATGCTCACTGCTCACATTCTAGATCCCCGCTCCTGCAAACACACCCTGAGCCCACACTGTACTGCATTAATCAACAGTTTCCACAGACCTGCTGAAGCTCTCCCTGCCATCTAAAATGCACGACCTCAATGGCTGACATCCGCCTACAGGTAGGGTGTTAGGACCCCAGGGACTAGGAAGGGGAAGAAGCACTGGAACATTCATTCATCAGACACAAATCATTTATTTTCTAGGTTACTGCTTTCTAATGGCTGTCTTCCCAAGTCCACCATAATTCTCCTTAGTAAGCCCAAGTTGGCCCTCAATGCTTGGCGAGCTCGCCAAGCAAACAGGAAGTCAGTAGAATAAGGAACAAAGATGGGTAAAGGAAAGACTGGGGGAAGGAAAGCAGACAGAATCATGGTCTGTAGGAAACAGTTGGCTGTTAAAGTCGCGAGGGAGGCTGAAGTGAGAGACCAGTAAAAAGCTCATGTCTGCCTGGCGAGCTAAGTCTGGGCTGTGGGGATGAGGAACAGGACGCAGAATCTCACAGGCGCCCGATGGAGAAAGGGCCCAGTCATCAGGGTCCAATCTGTGAACGTGCATCACAGACATCAGGGTCCAATCTGTGAATGTGCATCATGGTGGATTTCACAGAATCAATTTGGGAAAAAAAAATTGTTGCAGAGAAAACATGAAAGCATATGGGTAGCGTGTATTTGGTTTGATGTGGGCACTGATGTTGGTCAGGGTTGAGGCAGTAAGGAGAGCATTAAGTCCTAAGAGAGAGGTGCAAAATCCTCCACTATCTACTTAGATCTGTAGCTGAGACGGTGGGAACAGGAGCAAGCCATTATTATTATTATTATTATTATTATTATTATTATTATTATTATTATTATTATTATTATTGGTTTTACGAGACAGGGTTTCTCTGTATTGTTTTGGAGGCTGTCAGTCCAGCCCGGCCTCAAACTTACAGAGATCCGCCTGCCTCTGCCTCCCGAGTGCTGGGATTAAAGGCGTGCGCCACCACTGCCCGGCTGCAAGCCATTATTAAAGCGATGCACATCTCTGCTTTTTTACTAAGCTGCTGTAGCCATGCAAGGCTCAGAAACCAGGCTTGAGGACAGAATAGGGGCCATCAACCGACCAATGGTTCAGCGGAGACCAAATGGAGGCAAAGAGTCAGCGTAGATATCATGTCTGTATTTGTTTTGTTTTTACTAAAAACTCATGTGTGCCTCCGAAGAGAAGTTTCTCCAGAGTGGCTGTGAAGATAGCACAGCAGGAAACAATGGGTTGAAGAAAGAACTTCCATGAAAGGAGTGAGGGGCAGGAGGCCTCAGAGAAGTGACTCGTTTACTAGACGCTGAGCATAAAGAATGAGCTTAAGAAAGGAAACCTCGCCGGGCGTTGGTGGCACACGCCTTTAATCCCAGCACTCGGGAGGCAGAGGCAGGCAGATCTCTGTGAGTTCGAGGCCAGCCTGGTCTACAAGAGCTAGTTCCAGGACAGCCTCCAAAGCCACAGAGAAACCCTGTCTCGGAAAAAAAAAAAAAAAAAAAAAAGAAAGGAAACCTCACTTGAGTAATAAGCAGTAAACTCTTGTTTCAAAGTTATGGTACGAATAAAGAAGGCCTCAAAGGATCAAAACGCAGAGCGGATTATTGATGAGGGGTGGGAGACCATGGTCCAATGTCAAGATTATTATTATTTCCCAATGGTACTATATAAAGTGTGTGTGATGATGTTGTTTACTGACGGGGGGGGGTGATATTGATGTGACCAACTAATTATGCTGTATGGTAATACACAGTTTTAGGACGAGACACTTTCCACCTAAATACTTTAGTGACTTTCACGGTCAGGTGATCAAAGGGGAAATTGGCAGTTGACCCCAGTGAGAAAATGTGAGAAGGCTCAGAGAGAGGTGTTTGTGGTTGTCACTTAGGTCAAAGCTCTTTTTATCCTTCAAATCCTCACAGAATGTTTTAGGGTTTGAAAATTTATATTCTTAGTAGGAAAGTATACTATAGGACTCGTGAGTTGATTTTCTTTTAGTGTGGCATACTGATTCACTGAATATAATCTATATTTCTCCTCCAAAGACTTGTTTCAACAGAGATTTCAGAAGCACTATAAATGTCCCAGAGTTTAGATAGAATTGGGTATAAAGGCAAGGATAGTGCTTATTTGATAAAAGGCAGTTTAGCCGTTCTGTTCTCACTGGGCCCCAAGGAGGAAAGAGACCACAGAGATGGCATGGGAATAGTCTCAGGAGGCTCTGGGCCAGACAACATGGGCTGGGATGGTGTCTCCAATTAGCCTGACCGTTCTACTCAGTTTCCTTCATTCAAAACTGTTGATAAGATGAGTATTGGCTAATAAAGTAAAAGTAAGTTAATTCATGGTAGTATAAGAAATCAAATGTTGGCAATTATTATTTTGACGCATAAAGCTTTTTTTAAAAAGTGTTTCAGACACCCAAATCAGCAAGTAAGACCAGCTTAATTGGCTTTGTTTATATGAAGGTAAGAACAACCCACACAGACTTCTCAAACACTTGAAATAAAATCAATACTTCTTTCCAGAAGATGAAAATACTGCAGTTAGTATGCAACTGAATGTTTCAGGAGTGAGTGAGAATGAGAACTTGATTTCCAATTTTGGCGGCAATAAAAGTCCTGTGTCTATTTAATGCGGTGGCCCTCGGGGCCTCGGTGTGCCTGAGCATCACGTGGAAGGAGGTTAAGTACAAACGGGGTCTCTGGCCCTAGATGCACATTCGAAACAAAATGTCCAAGTGATGCTGAGCTGCCACCACACGCTTTCACCCCAAAAATCGATTTAACAAGTGTGCCCACACTCAAAATTCACAACAAGCAGAATACGTCTTCCTAGTAGGGATATCTACCCAAGGGATTCTACAGAAAGCCATTTCAATTGGAAATACTCTGCGTGTGTACAATGAATGCTGTTTGTTCCTCAAAAGGCAGGGCCAGAAACATTTAGATAAATTTATTCTACAATTTCACTCCAAGTGTATCTTGTGCCTTTTTTTTTAGTATACAAGTCAAAGAATTGCATATAATTGTGACACAAAGGTTATTTAATGTGGTATTACCATTACCTACAGACTCAATACTAAAAAAAATAATAATAACATTGTTAATTATTTAACTTCTATTCAGGACAACCATGAAGGCTCCTTCATGCAATCATCCTGGTAGTGGATACAACTGCTTTCTTTCCTAATATAATTTGGGAGTCTAATAATTTATAATGGGATGATGCTGTTTTGCCCACAAAGACGTTAATCCAACACAGATTTTAAGTAATGACATTATGAACTAGGATAAAACAAGAAGCAAAAGGCTTACCACCCCTGACGAAGCACACATTTTGAGATAATAGAGTTAGCTGTGAGACAATAACATATCATCCACTTTGAACACACTATGTTTTCAGGTGAATGGCTATCTGGAAAAGCAGGCTTGCACCCTTCTCCCGGAAACAGGTTTAGAAGACTTCATCTCAACTTTGCATGGAAAATCCCCGCCCCCACCCCACCCCCAACACACAAAAACTCTCCACCTTGCTGATTCTATTAAAGATTTTAGAAAGAAGCTACAGTATCTTAAATTGGCTTTAGAAAGATGACTTCTCAGCCACCTTTGCCCCGTTATTTCCCAAGAGCTAAAAGCAGAAGTCCTAAAAACAGATTCGGTGTCTGCGCCGCTTTGAATGGAAGGTAGTCTCTTACTGGGATGTTCTCCTTCCCTTCTCCATTTACTTCTCTCTAGAACACTCAAGAGTGCATTGCTGAGAACTCAGCAGACTCACTATCACAGAGGGCGTTGGCAACTAAACTGAGCGACGGGGGGAAACACCAGATGCCTGCCTGCAAGTTCCACTAACTGGTAACACTGAAGACACCCTCATCCTTCAGAGTCAACAGGATTACCAGGTAATGTGACATTACCACTTGACAGACTTATAATATGAAGTATATGCATATTTTCCAAGTTTGTTCTTAAAATCCAAAACCTTACATAGCAATTCATGAAGTCAGAAGCGTATAGTCTGCATAACATTAAGTTAATAAGAACCAAGACACAAGTCTTAGTGGTATGGGAGATTACATTCTTCAGTAAAAATATGCCAAGCATGGAGAGATGTTGATGTGTTGATTGTGAAATGAGAATTAAATGTAAACAAAGGGAATGGCATTTCCCAATGTTAAGGAAGTTGTTACCTAACTTACCTACTGTGCACAATGAGCACTCCTAAGACAGAATTGCTAGAACTATCGAGGAACATACAAACAAAATGAACTAGTGATTGCAAAGTGGGCTGAACTCAGTGGCTCTCCTTCACCTCTGAGGTGCTGAGAGCTGAGGTCATTCTCCTGGTGATATTCTTAACTGTGTAATTTTCAGTAACTAAAGGATTCCACTGACATTTGGGGGGGGGATCTGCTATCTTCATTTATCATGTTAGATCTTGTATGACAGTTATGTGTAGTTTTTAACCATATATGAATATGAGGAATTCTGCTTTATGAGAAATCATTATATTTGTTTGATAGAAATTTGAAAAGCTTTATATTCCATCTTAAATATATATATCACATCACATCCACGTCAGCTACCCCTCTTCCTTCAGCTGTCTGTTGTCTGATAGCCTAGGAAATCAAACGAGGACTAATTTCTGCTATCTTATTTTAGTTATCATTAAATATTCCATAAACCCAGGAACGATGCTCTGGCTGCTTGGGAAATGTCAAGTAAAGGTCATACACACACACACTCACACTCACACACACTCATACACACACTCACATTCACACACACACACACTCACACACACACTCACACTCACACACACAAAGGCTGCTGTTGCTGCCTTCTTCTCCTATTGTTACTGTTTTAGGATTCACACTGAATGATACTCAAAAAACATATACAAACTTCAAGCAAAAAGAACAACTTGAAAATGAGAAACGCACAGGCTAAATCCTCTAAAGTATGTAATGATTCTTCTTAGGCTAATATTTGATTGCACGGCTGACTGAGCACAGGCAGAAACAACACCCGATACACAGGAAACGTTTGTGGATTTTTATTCTCTACAATATACTACTTATTTTGTTGAATAAACTTCCCAATAATGACTTCATACCAAATTCTTTGATTGGTATTTCATTTGTAATTCTAACTCTTAATCAATCACGTCTCCATTGAATCTATTAGTGATAATAAAGTGTGAAACCAGGAATTTGGGGTCAGAAGAAAAGGGAGCTGTCAACAGAAACAAAGGGCTACAGGTTTCAGAGAAGAAGAGGGAGAACTAAACAAAGCATTACTAGCATATCTGACATGGGCTTCCTATATAAACAGAGGGCAGACACTAAGGGGAATTACAAACATCATCATCATCAACAACAACAAAAAACACAAGGCTCCCATCACGCAATGCAAATCACCTTAATTTGTTATAGATGGAATATTTGTTTAGAAGGGAATGTTCAGGGATTCAGTTTTCTATTAATTCCTACCAACTGCCACCATAAAGATAGGAAAACTCATGTTTTAAGCAAAGCTGTACTTCTGAAAGTTATATATTTCTATAACAAGCAAACCAGTGACCTGTGACTGAATGTGAGCACACTCCCTCTCTCTGCTCTAGGAGCTAGCACAATGGAGACGCCTGATGTGGACACCACCACGGCCAACGCCACCGTCACAGCTGGGAATGGCACCCTGTGCAGCAGAGACTACAAGATAACCCAGGTTCTCTTCCCGTTGCTCTACACTGTCCTGTTTTTTGTTGGACTCATCACAAACAGCTTGGCAATGAGAATTTTCTTTCAAATCCGAAGCAAATCCAACTTCATTATTTTCCTGAAGAACACGGTCATTTCTGATCTTCTCATGATCCTGACTTTTCCTTTCAAAATTCTTAGTGATGCCAAGCTGGGAGTCGGGCCTCTGAGGGCCTTGGTATGCCAAGTCACCTCGGTCACGTTCTATTTCACAATGTATATCAGTATATCATTCCTTGGATTGATAACCATTGACCGCTACCTGAAGACAACCAGGCCATTTAAAACCTCCAGCCCCAGAAATCTCCTGGGTGCGAAGGTTCTTTCTGTCGTCATCTGGGCCTTCATGTTCTTGCTCTCGCTGCCCAACATGATTCTCACCAACAGGAGGCCCAAAGACAAGAACATAAAAAAATGTTCTTTCCTGAAGTCAGAGTTTGGCCTGGTCTGGCATGAGATAGTCAATTACATCTGCCAAGTCATTTTCTGGATTAATTTCTTAATTATCATTGTCTGCTACAGTCTCATTGCAAAAGAGCTCTACAGGTCCTACGTAAGAACAAGAGGGGCAGGCAGAGTGCCCAAGAAAAGGGTGAACGTCAGAGTTTTCATCATCATTGCTGTGTTCTTCATCTGCTTCGTTCCCTTCCATTTTGCACGGGTCCCCTACACCCTGAGCCAAACCCGGGCTGTCTTCGACTGTGCCGCTGAAAACACTCTGTTCTATGTGAAGGAGAGCACCCTGTGGCTGACGTCCTTGAACGCCTGCCTCGACCCGTTCATCTACTTTTTCCTTTGCAAGTCTTTCAGGAACTCCCTGACACGCATGCTGAGGTGCTCCAGTGCTATGTCACCCTCTGGAGAAAACAAGAAGAAAGGACAGGAAGGTGGCGACCCAAGCGAGGAGACCCCAGTGTAAAGCGTGACCCCGAGGGGCTGCTTCAGTCTGCGGTGTTCAGACGCCTCCAAGAAAATCACCGCAGAAAAATACTAACACTCACTTAGGAGAAGCTGAACTAATGGGAAGCGATGTTTATCTACTGATCCTGTCTTCAGGAGTGCAGTAGGATAAACTGCATCCTATTGCTATACTACAGGGAAACCCGCAACCCATAAAGAATTAGTGGCTTACCCAGTTCCTGCAAAATGAGCGACCATGAAATGTAATCTCCACTGTCGTTTTAAAATCCATTACCATTCAGTATTATTTCTGCAATATGTGAAAACTTGCGTTTGCTCTGATACATTAAGCCCAGTAACTCCTGACCTCTCATTTAGAGCAACAAGGACAACAGCAAACCCACAAACACTTAAACCAAATGAAATGACATTGGGTGAGACCCGAATTATTATACATGGTAGAGGTTTCATCTATCTTCCCATAAAGAACGGATACAGTGAATAAAACCATTAACTTAAGGAGTGTAACTTTCATAGCATTCTAATATTTAAAAAAGTATATGACTACTTCCTTAACACTAGAGAAAGCAATTTCACTAAGATTCTGAGTTTACTCAGTATGGTGCCATCATTGGCACTTGTCTTATTATTAATCAGCTTTAGAAATGCCTGCTGCTTGAATAAAAAACAAACAAAAAACCCACTTCTTAGTAAGAAAAGAAATAACTATAATTATCAAATTGTTCCTCACATCGACCAATAGGAAAGTGGTTGAACTATATGACATTACTTGTTTGTAATCATGTGTATACTATAAAGAAATTACGTTTATTCTGTATTGCTTTGTTGGAATTTCTTTGTTCAAAAGTTTAGAAACAATGGCTCAATCTTCTCCTACACTAAACAGTAAATGCATTTAAGAACTGCGGGCTAACACAGCTTTATTACACACTACCCTTCGGTCTCCTCAGAAAAGTCATGTCATGATTTTAAGTCTTCATGTAATTACAAAGGAGGGGAAATGTGCAGTCAGATCTCACAGTTGCCATTTTTATTTTATTTTTATTAACAAGGAACTAGTGCATATTTAGTGGCTATGGTGTGACACTTTGACATACACATATAAGCAACAGCATCCCAATTGGGGTCATACTTGGTAGCTTTAAATACAAACACAATACCTAATGTGTGGAATCTTCTGTCTCAATCATTAGTGCTCCCTGGAGGTGCTGCTCTGGCAGAAGATGGTATAGACAATAGCATCTAAATATCAGGCAGAGTAAATGAAAAGAGTAGATTCTAACATAGACAAGGCTGTTGATCTTCAATAACGTCTTCCAAACTCCAGGACGACTTCTCAAGGTAAATTCTGGCACAAAGCTAAGGACATGTAACTAACTCTTCATGTGGCAACTGTTCCCAAGTGGCGGCACTTCCCACTCTGGCACTGCCACAGCGAGAACAAGACATAGAGGCAGTGAGAACTGTGCATGGGCGGGCTGGGCACACAACTCAGAGAGAGACAGAGAGAGCTCTCGCCTAGCAATGCATGGGACCCAGGGTCACTCCCCAGCCCTGTAATGAGCAAAGAGGAGGTGCATCCTATGCTACGGAGCGCAGGACACACAGCTGCTGTCGTCTCTGCCTCAGTACTTCAGTCTCCTGCCAGCACACCCGTTTTTGGTTTACGAGAACACCGCAATGTGGGCGACAGAGGAGGAGCTTGCCATCAACCATTGCTGTCAAACTTCACTTTGCATACGAGACGAATAAAGGGCAGCAGCATCGCCCAAACCATCCACGTGTAGGATAGGAAGCGTATGGAAACTCTTCACCGAGGTCCGGGAGTTGGGGGCGAACCTGAGGAGGGACTTGGGGGGGGGAAGGGGGGCGACTACCTGAACAATCCTCCTTTTGTGGCTCCCCTAATTCACTGTGATATTTTTCTACAAGAGACAGACAAATAGTGCTGATAGGATTATGACAACAACAACAACACAACAACAAAAAATGCAATGTGTTTGGAATTACCTGTGTCTTATACTTATGTAGATACAGAATGAAATTTCAGAGTAAGCCCTACATCACACTGTTGGGTTTCTGTACTGAAAGGTAATAGGTACTACAAACTCCTACATCAGCCTGAACCTATTCAAGACAGTCTGAGAGACAGTGGCTTATGCCTATGGTCACAACCTCAATGGGTAAAGTAGAGGGTTACTTCAAGTTCAAGAACAGCCTGGTCTATAAAGCCAGGTCCCCATCAGCCAGGGCAAAAAAAAAAAAAAAAAAGACCCTGTCTCAAAGCAAAAGGAACTCCCCCAAACCCACATTCTAAAATGTCAGCATTATCAAATGTCTATTCTGCACAGAACCCATCCCCAGCTGCAAACACTTTGACATATATATAAACACATCTCATGACGCCAACTAAGTTTTTAAGTGGAACCAAACTTGGTGTAAGTGAATAATTGAAGAGGTGAGGCAATCCACACACCCTGCTTACAGATCCCTGCTGACCACCTGTTTATGAGGGGCCTGTGGTCGAAAAGATGCTTCTCATATTTCAGGAATAAATTCTGTGTCACGTGGAATGTCTGGGAAACTAAAATTCCAGTGTCCACAGTGAGGCTTCCTAGCAGCACAGCCATACTGTGAAGTTGTATACCTAAGACTCCCACGCCACAACAACAGAGCTGGGCTGTGGGACAAGCTGTGTATCTAAGACTTCCACACCACAAAAACCGAGCTTGGCTGTGGAAGCTGTGTACCTAAGACTCTCAGGCCACAACAACAGAGCTGGGCTGTGGTAAGAAAGACCATTCAGCCTGAGTCACTTAAAATTTTGACCTTTAAATATAAATATATATATATATCCTTGGGGATCGGAGTGGAGATTGGGTTGGGGGTTGCGGGGCCTGGTGGGGGTGGTGGGGGAGAAGGGGAGGGAGAGAGAGCTGGTATTGACATGTGAAACAAGATTGTTTCTAACCTAAATACAAAAATAAATAAAACTAGTAACAGAAAAAATATGTAAAAAAAAAAAACTAAGAATCAACCTTGGTATGTGAGAAAGTTAATTAAAATATGCTAACTGGTCATATACATAATCTGCCAACCCTCGACTCACCACTTCTACAACAGAAATAAAACATCAAAGAGAGTTCTCTTACCACACATGCAGGTACTGTTGTGCCCACACTCGGGACCCCCAAAACCACCAAGAGACCATATCCGGTGCAAAAGCAAAGATTCTTTTTAATTTTGAGTTAACTTGGGTCCTCCATCTGCCCAACAGAGTGGGTGGGGTAGAGGGACCCCAAGCCGCGGTGGGACAGGGCGTATATTAGGGGCAGAGCAATGGGGGTGTCTGGGAGTCTGCTACCTGCATAGCAACAGTCTCAGGATGGGTGCACCACCAAGTGGGGGAACCTGTCCCGAGTTGATTGGTCAGCTGCAGCTGCGGAAAGGTTGCTATGTGTGGAGTCCATCCAAGGGCCATGACTACGTGCTGCATTCCACTGTTATCAGTAAAGCACATCCAAAGCCTGCCAGCCAACTTCTGATTGGTATCCTCCAGACACCATGGAGAGTATCTGGAAGTTTATTCCCAGTAATTAGGGCAAGGTTGGGCAAGGTTGCGGGGGGGGGGGGTGGGAGGCAGGGCTCAGCCCCTCCTGCTGAGTCAGGGGCCTACATCTTGCTGGGTCTTTTCTGCATCCTGTCATGGCTGCCAAAGCAGGGGGGTGGGAGAGGGTCTGGGCCCTTCAGCCTTCCACTGTTCGTGAGCAACGGCCACGGTGGAATTGGAGTCGCCAGTGGGAATAGAAGATGTGGAATACAATTGTAATCACACTCACTGAGAAATGGTCTACAGCTCTGGGAGAAGACTTCAGCTTTGCATGCGGCAGAGATGCCATACCGGACCTGAAGATGAGCTTGTCACCCAGACCCTTGGCTACTTAGGCCAGAAGACAAGAGAGAAAACAGAAAACAAAGGAACAAAACATCTATGCAACAAAGGCAAATGCAAGAATCATTACCTAGACATATAATCATCCGAAATCCAGATGCCTAAATATCAGGGGAAGTCAAGCTATCACTGCTATCAGAGAGTATAATAATAATATATATGAGTAATCTCCAAAATTCTACCATGGAGTTCCTACAGCTGATAAACATCTTCAGTGACGTGGATGGATAAAAGATTAACTCAAAAAAAAAAACAAACAAACAATGCAGTAGCCCTCCCATATAAAAATGATAAATGGGCTGAAGGATAAATCAGGGAAACAATACTCTATACAATAGCTACAAACAATATAAGATATTTTGGGGTAACTCTAACCAAACAGGTGAAATACCTGCATGACAAGAACTTAAAGTCTTTGAGGAAGGAAATTGGAGCAGATATCAGAAGATGGAAAGATCTCCCATACTCAAGGATCAGTAGGATTGACACAGTAAAAATGGTCATCCTACCAAAAGATTCAATGAAATCCTGATCAAAATCTCAACACAATTCTTAATAGACCTCAAAAGAACAATATTCAACTTCATATTGAAAAGCTAAACAGAACAAAAAAACAGAATAGCTAAGACCAACCCCACATCTGACAAAAGGGCTGAGTTCCAAAATAAATAAGAGCTCCAGAAAAAAATTTAAAAATGGGGTATAGATCTAAATAGAGAATTCTCAACAGAAGAATCTCCAATAGCTGAGACAAAAATTAAAGAAAATGCTCAACATCCTTAGTCCATCGGGGAATGCAAATCAGATTCCGTCCTGAACCAGTCAGAATGGTTTGTATTAAAAACACTACTGATAGCTTATGCTGGAGCGGATATGGAGCAAGGAAAACACTCCTCTATTCTGGTGAGAGTGCAAACTTGTAGAACCATTTTGGAAATCAACATGGTGGTTACTCAGAAAATTGGGAATCAAGCTACCCCAAGACTCAGCTATACCAATCCTGGGTATATACCCAAAGGGCGCTCAATCATGCCACAGGACACTTGCTCAACTATGTTCACAGCAGCATTATTTGTAGTAGCCAGAATCTGGAAACAACCTAGATGCCCCTCAACAGAAGAATGGATTTTTAAAAACGTGGTGTATTTGCACAATGGAATATTACTCAGCTGTTATAAACAATGATGTCATGAAACTTGCAGGCAAATGGATAGACTTAGAAAAAAATCTTCATGAGTGAGGTAACCCAGACCCAGAAAGACAAACATGGTATGGACTTACTCATAAGTGGGTATTAGCTATAGAGTAAAGGATAAGCGTGCTACAATCCACAGCTCCAGAGAAGCTAGGTAGCAAGGACAGGCCAAGGGTGGATGCATGTATTCCCTCGGGAAGGGGAAACAGAAGAAATCTCCTGGGTAGACTGGAGATTAGTAGGGAATATGAGAGAGCAGGTTAGGGGATGGATAGAGGGGAGAGTCTCGAAAGGGATGTCTTGCTGTGGGAGGGGTCAGTTAGAAATCCGGTACAAGAGAAACTCCCATCCCAGGTAATAGTCCGTACAACAGTGAATATGTAGTCTGAATTGCCCATTTCCTCTGATCAGATTGATGACTACCCCAAATGCCTTCATCCAGTAACTGATGGCAACAGATGCAGAGATGCACAGCCAAGTACTGGGCTGAGCTAGGGGAATCCTGCTGAAGAAAGGGAGGGAGGATTGTATGAGTCATCGAGATCAAGGTCATCACAAGAAAACCCACAGAAACAGCTAACCTGGGCTCACGGAGTCTGGAATGACAGTTAGGGAGTCTGCATAGGACTGACCTAGGGCCTCTGCATTTGTGTCACTGCTGCTGTCCACACGATTACACAGTAAGATTCCAGGGGACATATTCACCAGGCTAACCCACAGGAATCATCCTATTTGCAAACCCGGTGGGATATGTGCCTTTTGAATAGTCACTGTCATCCCTGTAAAACCAATGCGAAACCAGAGTGCTTCCCCTTTTCCATAGACCACACTCAGAGCTTCAAAAGACAGGAGACACAAATGTCTGACCCCCACTAACAGCCCACTCAGGAGAATACAGCCTACTGCCTACCAGCCTACTAGCTCTGATGGAAGCTGCAACCTCCTTGGATCTCTGATAGCTTCTCCCTTTGATCTCGTGTTGAGAGAACTCACTACCAATTGTTGAGAACGCTAATATGGATTAAGGGCCCACTTTCCTTCCACAGCTTGTGCTGGGGGGTTATGGCCCAGTTATATCTAAGCAAAAGAAAAACCCAACACATACAGCGTTTCTTCCTTTTCTTATATTTACTAATTATAAATTTCTAGTATTTCTTCCTTGTTTTATACTTATGAATTATAAACGTCTAGGTCTACTAATGACATAAATGTTACTTATTCACTAACACCTTTCTCTCTTCCTATTGATAATAAGCCCCTCGCTCCATTTAACCCTTGCCCTACCTTTTGAGTTTTGCAGTGATGCTTAAGAGTTACACCCTCCACCTCCCACCCCCTCCCAGAGACATAAATGGCTTGACTTATCTCAAGACTTTATATGCCTTCCTGGTTGGGGCGGGGGCTTATGCGTGCCTGTATCCTTGTTAGTGTCAGAATTGTCAATTTTAACTGTATGTCAATTTTAACTGTATAAAGATTGAGTATTAAAAACTAAAAGTCTTGTGGGATAAAAAATGCCTCCATTCAAAGAATAAAGAACCATGAGAGGGCCGGGCGGTGGTGGCACACGCCTTTAATCCCAGCACTAGGGAGGCAGAGGCAGGCGGATCTCTGTGAGTTTGAGGCCAGGGTGGACCGACAGCCTCCAAAACAAAACAAAACAAAACAAAAAAAGAACCATGAGAGGAATGTAGATGAGCAGGGCTCCCTCAGAACCCTTGGTTTATTCCCCCCAGAACTCTTTTTTAGCCAAACCCTACCCAACTGCTGTCTAAGCCCCCAGCCTGAACCCCGAGAGCACACAGAGGCTGGAACCTGAATGCTCTCGTTTATGTGACAGACGTGTAGCTGGTCTACTTGTGGGACTCCTAACAGAGGGAACAGGGCCTGTCTCTAAAGCTTTGGCTGTCTCCAGACCCTTTTACTGGTTTTCAGAAACCTATTCCTCCTCCTAGGCTGCCTTTCCAAGTCTTGATACAAGGGAAAGTGCTTAGGCCTAACCTCCACTTGACAACGCCATGCTTTGTTGACACCCATGGAAGGCCTGCCCCTTGCTGAACAAAAACAGTGGGGAGAAGTAAGAGAGGGGAGAGAGCAACCACATGGAGTCGGGTCACTTAAAAGGGGAAGTGTTCCCATGCTTACTGGCATGCCTACTGAGTCATTACATGGCCCATAAGGAGTGATGTAGCGATGACATCATCTCCACTGTGCGCCCCGCCTGTCGTCGGGGGCGGGGTCAGCATAACACTGGTGTTCCAACAGGGGAGCAGAAGGGAAGTGGAGGGAAGGAACTGGAGGAGAGGAGGGAGGGAAACTGAGTTCTGGAAGTAAAACAAATGATTAAATGTAACTAAAAAGAGAATGGGATTATTAAGTGGCACACTCCTTGGAGAAACCCATTTGGAAATATTATATGATGTTCTGGTACATAACCCTTGATCCACCCATTCTTGCTCCAGTTGAAAGAAACACTTAAGAGTATATGGATGTGTAACATCCAGCAGTAATAGCTGAAAAAAGTCAAACTAAATGTCCATCAATAGCCGCTTAACTAAATATGGGACAGTCACTGGGTAGTATGATGGTCATTGCGTATGTACTAACATAGACTAAAACAACAACAACAAAAAATTCATGCTTACCCAAATAAGCATAAGTACTTTGCACACTGCTATAAATATAGATCAACCTTCACTGGTATCAACCACGTTGGTATTTGGAGGTTACTTTTTTAATAGTTATGTGATTGTATTATGATGTATATATGTGTGAATCTGTGTAGACCATTGGCACACACATAGGTATCAGAAGACAACCTCATGTGTCAGTCATCCCTGCTGTCATGCTTGAGATGAGGTCTCTTCTTCAGGGCTGCATATATCAACCTAACTGGCCTGCAAGCTTCTAGGGAACTCTGTTTCCACACCCCCATCTCACTGTAGGAGTGCTGGGATTAGATAAAGACACTACCATGTCTAGCTATCTCTATAGGCGTTTGTGGATCTAAAATTTATGCTTCCAAGCTTGTGTGGCAAGTGCTTTACCTACTGAGTCATTTCCTATGTCTTTGAATTTTCAAACATATGCTTTCTTTTATGATTAAAAAAAATTTGTCACTAAATATTAAGCATTTCAAATAATACTGTGGGTGTACTGCCTGTCTCTAGTTCAATGAAGAGAATCTAATACTACTGATTTTCATTTCCCAATAGTTCTGGACATCTGCTTGTAAATTACACAGTTTAACTTACTATCACTTTTGGTTATGGTAATATGGAAAGTTTCAAACAATTTTACACCATCCAAGGAAAGCACCTCAGCATAGTTCAGATGAAATGAGAAGTCTCTTCTAGGAATATAGGAGTTTCCACTTCAACTTTCATTCCAAATGACAGCAAACACTTTTAATTTTCAAATCTTATTTTCATGATACATGTTAGCTGTCTCACGAGATGGCCTCTCACTCTTAACCCTGGTCCAACTGAGAAATCATGAAAGATTAAAAAAAGAAAGTAATGGCAGACAATTCCCACTACATACCCTCTCCTTCCTGACCATACCAATTGGACAATTTACATTTTCCACCTTAAGCAGGAGTTTGGAGCAGACAGAATTACAAGTTTGTTCAATTTCATGGCTTTTTGGTTTTTGTATACCAATCAGTGAGTCTTGGGATAAGAACTCCATAATGGGGTAAGGCACTCCAGATTCTTCTTGCTGATATCTCCGGGGAGCGGCAGGCTATCGGGCTAATGGTGAGTTTACAGTTGTCTCTGTTACCACTATTTTGAGGAACTGCTTTCTTTCCGCATTTTAGTTTCTCCGTCTCTAAACTAAGGTCAGGCTCTGTAGGCATTATAAGGGCTATGATAACATAATAACCAGTAATAGCATAGCTATCTTGATGTTTATTATTTTTAACTCTATTTCCTTGGAGCATACTAGAATTCCCAATCTTTAGTTTATTCCCATTTGGCAAGCTCCTAAATTATGAGACTTTTCACTGCACGTTTTGTATTTCTTCCTTCCTGGCCTTCATGAACTAAGCCAACAGCATTCTGGTTTTCTTTTTAGCTGACTTGACAAGCTGGCATAGCATCTCTCATAATAGGCATCATTCTAAGCGTGTGGCAGACAACCATTCATCTCACCCCCTTAACTTCATAAAGATAAGATTGTTGTGTATTTACATCATAAAGAGAAGGCAAGCATTTCATAGCGAGTGTTACTAACATCCCAAATGAACAGAAAAGTAACAGGTGGACAGAGACTTGGACCTAAGTCCTCTAGCTTTCAGATGTTGCTTCCACGGTGCTCTAGGGAACAGCTCTTGGATGGACCCTTTAAAAGGGAAGACTTTTTCCTACAGATATGAGCTTCACTGGGAAGATCTGCTAACATACTGACCAAGGAAATCACTTTGAAACACTTATTTAAAATGTTACAACCCCCATTACAATGGCCACAAATAACATAAAATATCTTGGAAGTAACTCTAACCAAACAAGTGAAAGACCTGTATGACTTTAAGATTTCAAAGAAAGAACCTGCAGAAGGCATCAGAAAATGGAAAGATCTCCCATGCTCTTGGATAGGTAGGATCAACATAGTAAAAAAACAAAAACAAGCAAACAAACAACAACAAAAAAACCTGGCAATCTTACCAAAAGCAATCTACAGATTCAATACAATTCCCATCAAAATCCCAACACAATTCTTCACAGTCCTCAAAAGAACAATACTCAACTTCATATGGAAAAACAAACAAAAAACCCAAGATAGTCAAAACAATTCTGTACAATAAAGCAACTTCCTGTTCTAGTGACTTGAAGTTCTACTACAGAGCTACAGTAATAAAAACAGCTTGGTATTGGCATAAAAAACAGACATGTGGATCAATGGAATTGAAGACACCAATACCAACCCACATACCTATGAACACCTGATTTTTGACAAAGAAGCCAAAATTGTACAATGGAAAAAAAAAAGCATCTTCAACACATGGCGCTGGCGTAACTGGATGCTGGCATGTAGAAGAATGACAGATGGATCAATATCTATCACCATGCACAAAACTTAAGTCTAAGTGGATTAAACCTCAACATGAAACCAACCACACTGAACCTGACTGAAGAGAAAGTGGGAAGTACCCTCGAATGGATTGGCACAGGAGACCACTTCCTAAACACAACACCAGTGGCACAAACACTGTGAGCACCCATCAGTAAATGGCACCTCCTGAAACTGAGACCTTCTGTAAGGCAAAGGACATGGTCAGCAAGACAAAAATGACAGCCTACAGAATAGGAAAAGATCTTCACCAACCCCACATCTAACAGCAGGCTGATCTCTAAAATATATAAAGAACTCAAGAAGCTAGATACCAAAATACCAATTAAAAATGGGGTACAGATCTAAACAGAATTCTCAACAGAATTATCTCAAATGACCAAAAGGCATTTAAGGAATTGCTCAACATCCTTAGTTATCAGGGAAATGCAACTCAAAATGACTCTGAGATACCATCTTACACCTGTCAGAATGACTAAGATCAAAAACACCAATGACAACGTGTGCTGGAGAGGATGCGAAGAAAGGGAAACACTCCTCCACTGCTGGTGGGAGTGCAAACTTGTACAACCTCTTTGGAAATCAGAATGGCTGTTTGTCAGAAAACTGGGAATCAGTCTACCTCAAGATGCAACAATACCACTCTTGGGCATACACCCAAAGGATGCACATTAACACCACAAGGACATCTGCTCAACTATGTTCACAGTAGCTTTATTCATGATAGCCAGAACCTGAAAACAACCTAGATGCCTCCCAACCAAAGAATGGATAAGGAAAATATGGTACATTTACACAATGGAGTATTATTACCCTTCTATAAAAAACAATGGCATTATGAAATCTGCAGGCAAATGGATCAAACTAGAACAAACACAAAAACATCCCGAGTGAGGTAACCCAGACCCAGAAAGATAAACATGGTTTGTATTCACTTATAAGTGGATATTAGATGTAAAACAAAGGATAACCAGGCTATAATCCACAACTCCAGGAAGCTAGGTTAAGGGGGGGGAACCTAAGAGGGACACACATGGCAGGTCCCATAAAGAAAAACAGTTAAAATCTCCTGAGCAAACTGGGAGGGGGTAGTAGGGAGGGGATGGGAACACGAGGAATCAAGAAGACCCAATAGGGGAAGGGACAGAGGGGACAGCAATGAAAGAGATGTCTTGATAAGGGAGCCATTATGGGCTTGGGGAGAAACATGGTGCTAGGGAAATTCTCAGGAACCCACAGGGATGACCCCAGATTAGACTCCTAGCAATAGTGTAGAGAATGTCTGAATGGGCCTCCTCCTGTAACCGGATTAGTGACTGCCCTAACTGTCATCACAGCACCTACTTCCAGTGACCGATGAAGGCAGAGGCAGTGACCCACAGCCAAGCACTGGGCTGAGCTCCTGGAGTTCAGTTGAAGAGAGGGAGGAGGGATCGTATGAACAAAGGGAGGGGTCAAGACCACCATAGGGAACACCATGGGACACCTGAGATGGGGGGAGCTCACTGACTATGGACTGCCAGCTGGGAAACCTGCCTGGGACCAAAGTAGACCCTCTGAATGTGGGTGACGGTTACGTGACTTGATCTGTTGGGGGTGGGGCCCTGCCAGTGGCACCGGGATCTAGCCCAAGGGCATTAAACTGGTCTTCTGGAGCTCATTCCTTATGATGGGAAACCCTGCTCAGCCTTGACACAGGAGAGAGGGGCTTGCTCCTGCCTCAACTTGGTGTGCCAGACTTTGTTGACTCCCCAAGGGAGGCCTTTCCCCCTGTGAGGAGAGAATGGGGGTGGGAAGGGGGGAGACAGGGGGACAGGAGAAGGGGAGGGGGAACTGGGGCTGCTATGTAAAATGAAAAATGAATTAAAAAAAATGTTAGGGCCAGGAAGACGTCTTGGCCAGAGAAGACCTTCCATGCAAACAGAGTTCAATCCATAGCACCCACATGCTGGAAAGAGAGACCTGACTCACTGAAGGAGTAACACACGCACACACGTGCACGTAATAAACATGCATTTCACAAACAAAAGAATGCACCTTTGTGACCCTTGAAATGGACACTGCTGATCGGTTCCTCTTTTCAAAGTTTCCCACATTTGGCATTTTGAAATTTGAGCAAACTATGATTTCTAGTTCTCATGTTATGAAATTATCCTGCACAGAATTTCCCTTGTTTAAAGAGAAACCTTGCAGGCCTTCATTTTTATATTGGACTGAAGGCTATAGGGTAAAAATCAAAATTAGCTACGTAAGCTAAAAAAAAAAGTATACCTTAAAATTGTTTTTGCTATGTTTTTAATCCTCTTCTGAAGCAAAAAGACACATATTTAAGTTATGGTCCATCACAACACTGAAATTCGAACATACTTCAGTCAAAGAGAAAACTGTTTTAAAGTGTGCCACCCATTCTGGCAATTCTAACCAAAGTTCCCAGGCATCACAGTGCATTCCATTTTAAAACATTCAAGTGTGGAATCTACATATTCAGAGTCCTAAACCAAGTCGTAGGACTTGATCAAACCCTGTAGACGGTCCAACTTCACAGCAAGCGTGTGGCAGGAAACAGGAAGTGAGGCTTGCCAGAGATAGCCGCACGTCCTCCCTAAGGTCACCTAATTTCCTCTTTCCCTTCATCTGTCTGGCAGGCAAGCACACTGTCACACACTATGACTCTCCCCACACTTTGTGAGAAGTAAACACTGGACGCATCCTGGCCCAGCATTGATCCACAACATCCTTTTAAGTCTCAAGAATGCAGGTGGTTTCCCAAGATGGATTTCTAAAGGTGACAAGCTGCATCTTCACTCAAACTGGCAGTTGAGGAAACCAAAGCAATGACTGACTGACATTTTTAGGTCCCCCCCATATGCTCGGTGCTACCAACCATCCACCTCCCCAACAATTCCCATGGAGTAGAGGATGCCTTCAAACTTGACACACGAGGAAGTAAGATGCATAGCCCCCTAAAACGTTTGTTCCGCCCCAATACCACATGCCAGAAAGGGCCACAGACAGTAGCTCCTACTTCTTAGAAAACGTGGCACATTATACCCCAGAGATCTGGGGGTCAAAAGACAGACAGCAATGTCCGCAGAAATAAACAGACCGCCCCCTCTTCATACAGACTTCTCGCAGATATCCTGTAGGGTGCAGAAGGTAAGTGTCCGACTTTCAAATCAGGTCTTCTCCTCTTTCCTGGTTGTAAATGGTTACTATTTTCTCCATCATTTAAACTCCTATTACTACAGATGAGGTATTGAAAAAGGTCACTGATCATGACTAATAAAAAAATAAATGAGTTTGGGGGCCGGAGAAATACCACAGCAGTTAAAAGCGTGTTCCAGGCGCCCACCATGGGTGGCTCACAATCGCCTGTGACTCCAGCTCCTGGCAATCCAACACCTCTGTGTGCAGCTGAATGAGGATGCACCCCCTACACATACAATTAAATGTAATAAAGTGTCGCACATGTCAGGGATGTGGCTGAGTGATGGGCGTACCTGCTGAGCCAGTGAACGCGCTGCGTACAGTCCTCAGCACACGCAAACCAGTAGCTACCACTGGCTAGTGCTCCAAAGCGCTGAAGATAAAGAGGTTCTAGAAAACATGGGTATTACAGAAGCCCGCAAGTGAAAATGAGGAAGGAAAGCCAGTACAAGAAAGCAGAACTTTACTGCACAAGCTATTCGTGGGTTGCGCTAATGACTGTCACAACACACACAGCCGAGTGTCTTCCCAAACCAAGGTCAGTTTCAATCTTTTCTTAAGAACATCCTTGCTATGATAGATAGAATGTGGCTAATTTATTTTTAAAAATCTAAATATTCTATAAACATGGACTATAAGAATAAGGCACTACATAATATGTGACAACCTACCCTGTACTCCTCTTACTTCTCAAACTGGGTACTGTTATTGCAATGTAATGAGTGGTGCTTGCTGTTTGAATTTCACAAGGGTATAAATTAATGGGACTTAAAAAAAAAAACAAGCTATATGCTCAAAACGTTCTAGCCAAAAATCGGATCTACGGAATGTGTTGCATAATGTGGTTTCTTTTTACAAAAAGTCACGTTTGCCAAGTCTCGAGGGCTGCTTGTTTTCTTTGTTTATGTGCGAGTTTACGTACGACAGCTGATGCTTGCTTATGTGTGTGTTTACATACAATAGCCAATGCTTGAGACAGCCAATACCACCACGGGGATGCAGGACTTCAACAAGTCTGAGCGGTGCCCCAGAGATACTCGGATGACACAGCTGGTGTTCCCAGCCCTCTACACGGTGGTCTTCTTGACTGGCCTCCTGCTGAACACCTTGGCCCTCTGGGTGTTCGTTCACATCCCCAGCAACTCAACTTTCACCGTCTACCTCAAGAACACCCTGGTGGCGGACTTGATAATGACACTAATGCTTCCTTTCAAAATCCTTTCCGACGCACACCTGGGACCCTGGCAACTCAGAGGCTTCGTGTGCGTCTTCTCTTCCGTGGTCTTTTACGAGACCATGTACGTCGGCATCATAATGCTGGGCCTCATCGCCTTTGACAGATTCCTCAAGATCATCAGGCCTTTCAAGAACTCCTTTGCAAGGAAACCCGCTTTTGCAAAGGCAGCCTCAGCTGTCACCTGGCTCCTGATGTTCCTCATCTCCCTGCCCAACATGATCTTGAACAGCAAGGAGGCGACGCCGTCGTCAGTGAAGAAGTGTGCGTCCTTGAAGAGTCCCCTGGGGCTGGTGTGGCACCAGGTCGTCAACCAAACATGCCAGTTCGTTTTCTGGTCTGTGTTTACTCTGATGCTTCTCTTTTACGTGGTGATTACCAAGAAAGTATACAATTCCTACAGAAAGTTCACAAGTAAGGAGGACAAACACAGAAGAGTGGGGGCGAGAGTGTTTGTCGTCATCGCCGTGTTCTTCGTCTGTTTCGCTCCGCTGCATTTTGTCAGAATCCCATACACCTACAGTCAGACCAACAAGACCAACTGCCGGCTAGAAAACCAACTGTTCGTCGCCAAAGAAGCAGCTCTCTTTTTGGCTACAACCAACATTTGTATGGACCCGCTAATATACATACTCTTATGTAAGAAGTTCACAGAAAGGATGCCGTGCTTGCGAGGCAGAGCGACGGCAGCACCGGGCCAGGAGCACCACTGCAGTCACACAGACAACATCACCCTGGCCTGACAGCATGTCCCACACAGTCATTCTGCTCGCAGCTTTGCTTCTGTCTGAGGACGGGACTTTAGAAAGATCATCTGCTTGGAGACTTCGTGTAAGCCTTACAGGAAAATGGGGGGGAGGACAAATGTTTTCCTACTTTTTATTACCCTAAAATACGGAGATTAGGCACATTGTAACTTACCCAGATATATTTACAAGCAGGATGAATTTACATTGGGCAAATGGCCACTAGGTGTCACCTTTTGAAGAGCATTTGTGTAACAGAGAAAAGACTAATGGGTAACAGGTATGCCTAAAAGAGAAACTAACAAAAAAAAAAAAAAAAAAACCTCCCTCCTAGGGACCACCTCACATTCTCTCTCATACATCATTCCTAAAACATTGTGGTGGCTTCTATAGCCGTCAGAATGCCGACACCTGTGGGCATAAACCAATAAACTTGCCCATCCAACACCTGTGGAGGGCAGCCTAAGGCAGTAGTAGCTGAAAGAGATACAGTCTGAGGAGCCAACGTGGGCCAAGATGATCCCAGGAATCCCCAGATGTTTCTCCTTACAAGTCCACCAGAAGAGGCACAGCCTACAGGCAAAGCCAGCACACAGCCCTGTGCCATCTGGGAGGCAGAAGGGGATGCTGGGGCCTTGTTGTACACGTCCTTATACTAGTTTGCTGTGATGCCGGACCGCATTTCCCAAAGACAGGGTTCTTAAAAAGACAGATACGTCACACATTTTTGGTATCTTCTAAAACCCTACACACACACACACACACACACACACACACACACACACACACACACACACACGGACTGCAGACTCCCAGCACACAGGACATACTAACCATGGTGCATATAGGCGATGGAACGGTTGCTAATACCCGTGTGGGAAGATTTTTCTCAAAGTCTGATTCATTCTACTTGGGCCCATATGCTTTTCTGGATCTCTTTGTGGGTTTACATAAAAGCAAAGTGTGTTCTCCTGGAATTGTGCGTGCTGCCGTTGAACTTTCCTAGAGGGCATGAGGACTCTCCCTCTAACCCTGCCTGCAAGATGAAGTCTCGGGTCTCTCCCCTCCCTGCACTCCTCCTCGCCCCACAGCCCACAGGACCTCCCATCTGTCTCTATGGCGAACCCCAGAGCTGCCATCACTCACTCCAGGTAATCTCAGGCGTCCAATGCCCAGCCTCCCGCTACTGCCTCAGCCCCAATCACTCCCCCGCCCAGCTGCACGGCGTCATTCCCCACATGGCTTTGTGATAATCTGGTTAAATGCATCTACCCCTTAAATAGACTGGGTATATATTTTGAGGACAGAGAAAGTTTCATTGTTTAATTAATAAATGTTAATAAATGCTTGCTAAGCAAATCAAAGGGGGCATTTTATTTGTTTGATTATTTATTTATTTATTTATTGTTTGTTTGTTTGTTTGTTTGTTTGTTGAGGCAGGGTACTACTATTTTTTCTGGTTGTCCTGGAACTCACAAAGACGTGCCTGCCTCTGCCTCCCAAGTAGCGTGCTGGGATGAAATGCACGCACCACCATAGCCAGCTCAAACAGGTCTTCCTATAATGCACTAGAGAAAGCAAAAGGAATGCCATCTGCCACTCAATTATCACTGGGCTTCCGGGGTGGGCGGTGCCATCCAGCAGGAGAACCCTGTTGCAGTTGATCACACTGTGAAACCGGAGTCTGCATTAACAGAAATCAACCTTGGACCAGGAGGCAGAGCCAGGAACTCGTGGGCAGGAGCCAGCCACAGCGAGTGAGCGGGAGCCGGGGGACGGGCAAAGGGATGCACCAGATGGAGAAGGGAGGAACCTGGAGTTTCTCCCCGTTTCTGGTTGCCAGTGGCAGGAGAGGCACTTCTCTTGCTGGGTCTCCAGCCAAAAAGGAAGGTCAGTGGGCTGTTCCTCAGGCTCTCTCAGCTAGCGGGTTTCCACCTCGCCATCTGACTCCCGAGTCGTTATCGGTAAATAGAACTCTAGAGACTTGGTTAAAAATACGACATCTGGCACGGGCGGCAGAGCCGGCACCGGTGGGACTGCAAATCCCACAGCGTCAGTATTTAGGTTCCTGTGCTGGCCTGCCTTTGGAGTTCTGATGGGATACTGCCATTAAGAGCACCGGGCGGTGGTGGTGCACGCCTTTAATCCCAGCACTCGGGAGGCAGAGGCAGGAGGGTCTCTGTGAGTTTGAGGCCAGGCTGGACCGACAGCCTCCAAAACAATACAGAGAAACCCTGTCTTGTAAAACCTAAAAAAAAAAAAAAAAAAAAAAAAAAAAAAAAAGAGCACCACCTGTGCTCACTCACATTCACTGGTCCCTTTTAAAAGGGCCCTGCCCACCTCCCATCCCCCCTCTGACTCTCCCTCTCTCTGCCTCCCCCCTTTCCTCTCCCTGCTGCTCCTATCCCTTTTATGATCCTTTTTTCCCTTAAGAAGCCCTCTGCTTTCTCTCTCAAGCCATTTTTGTAATTTACAACAACTAGGCCTTGCCCTGAGTCTCTGGGTGCTGACTGCAGGGCCATGGACACGATACTTTAGCAGTACATTCAGTACAGCCACTAAGATGACAGAAAAACAAATGAACCCTAGCATTTACAAGATCCTGGATTTGTTCCCCAGCACGGGGATGAAAAAAAAAAAAGATTTTAAAACAGAAGCTTCAGTCTTGAGATCTCTACAGTTGCTTTCCCACACAGCGTGCATACAGGAGCAGAGGAAGGGCATCACCCACCTGGGCTATGAAGGGCCATGAATGAAACAAGGAAACCAAACCGCTCAATGCTCGAATTTTAAGACTACTGACAAAAAATGCTTTGGTCACCCCATCGTTGGGTAAGTCAAACCTGTAACTGCTGCATATTATAAACCTCAGAGCTGATTCTTGGTCTCCCACATAAAGCAGTGAATGGTCCCTATGGTTACAGACATCACTAAATCCCCAGGACGGTCACACAGCACATTGCAGTCGCAAGACTCTAACCCTGTGTGACACATGACCGCATCTGAGCCACATTAGCAGTGATGGTCCACAGCTGGTAGTGTGGCCCATGCAGTTTACCTCTCATGACAGTTTCAATTTCCTGGACATGGGCTTACAGCTAATACAGTTTTTTTTTTTTTTTTTTTTGGTTTTTCGAGACAGGGTTTCTCTGTGGCTTTGGAGGCTGTTCTGGAACTCACTCTGTAGACCAGGCTAGCCTCGAACTCACAGAGATCCGCCTGCCTCTGCCTCCCGAGTGCTGGGATTAAAGGCGTGCGCCACCAACGCCCGGCTCTAATACAGTTTTTAAGGAGGGTGTTTCCAGACACGGTTCCCATAGCAAATCTGTCTTCCCCAAGTTCAGACGCTTCGTTCCATTATAAAAGGTGGACTGCTTAGTCGAGCACTGTGGTGAGTGCCTGCATAACACCCCCCTCCACAACACACCAGAGTCTCTGCGGGGATCACCAGTCAAAACCCAGCTTTAACAGGTGACAAAACCACAGCAACAGAAGCATGGCCTGCACACGACAGACAGCCAGGAACCCAGAGAAGAGATGCACTAGGCCTGCTTTAAGGTCACATTCTCCAAGCAAACTCTAACCTGTGGAGGCAAACCCTAAACTCTAGGCTACTTATGAATGGGGTGATGGAACCTGGCCAGAAACAAGGAGGAGGGAGTGGAAAGAAAGGAACCCTTCAGAAGCCTGCACGACCCTGGGGGGCGGCGTGCAAAACCGTGTACTGCCTGCCTGCCCTTTCCTTCAGTCCCTCCCACCCCCTTAACCCCCCACCCCCCAACCCCCATCCCCATGCCTAATTTGCGCTAGACCTTTCTTAACAAACTCCGAAACTGCTTCTGAGGGACAGCAACCCTGACTCGGTGTGTGCGCTGAACTCACGGCAAAACTGAGGGCTTTTGTCTGAAGCTAAGACGGCAATTACTTGCACTGGATAATTGTGGTGAGGCCTCCAAACATCATCTACGAGGGGAAACGATGGGACGGGGGTAATTGCCGCACAGGGCAACATTCTGGAGAAACCACAGGAAGTTACTCTGATGTGGGAATGGGGGTGGGGCAGAGATGCATCGAGAATCCTCAGCTCAGAGAAGTTACAGCTGGATGACGCTGACAAAAGCCATTCTGCGGAGTGGAGCTCCACAGGTCGGCAGCGAGCACACATTTTTACAGGAGAAATCACCCAGGACAGCCCAGACCAAGCAGTGTCTACTCTCGGTGGAGAAGGGGGGCGCACACATTTGCAAGATACTAGCCCCCGTGAGTGTAGCATTCACACGTTATTTTAAAGGCCTAGGAACAGCCCTGAACCGTGTTGAACTTCACATGGGAACCCAACATGTGTGATTAAGAATAGGACGCCCGTAGCTGGGCGCTGGTGGCACATGCCTTTAATCCCAGCACTCGGGAGGCAGAGGCAGGCGGATCTCTGTGAGTTCGAGGCCAGGCTGGACCGACAGCCTCCAAAACAATACAGAGAAACCCTGTCTCGAAAAACCAAAAAAAAAAAAAGAATAGGACGCCCGTGTTAGAGAAGTCGCATGCTTAGCCGGGCCCCAGAATCAGACTGCTCGCCACGCCTCGAGCTCCTGCTTCAGGGCTTGCTTCAGTTAGGCTCAGTGTAAGCTTCCCGGGGGGGGGACAGCGGAGTCACTGCTCCCCCCACCCCCAGTGTCTGCTAAGGCCACACCTCCCACTGAAACTGTCTTGACAACCCCAGCTCTCACGGGACACACACAATCCCACTTCCTAAAGGCTGGATGCTGAGGCAGGAGGATGAATTTGAGGCCAGTCTGGTCTACTGAGAGAGACAGGTACACACAGTTCAGGCTAACCGGAGCCACATAAAAACAACTGACTCACTGCACAGCCCTCTTGCAGATGGGTGGCTACGAGCTGGATTAATCACCTGGTGACGAAGCGACGTTATTGGTTAAGAGAGCAGGGCATCTCCAAGGTGAGAGGGCAAGGGAAGCCTGTGCCCCATCTAAGGGGCATCACAGCTGTTTAATGCGAAATGTTGACGCTGAAGGCCATTCTGACTGCTGGCGGTCAGACTCGGGAGCAGGGAAAACAAAGCATTACATAATGCTTGCCATTAAACAGGCAGGTAGACAAAATTTCAACACATTGTATCATCTCTCAGTCCTAGGAAGCCTATAAAGTGTTGTTTTCATTATCTTTAGAGATGTCGCTGAGAAACAGAGAGGATGGGTAGCTGGTGTAAAGTCACAGGGCTTACAAGCAGCGGGCCTGAGGACCTAAACGGGACCCCGGCTCTGAAACCTATTTTAGATGACATCATAGTCTCAAGGAGAAAGCACAACTTCAATGTGCTCATCTGCGTCCCGAATCTTTCGTAACTTCCGCAGCCACTCCCACACTCCCTGCATTCCTCCAAACAACAGCTTCCTGCGTGGGCTGCAGGCTGCCCAGGAACTGCTGGATAATGAGCTCAGACCCAAAAGATAGCGAGGACCTCCCACCCCACCTTCCCACCCTAGCTCCACGCTGGAATTCCAGTGGGGCCAGCACTGGCAGCTGGGCACTTTTAAAAGGACTGCTCTGTGTGTGTGTGTGTGTGTGTGTGTGTGTGTGTGTGTGTGTGTGTGTGTGTGTGTGTGTGTGTGTGTGCATTCCTGGGGGCACACATGAATGTGCGTGTGCAGGCCCGAGGTTACTCCAGCACATCCCCCTTGGTCATTCCCGTTACATATGTCTCTGCTGAGCCTAGAGTTACCACTCAGGCAACTCTGGCTAGCCAGCTCCTGTGCTCTGGAATGACTGACAGACAGACAGACAGACCGCCATGCTTATCCAGCTCGTAGGTGGGCTCTGCAGAACCAAACTCCCACTTTCCCCTGCTAAGTATCACTCCATTCTTGAAGTTGACATCAAGCGTTTGCCTGTTGGTGAAAGGCAATAAGACAGCAAAAGTGGGAAGAGGACAGCCCTCGCGGCACGGGTGTGCATCCCTTTGATGACAAACACAGACACGGCTCAGACTGACACCCAGACAGGTGGACTCAAGACCAGGACCTCCACTGCTCTGGGCACACAGCCTCTGTGTCCGAGCATTGGGGGCAAAGAGAGTTCCTCTATGACTGGTGAAAGGTGAGGAGGAGGTGACCCCTGGGAAGGAAAGGGGGAGAAGTCGACACGCAGATGACTTTCAACACCCTCTGGAAGAAGGAAGGGTCAGTCCTGGCACCCTCTGCTAGCTGGGTGTCCCGCCAGCAAATAAAAGCCCCAAGTTTGGACTCCATTGCTCGCTAGGCCATCATCCTGTAGGTGCGGGGCACCACGCTGGCCTCTGAAGCTGTGGGCGCCCGGTGAGGAATGCAGACCATAATGAGTGGGAGGAGCTGTGTAAGGCAGCAGGGGTGGTGTCCAACCCCAAGAGCTTGGAGGTTTGGGAAGAAGACCAAAGAGCAGAGCTGAAGAAGAGCTCAGAGGGTAGGGACATTTGAACTAGAGCGCAAAGGGACACAAATGACTTAGAAGAGACTGCTGTGCAGCACACGGGGTGGGCGTGGGGTCCTGCATGGTCACCAAAGACCCCCGAGACACAGCAGCAGGGCTATGACGGGCAGCACATCAACACAGAAAGCCAGCCCAGAGAAGCGCAGAACGAGCTATGGGGCATCCAGCCTTCTCCAGTGAGCCACTGGGGTTTCTGAGATGGGGAACCACATCTGTGGGGGCTGTGTTTATGGGGGGAAACTTGTGCATCATTTTTTAAAGATTTATTTATTACGGTGTATAGGTGTATACAGCTTTCTGCCTGCATGTATTCATGCAAGCCAGGAGAGGGTGCCAGATCTCATTACAGGCGATGGTGAGCGCTGGGAATTGAACTCAGAACCTCTGGAAGAGCGACCAGTGCTCTTAACCTCTGAGCCATCTCTCCAGCCCGAAACATGTGCATCTTAAAGACTCTCTCGATTGAACAGAAAGAGCCTCCGAGGCCAGGAGGCCGTCTTTCACCTGTACAGGCAGGAGCAGAGAGAGAGTAGGAGAGAGGCGGATCCCTGACAGGCAGACCAGGGAAGGGAGTGCCACAGAGAATGATAAAAGATGGCCAACTTCTAGCTTTTTCCCCACCCTCCTGACTTGAAACAAAATCGTGGCAAGCTCCTCCTCCAGCGACAGCGCCTCACTTCAGGGCGACCAGTCCAGGCTGGTCAGGTATACCCCAAGTGGACCAACCCAAAATTAGGGGAAGGGATCCCTCTCAGGCCATCCCAACCACTTTAAACTCCCAGCTCTTGGGGGGAAAATGGGTTTTGATTTCCAGGTCTCTTCTCTTTGCACGCTTGCTCTCTCTGACTCTCTGTGTGTGTGTGTGTGTGTGTGCGCTCACACTCGCACAAGTACATGCATGCCTCTGTGTGTTTCATTTTAAATAAAGTTTGTTAACTATTGCTGTCTGTTGTATATGAAATATTTTAATTCCTCATTGGTTAGACAAAGCAAAGCCCATCCAGACACCCTAGACAGTAGCAAAGGGACTTGAGGCATTTTCAAGGGGATAAGTTTTGAGTTCAGAGCCCAAGGTTACTTGAGGGAATCCTATGTACAGCATGTTTCTGGTTAATGTGTAACACAAAATGGTTCACTGTAAGCGCAGCCATCCTCCCCCAACCTGAGTCCACTGCCGTAGAGGCCCTTAGATTGGGTGAAGCACTGATTCACGAAGAAAGGCAAACTGCACACTGCATATCCGGGGTATTGCTAGTTTGAGGTACCATTGAGGAAGCGTGCGGGAAGTCAGTGACATAAGGGCATCATGTAGGCAGAAGCTGAAGGCAGGCCCAGCTTCATCTGGCCAGGAGCCTTTCCTGAGAAAGGAAAAGAGAATCAGATAACCCCGGAGGCCCTGCTGTACACGTCTCACGGACAGACCGAACAGGAGAAGAGGAACAGAGGATGAATCGGGCTTGCGGTGTGGAAAGTCTGAAGCTAAGGGGCAAGAGAGACTGAGACTGAAGGAGGAGGGACAGCCATAAAAAAGCATAGTCTCCGAGGAGGTCGAGGCAGCTTAGAAGTGTGGTGGCGCTCCGGCTTGTAAATGGGCAATGATGAGAGCACAGGAGTGAACGCTCGTCTTTCCAGAAGGGATAACCCCATTTGAGAGACGCGAGTGCCTGCATCCCCCCAAGAAATACAAACAGAGCAAAGGCACCAATAAAATGGTTTATCCTTATAAATGCCCTGCCAGGAATGAATATAAGCTCCCAACTTTGGCTACCAGACTACTGAGAATGGATCCCAACAAATTGGAATTGGAGGAGAAATGGTTGAGGCCTTGACTGCATCAAGCCTATCTCTCAGAATAAAGATGGTCAACTTGTCAGAACAGGAAGAGACTCTCCATACAGGAGGGACTTGGAGCAGAGGAGAGCAGGGGACCACACCATGCCGGATTCTGTAGGGAGTGTTGCTCTTGCTTCTATTTAGACCCTACCTTCCTGTCAAGAATCCCGGAGAAACCCTGGAGATGGACTTGAGAGGGTCAGTGGATCTCCGCGTCCCTCTTCCAAATGGGGCCATATTGAATAGACCCCATTTTCTGCCTTTCACTATTAATTTGATTTCCTTTCATTGGCTTACTGAGGACAGGCAGCCAGTCCTGGCTTGTTGGGGCACAGGCTGTGATCCCTAAGTCCAGCAACAACCTCAGGCAAGAGAAGCAGCCTGAGTCACAGAACAGGTATGCCAGCATTTCAGGCATCCGTGTTACTTGAGTCCCGACTCCCTGGGTCTAGTCTCAGGAGTATCTGCCAAGGAAGAGGAGAGGAAAGCTAGAGAGTAAATGAAGAAAAGGAAGTATCAGAGCATCAAGACAGCGTTAAAACTAAAAAGAGTAATAAAGGAGACAGACACAGGAAACTCAATCTCAGACTTCAAGTATGTATGCAATTTGGCTTTGAAAAACATTATATATTTCACTCAGCATTCAAGCTTCTGCTCCTCCAGTAATAAAACTCTAACTAATAACATCATATCCTGAGGCACAGGAGTAGAATGCTGTACCTTTGTTTACAAGGTAGGTTGGTTGTATATGATTTCACTCAGAAGTACCTTTCTCAAGCAAATTTATCTATTGTATATCTGAATGTCGTTCTGAAATGCTGAAATTCCTGTCAAGGAAGATTACAAAGCGTGTTCGAGGACTCCCTGGCTCATCACTAAAGGAAACCTGGAGCTTTCTAAAGGCAACCAAAATGCTAAAAGGAAACCTAACTTCTGAATTGAGGATTTTCACCTTTTAATAATCTCATATTCCCAAGCATAAAGGCATACTTGCCTCCCCCATTCATTTCAGCTACCGTACCTATGCCCTTCCAACAATAAAAATATGTGATTGTTCCTGGAATGCCAACAAAACTGCAAACAGCATAGTCACTTCCCTGTATACATTATCCTACTTCAGTTAAAGACATCTCATGACTAAGACACAGGCTGAAGACCTCACCCAAAGTAAAAATGCCATGAAGCAGACACTGGGGTCCAAACTGCAGTTTACCTGATCCCAGTTACCAGCTTTGTCACGGCCCAACATTGCCCCTTACAGCAAGATTTTGACAACCCGGGATGGACAGGATGCCAAGAGGAGAAGGGAATTACAAGGAGAGGACAAGAGCAGACTTGAGTATCTCCAGACTCGATCTCCAAAGCTTCTGTCCCCTTTAATCAGCCACTGCAAATGATGTTCCCATACCAGAGCAGGTTAAGGGCTTCATACAAAGCAGACCTAATAATCGCAAATCATTCCCAGTGAAAGACTAAACACAGTAATTCAGGCGCAGGGACCCAAAGATATCAATCTAGTCTAAGGGAGTATTAAAGGGTTTGCAGTAATTACACTCAGCACAAATGTACAACTACTAGATACGAGCTGTGGAACCCACCTTATCATATACAGAAACAAACAGAACCCTTTGAGGGTTCCATGCTCTGACCACATGGAAAAGACAAGGATATTCAAAAGCAATCACTTAGCACACTTGGGAGACTAAGGCAGGAGAAATGTCATAGATCCAATGCCAGACTGGGGTGCCTAGGGGCTTCTGCTTCAAACAAACAAACAAACAAACAAACAAACAAACAAACAAACGTCCCAAAGGGTCAAGGCCAGTCACCTGAAGCAGCTCCTTACTTTCTTCCTCGCTTGTCTTTGTCATTGTGTTATTAGCCAAAGGACTCTGGGTCCTTTACATGTACCTTTTCCTTGAGAAGGAACTTGATGGAGAATGGGGTCTACAACAAAACACCATGCCTTCTAACGCTGTACAGAGAACACTTCCCCAGCTCGACACCAGGGCACGGAAGCCAGGAAGGAGCGATGAGAGAGTGCCGAGGCACACAGCGAAATACTCGAGTGTTTCACGGGGAGTGTGCTGTGGTGGCAATGGGGAGCTCACAATTCAGAAACGGGAGACTCTCACCAGCGGCGTTATTGGTTCCACCGTCTCTTCCTGAGGGCCTTTGTCCCTTTAAGAATATATCATGGAAACGCAATAAACGACTAAACCAGGTCTTCGTTTCTGTAGACACCAAGCCCAATAGAACTTGAGCAAGTCACACAAAATCTAGAAGAAAAGGTCAACTGACTTCTATTGTTTTTTTTTATTTAGGGTGATCTATAAGCATCACTTTGCTCATGAATCATGGGATGGATCCAGCTAAGCAGATAGAGACAATTTCCCTACACAAAGATTTAAAAAAATGTAAAAGAGATTAAAGAGTGTAAGACTTAAAAAAAAACCTCATAAATCTAAATGTAAGGTACCATGACTGACTAGATTCCACAAAACTTAAGGTAAGTGCTGAATTTAATGAAGACGATATTTCCAAATACAGCTTCACCATTAGTATCACAGCCAGCAGCACTAAAACAAAGTTTTTAAAGCGTAGTGTCAGACCAGTGAGATGGCTCAGTGCTAAGAGTGTTTGTTGCCAGAGCAGAAGACCTGAACTGGATGCCCGGAACTCACTCTGGCAAGGCATCAACAGGCCTGAACATGTGTGCCATGCCGTGTAAGGAAGTAAACACATATATACCCAAAAATTAATGAATTAAGAAAAAAACGTGTCTTTGGTTGGAAATACATTCACCCACTTAGACGTTAGAAGTGTTAGCCTTATTACAAAGACTACAGCTCTAGACACATCCCCACCCCCCCTCCCCGCCCCAGCCATGTATACAACGATGTATGTGCATGTGTGTAGTCTGTGTGTAAAAAAGTGTTCAACAATTGGGAAGTGCAGATGAGACACAGTGAAACCACTCTTTCCGCTTGTACAATTTACTTAACACACTTAACAATCATGTTGGAGGGCCCAGGCAGTACAGAGCTTGCCTTTCAGCACAATCCTGAGTTACACACCCAGCACCCCATGTAAAAGGGTGTGTGCGTGTCATCTCCGCTAGGGAGGTGGCGGCGGCAGGATCACTGGGGCATGCTGGTTCCAGGTTCAGTGAGAGACTTGGCCTCAAAAGGTAAACGCAGCAGACACCCAATGGAGACCTAAGGCCGACACACTCATAGCCACACACACCCACAAACAATGTTGGACGGTATTAGAGTCGCGATCAATGTTAAAACTCTGCGGGTAGTCTGAGGTGAATCAGCCAACAAAGTCACTTTTCACTGAACCCGAGGACATGAATTTTATCCCCGAGACCCACAAGGTAGAAGGACAGAAATGACTTCCACAATTTGTCCTCTGACCCTCACATCACCAACTACAAATAAGAATAAAATACATATATTTTAAAAAACTTGTAATGTCCTTTTTTTATAATCATGGAGGCTACACACACACACGGACACACACACACACAGACACACAAGTCCCTACCTATACTAAAAGTGAGTTTGCTAAAAGAGTTGCCTGGCATGCTACTGGATGATCTTCTAATGGAGCAATAAGGAAATATTGCTATGAAGACTCCTGGGCTTTATGAAATGTAAGGCTCGTTATGAAAATGAACAGAAAAACACTACAAAGACTTACGCAGGGTTACCTTTCAGTGCCATGAACAAGGACAAAGGTATGGGTTGGCTGCTAGCTGCTCTTTTCATGAAAGCCCATTCAATTCCTTCGGGTCTGAACGTGTATGATTTCCTTTTTTGAATGTTAGGAAAGACTAGCTTTAACAGGTCCTAACTTGAGAGTAGAGCATACAACGTTTTTAAGACTAATGCATGAAGACTATCACATGTTAACTTTTTCATTACCAGACTGAATTTCCATCACCAGCCATGAAGTGTGGATACGCTGTCCCCAAAGGGGTCTGCTTATGGACCAAGGAAGGAGGCCTAGTCTATACCCCAAACACACAATGAGATGGGACACAGCCTATTCCTCCCCAGCAGTCAACAAGCAGTCACTAAAAGGACTGGGCAGATGCCATAACAGACTGCTCTGTCTTCTCTCAGAGATGGGGCCTCTACTTCAGCTTCCTGAGGAAAAGCCACAATATGAAGGACAATCAATCTCCAACACCCCAACGCAAGGAGAAAGCCTGATGCATGCAGTACTAGGCCAGGCCAGGCCGCTCACGGACAGGGCCTGGACATGCCCCAAAACAGAAAACTTTAGCCCTGGCCAGCCCCTAACTAGCATCGGTCAATTACAATGTACTAATGCCGCCACTTGCTGAAGCCAATCATATCTAAAATGACCTAACTTCCTTAGACACTCCCCTGAGTAAGGTTTTAAAAAAAGGCCCCATCTCCTTGTTAAGGTCATCGCCCTCTTGTGTAGGGTGGTCAGCCCCAGCATGCTGGAATAATAAAAAAAAAGACTCTTTGCTTTTGCATTGGATCTGGTCTCTTGGTGGACTTTGGGGGGTCTGGACTCAGGGCACAATACATTCTTCAGCGCCCATTTCCAACTCCAGGGTCCTTATGTTACTGAACTTGGGGTGACTGTCTGTATGCCAAGAAGCCAGATTCAGCCACCTGTCCTAGAGAAATCAAATAAAATAGCCAAATTAATAGTTTTTAAAAAAGCAAAAAAAAAAAAAAACAGAAAAAGGAGGTGTGTGTGTGTGTGTGTGTGTGTGTGTGTGTGTGTGTGTGTGTGTGTGTAATTTGTTGGTTCAGATGAAACAAAAATCACCCCAGGTAATAAATGTGTTTAAATTTGCATCAGGCAATAGAACCTTTTATTCTTGTAACAGAAGCTTGCCAATACACATCCCGACATACTGCCTACTATGATTTCAGAAAAAGAAAACAGAGAGAGGGGTGAAAGCCCCCAAACCTGCAGAGAAATCAATGCTCACACTTGTAAAGGGGCAGCAGGACATATGCTCCCTTTGAAGATTTAGCAGTTAGCTGTGCTGGACAGGACAGTGCTTATTAGTTATCCTCACGCCGGGAGATGGAGAGACGTTGTGCTGGCCACTCTTAGATCAACTTGACACACCAATGGGAGGTATCTGAAGGAGGGAGCCTCAGTTGAGAAAATGCTTCTTTGAGACTCAGGTGTAAGGCATTTTCTTAATTAGTTATTGATGTGGGAGAGCCTAACCCATTGTGGGTGGTGACATCCCTGGGCTTGTTGGTCCTGGGTTCTATAAGAAAGCAGGCTGCCAGGTGGTGGCAGCGAGTGCCTTTAATCCCAGCACTTGGGTGGTGGAGACAGGCAGATCTCTGTGAGAGCGAGGACATTCTGGGGGAAGAAGAGGAGGAGGTACAGGAGGAGGAGGAGGAGGTACAAGAGGAGGAGGAGGAGGAGGAGGAGGAGCCAGTAAGCAGTCCTCCAAGGCTTGTGTTTGAGGAGGCTCCTACTTCCAGGATCCTTCCCTGTTTGAGTTCCTGTCTCTAATGGTGAACAGCAATATGGAAGTGTAAGCCAAATAAACCCACTCCTCCCCAACCTTCTTTTCGGTCATGGTGTTTCATTGCAAGATAGAAACCCTAACGAAGATAGGTGGCAAAGAGTTTATTTAAAAAATTACAAACAAACAACATTCCCAAACAAGGTCTACATGGCAAACTTCCCTAGCTCAAAACTGGATTCAAATGTCATGGGTAAAATCCAGAGTAGAGTTTGCAGAGGTTGAAGTCTAAGTAACGGTTGCTTATGAATCCAGAAAACTCTTACCTTACATAAGACTAAGCCGTTATTACCTGGCTAATTTTTTCCTTGGAGCTAGCTACTACTCACTGAGACTCCCCACCTTACACAGAACCAAGCTGTGCTGGTTGCGTTCAGTCTGTTTAGGAAATGGAAATAGGAAAATAAAAATAGGTAAACAACCCAGATTTAGTTATGTAACACATTCAGTTTCCTGTAAAACACAGAAGGAAAACCTACTAAAACACACCTTATTTTCTTAAGTCATACCTAAGTTGAACGCAGGTTTTAATCTCTAACAGTTACTAACTTTAAAATTCCACCTGTTTTTTTTATTTCTTCTCACCCATGATAATAATGGGTTTTTAATTTATCTGATTAATTTTTATCATGTAGCTGTGTAACATTTACTTTTTTGGGGAGTATCTAGGAGCAGGGAAGTATGTGTCAGAGCTCACAGGCCAAGGCCAGCAGGCAACTTGCAAGACAATTTTCTCCTCCATATGGGTACTGAGGATCAAACTCAGGTCACTGGGCTTGGTGCCGAGCATTCTCACCAAAGGAGCCTTCTTGACAGCCACCATTTGGAAAAATCTTTATTGGTTTGTTTAAACATTGCATATAAAGAAAACTAAACTTTGTTGTTGTTGTTGTCTATTTGTTTGAGACTGGTTCTTTCTACATAGTCCTGGATGTCCTGAAACTAAGTAGGCAAGGCTGGCCTGGAACTCACAGAGATCCTCCTGCCTCTGCCTCCCTCCCAAGTGCTGGCAGTAAAGGCTCATGCCACCATGCCTGGCTAACACTGATGTTTCTATATGAAAGTTTCGAAATTATGCAGAAATGCAATTTTAATTTGAGAATATCAATGTACCATTACGGAATACTTTTTTAAAAAGAGTAAGTCAAGTAAAGGTGGTGAGTACTTATAACCCCAACACCCCACAAGAGAGCCGTGAGCTCAAGGCAAGCTGAGCTTCACAGGGAGTTTAAGGTCAACTGTAACAAATGGACACCTTATCTAAAAAGTAAACCAATGAAAAATATGCAAGACACCTACTTAAAATGTATTTGTTGTTTTTTATTTATATATTTTGGAGACAGAGTTTCATGATGTAATGCTCGCTGTCTGGAACTCACTGTGTAGGCCAAGCTGGCCTCAAACTCAAGAGATATATCTTTCCCTGTCTCCAGAATGCTGTGATGAAAGGCACATGCCATCACACCCAGTCCATAAAAAAAGTAATTGTAAGGAATTATCTTTTGTGAGAAAATACCATTCAAGAGAGTCAGTGTTCCTGTCCTCTAAGCTTAACTTAAAATATTTTGAATAGTTGTATTTGTGAGTGTGTCTGTGTTTAAAAATGGATCCACAGATTTTATCAGACTGGAGTAAAACTACAGGTTTTCAAAGGTAACAGTTACTACCACAAACACAATTTGTCTCACTCACGTAATATTTGCAACTGTGTTTTTGAAGGATTTACCTCTAATAAATTATATTATTGGGCCATCAAGATAGCTCAGTGTGTAAAGTCATTTACTTTCGAGCCTGACAAGAATCCTCGTGTGCATACACTATACAACACACAGACACAGACAGACAGACAGACACACACACACACACACACACACACACACACATACACACACACAGGCAGGCACAAACCCATGCTTATACTTTGAGTGTGAGTGTGAGTGTATAGTCTTATTTCTCTTAATGGTGAATTTCATCCACAAATGGTGATAAAGCACATTATCTTCTAAACAACAATAGAAAACCTAATGACTAAAAAAAAAAGTACCTGCACAGGCCGGGCCTGAACATCTGAGGTGATTAGTGAGACCCACCCCGAGACTTCACCCCCCACTCCTCACCCGGGGCTCCCGATGCTGGCCCATCCCACTGGGTACCCTTCAGGTGAATCACCCCAGAATCCTGCTGGTTCAGGAAATGCTCTTCCCTGGTCTCCAGATCTCACCTCTCTCCAATGTGAGTCATATACATTAGCAAGTGAGCAAGTTGCTCCAGTTGTCCGTGGGTAGGTCGGTTTGAAAGGTGCCCCAGAGGACAGTCTCCACAGGGCAGCAGAGCACCCACCTGCGCTCTCCAGCAGAACAACAAAAAATTTTAAAAATGCAGATTTCCAGTGCCTTACCAGAGAATCTACTTCACTGCCAACCCGAGTTCTGAGATTTACTCCCACTTGAGAGATGAGGAGCCTGCTTCAACTTGAAGACGGCCCATCAGGTGAGCAGCCAGCCAGCCACCACAATGAAAGGTAAATGAAGTTGCTGGGCTTTCTTTGTTTCTCAATCTTTCCATTTTTCTTAAAAGCAACGTTTTGTAGCATACAGCATGGTTAAGAGTACAACGGTCTGTCTCCTTAAACTGGAGTCTGAGGGAAAAGTACAAATCGGCATGAGGGCTGAAATAGACGCACAGACATCTTGGAGACGAGGCCACGGTGCTCCCTGTTGTCCGGCTGAGGCAGGCAGAGGCTGTGCCCCCCCCCCAAGGGGAAATGTGTTGGTAGTCATGTCCCTTCGGTGAAAACACATTTTTTAAACCATAGTTACCTTAGTAAGTGTGCAACAAGAGATGGCTTTTATTATTGTGTCCTGTTTCCCAAGGCCCAACACTTTCATACGCATCATTTTAAAGGCACTCAAAAGAAAAGGTATTTTTTCTGTCTCAGTTTTGACTTAAAAAAAAAAAAGAATCACAGTTTCTCATTCCACAGTAAAGAACAGGGCAACCCTCACTCTGAAGCCTTAAGAAATCATGTTAAAACATGTCAGCAGAAGCCCAGAGAAAACTGCCAGGCAACTCACAAACACGCTAGCGGCAGCCGGGATCTGCTCCCAAGCAAACTCCTGGAGAAGTGCTTACCACAGGGAGGAGGAAAGCGCACAGTCAGCAGGCGGGGTTGCCTTTCTAAATGACTCTAAGTGACCCATGAGCCCAGGGCACAGTAACTTTCTGATTTCATATTTTACGACTTTGCCCATGAGAGAACTTCCAGTCCCCTCTCACGGCAGGCATATTAACCATTTCTTACGGCATTGGGAATGCCAGCAAACTTGGCAGAGGCTGAGTTTCTGCCTCATTCCTTGGCTTTGCCCCTGTGAAACTGGGTATCAAGGCTCTGCCTTGGATCCCTCTGTGGGATCTCGTCCTCTGGTTATTGCTGTGTCCTCCTGGTTTGCCACTGAGAAGGGTGACTGTGGGGGGGAGGGGAGCTAAGTGAGAACGAATGTTCTGATTTAGGCTATGTTCCATAGACAGCCCGCTTTGCTTTTCTTCTAGGCAGCTTAGGGGTTTGTTCACATTCTTTAGGAAACAAACGCATTTCACGATATCTCTAGGGAAGTGTCACAGAAAGTTAACACAAGACACTAAAATGACACTAGAGTGACCAAAGGGGGAGAGGATGTAGGAAGGACAGGGAGGTGCTACCCTCGTGGTCACCACCTGGGGTCTTCGGAGGAGTACAGGCAGAGATTGTAGCTTTGGCTTGTTTAGCAAACTTGGGACTCAGCAAAACACAGGGACGCAATGCTGACAGTGCCAGAGGCGGCGGCAGGCTCCCTGCAAACTCACTTCCTCTCCTCTCGGGTAAAATGAAGGCACTGGGTTCGGAGAGTTACTGAAATTCTCTGGGACCTCTAGATTCCCACACACCCAGTGAACCGACCAGGTATGGGGGCTGGGTTACCAAAGAACACTAGGCTCAGCCAAACACACCTGCATTCCTAGAGGAGGCGGGGTGTAAGCACAAATGGCCCTCCCAGCTCCTTCCCTAGCCAGCTCCTTGATGACAACCAAACCTTGACCTCTTTAAATACTGAGTTCTTATTTTGTGCAATCCAGACAGACACGGCCACTGCTCACTCCCCTGACCGTGGTTAGGAAGTTCCACGATACCAACACAGGGACCTGCTGTGGCTGTTAGAGCTGTAGACATGCCAGGCACAGACAAGAGGGGAAGGTGACCGGGGCGGGTGTTAAATACAAATGAAACTTGACATCAGTGCGCGCGTGCACAGGAAGCGACTCCAGCTTCCAGAGTGAGGCCAGCAGTTGAGGCCAGGCTCCCATCTCGCCTGGGCATGATTTCTAAAAGGGCTACCTCTTTCTCTGGCAAGCAGAAGTGGAATTAGTACATCTATTCTCTTAGCCAGCAGCAAACTTGCATGTTTTATGTTTTATGAATGCACTTTACTGGCCAAAGTCGAAAAATTTTTACCAGAATTATTTAAGTAAGACCACTGCAGCTATCTGCAAATCATCACCAAGCCTGCCCTCTTTTCTAACTTGAAAGCACAGCATTTCCCTCGCCCTTTCTCCTCCTCTTTGGAAACTGACTAAAATGCTATCCCAACATGAGACGCTCTCACTCCTTGTCTGAAGACATGCGGGCCTCAGTTGCCCAACACGTGTGCAGCTTTCTTCGAACCTAACTCCAAACTCCCGACTTCTCCCCATCTCTCCTCTATCCCCTTCTGCCGGCCCTGTGGTTCCTCGGCCAGATTCTAACAAATGGCCTTTAAATTAAGTGTTGTGTTAAAGCCGTTCTTAGCACAAGCCGTCATCTGAAGCCACTTGTTAGTGATTCATATGGAGCAGTTCCCTCACTGGGCTGAAGGCAGAGCCAATGCTGGGAACCTTTTCCTGCTGCAGCCAGCCTGCTCCAGTCCCCAGAGGTTTCAGTTCTGTCCAGGGGCACCACTGCCTGTCGCTACTCTTCTCTGGGTATCTGATGAGACCGTCTAGCCGTGCTGAGCATTTCCTATGCTACGTGATGAGGATGCTCCCAGGTGTCTCAAAGGAGGTACCAGGCTACAATCTGACCTGGGCGGCAGGCAGTTCACCTGGAAGCAATTGCAGATGGGGCCTGGAGCGCACCAGCTTCAGAATGACTTACACACAGATCCAAGCTGTGCCCCTCAGGAGCAGGAAGGATTAAAAGGAGCAGGTGGTCCACATACACCCATTTGTTGACAGAAATCCTAAGCCTCTGCTTCTACGAGGGCAAGAGTGGGAAGAAGTTTTTACGGCACCCGGCAGCATCTCTTAGTGTTCTTATGAGGGGTCCGCGCCATGGCGATACCTCATGCAACCCTGTGGGCACTGTTGTACAGCTCTGACGAAATCGTTAGCTAACCTACCCCACACCAAATGCCACGTATAACCCTGTGAGCCCTGCCGCATGGCTCTGATGTCTAGGTAACCTACCTACCAAATACCTCTTTAATAAAGAACCTAGTGTCCCTCTGAATACGTTAGATATAAGTAAAGTAGCCCAGGAGTCTTAGGCATACGAAAGCACTAGTCCACTTGCGGGACTCTGTGGTTCAGCCACCACTGTTGCCCCTGGGTCTGAAGCATAGGCTTCTAGGCTGCCAGAGGAGGTGTGTGTCTGAAGCCTGAACAGACTCTGTGGTCAAAGAAGGGACCCCTCTGGAGGACATGCAACTGAGCGAAACTCTACTTTTCCAATCCCTAAGTTAAGTAGCATCCTTTATTGAATATCCTTTATTTAAAATGATTCTGTTGGTTCCCGCAGTAAGGTTAGAGAACAACAGAAACTAAATAACCCAAGACCCCCGGGCCAAAGGAACTTCGAACAGCATCAAAGAAATACAAGTGTTCATAGGACACCTGATGCGTTCCGACAGATTACAGTATGAGCCATGAGGCTCTCAGGCTGAGAACTTTAGCTGCCTCTGGGTGGGACAAGCCAAGGGTTGCCATTTTCTTTGGGGTGGGTGACTTGCCCTTCCAAGCCTTCTCATAATTGCCAGACTAGGTGACCGGAAATAAGACAGAAATTAACTGCTTATGGTAATTTCACTGAGATATTAGAAAAACTCAGAACATTAAGACATGTCAAAAATAGAAGAAGAAGACATGTCATCATTGGGTACATTGCCACACTTTAGGATTTACAAGAATATGCCAGTGTCTTTAGATAACTTCTGCTACGATTCCGTCATTGTTGTGCTAAGGTGGCATTTTAAGGATGTGACAGATACATTAAGGAAGATGATGGCTTGCAATGGTTCAGAATTGTCTGAGTGTAACTGATGTTGAGCATGGTGTTCTTTTAAATCTGCTAGTAAGTTATCATCCCTGTCTGTAAGATGCTTGCTTAAACAACTGAGATAAGAAAAAAATGCAGCTGTATCTATTTCCTGTTTCATTTATAACTGGCTAGCTTGCAAGCAGGAGGAGGAACAAGCTTAGACAGGTAGTCGCACACCAAAAGAGTGTGGCAAAGCAAATGACTGAATGAAGGTCAGATGCCATCTAAAGATAGTGAACGTGTACCGTGATAGTGCAACGGTTGACCAGCGCCATCTCAAAGGTGCAATTCCACCTAAGGATCAGCAGAGACCACTGTGTCCCTTCTACAAACCCAACTACAAACCTGCGTTACACATCAACATTCGTTTTGCTCTGTCACCTAAAACATTCATCCGACTTTATGGGGGGTATAAGCAGCAATAATACTATGTGAGTAAAATTCAGAACAAACAAAACCACACAATCCTATCAACTCTATGTCCAGTCACCAGTGTAATACTTCAATGTTTGCCTCCTTTTCTCTCTCTCTCTCTCTCTCTCTCTCTCTCTCTCTCTCTCTCTCTTGAAAACCAAAAATGGTATCTAGTAGGTATACAACAGTGTCCAAAGTCATGTTTGGACAGTGTTGTCTCTCTGTTTACATTCTGTTTACAGTGAATATGAAACAACACATCAGCCAGCCCTAATTAATTAACCAGTCTGTGCAGAAGCCATTACAAGCATTCAAAATCACGGGCACCACAGAGAAACACACCTTGGGACACTAAGTCATTTACTTTTTAATCTGAAAGAGACTCTCAGGAATTATCTGACCTTAGAGTTTGTCCCAGTGTACAAAGCCAAATACCGACACCCCAAAGTTTTTCCCCATCCAGCTCCTATCAGAGAATGATGCACATCCAACCCTGTCCCCTGCTCCTCTTCCATGAACAACTCAGTTTCCTGACAACAAAGCACTCCTTCCAAGGCACTCACGGGGTAATCCCATTCATTTAAACTCTGCCTGGCCCAGATTTACATATGTATGTACAAACACACACACACACACTCACACACACACACACACACACACAGCTGAGGACCTTTAAGTTCAGGCAAGGTAGCATGCTTCATTAACACCAGCACTATGGAGTCAGAGAAAGGCAAATGTACTGGAACTCTCTGGCCAGCCAGCCGAGACAAACTGATCAACTCTGGCCTCAGTGAGAGAACAGGTCTAAAAATAATAGACAACACTTGAAAAAGACACTCAGTGTCAACCTCTAACTCCACTCATAGAACATACGTGCAGGCTCACTCAAACATACAAAAGTAAACACTTCACACACAGTAAGGCTATACAGACAGACTGACTAGTATAGATAGAGAGGCAGGCAGGAAGGCAGGCAGGCAGGCAGGCAGGCAGGCAGGCAGGCAGGCAGGCAGACAGACAGACAGACAGACAGACAGGCAGACAAATTTAAAAGTGACATGAGAAGGTGAGGTCACCAAACTTACTCGTCCCCATCCATTTGACAATGGCGGTAAGCCTGAGGGCAACTAACTATACCTATACAGGAAACGGGAATAAAGAGCTGGATACTGATCACCTCACTGGATTCCCGAAAGAACTACCTACTCAGTAAAGAGACTAGGGAAACTTTCTCCCGTGAGCCCCTCGTACAAAAACAAGGAACAAAGGCCCAACGCCTTGCAGGTGTGGCCATGAAGTTCAGGGCAGGCACAGTCGTTCTGCAGAGGCAGGGTAAGACAATGCGATGGAGGCCGGGCTCGTGGCTCACCTGAATGTGTCACCTCAGTACCTCTTCATACTGCTCTGAGGAAAACGGCCTCTTCCCTCTCCCTAGTTGACACCGCTCTAATTTTCAGACTTCCTCAGCGCCAGACTGGTTGCGTCATAAAAACTAGCATGTGGACCTGTAACAAGTCCCTTCTCATGGCCAGCACCAATTGAAAAAGTGGCCGGAGAAGCCGGGCGTTGGTGGTGCACGCCTTTAATCCCAGCACTCGGGAGGCAGAGGCAGGTGGGTCTCTGTGAGTTCGAGGCCAGTCTGGTCTACAGAGCGAGTTCCAGGACAGCCTCCAAAACAATACAGAGAAACCCTGTCTAGAAAAAACAAACAGTTATGCTAGAGTCTGCTCTACAAGTATAGCAGGGCATCAATAGGAGTCACTTCATTGACCCCCCCTGACTCCCCAGTATGTTTTGGTCACCAGAGGCTGGATAGCCTAGAGTCCAGGGAGGACAGAACCAAACATGCCCCCTACTCTGGCTTTGTTTTGTTAGCATGCCGGGAACACTTCCTTCCTCAAACAGCTGGCTCACTTCTCCCATGGACATAGCCTGGAGTGAGCGACAGTGTTTACATACTCGGCCCCTCCAGAGAAAGCTGCTCAGAGCCCAGCAGGCCCTGTCTGAGAAGCCTTCTGCACAGCCTGAAAACTGCCCACTTCTCCTGTTCTCCCGGCTGTCCTTCCTGGCACTCCTTCACTTGGAAAGGCGGAAGGCATTCTCGGGGAGACAGGAAGAGCGGCAGACGCCCACCTACATAAGGTTAGGTCAGCACGGAGCCGAGCTCCACGCGATCCTCACGTGCAGCAAGCAGTATGTCTGCTGAGCGATGCCTCTCTCTGTGCTTGAGGTATCCTGGTTAGACCCTCGAAAGAGAAGCCTGCAGTAAGACACGGGCAGTCTAGACACGGGCAGTCTAGACACGGGCAGTCTAGACAGGGGCAGTCTAGACACGGGCAGTCTAGACACCGGGCAGTCTAGACACCGGGCAGTCTAGACACGGGCAGTCTAGGGAACTGCAAAAAAAAAAAAATACCCAACTGACGGAACTGCCACCAAGAAACAGCGCAGGTATAAAAAAAAAAAAAAGAAAAAAAATTTACAAACAGGAAAGGCTTCAAGGAGACACAGCCGATGAGTCATACTTTAAAAACTACCAATAACCTACCTAGCAGACAGGGAAGACGGAGTTCCAGGACAGAAGTCAGCGCACCCGTGGGGGCGGGGCAACTTAGAGCCTGCAGTGGGCAGGTGGGCAGGGTGGGAGGCAGCCAGTGAAAACAGAAAACAGGGAGGATCCTCGTTCGAACTGGGAGTTACCAGACTCATATTAACAACCAGGAGAATTATTCTTATTCAAACACTATCCATTTAAGAAAGACTATTTAGGGCTGAACGGTGGTGGTGCACACCTTTAGTCCCAGCACTCAGGAAACAGATGCAGGCGGATCTCTGTGAGTTCCAGGCCAGCCTGGTCTACAGAGAGAGCTCCAGGACAGGCTCAAAAGCTACACAGAGGAACCCTGTCTCAAAATAACAACAACAAGAAGAATGACTATTTAAAAGTACTGTAATAAGTAGGAATTATTTTGAGAGATAAATGTATAACATGAAAGGAATTATGTTTTCACCCACGTGTACTTGTGGTGTACCTGTGGGGATGAGGTGTTTGGTTTCTGTGAGGGGAGAAAACCATGGGGAAAGACGGTTTGATGCTGACAAAAATGCATAATGGCTACTCATGTTAAAAGACCCCACCTTAGAACTTTCAAACTGTTAGTGAAAATAAGGGGTAAAGCAAATGAAAATGGTTAGGCAACTGTCTTGCTGAATGTAAATACCATCAAGCTTAAATATGGTGACCTAATGCCATTACAAAAAGATGGGACTTAGAGCCAGTGAGGTTAACAGCTGTGTGATTTTCTTAGCTTTCAGGAACTATCCCTATTCATTCCTACCCCTCCCATCACGTTGGAAGAGGTTCTTAGACAATATGATTCCAGGATTTATGGGAGATGTTTATTTCCCCCTGCACAGAGGCCTTGAACCCGGTGCTTCTGTGTCCTTACCACAGCAGGGTAAGGCCCGCCCGTCAGTACACCTGAATGCCTGGCAGGCTTGACACTCTCCAGCAAGAAAAGTCCAAACCTACTCGAATAAAAGCCTTAAAAACTAAGAGGCATGAGCTTCCTGGGAGCGAACTGCAAAGCAGAGGACAAGAAAAAGAGACAGAGATGCACTCTGTCACGTTGGGCCACTGCCACCAATATCTGTAAAAACGTCCCTCGGGAGCAGCCACACTTAGGGAGTAGGCCTTTCCCAGGCACTCACCTTTCAGGCTGCAACCAGCCAGGCAGTGATGCAATCTGTGAGGCCCACAGCCGTGGCCTGGCGAGCCACACTTGCTCCTGCCCAGGGAGGAGTTTCCCTGGCTCTCACAAGCCGCTCCCCACCCAGGCGGAGATCCAACCCAACAAGTCTGGGAGCAGATTAGGGCTGTGTGGACTACAAGGCTGAGCCCCACAGCAGCTGCTCACAGACCCACATGGCGAAGACCTCTGGCCGGTTGTCCCATTGGGCACCCAGAGAGCAGAGGTCTGTGTCCAACACTGGCCCCTGTCCCACCACTTGTAAAGGAAGGAGAGCAGGACACCCATTTGTGTGTGTGTGTGTGTGTGTGTGTGTGTGTGTGTGTGTGTGTGTGTGTGTGTGTGTGTGTGTGTGTGTGTGTGTGTTTTCTGGTCAGAAAAACAGTTCAATACCAGGATGAGGGTCCAGATCTTCCCTAAAGGGCCACAGTGGAGGGCGGAGCCAAGTCCAGCTGCCCTGTGAGATGAAAGGAAAGTCTTAGGTGTGAGCTTCAGATATAACCCGGGTGTCTACCAGCAGCATGATCTGCACACAAGGCAATCCCAGGAAGCAGCCAGGTAGAAAAAAATCATCCCTTACGTATGAACATTAGGATTTCCTGAAACTATGGTATTTTGTGTGTGTGTGGCTGCAGAAGTGGGGTCATTTTACAGCATTCTGAGTGATGGCGGGCGGTCATGCGCAAAGGAGGTCAGGAACAAACGGGGGTAAGGATAACATCCAGAGTTTCAGTGTAGCCATTCAAGAGGAGATTCTCACTGCAGCAGAGAGGCGGCAGCAGCAGCGTTGTACAATCGAGTGCCTATGTGCTGGAGAGGCAATGCCCAGCAGGAGGAGGGTACACCAGGGAGTGCCTGCACCCATGGGACAAGCTCCTCCCACCAGGAAGAGGTGGCCTAGACTCTGCAGATGCTCGGCTCAGCTCCCCCAGGACGAGATCCCATCCGGACTCTCCTAGGATGCTCCTAGGATGCAGTGCTCGCACCAAGGGAAATAAAGTCCTTCCTGTGTCTGGCAGGAAAACAGACCCCTCCCTCTGCCTAGAACCTCCTCCAATATAAAATGAACACTCAAAAGCACTCTTTGTTTTGACCCTAACACGATACAGAAGGGACTGTGACCAGCTCTCATCGGACATGACAACGAATCCCAGCTGTACCCATTATTTTACCATGTTGAAGCAGGGCAAGGCAGTTAGAATCTCTCAATGTATCTTCCTACAGGGGTGGGAGGACAAACTATTCAGGTCATGGGACAAGCTAGAAAACTACTTGCAAAATCAAGCCCGGGGTTCAAGAGTCTTAAGGGCAGAGCACATGTGAGCCATTCCCCTACGCCCTCATTTTAAAAGGGCCAGCAGAAAAACAACACAAACTAGCCAAGGCACGGTATCAGTGGGTGGCGGAAAAGAGCTGTGGGCACCTACACTGTCTAACGCCGGAACAGCTGTGAAACGTGGGGCAACCACGGGCAACCACATTCTTCGGGGGTTTCATCAGGCGTCAGCCAGGAGAGCTGTAGGAGGAGGCAGGACAGGAGCCCCACACACTGACTGATTTCATCTGGAACACAGCCCATTACGACACCTGAAGCAATTTCTGTAACAAGTTATGGGCGCCAGAACACACCACAGGGAGCACCAGGGAGGCAGGAAGCTGAGACCCAGACGGGACAGTGTGGAAGCTCACAGACAGGGCTGGGACAGTGGGAGGGAAGGGAGAGCTACCGGTCGGTTCCTGAGATCGGGCTGGGGACACAAACCACACAGCAGTCTCGGCTCAAACCAAAGTGCAAGGAACCATGTCACCTGGCGCCTTGCGGTCCATCTCTAAGTAAAACTCTACGCCCTCCAGAGCAACGGGAAGCCTACCATACGCGGCCACTCTGGCGTCTGCATAAAATGGTGCCTTTCTTTCATTTCCCGGAACAAAACAGAACTGTGCTCATTTTCCACTGGGGAGAATGGGGAGTCCGGAAGCTAAAAAGCAGCAAAGTTGGAAGTCAATCAAATCCCTTTTTGTGTGATGCTATCCATGGCTAGAAGTCAGGACATGTTGTTAGGGTTTTTTTTTTTAATTTTACTCACACCGGGGAAAATATAATTTCACAATGATAAGCATTAAACGGTATGCTTAACAAACTCTCCCACTAGTCATAAAAGCCGTTCAACGGACACCAACTGCTTTTATACCCATCTCCACCTCTGGCCTTCTCTTTCTCCTTCCCATAACAGTCACAGTTAAACAACTGTCTCCAATTGCCTCTTTGCCAAACCTATTCGCCAAACTCAGCCCTGGCTCATCAGGCGTCTGCCCCATTGCCCTCCGCTACCAGGCATCCCCACAGATGGATGGGACTCCATCCGGTGGCGCTGACCGGTCCTCTGTCTTCTGACCTTCCCACAGGATGCGTCCAGTCAGTGCTTCAGGGCTCTCCCTGACGTCACTGCCTTCCCACAATCCCAAAGCCTCTGGCACCACTGCATGCCCTCCACTGCCCCTAGGGCGGCTCCTCGGAAGCAGGCCAGCCCTCTGGTGTCCTCCCTTCTCTGGGCAGCTACAATGATGCTGACCATCGGCTCCAGTACTGCTAATGAAACGCCTATCTAGACAAACAGTTCGATCTTTCTTCACTGGACGGATGGTGGTGTTCTTCTTAAGAGGAACCTACAAAACTTCTCCACATGCTCTGCATGCAAACATTCCGTCAGAACCGTGAAACGGAAATGGCGTAGACTGCTCCGTTTTCTGTGCCCACTGGCCAACCGGCTGCTGTCTGTCTTATGGCTCCCGATGGTGCCTAAGGACAATGAACCAGGAAAGCAAAGACTGCGGTGGCCTGGGCACAGAAACGGCTAACATTAAAGAGGTTTCTGCCCCCATCCGCTTATTAAAGTGGCTTCCCATTTCAGGGAAGAGTAATAATATGGTGGTGAAAAGTAAGTCTTTGCCCCCTTGCCTACATTAAAAAGAGTAGAAAGCCAGCACTCAAAGAAGAAAGGTTTTAAAAACCCTAGTCATCTACATTTCAGTAACACCCCCCTCCCCCCCAAAAAAAGGTTCCTTTAGGAACCTGTTACATCCCAGGTACGAGGGGTATTCCAAAGCCACGGGAGCAGGGAGTTCTCTACTTGCTAAGAGCTGCTCTGGGATGGGGAGGAAGGGACCCCACACCGGAAGGGAAAGTTTGTTTCTTCTGTCCGCCGACACGTCCAGCAGTTGACTGTATGCAATGTTGCAAATGGGAAGGAGGACCCCACTCACTGCCCACGCCAGGACGCACTTGTCCCTGCAGCTGCGCTCTTCCCCTGCCAGCTCAGCAGACACACAGGGAAAGCCACAGTGTGCGTTTGAGGGAGCGACAGTCCATGGGAATGAGCTTCGTGCACGGGTGCAGCGTCAGGCAGGGGGCATGGAAGTCCCACATGGTTTCGTTTCATAAGAAGCAATGTGACTTCCCTTGCAGGAAACTGCTCATAGGCCCATTTCCCTTTAAGTGCACACTTTGCAAAGCGGTTCTCGTGATGCCATCATCCTCTCTATTTGGCCAACACCTAGGAGAAGGCTAGGAACTCAAGACAGACCTGACTGCAAAAGGAGGAGTCAGGAAATAAGTTTTCAAAACGTGTAACCCTGCCTAAACTATGCTTTCTGCTGGCCTTTCTGTAGAGCATCCAGAGATCAACAAAGCAATTTACACCAGCCGGTGGTGGCACTTGCCTTTAATCCCAGGACTCAGGAGGCAGAGGCAGGAGGATCTCTGTGAGTTCGAGACCAGCCTAGTCTACAGAGTGAGTTCCAGGACAGCCTCCAAAACAATACAGAGAAACCCTGTCTCGAAAAGCAAAAAAAAAAAAAAAAAAAAAAAAAGAGCAATTTACACAAATGTATTACACAGGAAACACTCAAACCCAGTTAAAGAATTCTCCTCTAACCAAATGCTGAGATGACAAGGCATATGGTTTCCACAGAGCACAAAAGAGATTTAGCAAAGCAAACATTCAAATGGCACTAAATCCTTAATGGAAACCCACCAAAGAGGAAGATACAAAAATCCACGCACATTTGAGTCTTGACAGAGATTTGACAGAGCTGTCAGTCCAATTCTAAAAAGGTCATGTGGACTGATGGGAGGTCATACAGTTGGTTAGTTTAGAGGCAAAACTAGAACCTCCAGAGATCGCACGGTGCTAAATGCATCACCATTTATAAAATACCTAGATATGGGCTGGAGAGATAGCTCCTACTTCACAGCAAACTGGGAAAAAAAAAAGGGTATTAACACAGGTTACTCTTTTGTGGCAAGGATATTCAAATCCACAATCTTGTTTTCTAATCACAGAGCCTAAAGATGCGTTGTTGTTGGTTTACTGTATTTTTTTCTGAAATAATAACATTAGATATGTAAACTCCTTACCAATCCTTCCTTTTTGTCTTTGTTTTGTTTCCTCCCTAGAAATCAAGCAAGGAGTAACTTTTGCTGAGCCTGTGCCGCAACGGTCCCCAAGTATTTCTTGACATGCATCTCTGCTCGCAGCGCATCACGATTAGAGAATGGGGCTCAACCTGACGCTTGCAAGATTACCAAGTAAGGCAAAGGAAACCACGCAAACGAACTGTGTTTTAACATGACTTGTGCAAGCTCAGTGATAGCTTAGAGCACTCAAAACCATTTCTCCTTCCAGCCATGCAGGGTAATATCACTGAGATAAAACTAACCTTGCTGTAGCTGATTTAAAACTTCAGTTAATCTCAACACTATCTTTAAAAAAGGACAAAGATTGACAGAATTATTCGAGAAAGATGTGTTAAACCCCAAATCAAGTAGGCATTACTCTCCCCATTTGATTATTTGGTACATATGTAAGTTCTCAAGGTTCCTCTAACACACACACACACACACACACACTCATACAGGAAACAACAAAAATAATTCATGGGGCTAGGTTCCATTTTTTTAAGTTAACTGAAACGTTTTAAAAAATTTTTCTTGGGCATTGGTGGCGCATGCCTTTAATCCCAGCACTCGGGAGGCAGAGGCAAGTGAATCTCTGCGAGTTCGAGGCCAGCCCAGTCTACAGAGCGAGTTCCGGGACAGCCTCCAAAACAATACAGTGAAACCCTGTCTCAAAAAAACCAAAAAAGAAAAAAAACCAAAAAAATTTTTTCTTTAGTTAACATTTTTTAAAGTGAACTGAGAAGGACCTGGGGTGAGGAGGCAGAAGTGGCCGGCAAAGGGGCTCTTACTTACTATTTCCTCTCAATCATCGCTCTATATTGAGCCCGTAATAAACAGGGCATACCATGCTTGTAAGCAAGGAGCAAGTAAGAACACAGTCTTCCTGTTTTATTTTGTTTGTTTGTTTTTTTGTTTTTTGGTTTTTGGTTTTTACGAGACAGGGTTTCTCTGTATTGTTTTGGAGGCTATTGGTCCAGCCCAGCCTCGAACTCACAGAGATTCGCCTGCCTCTGCCTCCCGAGTGCTGGGATTAAAGGCGTTCAGCACCACCGCCCGGTCAGTCTTCCTGTTTTAAAAGCAATTTCTAATTTTTCTTAATGGATTACTAAGCTACTAATCACGAAAGGAGGCCCCTAAATTGGCCACATTCCTTACTGGAAAAATAGCCTGATGAAACCAAACGGAGCTGACAAAGACTTTCCCTTTCAATGACCAGTGTTCCTGAGCAGGAATAATGGAGGTGTAAACCTACATCCATACCTGAAGGACCAAAGGAGCCGACCTGATATCCAAAGCTGACAGGGAAGAACATGGCGCCCACTTAGTTCACAAACAAGTCAGGCACCGCTTTCCAAATTAAGCTCTGGAGGCCTCTGGAGCAGCCCATGGGCAGTCTTAGGCACCACGGCTGTCTACTATTAAATTATTCTGAAAAACAGCCCAGAAGAGGCATTAACTTCTCCTTTGTTTAATCTGTAAATCTGGAATTTGTGAATGCAGTACTAACCAGGGGTAGGCTTATCCTGTGGAACTCGGGAGGTCAGTGCTCCAAAAGATGAATTTTGGTTATGGGCAAATAAGGCAAATGCCGTGAAGAAAGCACCATCAGAGCACAGACAGACTGCCTCGAAGCCGTGGGTGGACAGGCCATGAACCACTGTGATGTCACTCAGGCTTCAAGGTTTTGTTTTTTGTTTTTTTTTTCTGCTTTGTTTGCCTTTGGTTGTCAATTTGTTTGTTTGATCTTGTTAGTTTTTTTTTTTTAAATAAGATTGAGCCTGTGCACACACTTCTTTGATATTCTTCTTGAAGACTATCTTTAGTGTGAACTATAATTGCTAGGCATGTTATCATTTAATAAGAGAGCGTGTCTGTATAATTAAGCCTTGGGATAGTATGATAACAATGTAGGCTCAGAAGGCGTGCAGCTACCAGGAACACAGGGATAGAAGGGTGTGTCCCTCTCAGCCACAACGGGCACACACAGATCGAGGGGGCCACTCCTAGCCGCTGAAACAGCCCACTCCCGGGAGGTCACAGCTCCTGGATTCCACTGACATTCACCTTGGCTTTGCAAATCAACACCCGTGCGACTGCGGCAACAAGCAGCCATCGTTTCAAGAGATGACACAGCTGCTCCTTCGTAAGCTCTGCCGCTCGAGTAGCTAGGCACTTTCACCCTGAATAAAACCTACTTGGCTTTCAGGTATTTCTCAGAGTGCTATCCCCCCAGGAAGATGAAAGTGACAGGTAACAGCTTCATTGGGTGAACCAATTCAAAGAGCTATATAAGCCTCACTGAAGCTGCACTTCTTAAGGCTTCTCATGGCTCCAGATGCTGGTTGGGATGGATCTTCTGATACAGAAACAGCCAAGACTGCAAGGCTTTATTAATTAAATCTAAACAGGGCCTCGGTGAGATGGCCAGGGTGACATTTCAAGCTGGAAACAGGGACAGAGACGGCAGCTGAATCAGGCATTTTTAACTTGTAAAGCTTAATAATACCATTCATCGGTCTCATAACAGCCTAGCTAGGTAGAAATTACTGGACAAGGAGATCTAGGCCGGGAAAACCAGTTTTTAAAAACACAGCAAGGAATGAAAGGGAGAGAAATTATCAGAAAGGGGAGCCAGCTCCTGAAAAAGAACCCACACTTAAGATTTGCAGGTGGCAATTTAAGAACCTGTTTTGGATTACACTCATCGGAACTGCCTTTCCTGTTCGACTTCTTCAAAGAAAGAAAACAATAAATACATAATAAACAGCCATGGAGGCAAGTAAGAGCCAAATTCATGCCGTTCCCTAAACAAAACTCATCCCTAAAGTCACTATTATGAACTAGTGGGAATTTAAAAAAGCAAATCAGAAGTGACCTTCCTTACACCCTTACATCTGAAACGTGACTCGGTAAGCTACGAGTCACGTTAGTAGGGAAGTGGCTCCAAGAGGAGCTGGGGAGGCTGGAAGCTTCCAGAGCACCAGCCGGCAGGGTGGAGGACAAAGCAAGGAGGGGAAGGAGGCAAAGACTGCTCAACAGAGCTCTGCTCGGTCAACCCCAGAGACGCTTATCCTGGGACACAGGTCACCATGCAGCTTGCTTCCTGGCTGGAGCCGTCCTGGGAAAACCAGGGTGACCCCAGGAGGAGGAGTGATGGCCCACAGCACAGACTGGGATCTTCAGCTTCCTCACTTCCCTCAGTCCCCACGGGAGACTGACGCACACCTCAGATGCCCACACACACACACACACACACACACACACACACACACACACACACACACACACACACACGCAGCAAAGCATGCCTGCAAATTCACAATAAGCAGAGTAGGTATAATCTAACCTTGTTAAGTAACAACAAAAATAGCAGCCTGCACAGTTTTACGTGATAAATTTCTTGATAATAAATGTGTGCATACTAACAGAAACACAGAATGTGTTTTTGTTTTTTTTACTGGATTGCAGAGACAACTATACACAGATTTCACTAAAAAAAAAAACAGTGCACCACATAGTACACAGTATCTGCAGATGATCGGGATCCAAGACCAGGCTGCTTACAGTAGTGCCATGCCTGCTCCCGGCTCAGTTTCTAGTCAACTGAGAACAGATCTAAAGCAGCTACAGTTAGAGCTAGTTCTGCTCGGGACTTACTCACTTTGGAAGACAGCTGACTTTTGTTTTCTGAATGAAAGAAAAAAGTAATACCACACTTTTATTTCCAACAATGGTCCCTACAAAACCCTCAGGGAACAAAGGTGAAGGGTTCTGAGTGTGCTCTGTGGGCTTCGGTGACTGCAGAGCCCTAAACTTGGGCAGTGGTAAAGGGGACAGACGGACTGTGTCCGAGGACATCATTTCCATGCTCTGCTTTGTCGCTTTGGTAAAGGGAAACTTCAGTTTTCTGCTTCAGGTAGCGCTGCTTCTATGCGCAACAGCAGCATCCAACGCTGAACTAAACGCCAGGGCTCTTTGTGGGGGTATAGTACGCTCATTTTCGACAGGCTGTCACAGAGGACCCAAGGATCTTGAAACGCAGGGAAGGGGAAGCCACCAGTTACTTAGCCACTCATCAACCAGGTGCTTCTGTAAGTGTTGGGGGCAGGGCTGGAGACGCGGCTTGGCCGTGAAGAGCACTTCAGGCTCATGGGGGCGGGGGACACTCAGTTCACAGGTGAACTCCAAGTCGGGGGTCCACAAATGCCTTGGGTCCAGAGGACCAGAGACCCTCTGCAGTCTCCGGAGGCATGCAGTACACACTTAACAGAGGCCCAGAGAGACACGTGGGTGGTTGTCAGAATCTCTGAGACAACAACTCGCTCAGAACTCGTCTGGCCCTAAGGAAGGCAGCGGCACTAACGCGAATCCTTCCCCCGTCTGCAGGTGATGAGCTGTACAGCCAAGCCAGTCACTCTGCGAACAGCACAAAGAACGCCACCCTCCGCAATGAATTTGACACCATCGTCCTGCCGGTGCTTTACCTGGTCATATTTGTGGCGAGCATCCTGCTGAACGGCCTGGCCGTGTGGGTCTTCTTCCACATCAGGAATAAAACCAGCTTCATCTTCTACCTCAAAAACATAGTGGTGGCCGACCTCATAATGACGATGACGTTCCCGTTCCGGATAGTCCGGGACGCGGGATTTGGGCCTTGGTACTTCGAGTTCATCCTCTGCAGGTACACCTCGGTTCTGTTCTACGCCAACATGTACACGTCCATCGTGTTCCTCGGGCTGATCAGCGTCGACCGCTACCTAAAGGTGGTGAAGCCCTTCGGCGACTCTCGCATGTACAGCATAACCTTCACCAAGGTTTTATCGGCTTGCGTTTGGGTGGTCATGGCCATCCTGTCCCTGCCCAACATCGTACTAACCAACGGCCAGCCCACGAGGGAAAACATCCACGACTGCATGAGGCTCAAAAACCCTCTGGGAGCCAAGTGGCATACGGCCGTCACCTACGTGGACAGCTGCTTGTTTGTGGCCGTGCTGGTGATTCTCATCGGGTGCTACATAGCGATATCCAGGTACATCCACAGATCCAGCAGGCAATTCATAAGCCAGTCGAGCCGCAAGCGAAAGCATAACCAGAGCATCCGGGTGGTGGTGGCTGTGTTCTTCACATGCTTCCTCCCGTACCACCTGTGCAGAATCCCCTTCTCCTTCAGCCACTTAGACAGGCTCCTGGACGAGTCGGCACACAAGGTTCTCTACTACTGCAAAGAGATGACGCTTTTCCTGTCTGCCTGCAACGTGTGCCTGGACCCCATAATTTACTTTTTCATGTGCAGGTCGTTCTCAAGAAGGCTGTTCAAGAAGTCGAACATAAGAACCAGGAGTGAGAGCATCCGGTCCCTGCAAAGCGTCCGGAGGTCAGAAGTGCGCATTTATTACGACTACACCGACGTGTAGGGACCCGAGGGCCAGCGGGCCCTTCTCTGGCTGGGATCAATTATGTAGAAAGTGTAAATAAATGTTTGTTTTTAATTAGCCTGGCGGGAGCCCACCAAGACCACGGATGTGTTTTTGTTTTTTTTTTTAACCCCTAAGCATACGAATGGTAAGATTCAGGGGCATAAATTGGAACAAAGAAAAGCATTAAGAAAGGAGAAAGCGTAGGATGAATCAGAGGTGGGAGGGCTCAAGGAGCAAACTGACGAGGAGGCCGAGGCCCGGCCACGGGAATGCGGGCACCCGCCACGTGTCACACGCTCACTGCTGCCATGAAGTCACTCCTGCAGAGAGCACACACATAGAGGATTCTCCAGGCCTGTGAGTTCTAATGTTCCTCCAGATAATGTATGTCCAATACATATATTGATACACGGGTATCAGAGAGACTACTGATATATTATACATTACATTGATAACGCTTTATATTGATATCATGACAATAGCAACGCATTAAACTGATACAATAGTGTCAGTAAGGCATGAGTATCAGAATTAACTACGCAACTGCGTGATGAAACGTGTAGCTCACTAAGTTAGGTCAAAAAGTCCAACAGCCGTCGTTTAACTGCCGGGCGATTTTCTCTCCTCCAAAGGCACACTTTTTTTTTTAATTTTCAAAAGTACCCTTGCTTCTCGAAGCTGTATTAGTTCTGTCCGAGGCTCACATCTGCTGTTCATATTTTAAAGTTTTATCACATTTACTTATCCTGTGTATGGAGGGCGGGATGCGTGTGTGCCACAGCATGCGTGTGGCGGTCAGAGAACAGCTTGCCGGAGCTTGTTCTCTCTTCTTCCCGCCGTGCGGGCGCTCGGGTTTAACTCAGGGAGTCCGGGTTGGAAATGATGCCTTTATGGGCTGAGCCATCTCTTCAGCCCCTGCTCTGTTTCTGACACCGTGCCAGAAGATGCAGAAAAACCCTAATGGGAGGAGTTACGATATGCGTGCTGATTGAAAGACATTGTGTGACCAGGGGGATGGTTTAGCGGGCAAAGGAACCAGAGTAAATCCACATGAAGCTGGGCATGGGAGCGTGCCCCTGCCATCCCTGTTCTCCTACGGTAACACGGGAGACAAAGACAGGAGAGCTCCCAAATGCTTACCGCCCGGCTAGCTGGGCATTTGCAGCAGTGAACGAATGAGAAACGCAAACACCGAGGGCCGCCCTCTGACCCCCACACGTACGTGCCGCACGCGTGCCTGCATTCGCATCGGCACACGGGCACACACACATCACGTACACAAAGAAATTAAAAGGGAGCACCGCAGTTAGCAGATTAAAACACACACACAGAGCTGACTATCGTTTTCACGTCAATTCCAGCAAATACGATTAATAACGCATATTTATAATATTATATCTGTATGAGAAATATGAATAGAAGACTGCGAAACTTGGGAGAACTGAGCAAAATGGAAGGTTCAAGAACAGCAGCACGATGACTCCCATCGTCAGCGTGACAGTCTTAGCAGAGGAGTTCGCATGAAAGGAGTTGGGAGATCCGACAACTGTCACTAAAATAGCCATCTCTCAAGACTCTCTAAGTGAAATGGCCTTCCAGCAACTTATCTTTATAGACCTTGTTCGGTCGCTGGCATAGCTAGCCCCGGCACCGACCCGTGTGACACTAAGTAGGTTAACACAGGTGTGTGTTTTCCATCAGTTCATGGGAACAGACGGAAGATCTCCACCCGCTTTCCCCAGAACGCCCAGGATGAGGTACGGCTACCACGAAAGGTCAGAATAGCCATTCTGCAGCTGGGAAAGGCCTTGAGTCCAGCCTGGCCCAGCCTCTCTCCCTGTCCTTCTCCACGGCACGGCTTCAGGTCAGAGGACTCAGGGACAACACCACACGCTCCATCCGTGGTGCACACTGTCAAACGCACAGGCCCTCTGGAACCGGAAGACCAGGCGTGGCTTCTCTGGTTTTTACTGCACCACGGGCGCTGTGTAACACCGCAGTTCGCCAACTCTCTAGCCCAGACTCCTGCTCAACTGTGATTCTGGCTCCAATTCTAAGAAGTCTTCCATTTGGAAGACTTCCATATTTATGTTAAATCTCACTTGCTATCTCTAAATTGGATACCCCTAGGGTTACTAGGCACACTGTAATGTGAGGTTGGTCACATTTGTCTGAAATGATATTGTTAAATCAATGACATACCTCCAAACAGTGACTTAGAAAACAGTACTGGGCAGGATCGTCCTCGTTGAAAGAAGTCATATAATAAAACCTACCTAAGTTGCAGTTCATATTTTATACCAATACCCCCTAAATGACTTATCTAGGACCAAGAGCTAAAACAACTTATACAACAGCAATAGCGGCAGGAGTAAGAGAAATGACAGCATGAGTGCCAGAGTCATGAGTGCCAGAGAGCCGTATACAGTGTTTCCTTCACAGTGAAGAAAAGTATTCATGGTATTTGATGGCTTGACCTCAACTAGGAAATACAGTATTAATTAGGGCTCCCGAGTTACATGGGCTGTGAAGCCTTTATCTGAAACCATTGGGACCAGAAAGGTTTCACATTTGAGGTGTCGGGTGTGGGAATATTTGTATATAGCCGACAGAATGTCTTCAGGATTTTCTAAAGTGTAAGCACACATCCATTGTTTCACGTTCAGCCTCCCACGCACCCTGGGGACACTGACTTTGTGATCTGCGCAGTGTGCTTCTGCCTTGACATGGCAGCACCCGGGACGTCACAATGGGTTTTAGAGCGCTTCAGACTCCCGATTCTGGAATAGGGATACCTCCCAAATGTGTAGGTGAGATCTGACAATTCTCTCATATGAGAAGACATACCGGTCATGCTTTCTTAAGTGTAGGGGCTCCAAGTGAAATTCTAGTAGTTTCCAAAAAAGCTGGTATTCAAAGAAACTGGCCTAACTTACTATTGACTAGAGCAAATCATAAGTGCTTAATTCTCATTATAAACACCATGCCAGTATTTATTTTCTCAGACAAAGCTTCAAGGACACAGTACCTGAGAAGACAAACTAATTTAAAAATTCAAGACAAGATGTGTGTGAGAGAGAGAGTGAAGGGAGGGAGGGAGGGAGGGAAAAGGAGAGGGGGAAGAGAGAGAGAATGAGAGAGAATTTCTATGTATATACGAGACTGTGCAGGTTAAGTCAATAAGTCATACCATCACAATAGGAAAATACATCAGGAAAAATAAACTCAAAGACGGGACACATTAAATCTGATGATCAATTTTCTAAGCATACCCCCCGACACAAAATTCAACTCCATAAGAAGCCAACTATCAAATCAGTGAACACTAACCTGTCTCCTGCCACACAGAAGAGCACGGTGCTCAGCACGACGTAAAACAATCTTTATGTATGATCTCTAAAAAGCAGGACTCCTGGGAAGGACCACTTTCAACTTTCACCTGGTGACACGGCAGCAGGAGGCTGCGCTTAGCCTCCACCACCATCTAGTGGTAAGGCTCACAGAACTATATCCCATGCCCTAGCCTGAATGCAAGCAAGTGTCCAGGTGGGGCGAGGTAGAGATGTCTGAGAAGAGCAAACACCATGTCCAAGAAGTTGACCTAGAGTGCAAAAAGAAATCCTAAAAGGCTCAGGTCACCTGGGGATTTGATAGAAGCACGCCGAAGATGCCAACTGCTCTTTCTGAACTCAAAAAGGAAATTTCCCAACAAATCGGCTCTGTGCTCTTCAAAAACCAACTGTGGCTTTTGACCACTGACTGCCTCTTCCTCAATATTTACTCTATATACAGACGGAACATCTTCCCTGTAAGACACTCGATCATGTTCCTAGGTGGTATATTTTGTGCTTTCAGTGTCCTCTGCAAGGCAGGTGCTTCCTCGGGTAAGTTTCTTGTGAAAGTGTCATTCTATGACACTTTCCTCGTTGATGCCCAGACGTTCCTACACAGCTGCAATCCCCTGTCAGCAGACATGCAAACCGAGGATCTGCATTTTTCATTGCATTCCAACTTCACTTCTCAAACTGTCAGGTGCTCAATTCTCCCCCTCAAAGGCCTATTTTTGTTAATACCCTAACGCCATTGTTGGTAAACGGGAAAGCAACTCAAGGTATCTCAGAACTTTGGGGGGTGCAGTCAGTTACTTTTCTGTTGCTAGGATGAAACATTGTAACCAATGAAACCTACAGGGGAGAGCTTACTTGGTCTCAGGTTTCTAGAGGGTGAGTTAACTTTGGTGGGGAAGCACATCAGCAAAAGGAGACATAGCAATGGGCACAGGAAACTGAGAGCACACACACTTTACTGGAAGCAAGAAGCCGAGGCAGGGGACCAGAAGTGGGGCTGGGCTGCAAACGCTTAATGCACGTCCCCCACTGATGTACTTCCTCCAGCAAGGCGGAACCTCCTAAGCATCCCAAACAGTACCACCAGCCCCTATTCAAATGCTCAACCCATGGAGGGCGATTCCCATTCAAATTACCAGTGGGCATGCATAAAAATAACGAACACGCTTCCGTGTGAGGGACATGTGCTGTACTGATAAATGCATTTTTCCTCCCTAACTCGCCACGCCCAACTCCCCACCTTTTCAATAACAGTAAGAGGTGAGATGGGGTGGAACCTGGTAATGCTGACCCCGCCCCCGACAATGGGTGGGACAAGCATACGGCATTCAGGCAGATACTTAGGCAGCTCAAAGGGCCCTGGGTTTCCTGGCCACATCATGGCTACCTCACTCGCTAAGGGGCTATGTAAGGACTCAGTATGTATGTGCAAATTTCTCCGTTTAAGTGAGCATCTCCACATGTTCAGCCCTTCCCCTTCCTCTTCCCCCTCCCTCCATCCCTCCTTCCCCTCCTCCCTCCCCTCCTCTGTCTCCTCTTGTTCTCCCTTCATTTCCCTCCTCTCTCCTTGCCCCCTCCCCCCCTCCTCTCTCATTCTCCCTTCTCCTCCCCTCTTCTCCTCTTCTCCTCTTCTCTCTCTCTCTGCTCCCGGTTGGCCAACACCCCCCTTCTCTTCTTCCCTTTCCCTTCAGTAAACTCCACGTGGGTTTGTTGACCCATGGTTCCTGTATCATTGCCCCTCGCTGCAGGGAAAGAGCAACAATGGACAAGTGACTGGCTTAGCCCCAGAAGCGGGGGACAGTCTTTATTATGGAAGAGGGGCTCCCATTCTGAATGTATCAACCACTAAGGCCCAGCCATTAAACACCAGAATGGTAACACACACTCCAATCTTACAAAATCTAAGGTATTTGGTATTTATAGTACTGATATATGGGTTCTGGAAGAAAACTGCAGGCGACATGTAGAAAATGTCTGCGATTCGGGTAACGCAGGTGCCCAGGCCTGCTGTTGCCAAGTCTTAGTGCAAAATGTGGAGCGGTGATCCATGGTCAAAGCAATAAACAAGCCTCTCTTTTACATGAAGAAAAAAAAGCCAATGGAAACTGGTTGGTCAGCTACAAAGTCCGTGCTATTCACAAGGCTGGACAACCTTCCCTTACATGCAGCCCACAGAACCATCTTTCACACGGCACTGCCCTTTCTTTTCCCTGCTGTCTCGGCCGCCCTGCGACAGAGGCCGCCAACCCACCCCCAGCTCCTGTGGACAAGGCTGGCCTCTGCAGAGCCTGACCCTGCAGGCTTGGCTTGGCCTGTAGACAGCTCTGTGGTCCAACAGAGGAGCACAGGTTGTAGGACCGAGCAGACACGGATCCCTTCACTCCTGTCAGGCTGACGTCAGGACTGTAGACAGCGCTATGGCGGGGACTGACGGCCGCTGTGCTCTCCCTGCTCCTTCCTGCTTCTCAAATGTTAACACTGAGTGGCTATTAGCTAAGGATGCCCCACAGCTCTCCCCTACTGAACACCCCATATGCACCCTGACACCAGTTAATCCCCACAGCCAACTGGTCAGGAAGGACTAGCGTTACTCGCAGTCAGAACTTCAAGATGACTTGCCCCAAAGCCACACAGCCGAGAAAGGCCGTGGTGAGATTCATGGCCGCCAACCTGTCTCCAAATACTTAGGTGCAAAGCCAGAGCTCCTAGCCGGAAAGAAATGGATTCTTAAAGACATTGCCAGTAATTCTAATACTCCGGCTGCTTATACTAGCCATTGCTAGTGGATTATTAGCATGTGCAAATAACATCTGGGCTGGAGCTAGTGAGCTTATTTTTGTTATTTTTATTCCCTCACAATTATCCTATAGTTCTCCTCCACAGTCGGGTACTTTTGAGTAGCTGTGACTTAGCTGGCACAGGAGAAGCCGCGGAACACAGTCCGACAGACACATGACGCCACGCTCGAGATATGCATGTAAAAGCATGTCTACAGCAATACTGCACGACTACTAAAACATGCTTCTTTATTCCCAACCGATAAGTCACACACTGGGACCGCACATTCTTACCCAGACCACTCATCTTTTTCTTGCTGTAAACTAATGACCTTTAATTAAATTGGACGGTGTACGAACAAAAGTCGTGCTGACAGACCCAACGGCTGGGAAGTCCGAGATGAAGGTGCACATAGGTCCCTGGACGCCAACGTGTCATCGGAGGAACAAACTGAAGAACTGGTCGAGGGCAGACACACTGCTTCCGCAATCACGGAGGAGACAAGAGCAGAAGCGCGGGTGTTTCTGTAAGGGCCCAGTCCAGTGGAGACGTGTGGGATGCCTTTTCAAACTGACTAAACTAACTGGCCCAGACAGTGCAGCCTGCTGGCAGCGGTGGTGGTATGCATATGGAGTCTGGCAGCCCTGAGAAGCAGAGGCAGGGAGATGAGGGGGTCAAGGTCATCCCTGACTACCCAGGAAGCTGGAGGGCGGCCTGGGCTATATATGAGGCCCTGTTTCCAAACAAACAGCAAAGGCTACACAAAACCTATGAGGAAGATGACTGCTGACACTCATTATTAACTAAAGAGGATTAGCTGCCGAAGCCCACACGGGATCTATAATTACACGCATGCGCTTTCCTAGTGTCAGTGGGCTGGAGACAGAGAAAACTGCTCCTGTACAATTTCAGCAAACACACACCCTGGCTTGTGCTCACTGAAGCACTTCCTCTAGCCTGCTGTTACCCCTCAGGCAAGTTCCTGAAGTCTCCACACCACAAATGTACTGAGCTCAGCTCCTCCCACACATCCCATCGCCACAGCAAGACAAGCAACTCTGGGCAAGTTTATCTACCACTGCGTGTTTCCTAGGTTTCATCCCAACTCAGGACTCTTCGTGACTTTTCAGAGCTGGCACTCCAAGCTTGTTCCATCCCCCTGAGAGCACTAAATAAACAAATCACCTCACAGAAGTGGCCCATCGCCCTCCCAGATCTGCCCCAAGTTTGAATCACTAAGCTTACCTGGCTTCAGATGCCTGCAAAACAGGCTCTAAAACGCAGAGGCTGGAGCCAAGGGATGACCTCACCGCCCTGGAATGATCTCCACTGTCTGCAGATTAATTCCATCATTTCCTTACAGAACACTCAGTGGTTCCATCCCCTGATTTTTTAAAATATATCCACTCAACAGACTTCTAGGTACTTCTGTAGTATTGGATACGGAGGACACCCAATCAAACAAGCCGGGAGGGACAGTCACTGCGCATTTTAGCTAGGTATGATTCCAAAACACAGCCCCCTTGGAAGTATCCAAACACTTCCAAATATGGTGATAGTGGCGTTCCATCTTAGGAATAAACCCAAGCAGAATGAAGGTAAGGAGAAACACGATTTTTCTGGGACTTCAGTTAAAACACAGAACACCTGCATCTTTTCCAAAACCAAAACCAAAAACAAATAAACAAAAAAACCCACACAAAGATGAAACACGTTTCAGAACTTTCTGGCTTTAACAATTGAGGTTCTCAACTTTGAACTTTTGCTAACATCAACTGATATGCACTACTCTCCAAGCTAAAAAGCTGGAGCTCAGGCAGGTTCGGGGAACACAGAGAGCCTCTTGGAGTGGCTGACAGTCAAGAGGTAACGTTAACGCCTTATCAGTACCCACGCCCACGTGAGGTTCTGAGAGGTGTCCACGATCCTGTAAATGTCCCACATAGTGATCGTTTTATACACTGGCATTTTCAGTCTGTCGGATGGTGGTGGCATCCCAGACATCTGTTCCTCCATTCTCCTCAGGTGGAGGGACAAAGTGACAGTGGATTCCTAAGGCACCGGAGGAGTCATCTGTCAACGCAATGGCTTCTATCAAGTTTCAATGACAGGACAATGCCCTCATTCTTTACTACCCCGGACCAACAGACTGGAGCAGGATTTAGTGTGTCACACTGAGAAGCACAGCCGCTCTCTGCACGTGATGTTTTACAAGTTTAGACTTTTTTTTCTCTCTTATTTTTAAATTACTCAGTTTAGTGGTGGTCATCATTTTCTTTTTCTTTTTTCTGATGATCTCTGGATGTCAGGTTGTTTTATTTTTATCCTTCTTTTGTATATTTACATCCTGACCTCAGTTTCCCCTCCTCATCCTCCCAAACCCCACCTTCCCTCTCTCTTAGATCTACTCCTCTGTTTCCCTTCAGGAAAAAAAAAAAAAGTGGGACTCCCAGAGATATCAATCTAACACATCATAACAAGTAGAGTAAGACTAGGCACATCCCTTCGTATCCATGCTGGACAAGGCAACACCTCCCACCCCCGCTTCCACTGTTAGGAGTTCTACAAGAACACCAAGCTACACAACCATAACATAAATGCAGAGGACCTAGCTCAGACCCATACAGGCTCCACAGTAGTCACTTCAGTCTCTGTGAGTCCCCTATGAGCTCTGCTGAGTCGATTATATAGGCTGTGTTCTAGTAGCATCCTTGACCTCTCTGGCTTCTATAATGATCCACACCCCTTCTCCCCCAATCTCCCCGCCCCGCCCTTCTGCAGGATTCCCCCAAGCTCCACTTAAGGTTTGGCTGTGGGTTTCTGCATTTGCTCCCATTAGTTGTTAGATGAAAACCCTCTGATGACTATTATACTAGACTCCAGTCTAGAAATATAACAGGGTATCATTAGGAATCATTTCATAGATGTGTGTGTGTGTGTGTGTGTGTGTGTGTGTGTGTGTGTGTGTGTGTGTGTGTGTTTTAACTGGCTATATTCCACTCTATCCTAGTTTCCTGGGCTATCCAGCCTCTGGTTCCTGGCCCTGCAGGCAGCAGTATCAGGCTTGGGCTCCCTCTGGCGGCATGGGTCCCACGTTGGATCAGTCACTGGTTGGCCACTCCCACAAGTTCTGCAGTGGCCAGAAGTCTGAACAGTCTCAAAGCACATTTTTAATTACTTTAGCAGAAGACCTCAAAGCTCCACTGCATACAGAGTCACAAGCATCACAGCACGACTTTAAGAGCCTGGTCCTGCCCCACGGAGGACTCCCAGTTCTTCCAATGGCATGTTGCCAGTCAGGGTCCCACAGACAAGAGCTACCCTTTGTCAGCACTGCATGCTGAGACCAACACTCAAACTTTGCTTCCCGGAACTACCAGAGTTCACGCTACTAGGCCTTACCCCAAGCTTACTGAATCCTCAACCCAGTGTATTTCCCAATGTCCAGTGGAGTCCTATCTGCACAGACCCCAGCACCTACAAATACATGCACGACTATAAGCCGCATGCCGACAGAGTCTTTCTCAGAAGAACTTTCCAAAGACTCACATCACTTGGATTAGTAAGGTAGCTCAGTGGGTGAAGGTATGCACGTTCAGGCTTCCCCACCTAAATGCAATCCCACACCCCACAAGGTGGCAGCAGAGAACCAACTCTAAGAGTTGCCTGACCTTCACACACATTCTGTGGCATGGTTATGCCTGCGCACACACACACACACACACACACACACACACACACACACACACACACAGACCACACACAGGGCTGGCGATACAGCTCACTAACGAAGCAAATGTTTAGCTTTTTAGGAGGGCCTAGGCTTGATTCCAAGCACCGCTGACCCCTACCCCCCAGCCTCCACCCAACACACATACCAAATAATCACAAATAATTGGGCTTTGGAGTTAGAAACAAGATGGAACATTTATAGAATTGGAATGTAAAAAGAAGAGCTGTTACGGGTAGTGGATGACAGGCCAGCTCAGAACTGAGTGGAAACAATAACACACGTATTTTGGGATTACATGTGTTAAAAATCCCTCTGTTTGTAGTAAGAATTCACGAGGGATGTTTATATATAACCAGACTTAATACTAACAAGGCAGAGCCCTGCCTGGAAACTGTGCAAGAGAACGGAATAGTATGTGACTCTGAGCATGTCCAGTTGGGCGGGGTGACAGGGTGGGAAGTTTTGAGAAAAAAATAAACAAGGGTGAACTTGAATGTCACAGTTGCACAAAAGGAAACGGGAACATGCTGAGGGATATAAAACTCTTTAATGCAATTCCAAACATCATAGATAAACAGAGAAATACTCATTGTTTTAACTTTTCTTCCTTTTTGATAATGAGTGTCTTAAAGGAAGGGATCGTGCCCTCTCTTATTTCATATTTTACATTACACTTACTTAACGTGTTAATTAAAGCAGAACTATATCACTTTTCCTCCTCTGTTTCCTCTGTTCCCTTCCCAGCTACTCTCCCTCAAATCCCTATGGTCCCCTCCTAAAGTCAGTATCCTGAGTGAGTTAGGATCTAAATGGAGAATTCTCAGTAGAAAAAAAAAATGGGTAAGAAATATCTCAGAAAAAGTTCATTATCCTTAGCAATTAAGGATAAGTAAATGTAAAGGAACTTCAACATTTCGTCTTACCGGGTCAGATGGCTGGAGTCACCCTAATATCTGACAGCAATGGCTGGTGAGAGTGTGTGGAAGAGGCACCCTCATTCATTGCTGGTTGGGAATGCAGATCAGTGCAGCAACTCTGGAAATCAGGGCGGAGACTCTTCCAAGAGAACTAAAGAGCACTTGGATCGGGCATCCTACTCCACAAATACTTGCTCAGCCATGGTCACTGGTGTTCTAGTCACAACAGCTAGGAAATGGCAACAACCTAGATATCCTTCAATGGATGAACGGATACTCAAACTGTGCTATATATATATACACAAGGGAATACTGCTCGGCAATGAAGAAAAATGACACTCTCAGATAAATGGATGTACCTAGAGATTATATCAAGTAAGGAATAATCATTTTATTAGCAGTCATGTTAATTTATCCCTCATGCCTAGTATTGAAAAAATGTCCAAGTTATTGTCATTGCTAAATACCGTAGGATACTTAATCTTATAAGCAGATGTAATCAATATATATGTTGTCTATTAAACTGAAATGTTTTTCAAGCAATAAGATACTTTAAACTTCAACAGGGAAAAATGCATACAAGCTAAACTTTCCATTTATTCACAAACACAAAATGACCAGCATTAACCTTATGGAGAACAATCTGGAGAAAAGATCAATTTTGAATCCTGCATGGAAATATTTCCCGAAATGTTCACAAATCTGGCCATGTTTCCATAAGCTCCATGCTCCAAGATGAGCAGGCCTTGCCATGAGTTAGCTGTACATATCAAAGTTGGTACACAAAGACCTCCCTGCCAAGAAGCAGTAGGAACAGCAGGCAACGGAAAATCAAGTTTATGTCATCCATGCCATCTAGTAGATGAAAAAACAGTCAAGAAAAACAATCCAAAAACGGATAGGGCACCTCTGATCCCAAACTGTGCAGTCTGCCAGGTATGGCAGACATCCTTGTCATCTTAGTACTCAGGAGACTGAGGCAGGAGGATTGCTACAAATTTCAGGCAATTCTGAGCTACTTACTGAGCTCAAGGTCAACCAGGGCAAAAATAGTGAGACCTGGGCTGAAAACAAACAACTAAAAAAAAAAACCTAAAGCAAGACAAATCTGAAATTGGATAAGCTTCAATATCCACCAACATATTCAACAAGCTTCAAAGGGTAAAGTACTCCAGACTGGGGATAACCAACCACTAAGGCTACCAAGCTAATCTAAAGCAACCTTCCTGTAGGGAGGCCCTCTAGGACCAAGAGGTACATAGTAAGTAAAAGAAACAAGATTCAGAAAGCTACGTGGGAAATAAAGAAATAAAAAACTGTCCTCTCTTCCCAGCCCTACTTCCTTCCAAAGAAACGACCTGCAGCCACCCAACATGGAGCAGACCCAGGCAGGCTACCTGTGGTCACCATGCACTCTTCCTCCTCGCTGGCCCACTAGTCCTGCCTCCTCACACAACCCATTTCCCCTGTTTTGAGGCTGGCCGCAGAACCCCAACCCTACTTCCTACCAGAGCTCCCATGAACACTGCAGGATGCATGGATCTGTGCTCCTCACACCCTCCCCCTGCCCCTGCCCTTCCTCTCCTTCTCCATCCCAGTCCTATGGAGGCCTGACACAGAAAACCTTCCCCTCAGCCTATCTCCCTTTGTGATTCTCCACTGACCACAGCTACACCTGGGCAGGCCACCTACTTGTGGCATATCCAAGCTCGTCATAAAAACGCAAGCAATATGAAAAGCCAAGAGAGGACGGCCCTGCCCCCGCGCACACATCCGCCAGTCCTATAGAAATATCCTCCAGTGAGAATTATCTAGATCAGCTCCAGGACACAGAACCTTAAAGAACAATCGAACTTCATCAAAGAGCTCGTGGAGTTTAAATAGGAAACTAACCAACAACTCAAATGAACTGAAGAGTACATGTAAACAACCATGACGCCCAGGAAAAGAAAAACATACCACTCAATTAGACAATGAAGACAATCTAGGATTGGAAAACTGGATGCACAATGATGAATTTTGAAGAGAACTCAAGATGAAATTGAAAAACGCAAAAGGATGATTAGAACTTTATGGGAAAGCCATACAAAAAGCGGATCAAATAGAAGGGTATCAGAAATTGAAGATAAAATAGAAATTAGGCAGCACCAGCAAAGAATATGAATAAAAATTAAAAATACATGATAGGAACATTCAGGAATTGTGGGAAACCATGAAAAGAACCAACATCAAATCACAGGCATCAATGGAGAATCCTAAGTCAATGGTATAGACCAGATATTCAACAAGACCAAGAGGAGCCCATCAAAAATAAGCAACGACAATCTCATACAGATACAAGCAGCACACAGAACACCAATTAGAACTAGACAAGGGGCTCATCACACCCTGTTATAATTAAAACACTATAATTAAAACACATAGAAGGAGTTTTGAAAGCTGCAAGAGAAAAAAGAAGTCTAATATACATAAAGGAAAAATCATCGAAATAATAACTCTAAAAGCTAGAATAGCCTGAAGCAATGTAATTCAAGTTCTAGAACCATGGATGCCAAGGTAGACTACTGCACCCAGAAAAACTATCTGCCATAGTATGATTAAAGAGACAGGAATCTATGACCACCAAATGAGCCCTACAAAGAATCCTGGAAAGAATTCTTCTGACTGCAGAAAGAGATGAGCATTGCCAAAAGACTATAGAAAGAACCACAAGGATACCATTACTGGAACATAAAAAAAGAACTAAGAACACAAAGAGCAAAAGAGTAAGAACATGACTGCAATCAATACAAAAATATGGTATTAATGGTCTCAAGTCTGAATGAGCTAAGAACAAAACCCATCTGTCGGCTGTCTGCAAGAAACTTACCTTGGCTTTAAATATGAGCATTACCTTAAAGCAAAAGGACGGTAAAAAGTATTCCAATCCAATGGGACCAAAAAGCAAACAGATGTAACTGTCCTGTTATCTGATGAAACAAATTTTGAAACTAATCCAAACAAATGAAGAAAATCCTTTATTTTTATAAAGGTAATAATTAGCCAAGGGGACATTACAATCCTGAGCACATATACAACAAACTATGGCGCATGCAGTTTTATAAAAAAATATTACTTGAATTAAAGATATAGATTAACTCCAACCCAGTAATAGTAGGTGATTTCAGTACCCCCACTTCCTCTAATAGATATATCTTCTAGAAAAAAAAATTAAATATGAGAAATGACAGAACAGAGTAACATTACACATTAAATAGAATTTACAGAATATTCCACACAAATACCAGGGAACACAAACATGAACACACACACACACACACACACACACACACACACACACACACACAATACACACACAGCCAACATCATCCTAAGTGAAGAAAACCTTGAAGGAATCACATTAAAATTAGAAACAAGACAGCAAGACAAGACAGGGCTGTTCACTAGCCCAACTCCTTTTCAATACAGTGCCTGAAGCACTAACTAAATCAATAAGGGGGGGCTATAAAGTGCAAATAGAAAAATAAGTCTTTATCCTTATTTTCAGATATGCTATTATAAACCAAAACCCCAAATCACAAGAGAAAACTAAAAAGAACTGGCTTGTCAGGATTTCACACTGTGGTGAGGCTGCAATGTGGCGGCTTCGGAGGCTAGTTCCCGTCCCTCGGGCTAAGCTCTAGTCCTCTGGAACAGCCTCTACTTGCCACCCTATGTTGGAACTAACATCTTGTGACAATACATAAAAAGCCTTTGAGAATCTACTGACTCATCAGCAACTAACTTCTTCTACCAATCCATAAGCTAAAAATGCCATCAGATAGCATCTTGGGCCTATAGAAAAGCTTCTCCCATCTCCATGTACTTGCCTCCATCACCTTCCTCCCTCCATCATCTTCCTCCCTCCACCATCTTCCCGCCTCCATCATGTATCTGCCTCCATCATGCACCGGCCAATGTATTTTAAACACGCCTTGATTTATTGCTTTCTCTGTTCTGTAAAACTATAAAAACTTAGTGAAACTGCTTCCGCACTGAAACAGGAATATGGGTAACCCAAATCTGTGCTCTTGGGCTATGGCCACTCAAAACGGGTCCAAAACAAACTCTCTGTTTTTGAGAAGAAGATGAAAGGAAGTGTAGGGGGGGGGGAGCAGCAGCTTCTTCTCCAGCAGACGGAATGTTTTAGTTCTGAAAATATTTACTTCACGGACATGTGCTGTTCACCCAGAAATTAGAAAAGATGAGCACGCCCATTTCCACTTCCACAGAAGTTAACCCAGAAATGAATTTAGGAAACGTGCAAGGGATGATCGCAGTATCTACAGCTGTGAGCCTCGTGTGCACGCGCAGTCACTGAGGAATGGCTGACCAGAACCACCACACCATCTTTATTTTCAAAGCTTAGGAAGCAGAAAAGTCATTTTTGATTTAGCATGTTTTACATCCTCTTTTACTGGAGTTTGATCAAATTCATTTGCCCAGCTTCCGTTAGCATCTCTTTTCCCCTTCCCATTACTATGCTCTCTTTTCCTCATCCCCCCTCTGTGCTTATGATGCATGCACACACACAAATGGGCCTTTATACACGTAAATCAATCCTAAGACTCACAAATGAGAGAAAACAAGATATTTGTCCTTCTGCGTCCCAATTATTCCACTTGCTATAATGATCTCAAACTGTGCCCATGTTCCAAAAACATAACTTTATTCATCTTTATTGTAAACAAAATACACTGAATACATTATCAATCATCTATCTACTTGTTTATATAATTAGGTTTATATTTATCTAGCCATCTATAATCACATTTTCCTTATCCATTCATTTGCTGGTAGAATTCCAGGCTGATTCGATAACTATTGGCACAAATTCTACAACGAGGTTAATGTACAGTTATCTTGGGGCACGACAAGCCACGCTGGCTTAGAGTGCCTGGGGTCCACACCCCTAAGTGATGTGGCAGAGCCACACCCAGCTCAGCGTTTAGCATTGTTTGCATTAAGAACTTCTCTATTGATCTGAGGTACCTGGGTCAGTTTCTCTTCCCGCTGGCAGTGTTAAGGGTTCTCTCTTCTCCACATTTTAATCAGCATTTGTTGTTTTCTTAAGAACAGCTCATTTCATTTCAAATTCTTTTTTCAGGGTTTTATACTTCATATTGCAGAAGTCTTCCAATTTATTGGATATGTTTATTCATAGGTAATTTTGAAGTTGTTCTGAATAGAATTGCTTCCTTTATTTCCTCCTTCCTATGCTACCGTTATATAGAAAAGCTACTGGTTTTCATTTGTTGATTTTTGCATCCTGCTACTTGGCTGAAAGTGTTGTCCAGCTCCAGTTATCTTTAGGTGTCTATTGCAGAGGATAACATCATCAACAAATATGGATGATTTAAAGTCTTCCTTTACTATTTGCATTAGTTACTTGAAATGGACTTTTGAGAGGTTTAGAATTAAATCATTGATTTCATCTAACAATGGGACAAGGCACTAAAGAAAATGCTAATATGCACTCATACCATAATAAAGATTACAACTACATATTATTCCCCCACTGAAAAGAAATTCGCAACTGTCCAAAATGCAGGCAGTAACTGATTGTGGGGTGCCTAGCCCAAGCTGAGAAACACAACTCCTACACATATGTCCCTGTAAACATTGCATAAATGGGAAAAGAAAGACTGGAAGAGCCAGGGAACCAGGATGCTACTTCATGGTTGTATCCTGAAAATAGGATGGAAAAGCTACACCTATGAAATAACAGCCGTATGGTTATCCAAGCTTTAAGACTCGAACAATGACAACACCAGCTGGCAGGCCAATGGGAAAGGGGAAAATCTCACACACACAGCCCTGCTCTCAGATGAAGAACTACAGGCACTCAGTGACTACTGAGTCAGATGAAGAACTACAGGCACTCAATGACTACTGAGGAACAAGTAGTCTTTTCCAGGGATAAGCCTCCTAGTGATGAGCCCTTAGGACACAAACATGAATAGTACTAACTCCACTCAGCAGGGTGCATTTGCATATGTATATAAGTTCCACCGTAGTAAGGAGAAGGCAGAGAGGATTAAAACATGGGTTGGCAGTGGGAGGGAAGAAGCAGGAGGGCGTCTTTTCAGTTATTGCTAACACTTCTACTACTGTAGTTATTTACTAGCACACTGGTGACGTATGCGCCACAAGTGTCCAGAAATACCTCAGCCAGAGTTAGGCGTCGTGTGACTCCAGGAACACATGCAATGATGGGAGCTAAACCAGGAAGAGGCTCAGGAGAGCCGTGCCTAATTCTTGCCTAAGCCCCTCCGGAGGAACTCCCCAGGCAGTTTTGCTTATGATCATTAGTGAGTGTTGCCATGAATTTATTCTCCTTGCAGATCCTGATTTGAACAGGATCTTGATTTGAACTGGCCATATCTTGCCAGTCCTCTGGGAAGTCCTTGGGTCCCAAGAGTGGCCTATTAGCAGACAGTATCCTTCTGTACTCTACACAGGGACTGGTCTCTGGCTGCTGCTGTGAGGTTGAAATAATGACACTGTATCCAGCTGCAATGGAGCAGAAGAAACATTTGTGGCAAAGACAGTTGAGCAGGAACTCGCACATAAGAAGGCACTCTGCACTGGCACCTCACCTTACACGAGTGCCCCAGGAGTCTCGAGAAGTTGGAGGAGCTGGGGAGCTGGGGTGGGGGGTGTTACTTGTTTTCTGTCACACATCAGCTGTCCCTCCATAAAGTGGCCAAAGAACTGTTTCCAAGGGGCAGAGCCTCTTGGCTTCTCGCAGGAGTCAGCAGAGACTTCCTTCCTTCCTCTAATCCTCGTTCTGAATCTTAAGACTATGCATGGGCCACTGCAAGGTGGTGCAGCATGGGTTCCTCTTTGCTTCAGCTGCCCGGAGTCATGCTGAGAAAAGTCACATTGCCAGCATGCCCTCGGGCCCCCATGAGCCTCAAGATGTTCATTCACTATATCCGGGGTTGGAGTTAGGAGTTCAACATGACAAGCTCCTTGTTGGTTTAGAGACAGTCGTTCCCACACTACAGTGTCACTCCTCCAGGACTGCACAGGGGCCTGGCAAAGGGATAAGGAGCTCGCTCGGCAGTCACTCATGCTCATCTTTTCTGTGTGGGCAAGCATGCGTGTACAGGGCTTGATTCGGGAAAAAGCTATCTACTTTCCAATCATTGCACGGAAAAGTATACCACGGCTATGTGCCCTGAGTTTTCCTGTCAGTTTGTATAGTTTTAATGGCGTATCAGTCTTTGTCTTTTTAGGACAAAACCAAGAAAAATGAAAACATGAACCTGATGTCTTATACAAATATTAACTTATTTGGACTCTGCAATCAGCAAGTGATTCTTATTTGCAGCTAGATTTGACCTCTCGTGGGATAACACAGTAGAAAAATTTCAGCTACTAAATGACTTTGCAGGTTCACTGCCAGGGAGACTGCTTGATGAAAACGAAGAACAAAGACCGTGCAACTATTCAGACTTGGTGTCACTTGTCATGAGAACATCACTGTCTTCATTTGTTAACCCCAAAGAGAGACAACTACAAAGGAGGAGGACTCAGCATCAACTGAGTCTACCTACTCAACGTTCCTTGGCATACGCCAGGGACCAATCAAGGGAAGCAAGATGCCATGATCTGAAATCACCTGGGAAGGGACCTCAGTGACTGACTGCCTATCATGGGAGCAGTCTCAAGGGATATGTCTATAAAACACTCCTGCACCTAAGGCCCAGGAACATTTTGGATGAGGAGACATACACGTTCTAAGAGTCAGGAGATCATGGAGTTTGCGCTGAGACTTTGTCTCCTTGTAACATCACATGCTACACCCATAAACTCTCACCAGCATGACTGCCTACCCATGAGCTGAACAAGGACAAATAACAGCAAACCCGCCAAAACGAATGCGGAAAAGCTGATGAGACCCCCCATGTCTACAGAAAGAACTACAGGCAGCTAAGGGATCCTGCAAGTGGCAGGAAAAAGTCTTCCCTAGGGAAGAACACACCATACTCATTATCCACAACCAAATGGCAAGCCCTGGAAACACACATACAAGGAACGTGATAGAGATCGAGCAGACAGTATTTAAAATAGATATGAATATACATATGTGCGTGGGAAAACAATTAATGAAAAAGAGAAGAGAGGACGCGACTTTGAAAGACAGCAAGGAGGGAAATATGGGAGGGTTTAGGACAGAGGCTCTCAACCTGTGAGTCGTGACTCCCCTGGGGACCAAACGACCCTTTCATTGGAGTTACAGATCAGATATCTTGCATATCAGATATTTACATTATGGTAACAGAAGCAGAACTACAGTTAGGAAGTAGCAACGAAGTAATCTTATGGTAGGAGTCAACGCAGCATGAGGAACTGCATTAAAGGGTTGCAAACGTTACAGAGGTTGAGAACTACTGGCTTAGAAAGAGAAAAGGGGAGGGAAAAGGGTGTAATTATATTGTGATGTCAAAAAGAAAGGAAACTCAAATGAACTCCAGCTCGGCAAGTGAAGACAAGGAGGGTTTTTGTTTTGTTTAGTCTTCTCACATACATTACATTCTGGCCAGTTTCCCCTCCCTCCACTCCTTCCTGTACCCCCAAAAGTTCTCCTCTCCCCTAGGTCCGCTCTTCCTCTGTTTCCCTGCAGGAAAGAGGAGGTCTCCCAGGGATACCACCTGAACACAAAGGGCAGGAGAGGCAGCTGTCTACGGGTGAGTTGGGGATAATTAAGGAGCTCCTAATAGTCTGGCAAAGTTATTTTACGAACTGACTGGTAGTGACTGAAGACTATCTTAGGACAATTCACTGAGCTTTGACACCTATTTAATACCGCTTTTCTACATCTGTGTTTCATTTTGGACTGAAAAAAGACACAAAAGAGTAATCAGAATAATAATGCACAGAAACCCAAGTCTTATTCTTGGGATACACGTGCGTTTACACGTACCTGTTGTGTTCTGGTTTCATTTCTACTGCTGTGGTTTAAGACCAAAACAAAACCAAACCATCAAACATCAGCAGCAGGGAGTTCCATTTGCCTTATAGTTCCGGGCTACGGGCTGAGAAGAAGTGGCGAGACAGCTGGCCACATCACATCCAGGGTCGAACCACAGAGAATGCAGGTGCGCTCACACAGAGACATGAATGCAGGTGCGCTCACTGGCTGCTTCACCTAGGCCCAGCTCCTCTTCTCCACTCTCACACAGTCCAAGGCTCCCTGCCTAGGGAATGACGCCACCCACAGCGCTGAGCCAAGCCAGTCTCACCCCTCCCAGTGTTTCTACTTCTCTCCTCCCCTCCCCCTTCCTTTCCGCTCTCCTCCTCCCTTCCATTGATCTTTACGTGCATCTGTTCTTGCCCACCCCGCCTAGCGTGTTCTTCTACTCATGATGAATACATCATGGGCATTTATTATGTGACTTTGCTATAGTCACATAATAAATTCTACTTATTATGTGCTGGGCGTTTATTTTCTCCATCTGCACAGAGTGTCACAAACTCCCTCCTGCCTCCTGTTTTAGCTGTAAATACTTTTCACCCAATGCTTATTTGCTCCAAATAGTTGCCTTTCGCTGTTAAAAAATATTTTCTAAATGCCCTGTGATGGTCATTTAACTTTGTGTCTGCGAATGTAAAAATGTATTCCTTGAGAGAGAGTACAGTTGATACTGTCACATATTTATAAACCCATGCTGAAAAACCTACCTTCTGATTGGTGTTTAATCCTTTTGTAATTAATGATTATTAATACAAAATCATGTTAAGATTAGCCATCTTTATTAATTGTTACCTCTTGGTTCCAGTTCCATATGTTCTTTCTTCCCCCTTTGACTCATTCTGTCTGTGTTCATATTAATTGAATATCTTTTGTGATTTAGAAAAGCTCTGGAAACTTCTAGAACTTTGAGAATTCTCAAGGCCCTTCCCCAGGACTTTATAAGCAGTAACAGTAACTGGGGAGAGAAGACTCCTCGACCTGCTGGACCGTGTCTGCTTTTCCAGGGACACAGTTTTCATGCCGGGCGGCTTTACAGTTATGCAGGCTCCTCTCAGCGACCCTTCACCCTTCGTCCTTTAAGTGACCCCAATAAACTCACTGTCCACTTAGCTAGTCTCAGGGTGACTCATCCCCGCGGACTGTTACTAGTGCTTATCTGGGGTGAACAAACACTTAATCATATCTTCAGAGGAAAAGTCACATAACAAATGCCTATTTAAGTGGGTCAAATTCTTATGGCCTATTTTAGTTTTCTGTAGGAGCTCCACACTGACTTCCACAGTAGCTGTCCCAGTCCACATTCCCAGCAGCAGGGGATCCATGTCCCTTCCCCCAACACCTTCAGGACCATTGTCATTTGGCTTCCTGATGGCATTCACTCTGAGTGGAGTGAGATGGAATCTCTCAAAGTACTTCCAACCCCAATTTCCCAGAAGGCTATGGGTATTGAACAGTCCTTCAAATACTTAAGCTCTTTGTATTTCCTCCCCTTGAAAATGTCTACTAATTTCATTAGCCCACTCCATGTTAGGGTTTTGTGTTTCATGATATTTAATTCTTGAAATTCCTCACAGCATCAAGGTATCACTCACCTATCAGATGGATAGATGACAGAGACTATTTTCTTATCCTATGTGGGCTCTCTTCACTCTTGCTGCTAAGTTTCCCTTGTATTACACAAGATTTTTAGTTACATGCAGCCGCATTTGTCAATTGTTAAAATTTCATCCTATACTATCGGCTCCTTTTTCAGAAATCACTTGCCCCTAACTGCATCGTGAAGAACTTTTAGCTGTATTTTCTTCAGTCTCAGAGATCCAGGTCTTCTTTGATGTCTTTGATTCGCTTTGAATTGATTTTGGTGCAAGGTGAGGCATGCAGATACATTTTCATTTGTTTTCAAGTGAGCATTCAGGTTTCCCAGCACCATTTGAGAAGGCTGTCTCCTTTCTGGGGCATGTTTCTGAAACCCATGCCAAAGACTAGGCAACTGTGGCTGTAGCTTTATTTCCGGGCCCTCAATTCCACCAGGACCAGACTGATTCCGGCACCTTGGCTCTGAACTACCGCTTATGATCAGGTACTGAGAAGTCTGCATTGCTCTCTCTATGGGAAGTCTCTGCATTGCTCTCTCTAGGGGAAGTCTCTGCATTGCTCTCTCTAGGGGAAGTCACTGCATTGCTCTCTCTATGGGAAGTCTCTGCATTGCTCTCTCTATGGAAAATCTCTGCATTGCTTTCTCTATGGAAAATCTCTGTATTGCTCTCTCTATGGGAAGTGTCTGCCCTGCTCTCTCTATGGGAAGTCTCTGCATTGCTCTCTGTATGGGAAGTCTCTGCATTACTCTATGGGAAGTCACTGCATTGCTCTCTCTATGGGAAGTCTCTGCACTGCTCTCTCTATGGGAAGTCTCTGCACTGCTCTCTCTATGGGAAGTCTCTGCACTACTCTCTCTAGGGGAAGTCTCTGCACTGCTCTCTCTATGGGAAGTCTCTGCACTGCTCTCTCTAGGGGAAGTCTCTGCACTGCTCTCTCTATGGGAAGTCTCTGCACTACTCTCTCTAGGGGAAGTCTCTGCATTGCTCTCTCTATGGGAAGTCTCTGCACTGCTCTCTCTATGGGAAGTCTCTGCACTACTCTCTCTAGGGGAAGTCTCTGCATTGCTCTCTCTATGGGAAGTCTCTGCATTGCTCTCTCTATGGGAAGTCTCTGCATTACTCTCTCTAGGGGAAGTCTGCATTGCTCTCTCTATGGGAAGTCTCTGCATTGCTCTCTCTTCTGAGGGCTGCCTTAGCCCTTTGGGACATTTTGTGCACCCTTAAAAATACTAAGAAGCCTCTTTCTAGACAAAGGCCACTGGGATTTTGATGGAAATTGCATTTTAATCTATAGAATACTCATTTTCACAATATTAACTCTGCCAATCCAAAATCTGAAGAAACACATTTGATCCCAAGGATTATCAATTTATATGAAGCCTAAGGCCCCGAAGACTCTGACATGACATCACTACAGCAAAGCTCATCTTGATGTGCCTTCCTGGGATCTACTAATCCATGGTCTGCCTCTCTGTCTGTCTGTCTGTCTGTCTGTCTGTCTGTCTGTCTGTCTGTCTGTCTCTGTTTCCTCTCCGTCCGTCCGTCCGTCCGTCCCTCCCCCCCTCTCTCCCCTCCCTCCCTTCCCCCCTCCATCCTTCCTTCTCACTAATATCACCCTGGCTAGTTTCTTGAGCATAGCAAGTTTGTTTTCTTGGGACACATGCCCACACAACTATCTAAAACTATAGCTAATGGTCCAGACACAGGAGTGAGCTGAACAAATGCAACACCGGCCTGAAAGATGTTCCTCCAGGAATAAGGTCAGAAGCTTCCAAGCAGAGAAACAAGGATGCTGACAATCAGTGAAGTTCTGAAATCACCTGGATGCTTTGAGAACATCCAGTCAAGAACACCATAGTTCTATATTTGATTGCTCAGAAGTTATGTCAGCCCAAATAGATGGAAATCTATTCCATCCTCCAAGTCACTCCTATTGTCTTTAGGATGTCAGCTAATGGCTGAAGGATGCCCTGCCTAGATGTTGTGAATAGCTCCTATCTAAATAACAATAGACCTAGTCCTAGGGGAGTTTTACACCCAACCTGAAGGTTGGCATGGAGTGTCTTTAGGATCAAAGGAAGTAATTGCTATCTGCCCTTTATACATGATAATAGATGTCTTCTGCCATTGTCCCAACCTTTGGATGGTTACTTAAGATGATGTATGAATAAACTGGGGCGTTCAGTATTAACTGACTGCCCTTCTATTATGATCTTATATGTCTGTCTTTTCTTTAACGCCGGATAGCTAGTCTTCCCTCACCCACACTCCCCTACTCAGGAACAGACCCGAGACTGTTCTGTTCAGCTGGTTCTGATGGCAGCCCCAAAGACATCAGCATGGGGCTAATACAGATAGATGGTCACCCACCGACAGAACAGAGTTTTAACAGACCATGTAAATCCCAGCCTTTTGGGGCGGGTGGGTCTGGAGAAGAAAGGGGTCCCTGCCAGAGCAAGTAGGGAGCATCCTTCAACCAGCTCTGGTTTCAAAGGCCTGTGCCAGAAGATGGGTAGTGATTAGGTTTGCATATGAGACACAAAATACATATCTACACCTCCCGAGATGGAAAAATATGTATGTTCCATGATTGTTCTTCCATCCCCAATGTCTGAAACACTGCCTGCTGCTTAGAAAGCACATGGAGAATCCAAAATATTACCTGGTGTACAGTTAGTTAATGGCAAACACATAGGTTAACATTTTAAGACAAGCCAGGTGGTGATGGGGGATGTCCTTTTGTATATATGTTTCTCTTACTGGTTGATGAATAAAACACTGTTGGGTCAATAGCCAATAGAGGCAGGAAGACAGGCAGGACTAGGAGACAAGGAGAATTCTGGGGAAGGTAGGCAGAGAGGGCCCCGGAAGGATAGGACACACCAGGCATTCTCTGGTAAGATTAGACCATGTAGAAATATATAGTTTAGTAGTCATGGGTTAATAAATAAGACAGAGCTAGCCAGTAAGAAGCCCTAGCCATCGGCTGACAGTTTAATAACTAATAGAGCATCCTGTGTGTTCCTTTGGGACTGAGAAGGGTGGCTGGACCTGGCAGGACAAGAGAATCCAGCTACAGGGCGGTGGTGGCACACGCCTTTAATCCCAACACTCGGGAGGCAGAGGCAGGTGGATCTCTGTGAGTTCGAGGCCAGCCTGGTCTACAGAGCGAGTTCCAGGACAGGCTCCAAAGCTACACAGAGAAACTCTGTCTCGAAAAACCAAGAAAAGAAAAAAGAAAAGAAGACAAACTGAAGTACAGACTTAAACTATTAGACCACGATTAGACAATGGAACCTTCATGAAAGCATATCAAATGCAGGAGCCCTTGGTTATTCCTCTCTTGAAGTCCCTCCTACTGTTCAGATTTCTTTCTCGCATCATGCTGCTTAGCAAACCCACCTTCACTCGGCAAGGAAGTAAGAGGACAGGAGTCAATGAAAACCCAGTAGCTGATGGAAACAGAAGCAGAGATCCACAGCTAAGTAAGCACTGAGCCGAACTCCTGGAATCCAGTTGCAGAGAGGGAGGAGTGGTGAGCAAAGGGGTCAAGACCAGGCTGGGGAAACCTGACAAGTGGGAACTTGTGGACCCCGGTCTGACAGCCGGGGAACCAGGCCCCCTGAACGTGGGTGTCAGTTGGGGGACCTGGGCAGTCTATGGGGCCTCTGGCAGTGGAACCACTGTTTATCCCTAGTGCATGAATGGGCTTTGGGAGCCCATTCCCAACGGAGGGTTACTCTCTCAGCCTAGATACACGGGGGAGGGCCTAGGCCCTGCCCCAAATGATGTGACAGATTCCAATGATTCCCCCATGGGAGGCCTCACCCTCCCTGGGGAGTGGATGAGGGGGTGGGATGGGGGGTATGGAAGGCGTGGGAGGATGCAGGGAGAGGGAACTGGGATTGGCATACAAAAGAAGATTGTTTCTAATTTCAATAAAAATTTTTAAAAAGGTAAAGAGATGTAAGAGCCTCATAAGGAGCTTTCAGAACAATGGTTTCCAAGTACTTGTGGCCCCTAAGCCCACATCATTTGTCCTCCATTCGAGTTCAATCAAACTACAGATCAAAAATACTGGGAAAAGTAACTGTATCTGCAATGACCATGCATAGGTTTTTTGTTGTCGTTATTTCCTAAATAATATGCTAAGTTATTTATATAACATTTACAGCATTAAGTATTAAAAGAAATCTAGAGATGATTTAAGTTATTTATATAAGAATGGGTGTCAGCTATATGCAAATATATCACTTCATATAAATGACTTCAATAAATGTAACTCTCTAGGTGACTTGAGCGGTGGCAGATGCTGTTAGCTTATCAAGAGAGTTAAGGAAACAATCCTGCCATGGACACAGAAGGCTGCTATACTCTAGTCAGTAGGAAGGACATAGAACGTTAAAAGATATTACTACAGAAGTTGGAATGAACTAAAAATATAAATAGTAGTGTAAGCAACACATGCCTATCAAAATATTAACATGTGATGAGTCCGCCTGCAGTCTTAGTCATGAGCTACTTGTCAGTAATGATTAGATGTGGGGAAAAAAACAACCAATAATAGCACTTACGTAAAGACATGGGCAGTGGGATCAAAATCATGATGCAAATGCTAACTCTTAAGTTTCTGGGGAGCCCCAATGCCACCCCACTCCTGAACCTGCTGTACTCTGCAATCGTCTCTCGAGTGTGTCAGAGCGAGCCACGGTAGCTCTTCATCTCTACAGTTTAACTGCCAATGGTGACGTTTAAAAAGGAAAAGTCTCTGTGGCTCACTGCCTGTGTGTCTTGTTTATTCACCTATGGTTAGGGAAGCACAGGAGAAAGTAACAAGAAGACAAAAAGTGCCACAGGGGAGGGCAGGGAGAGCTGGCCAGGCAGCTAATCGGATTACTCATGGGAGGGGAACCGGCAGAGGCCAGCCTGACACCCACACCCCCACCCACAGATCAAAACATCTCTGCCTTTTCCTGGCTTCCACTTTCTAGCCTTCGCCGAGTCCCAGCTGCCCTGACTCTGTGACAGCCGACCCATCAGCTCGTGGCTTTCTGTCAAGTTCCCGATTTTCTCCTTTCCCCGGCAATGGGGAAGAGCCGTTTAAGCGTCCCCTCGAACCTGCTCTGAGACATACGCCAAAAATGAGTGTGGTGTGACTGTCGGTGCAGGAGCCAGAAGCAGGTAAGGGAACTCTCCATGAAATAACTGGGCGTGTGGATGGGAGGATGGCTCTCGGGCGGGGTGACACTGGGCAATCTTCACTGATGCTTCACTAGTACAGTCGGTTCGTGTCTGAAACTTGTCATCGGCTAGAATGCTAAATATTTGTCCACGATAACTGGGGGATCCAAACCTTAAGTATTACAATTGGTGATTTTGGGGGGGGGGAATCCCCAATTGTGTTTAACAGGTCTGCAGTAATTTAAAAGAAACTGTTTCAAAAGTGTCTGTCTGGGACATTTCAAAACCATGCGAAAGGACGTTGAGATGGCCTCTCAAAAGTAAGGACACTGTCATCTTTCTTCTTTAAAAACTTCCCACTGTGAATAGCTTCTCCTTTTCTGCAACCGGATACACACGTGTGTAACAAACTCGTATCTATCTGAACATACGTTTACACAGGTAAGAGCTTTTAGCCCGGTCCTTACTGGGAAAGTTAACCCTAATAACACCTAAAAAAATAGGCATTTGCTCTTAAAAAGGCATAAAAGCCAATAAATAAATAAATAAATATCCTATACACAGCAAAAAATAAAAAAATGTGTTCATCAGATACAAATTCATTCTCTATAATTAATCAGCTTAACTACTTACAGTACTTAAACAATTCTCAGTTCTACATGTAGGACGGTTGGCCTACGGTGTCAGAAGACTCAATGAGGATATGCAACCCACCCAGGGCTATACTGTTTTTGCTTTTGTTTTTTTTTTTATTGTGGGGTTTTGTTTGGTTTGGTTAGGTTTGGTCTGAGGAAAATTAATTCCATTGAGAAAATTACTTTAAAAAATGAGGGTAAAGAAAAAATAATTTATATACTTATCCTTTTAAAATACACAAAATCAAAACTAAATTTTAGGACTAAATATTAATTTAAAAACAGCAGATCAGTACCCATCCCAAGTATACACACGGTCTCTGGACTCCCATAGAACAATGTGAGGTGCACTCTCACCCTGAACTCTTGGGGAAGGGTCTAGGCCCTGCCCTATATGAAATGACAGACTATGGACACCCCCATGGAGGGCCTCACCCTCCCTGGGGGAATGAGGGGATAACGGGGGGGGATGGGGGGAGGGCACGGGAGGAGGGGAGGGAAAGGGAGAGGGACCTCGTACTGACTTGTGAAGCAACCTTGTTTCTTATCTAAATTTAAAATGGAAAAAAATATTAATAAAAAGAAAAAGAAAAAAAATAAATAAATAAATAAAAAAAAAAAGAAAACAAGGCATGCACTAAAAATATCAAAGTACCATTTTAAGGCCTACAAACACATAAAATCTCATGCTTCAATAAAATTTATAAATGCATACAAGCACACACAAACAATCATACGCTCACAGATAATGAATGAAGTAGTACTGTCATGCCTGTTAAACCCAGAGAAGAAGTGACAGGACACCAAGGCACTCAGAAACCTAATTAGGGGAAGTCGGCCGTGCAGGAAACGAACCACGTATGTGGCAGCAGCACTTCACAGAGGAAGCAGGAGCCGAAGGACTAGATGGAAGGCAACAGAGGTGACCTCACCAGGGGCCACAGTCCCCCTGCACACTAAGAGGCTGGCATGGTGGCTGCTTCCTGCAGCCCAAGGATTTCTATCAGCCCCATCAAGCGATGGTTTCACTTGCTTCCTGTTCTGCCTGATAATCTACCAGTCACCCAGTGGTCAGCAAGTCAATCCCCTTGGTTGTGTTATTTTTAGGACTTTTTTTTTCTTCATTAAATTATCACTGACAACTTTAAAAGAAAGAAACACAACAAGGAGGACATAGTAATAAGGGGAAATGTCTCTCAAAGCCAGTATAAGAAAGGACAAAGAACTCGGAAACAGTTAAAAGATACATTAGGCAACAAGGTACTCAGTAACCATGTCCCTGATCCACCTAGCTCCCTAAACCCCGTTCATATTTTCTGAGCCAGGAAGCATCAATTCAGATATCTGTGAAGTCATTAACAACATAATGTAGGAAGAAAGAATAAAGTGGGGGCTAATGCTGCTGCTTTTAACGTTTTCCCAAAGATTAGCATCATTAGAAAAAATACAGCTATACAACAGACATTAGAAAACATGATCCAGAGGTTCCAATGCAATGCATTGAAGACTAAGAGTTAAGGCAGACAGAAGATTTTCCAAACCTTAGGCCACAAGTGAATTACCTAGCACTTAACTGCAACACCTAACCCTGGGGTATACCTCTGCAGATTTTCGATCTTGTTTTTATTATAATATTCAACAAGGAATTACCTGATGCTGCTGAAAGGTCCCCTTATTCCCAAGCGGCATTAGCAGTCACATGTGCTTACTGATAGGCTGCCTACGAGTGTCTCATTCTGTCTGTTGCCTAATTGGTGAATAAATGCTTAAAGAGCAATATGCCCCGCGCCTCTCGATTTACAGCGCCAGCTGTGGTGGGCTTAGGGACTGCACCCATCTTTAGCACAAGATGAGAGCGGAAGAAAAGCAACAGTGGTCAAGACACTTCTCATGGACTCAGGATGCTTCTGACATCAACTACTGAGCACAAGAGCCACAACGGTTTGGAAACAGTGTTCTCTCTACTGAATGCTTTTAGAGGGCTCTTCTAAGCTCGGTTGGGGCTTTTCTAAGCCTGAAGCTTTGAGTCAGGTTGATTGCACAGGCTCCTGCATTTCCCTCAAGTCAGCAGCAAATAGTTATCTTGACCTCTCAGAATGAGCAGACCCTACAACACCAAGAAGATCTATGAGGCCAGCACAAACGTTCTGACATTGTCATCTGTGCTTAAAAAAACACACCGTCTAGTGGAGGAGAGGAAGCAAAAAGAACAAAAATGACAGCTGGAAATTAGGAGTTCGAGAGTGCCAAGTCTGGTTAGGCCCTCTCCAAAGATAGGCCCATGAACCACCCTAGTGAACTTGTTTGATGTGCAAATATTTGATACAACCCTCTGAATCAGAAACTCTAGGGACAGAGCTTGCTTGGCAGCCTAAGTCTGAACGAGCCCTTCTGTGATTTGGAAGCACAAATTGGAGCTCCAACTAAGTCGAATGGCCATACAAATAGCATAGATAACCTGCTACTTGAACAAAATTATAAATAGTGCTCTCTTTATATTCCAAAGTGGCCTGGTCACCTTATGTCAAACTGAATGCTTTAGTTAGAGACAAAGTACTGCCTGGGATTTCAAATCAGCTGTAATTCTACTGTTTCATCCATAGTCCCTATGAATGTCAAAAAGAAGTACTTCCTCCTGAGAGTCTGGGCACATCAGTTTAAAATAACCAATCACGGCACAGGAGTACTACCTTTACAAAAAACGAAACAACAAAGTAAAAACAAAAACACACAACATAGAAATAAAGTGTGTAAAATCTAGTTTAAATTTTCAGCATCCTAAGCAACAATATGGGCAACATATAATACAAAAGTTTCCGCCCCCCCCCTTTATAACACATAATTCCCCCAACCAGGTCTCTAAAATTCCCTTTATTAAACCTTCTGGCGCCTCCTTATGGCTCAGATAGCATCTTGGAAAAGGACATCACTAGGACATAAATCGCTTCTCCTTCTAGTAACCACTTGGCTGTAATAATTCACAGGAAAACCAAGTTTACCACAAGGCTTCCCAGTCCACCTGCATTTTAAATGTTGAAGCCACTGCTTTGGTACCTAATCAACTTCTGTTTCCTTTGAAAACCTCCGACTTTACTCAGCCCAAATTAAATTGCTTAGCCTTTCATTCTCCATGAGAGTTAGCCATCTGCTCTTGGTGAATGGCATCAAATGTCTTCCCTGTCATGTTCTGACTGCTCACCCTTCAGTAAGAGAACAACAGAGGAGGTGGGTGGCTTCTGTCCAATTACAGAACATCTGCTGTTGCAGTTAAGATATCAGAGGGAAGACAAAGGGATCAGCTAGGAGATACATGGGCCCAGAAGAAGTTCTAGGTGTTGGTACGCTCACTATGGCAAGGAACTGGACACTTGGCTTTCCAGGATCACAAAAATAATTTCTAATATATCACACAGGGCCAGAACTCTATTGTGACTTAAACAAGACCACACAGTCTGGAAATATGCCCAACTTTTCTTTTATAATAAGAGAGATACCTAGTTGGAAAGGCCTCGCGTGTTGGTTGTGGAATTTTCTCAGGATGAGCTCACAAAGGCTTCATTTAGGGAACATTTCCATCTTGCTAGAAGACATGGACAAAAACTGCCTCTTATTTGAAGGATATTGAGGGAATTAAATTGAAGTGACAGGCACAATTCTAGATGCTAGTGATATTCTGCATGATGCAGTTTCTTCCAGACGCCATTCTAATGGGTCACGTCATCAAGACCTTACTTTTAATATAGCCACTATTCTTATTCTAGAACTAACTTTTTAAAAGTCAGGCCAGTGATCCTTGGACACATAATTTCTTAGGGTATAATTTTACTAACTTTAGAGAGATTTTTGAGGAGATTCTAATTTCACTAGAAGTCAATTAGTATTTGCTGGCTTGCCCTAACTCCCTAATCTAACCCTACTGGGAGCTTACAGCACTACCTTTAATAACAACCAAAAGAAAATCTAGAAAATGGGACTTAGCCTTTGGTATTCAATGTCCTCTTCCTCTCCTGCCTCCTGAAACTGCTTTTCTGCCTGCACCCTACAGAAGTGAAAACAGGAAGGGAAAGGATGAGGTCTGACTTGGAAAGAAAACCTAGGGCCAGGTGTCCCTGTCATCACCAAGTCTGAGATGAGTTTGAATGCAGCAGCTGTACTCTTTTTTTTTGTTTGTTTGTTTTTTGTTTTTTTCGAGACAGGGTTTCTCTGCATTGTTTTGGAGGCTGTCCTGGAACTCGCTCGGTAGACCAGGGTGGCCTCGAACTCACAGAGATCCGCCGCACTAGCACAGACCGGTCAAGTGAAAACATAGATGAAGTCACCAAAAACACTGGCTGAGGAGAATCATTTCTGGAAAACAAGTGTTTTTCAAATACATTTTTATACTCCTGTGTGTGTGTGTCTGTGTGTGTGTGCGCGCATGTGCGTGAGTGTGTCTGCATGTGTGTGTATGTGTTCATGGATGAATTACTTGAAGGTGTGTGAGTGTGCATGAGTGTGTGTGTGTGTTCATGGATGAACTACATGAAGGTAAGATAACAACTTACAGAAGTCAGTTTTCTCCATCCACCATGTGGCATCCAGGGATAGAACTCAAGTCACCAGGATTGGTAGCATGCTCCCAAAGTTACTGCGCCGTTTGCCAGCCTTTAAATACATTATTTTAACTCTGAACACACAGTACCATTAATACTCAATCTTTTGATATTGTGGCAAAGCTTTTTACCAACTAATTACCGATCTGTACTGATTTTTTCTCTGTTGTTCAGATGTAGCCTACTGTCCCTCCTGTCTGATTTCTTGGTCTAATTCAAATAACAAGAGAGGAGTTTAAGCAACCAAGAAGCCACATGAGTGAAATAACTCAGACTCAGATTAGATTTTCAGTCCTTGAAGAGAATTAAGTCTGTCCATAACAGTTAAGTTTCCCAGACAATGGATGGAAATAAGGAAAGCCTTATTCCAAACTGGCAACAGGAATCTGAAGTTTTATCTAAAACCCTTCTCTGCTGAGCCACCTTGGAAAGGGCTGAAGTGTATGTACTGTCTGAGCTCTCAGAGAAAGGCGGGGTGTACAGAGATGTTGGGCTTTGAAGGTACACGGGAGCCCTGTGCTTCCTAAGGCAGGAAGTCATCCCCTATGCATAAAACAAACAAACAAACAAACAAACAAACAGGGAACAGAACAGTCATAAGGGGTGTGCATTCTGGAATCAGATTCTCTAGATTTAGATCCTGACTGTAACACTTAGTTTGACACAACATTGATGGAACTACTTAATGACTCCATGCCTCATTTTCCTCACCAAGGCAACATGCAGAGTAAATGAGCCCAGAATAATGACTGTATGACATAAGACATCAATCGAAGGGGCTGGAGAGATGGCTCAGTGGTTAAGAGCACTGGCTGCTCTTCCAGAGGTCCTGAGTTCAATTCCCAGCACCCATATGGCAGCTCACAGCTGTCTATAACTCCTGTTCCAGGGGAGCCTATGTCCTCAAACAGATATATGTGCAAAACACCAATGTACATAAAATAAAATATTTTTTAAAAAGAAAGAAAGCTCTCAATACACACTGATGCCACCATTTTCTTTCTCAGTAAAACAGTGCAGCAGCAGCAGCCTGACGACTGTAAGAACAAAAGAAACCAAAATTATGAAATTGATTCATTTCTGCTTGCTTGTTTTATTCATTTATAAAAGCAGAAAATAACTGTTTAGAAGAATCGTTGTTGTAATTATCACCTGTCTAGAACAAAATCAAACGTTAAAATGTACCTTTTAACACAAAAATCCTACAGCATATACTTATTGCAAATCTATACATAAAAGATATCCCTTTCTAGACATGTCACAATTCAGATAAGTCACCTTCCCTAAGGAAGCACTTCATGAAAAACTACAAGGTAAATTTGGAAAAACTTAATATTACACTGTGATGTTAAGACAGGAGATCAGAACAAGGGACAAGTTGTGAGTGTTACCTCAGAAGAGGGAAACAGGAAATGAAAGACTGTTGCATGACTTATGGGAATTACACACTTAGCAGACAAATAAAGCATCAACTAATGTCCTTAAGGACCGCAGACGCAGCTTGCTTTATTTTGACTAGAGGGCATGACCTGATTTGCAATATTGTCTCTTTGATTCCTGATAACATTTGCACCTTCAAAACCCAACATGTCTGTACATTAACTCCGTCTTTCTCTGAGAGCTCAGGTAGTACACACATCCCAGGGTCTCTACCTTCTTTCAAATATCTCCAGCATTTACAAAAGATTCTCTATCTGGTCCACAATAGGACTTTGTGCCTACTTTAAGTTATGGTATAAACTATCTACCAAGAGAAACAAGGTAAATACATAATTCAAAGAAGTTAGACACCTTGTAATCACTATCCCAGATTATGGTTAAAAATTACCACAAGGGCTGTAGAGTTGGGGAGAACTTGCCTAGCATCTACAGGTACTGCCAAAAGGAAAATTAAAGTCATTACAACAATCCCCTGGGTCTTAGGACAAACCTCTATTCCATTCTGCTTTGTAGCACCCAGCTTAGTTGGCATGAAATCACACTGCAAATAACTGTTACCACCAGTATCCAGCCTCTTGTGCCTTTTTCTTCTACTTATTATGTACTGAGATTTACCCAATTACTGACATGTAGCAGGCCCCGAGTGGTGATCATTTCTGCTAGTATGTAAAGATTTCCTTCCCCTTTTTATTCTAGTAATCAGCATATGTGTTGCCCAGTTGGGAACTATCATGGGTAAAGTTTTTACAACCATTTAAATCATTCTTTCTATAGATAACATACACTTTCATTTCTCTTGTATCAAAAGGGGTAAAATTATTAGGTTATATGGTTATGTGTTTAACTTGATTACGAGTCACAAAGCAGATATACTATTTTCCACTCATAATTAGACATTATCAATTTCCTTGTCAATTCCCCTATAAAACATAGGGGAACATGGGGAAGAGGGATTCCGAGGGGTGTGAACTAGTGTTTGTTGTCTTTTTTTGTAGTTGCTGTGTTTTGTTTTGCTTAAGTTTGAGGGCTGGCCTCAGACCATCTGGCTAGGACTACCCTGGAATACCGCCCTCTCCCTGTCTCCCAAAGGCTGGTATTGTAGACATACACTATCACATGCAGCCTGTTTACTGCTGTCTAATTTTCCATTTCCCTTTAAGAATGCTGTCTCTCTTGTCAGATGCTCCTTGGTCAAACAACGCTTAAGAATATTGTTTCCTCAAGTTCTTCAGTTATTTTCTAGATTGAGTTCTTGTACTTTTGCTATACTTTAAATTCTTTAACAGATATACAGTGATTAGGCACTTTTCCTATTGCTACGATAAGACACCAAAGCAAGGCAACCTATAAAAAGAAAACGTTTCGTTTGGGGCTTGCAGTTCCCGAGGTCAGAATCAATGGGAGCGTGGCAGCAGGTGAGGAGGGGCAGCAGGTGAGGAGGGGGAGCAGGTGAGGAGGAGGAGCATGGGAGCAGGTGAGGAGGGGCAGCAGGTGAGGAGGGGGAGCAGGTGAGGAGGGGCAGCAGGTGAGGAGGCATGTCACTGGGGCAGTAGCCAAGAGCTCACAGCTTGAGAGGAGAGACTGGGAATGGCTGGGTTTCTCAGGCCTCAGAGCCTGCCCTCAGGACACACCTCCTCCAGCAAGGCCGCACCCCCCAGGGTTCCAGCAACTGGGATCAGGCACTCAGACATGTGCACCCATGGGAACCGCTTTCCTTTAAGGCACAGTATGCAGAGTAAATATTTCCTCCTGACTATGTCCGCAGGGTCTAACGAAAGGCGGGCGTGTAAGTTTTAGTTAAGGTCTATTGACAATTTTTCTTTTATCATTGGTGTTGTTCGCATCCTAAGACCATCAACTTCCCACAGTTGGGAAGATATTCCGGGTTTCCCTAGAAGCCTTGATGTAACAGTTTTACATTGCGTGTATGGAGTATCACAGGCTATTTTGCTGACAGCCATCTGCAAAGAAATACTTTATAAGCACTGAATGAATATATATTCATTCAGAGAACAATTTCTACAATTTCTAGAAGGACTATTTCTATAACAACGTGTACAGGAAACACTGAGGAATGAAATCAAACAAGAGTCAGGCTGGAGAGGTGGTGCAGTATTTAAAGTGCTTGCTCCTCCCACAGGGGACCCGGGTTCCCAGCAATCATGTCAGGAAACTCGGGACTGGAGTCTCTCCAGCTGTAGGGGATCTTCAGGTGCATACTCACAGTGCGCGCGCACACACACACACACACACACACACACACACACACACACACAAGCAGAGGTACGTGTTAGCCAGGCATGATGATTTACACCTTTAATCCCAGCACTTGGGAAACAGACGGAAGCAGATCTCTGAATTTGAGTCCAGCCTGATCTACATATAGCGAGTTCCAGGGTAGCCAGAGACACAGTGAGACTATAAAATACAGAAATAAACAAAACAAAACAAAAAACTCAGATCAAGGTGACAACCAAAAAGCATGCATTTAGAACGAGAGCCATGGTTGCTCCCACCCAGGGCGAGCTTTTAACTAAGACTGGGAGTCCAAAGTTCCAGCTTATATACGTTAGCAGTTTAACCCAATACAGAACATAGTCAAGTTTACTCTCTAGAACAATGACACACGTCATCAGTGTGCAGTGAGGTCTTCTCCATGAATTAGGCTCCACAACCCAGGGAACACAAGCTCTGGTCAAGATGCCCCAGTGAGTATGATGTGTTCGTTTCAAGATCCTATTCTCTGTTCTCTGTAGCCTGGGTCACCGGTGATCTCTCTTAAAGTTGAGGTGTTCCTGTATTTCTTCTTGAAAAATAACAATGTAAAACATAAAGAGAACTGCCTCTAACATCCAGATAAATACATCCTTATTCATAAACCATGCCAACTTGGAGCATCCCAAGCTATGTTCTTGAGATGCGCTGTGAAGCTATAAGACTTACGAGAGTAGAATATCCATCTCTGCTTCACTGGGTTTTGGAAAAATTAATATTTAGTAGAGTGTGAGAGCACACACACAAAGGTTAGAGGCACTATTCTGAAGGGCTGTATTTTGACAGCTGTTTCCTTGTACTGAGCCTTGTTTAGTAAGGTTCACATCTTATCCCAGCTGATGGGCTGCCGTGGGAAACGTCCTATCAAGCAAAGGCCCGTGAACTCGTGCGCATTCGAATCTGCTCTTCTCAACCATTCTCTAAACAAACATTTCTTCCAGATAGCCAATAAACTGCTCAGGATTTAGGGTGAAAGATAAGATGGGAATGTATCATATGAGCCTGAGCCTATTCCTTTAAAAGAAAAAAGGCATTTAACTTCCCATTCTCATGTATCAATTATCAGCATTTCCTTAACAGTCGTTATTTTTATGCCTTTTATTTTTAAAAGAATATTTAAAGGAACTTTTATTTTCACAAACATTCAAGAAATTATAGACTTTTGTTACTTTGTTTTAAAATGTTTTTTTCTTTTAGATATATTTCAGTCTTCTAGCATCCATAACTTACATAGCACAGTGACTACTTCGTGTATGACAGCTCTTTAGTCCTGTGCTATGAATCTACATAAAACAGTATGTCTACAATAGAAAGAACACTTTAAGAAACTGATGGTAAATTCCTATTGCGAAAGACAATACCACCACTCATTGATCATCCAAGAGTTGAGTTGTTGTCTACCTAGAGGCTTTACCCGTACTGTCTAATGTTTCTGGTACTAGAGGTTACTTTGCATACTGCCCAAGGAGAAATGCAAACACCAACCCACAGACCCTTTGATCTACAATGGTGACCTTCACGTAAGATGCCTTAGTGCAAAAGTGGCAGTGAGTCTGTGCGTGTGACAATCAATGTCTGACTGGGTAACAAGCCAGTCTGTGAGACATCATCCCTTCCCGCCACGGCTCCCTCCACTCGCCAAGACCCTGAGACCTGTTCGACCAGGGACCTAGGAGACAACTAAGTAACCCTGTTCTGCTGAAGGGACACAGCAGCAAAATGAGTCCTAGAGACGTTTTTCTATGCTCATAAATCAGTGTCTCTTCACGCCTTTCTTTACGTACAACGTGCAATCCTTTTCATAGCCCAAGCGCAAAGTGTACAGGAAGCAAACCTCCCAGTAAAGACTACTGTCTTCAGCCATATGTACACCAGCGCTTAGTGATCTCAGTCAAAATAATCTGGTTATTAGACAGTGTAAGAAGTGTCCGTGCAAGAGACGTACTTGAATGAGCTACCCACACGCTAAGTTAGGAAAAAGCATATTCTACGATACAAAAAAAATCCATCAACGTTCCTCCATAATCCACGCTGAGTCGCGTTTACAGTACTCCACGGGCGACGGAAGCTGGCCTTGCTTCCCTGTACCAAGTCCCAAGGCTTCGCTCCTACTGGGGGAACGTCTTTCCATTCCCTGTTCAAGCCATTTGCTCTTTCTCTGCTTAAAATCCCCCAGAGCATTAAATATTAATTAAATAATTAACACATGCTAACAAGGCGCCCCCTAGTTCACACAGCTAACGCTAATGCTGAAATCAGACAAAGGAAAAAAAGCTGCATTATTAAGTAGTGTTTGGTGCAGATATAATTCTAGTCTATACAAACTGAGTTTGACCTTAAGTTTGTTCATTTACTCAAAACATTTCTTCTGCCTGCTTTGTGTTATACATACTACCCCAAGTTTCTCCTGCTGGGAATTTCAACATACACTGATTATTTTACCAGTTTGCTCACATTCTTATTTTGGTAAATCCATGTGGCCTTGGCGTATTGGGAGAGTGTCGTGGGAATCATGGCCAGGACTCTGTGAATGCTAAACATATGTTCCAACACTGAGCCACACACCCCCCCCCCAGCCTCTTGCTTTCATTTTCGTAGAATATTCTCAATACTCAAAAACTGAGGCTATGTAGGGAATTCTTATTACCAGAAATCCAATCCTTTACAAAATGTGCAGAACCAATATCACAATGCAGTTTCTATAGCAATGATGTACCACAGAGAGAAATACTGGGGTGGAAGGGGGGGACGGGAAGCAGAGGAAGTAACCTAGAATTAAACCGCATGCCTTGTCAAGGACGGCCTATGTGCTGGGTGTAGGAACTCCTGCAATAAAGTAGTTCAAAACAGTCAAAGCCTCTTTTGGATTTTCTGCCATCTTCAGTTCCTAGGGTCATAAGAGATGGTTCCAAGTCCTTCCTTAACCTCCCCCAAAATGTCATATACACCTCTAATTTTAGGTACTCCATCTTATTTTCATCTGTCAGGAGAGACATTTATTTCAACAAAACTACACCCACATATAGGACATATCAAACCAGAAGTGTTCCTGGTGAGGCTACTCCCTCGGTCCCCCTGGAACAGTTTAGAAAGCCCTCAGGTTGGCTCAGATGAGCCAGCTATATGCTTCCTATGACATTAAGAGAGGATTCTTGAATAGACATACTAGAAAACCATCAGCACTAATCTGAGGAGAGGTAGGAGGTATGCATGGGAAGGGCCTGCACTTACGGAAGTAAGAACCAAGAGTCTAAAAGCATTTCAGGACATCATCAGATGTCAACATATGAGTAAAAAAAAAAAAAAAAAAAAGGCAATCAGCAAGGCCTGGTGGTAAAAGCCATTACTTTGAAGACTTACGACACAGAATCAGGTGGATCTCTGTGACTATGAGGCCAGCCTGGTCTGTGTAGTAAGTTTCAAGCCAGCTAGGGTTTACAGGAGACGCTGTCTTCTTGCTTGTTTCTTACTGGCTAGCTCTGACTTAAGAACTTTAGCCATAATTGCTAATCTAAGTATTTAGATTAAAATTAGGAGTAAAAGGGTCCGGACGTTTTACTCCTCTGGAGGCTACATCATGACTCTCGTGTTTCTCTTTCCCAGAATCCTCCTCGACTCCTAGTCCCACCTATCTTGCTCCCCTATTGGCCAACAGTGCTTTATTGACACATGCATAGGACTTCCCCATCACAGGTGTGCGGCACATTGGGTGTGCGAATGCAGATGCGTGCACGCGGAGGACACCCTCGAGTGTCTCAGCTTGCTCGAGAAGGGGTGCTTTCATTGATTTTCCACTGTGCATGCCAGGTTAAATGACCTTGAGCTTCCAGGGATTCTCATGTTTCCACTCCCTACCTTCCCACAGCGGCGCTGAGATCCCAAAGCTGCCTTTTACAGCAGCTCTGGGGACTCAAGCTCAGTCCCCAATGCTCCACAAGCATCTCACTGCTCCTCCATGCTCCTTCATCCATTCTGGGCATTACCCTAGACCACCAGTCCCATTATCACCAGACTTAGGATCCTGGAGAAAGACCTCCAGTAAACAAGTAACGAACAGCATCAAGAATAGCTTTGGAAGGGGAGGGCAGGCACACGCACACACACACACAAAACCAGCAACTCCGTCCCAGGCAAACCACTGGGGCATTTGGTATCACTATGTCAGAACCTGGTTTGTGATGATAGCACGCTGTTGCTCAACGGATAGAGTCAGAACCCTGCTTTGATGCAGAAAGAGGATACAGGCAAGGTTGGGGATCTCCTTTCTCTCTTTCAGAGAGGACATTCTGCCTTACAGTCTAAAGACCTGAGCAAAAGACTGGGAGGGAAAGTGATGGCGCCGGGCATGTAAGGACATGGGGAGAGTACCTCTCCCCCAGTAAGCTGGGAACTCACAAACGTCAATGGCCTCAGCTCTCAGCAGTTCTTAAGAGCCCCCGACTTCCCAGGTCTTTTCCTGCAGACAGGGGAACTTTCCAACTCTCTCCTCTAGGAACTGTAAGCCTGCCAGGGCAGGAGGAGCTGTCCTGGGGCTTACTTCTCCCTCCCTCCCTCCCTCCCTCCCTCCCTCCCTCCCTCCCTCCCTCCCTTCCTCCCTCCCTCCCTCCCTCCCTTCGGCCTTTCCTCTTTGCAGGGGCTCTTGAGTTTCCTTGCAGGGAATCTGGCTCTGTACCTCAGTAACCATTTTATACTGAAAAGGGAGGCTGGGGGCAGGCAGGACACAGTGTGGGAACCAAGGCTATGAGAGTCCACTGAGATTGCTATGAGAGCTGTGAAATGAGGCATCCAGAGGCAGGAAGAGTACAGGGAAATTTTCCAAGGCATGGCGACATCCTGGGTGGGAGGTCACCGGGAGGACACATCACCAGGAGAGGCAGAGGCAGCGAGCACACAGAAAGGACACGGTGTGAGCAGGAAGCTGGGTGGCGCAGCAGTCATACAGCGCCATGCAGGCTGGGTTTGAGGTCCGGGTTTTATTCTGGGTCAGCTGTAGCCCCCAGAGAGAGATGGGGAGAGGGAGGAAAAACTGGGATACTCTTCCCTTCACAGTGACTCAAGGGAGGTTTTCAGTAATTAAGCCACAACCCGAGGAGCAACAATGTCACTAGAAAGACCTTAGGAAAAGGAAATCTATTCTGGCCCAAGCTCACTTAGAAAAGGTTACTTTGTACAATCTTAACCCAGCTAACAAGTTTCTTTTAAGTTTCCGAGACTGAAAGAAGTTGTCAATACAAGCCTTTTCCTCAGCTGCCAAAAGGCATTGCTATTGCTTTCCTTGATGCGCAAGCAGTTCAGGTCTTAGGTCCGACGATGACTTAAATTTTATGCTATATGAACACCGACTCCTTGATGCACATCAAACAAATACTTTGTGAATGAGGGAACAGATGCCAGCGCTGGTGTACAAAGCCCCAAATCTAGCCTTGGAAGAAGGAAATGGAGAGAACCCAGAGGACTGGCTCACCCTGATGCCCCTCTTTAACTGACTGGTGGGCAGCTGCTCAAAACTAAGGGGGGGGCATCCAAACCTCACAGAAATGTCATTCAGAGGGTGGGGCAGGGGAATGCACGGGAACACACCGGGTCCACGATTCTCTGTGTTTAAAAACTGCTCACAGCCAGCCAGCCACACTAACGTCAACACTGCTGTGTGAGCATTACCTCCCTAAACTCTTTCCACAACCCCATGGGACACAGACAATGTCTGCCGGTTGACTGATGCACAGCGTGTCTTACCCAGTGAGTCCACTGAGGGCCGGGGGCAGCGTGTTTTGAGTCTAGCCATTCCAACCCCTAACCTCCCCAGCGTATTAATCCCTGAGAAACGAGTTCTTACTCACAGTGTGCATTAAATCAGTTTGCTCTCAGATTCTTTCTTTCAGACACCATGAAAGGAAACGTTAAAAGTTTCACTTAGCATTCTAAGAGACAGCTCCAAGGGAATGTAATTAATGATGAAACATTTAAGGCTTTGATAGCTGGCAAAGTCGCTACGACCCACACTGTCGCTGAACTCAACATCAAAGTCCAGGCTAACTTCACAAACAAATGCTATTTATAAGCAGTGGATATTCTGTCAGCCCTCATTGGGATAATGAACTGTGGGAGCCACATTTGTGGATTTCCTTCTGACTCAAGATGCTTATAAATTTCCAGCACTAAAAAAACTGTAGTGTCATACAGTTTAAACTTCAGCAGATGCCCAGTATCGTGGATAAAGCGGGAAGACTCCAATCGGCAGGCACTGTTTGGGCTAATCACACTGGACCGAACACAATCCCAGGTGACTCCCAAGGGGCGGTGTGCTGTCCTAGCGGCCCGGGGCCTGCTGCTCATTTCTTCTGCCATGCGGGAACACTGGAGCCCTCCCTCATCCATCCCAATGGCGCACACACAGGGCTTTTCTCCCACTGCCAGCATCTGCTAGAGACTCTTCTTCGTCCTAGAGAGGCAAGTGTTTAAGGACACCCGCCACAGCTCAAATCCCCAGGCTACAGCCGCAGGCAAGACAACGTTCCCACTACAGAACCTCTCTGACTTGGTTGTTTAGCTAAGGGGACACTGAAACTACCTACCCTGCACACTGTTGGGATTTAGCACAGCGGCTATCTATGTGCCATGTATGCTACTGGAGAAGTCTCGGTTATGTATGGCTGCTGCTATCATTTTCCCAGTGTGTGCCTGCAAGGTAAAAATCCCTGCCATGCCCAGGCGGCGGTGGCGCACGCTTTTAACCCCAGAACTCGGGAGGCAGAGGCAGGTGGATCTCTGTGGGTTTGAGGGCCAGCCTGGTCTACAGAGCTACACAGAGAAATCTTGTGTCGAAACTACCCCCCAATCCCTTCCAGGGCCAAAGTCACCATGTAGGTTTCTATTTAGCTAATTAATTAAGTCTCTTTGAGACAGGATCTCTCTAAATAGCTTGGCTGGCCTAGAATTCTCTATGTGCACCAGATTAATTTCAAACACAGCTATCCACCTGCCTCTGCCTCCCGAGTTAATGGAACTTGATGGCATGAAACACAATGCCCCAGCGACTTTATATTTTAATTCACTATTCATGGCATAGCAACTGGTTAGCCAAGGGTAAAGTTTTCTTTTTCTATTTTATCTTCAAAGCCCATGCAATCCTTTCTAAGTGAAGGGGAAACAGGTGTTTTAGAGTAAAACTGGACTCCCCAAATTCCTCTCACACTACTGGTACACAGAGACCGCAAGATGACTCTACCATTACTTAGCTTTAGTGGAGCAAGCAGGGGACTACTGCTGCCAGCCAGGTGTCAGGGCCACCCAGAGGTCCAACCTTGCAGTAACCAAAGGGCCTAGAATCACCACTGGAGCCAGAATATAAAACTCTTGCCTCACAGATGCTGGAGGCAAACGGCATTCCAGAGCTATTCAAAAAATACAAATTTCCAACTAAAAAGAGTCACTCAGAACTCAACATACAGCGACTGCAGTCAGGCGAGTTCTACAAACGAAGTGCCCGGCTCCTAGCACAACTCTTCAGCCAGGGGTTCACCAATCTCTTGCACTGTAAATGACATCATTTGTACATTTACTCTGGGTTCCATCAAATTCTGAGATCTGTTCTCCAGCAAAAAAGCTGCAGAAAGCTACCGATTTAACAGTGGTTCTCAAGTGTTCACAGGTTTCTAATGACGACTCCTGGGGCCTATCCCTCAACCAGGTCCTCAAGAGTGTAATTCCAGCAGTGTCTTAGACAGTACAGGTCCTGATTGCGAACCAGTGCTGACGGTTACCAGATTACAGAATGACAGGGGCATTCAGGCTTTATGGTGAAGGGAAGCAACCAGTCCCAAACAGAAGGAAAACAGATGTCCACCCCTCTGCTTCATTCCCAGAATACCACCATTCCCTTCACTCTCAACAATGCAAGGCAGGCTACACCTTCCAGTTCAAATCACTTCAGAAAATATACCTGCCAAAGCCCTTCAATTCACGACCAAAACACAATGGCTACGTGGGAGAGCGTGCTTGCCACAATGCCCAAGTGTGATCCCAGGGATCTACCTGGGGGAAAGAGGAGACTAACTCCTGCCAGCTGCCCTCTAACCTCCTTCTGCACGCGGCGGCACGTGTGCACAAACACGCATGCTGACACACACACCAAGATAAACGTAAAAAAAAACATGGTTTTAAAAACTTTTAAAAAGTACTTTGTAGCCCATTAGATGGCATTAGAAACCAGCTTGGGCACTGGCACAAAAGAACAGTCATCGATACCCCTCAATCGCCAGCCTCCTACCACACCCACCACACCCACACCCCCCACACACACACATATACCACACACACACCACACACACACCATACACACACCACACACACACACACACACACCCACACACACACCCATACACACACATACCACACACACACACCACACCACACCACACACCACACACACACCACACACACACACTACACACCACACAACACACACACATACACACTACACATACACCACACACAGACACAGACACACACACACCTTTTTTGGGGGTGGACTCCCCACCACTTCTATGTGCCAAATGTCTTCCTAATCTCTCCTATGTACAGGTGCTTTGAAATATGGGCAGGGACAAGTACAATGTGGCCTGGAAACTTACCCAATCTTGAATCAGAACTTATTCATACATACAGGGCTCTGGGGGTTATTATGACCTCCCCAAAGAATCAAAGCCGTTGCCATTTGACCACTAGCTATGGAGCGACCAGCAAGCAGCTGCTCCTCTGTCCTCACACGGCGCGGCGTCAGGTAGCGACCTGAGGGTACAGGAACTGGGAGAGACGCAGACGGAGCTGCGATGCACTTGAGATGAGGACAAAGGGTGACTGGCTGCAGATGTCACATTTGAGGAATTTAGTTTATTACAGCAAGAATGGCACTTAACACAGTCACTTATGAGACAAACACCAGAGGTTATTCCTTTTTAAGGAGGAGGCCCTAACGTTCCTGCTGGGAAAAGCAACTGACAGAGAGCAAAGCGGGACACTCTGGGCCATGCTTTGGAAGATGTCATTAAAAACAAGCCATAAAAAGACTTTGGACCTAGGTCACAGGAAACGAGCTTATAATGTTTTCTCACAGTGCCGGTCAAACAATTTCCTGGGGCTTCTTTCTCTACTTTCACACAGAAAACCTGAACTCTTCACACCCGGCAATACTCTTGTGACCTGATACCCACCGGGGACCTTCCCAGGCCAACCAGGGGTTACACGGTGGAGCAAGCAGAGGGACGTGCTTCATCAGTGAATGCTAAGTGTTATGAACACATCTGTATGCACACACACACATACACCTACACACACGCACATACACACGCACATACACCTACACACATGCACACACCTACACACATGCACACATACACACGCACACACATGCACACACACACACACCTACACACATACACACATGCACACGCACACACATACACACACACCCTTCACAGAACTTATAAATCTCATTTATATATTATAATAAGTATGTTCATTACACAACAAAACCAGAATTTGTCCCAAAACACTACAACTAAGATGTAAGTCTTACGGCTCTTCCAGAGGTCCTGAGTTCAATTCCCAGCAACCACATGGAGGCCCTCTTCTGGTGTGCAGGCAGAACATGCAGACAGAACACTGTATCCATGGCAAACAGAACTTTAAGGGATAAAAAGGAAGTGCATCTTAGACAAAGGAGAGCCCAGAGAGGGACCCTCGCTGGGGAGCCCCATAGAATAATAGGGATCACCATAAAGCAAGAGCAGGAAGAAGGCGGGTGACACCGTAGTCAAGGCATCTGTCTTTCAAGCTCGGGAAACGTGGAAAGACTCCCCCAAAATGCTGTCAAACACTGATAACAGCACTCACCGTGTAAGAGAAGGCAGATCTGCCTTGAGGTCCATCTGGGTATCAGTGAAGTTCTGGGCCTTCAAAATATTTTAGTTTCCAAGACTTCTCTTCCAACTCTCCAGAGTATACTGACCTTGTGTGAGCATGTCCCCTGGCTTGTCCAGGACAGACCAGCTCACATCTGCTGCTCCACACTCCAAAGCATCCCACCTGTAAAGTCACTCTGCTTTCTTCTCTTGGTTAGGGCTAAGGTAAACGAATCTTTCCGATTCTTCCCTAGGGCTTTAAAGCCCATCCTCCCTAAATCCTAAAGGTATAAAGGAAAGTTAAGTTTGGCTCAAAGAGAGCTTCCGCTTCCAACAGAGAGCCAGAGGTTGCACGCACAGCCACTGTGGGCCACAGCAGGGTAAGTGGACAAACTCAGAGCGGACCTAATCCCTCATCTACCAACACTCCTTACGCTTTGTATATTTAAAACATGTCGGTTACTGAATGCTCTTAAAAGCCAAAGAAAAATGTATTTAACACTTGTTATAAATTATACAATGAGCATACGCATCAAGGTGTATGTATCGCTTAGGGAAATTAAAAAAAAAAAGCAACACTGCAACGGTGATTTGAAAGGGCCAAGATTCTACTGGCTGTATAAACTGACCCCATGGCTGTCCAGCTTACATATGTATACACAGAGCCGACCCAGGGGCTTCTCTGCAAGTCCAAGTCCATCTTAGACATGAGGCATGCAACAGTGTCAATGCAAAACTACACCTTTACCTCAAAGAGAACATCAGACAGTTTATTCTAACCAAGTAACGAGCCACATGGCCCGGACACACAGATTTCGGTTATTCTAAATTATATGTCAAATATGGCGGAGGTTTCATGGTGGCGGAACAGAGAAAGTCGTGCGTCAAGACACTTCCACACGTGAAAACACAAGGCAAGCATGGACCAGAAAATCAGGGAGCCTGCTGCAAACAGTCCTCAGATACTATTCTTAGCTTTTGTTGGTAGAGCTGCTAGTCGGCTAATGCATCCCGAAAGGTTGCATCACAAGGTACGGAGCGGGTAAGCCACCCCGCTTCCGTCCTCCATTCTTTGTAGGAAGGTAAGAGAGAGCTCTCTGAAGGGAAGAGGCTGAACGAGTGAGGAACGGACTTTTTTCAGGCGAAAGGTACAAGGGCAGAAAGCGGCAAAATGAATGCTATGCTTTGGAAGTGGGGTACAGTCCAACCCACATCAAAAAGTGCATACTTCATGATACTGTAGCTCTACTCCATCTTGAGAGCAGGGGTAAAAAGGGAACCTCCTGGGATGGGAGGGACGGCAGCCATGACTAAACACAGACGTACCTATCTGAGCTTGGCGGTGGTGGCGTGGCACATGCCTTTAATCTCAGAACTTAGGAGGCAGAGGCAAGAGGCAGCCATATCTCTGTGAGTTCAAGTACAGATAGGACCAAGTAAAACCAAGTCATAAATGGTGTGCCTCAAATTAGTACGTATGAATATAGTCTCTACCAGGCATGCCCATTCTGCGACCTACAGGCTGCATGCATCTCAGCTCCCACATTTGTCGGTGACAAGTCACGTGGTAATGCCGAAGGCTAGACACCCCCACACCTCCACATCTAAGCCAGCCAACTTTATTTGACGTTGGATCTTCAATCCCAGACACTGACGTTATCTCACTGGAAATGGTTTGTGTCCTGTCCATGGCCACCGAAGCTCCTTAGTTAATGTAGCTTTGAGCTTGTAAAGGTTGCAGGTTCTGGTCTCAGTCCCTGTCAGTTCTTCCTTCCGTTCACAAAATACGAAACAATCATGCACAGAGATTCCCAGCCCCAGGTCCCTCCTGGCATGCTCATGCAAGGCTGGAGCCTTTCTGAAACACATCTCTCTTCTAATCCGATAAAAGTGAACCATGTTTGAGTCCTACAGTACAAACTCCCGGTCTTAATAAAAAAAAAAAAATGTGTACCTTACTCAAGACTTTCAGTCTATCTGGGAAAATTCTAGTCGTTAATGGATTGCAAGTAAACGAAGCTAGTCCTGCATTTCACACATTCACTTAAAAAAAAAGTTATGTCTTAAGCCTTCAAAAATAAGTGAGTACATAAACTCTCACTGTGGCTTTCCCAACCATGCAGAAGTGTCACTTACAAAATACATGACGCAAGTGACACGCGGAGGAGAAACTGAAGATCAGCATATCTTAACTTTCATATTCTTTTAACCCCGTGAATAAAATATGGTAAGCAGTCAGGACAGAAGACTCTCTGACCAATCAAGCCTGCCCTCACAGCTCAAGACCTCGTTAGAACAGAGCAACAGAGAACAGCTTGTCCAGACTGGTGGTTGCACCCAGGGCCCCTACATAGCATGCCGAAGGTAGCTAGTGTTAGCTGGTGACTAGAAGGAGAGACAGAGAGAGAGAGAGATGAACAGCCTCTTTTGGTTGCTGTGCTTGTGAAGAGAATGAGCTACCCCACAGGAACACTTCTTCCATGGTGGGGGAAGGTGTGTGTGAAGGTAGGACTTCTACACCAGCTTACGAGAGTCCTGTCAGTATCTCAATGTCATTTCAAAGATAAACTGTCTCAAAGATTTGTTGGTTTGTTTGCTTGCTTAAGATAAGATTAACCACTTACTTTTGAAGATGACTCCACACTATTCAGAAAGATATAGATCCCAATTACGAACTACTAACGGGGTTTTGCGCTTAATACTTGAAACCACCACTAAGAAGAGAGTCTGTGCCTGGAAGCACTGAAATCCAGATCTCAAATATCTGTGTGCCCACATGGCCTAGGGCCACACAACTGTCTGGAGGGGTAAAGGGCCGGTGTCTGTGGAGAGCACAAAGGGTGGTTGATGCTTACACGGGATGCGATGTTGCCCAGCCTGACGAAGGTCTGTGATTCTGTTACATGCTGCTGCATGCTCAACCAAACCATACTACACTGCGTGAAATAAGCCAGCCATGAAAAGCCTATGTGATTCCCTACATCTACCAGAGCCAGCGAGGTCAAGTTCACGCAGACAGAAAGCAGAGTGGCACTTTCCAGAAGGTAAGAAACGGTCACGTAGCTGTGACGGAGTTTCAGTTTTGCAAGACGAACAGAGCTCTGAAGAATGATGGTTTCATGACACCGTGACTAAAACTGATGTCACAGAACCCTTGGAAATGGCCGAGAGACTACATGCGACCTACACCTGCAATCCCAGGGCTTGGGAGGCGTTCGGCCTCAGCTCAAAGAGACCGTAATCTCAAATTAACTAACTGATTAGTAAACATTCGAGGGCCAGGTGCGGGGCACACGCCTCCAACTTCACCACACCACCAGCGTCGAGGCACGAGGACTGTAAGCTCTGGGCTTGCTGAGGTCACAGAGGAAGCTCAAGGTGGAGCTTCTCTGTTTTGGAGGCTGTCGGTCCAGCCTGGCCTCGAACTCACAGAGATCCGCCTGCCTCTGCCTCCCGAGTGCTGGGATTAAAGGCGTGCGTCACCAACGCCCGGCAGAGCCTGAGATTCTTGATAGGACCGTTTCAAAGATCCAAAACAGGTCAAGATGGAGCATTTTGTGTGCATTCTCACTGTACAGAGAAGCTCAAGGTGGAGCGTTTTGTGTGCACTCTCACTGTACAGAGAAGGAAAAAACAAACACTGCCATAGGGCGGGTGTCCCTGAAGTGGGAAGCGAGGAAGGACTCTCACAGTTCAAAGTCGTCACGGGAAAACAGATGACAGGGTGGAGGGGAGTGAGGGCGCCGCACCAGAACTGTGTTTTCAGTGCCATCTGCAAGAGGAGTTTCGAGAGCAGCCTGATCGTGGCTTAGGAGATAAGGAAGAGTTTGAGGAACTTCTATACTTTGCTCCTCCAAGACAGAGGGCAGGAGACAAAACGGCGAAATGAGACAGGAGATATTTAAGGGAGGGCAAAAGGAAGGGAGGCAGATCCCAAATGCCAGAAGCCTTCAGATCAGACCAGAGCACGTGGGGGAGCCTGGGTGCTCCGGTACCGAGAGATGGGGTGTGGTTCTGCAGATCCAGAATGTGACCAAAGAGGGAAAAGCCATGGGAGCATTTGGTAAAATACCCAGGAACCAGGGTCAAGCAGCAAGGGTCAAGATGGAAACAGGATGGACGTCCAAAATCAGACTGGAGCTGTACTGGCACACCAGAAAGATCGGAGGTCCCCGTTGAAGGCTGCTGGTGCGGCCTAGGCACAGTCGGCATTCAATGCACCCCTCGGAGAGGGCACCCGTGTTCCCCAAAGAGACCGGGACCACTTTCTGGTCATGCACACGGCCAGCACAGGTCAAGGGGCCAGCGGATACCCATGCTCACAGAGCTCCCACGCTACCTTAGAAGCACACCGGTGTGCTTCACTCCCAAATTAATTTCTAGTTTTCCAGGAAAAAAATTGTTTTTGAAGAAGTTAGCTAGGAGGAGACTCAGGATGCTTCCAGACCGAGCATGCTATAGCTATTATTACTACAGCTTCACAGGAAAGGTCACAGCTAGACATGGGAACAATGTATCCTCCTGCCAGCTGGGTTCCCCTCCTTGGACTCACACCCCATCACACTGGTCAGCCTTGGCCGGGCCAGGACCATTTGTAACCCCACAAATCTGCATCCGATACGACTTGCACGAGCTCGGATTAGGGCTGACCTCTTAAGGTTAGTTCTGCTGGATGCTCAAGCAGAGTCTGGCGAGAAGTCAGCATTTCAGAGAGCACTTGGAATGTTTTGGCTTGCCAGCTAATGCAGCGTTTCCCACTTGTCAACATAAGCGGCCCAGGGCAAAATTCGAAGTACGTTTCCCTCAGTACAGCACCCGTCAGATGTTATACTCTGTTGCTGATCCAGTCTCGCCTACAAGGGCTGTAGAGAGAGACTGGAAGAATTGGTGAGTAGGAAAATTCCATCCCGTTCAGGATACAGTTAAAGGACTGTTTTAGAAAACCGTGAGTTACTGCGGGGACAGCAACGTGAGTTGGCAGGGAAGGGGTTAAAATGAGTTATCTGATACTGTAAAGTGGACAAGTACAGCTGGGCTGTGATGCAATCCTCACAGCAGAGGCAGTCCAATAACTAAAATGCTCAAGACAGAAAACAAATACTGAGCATGGCATGAAGGCCACAATCCCACCAAAACTGAAGCCAGACGTAAGCTACTTCATGTAAGGAAATCGTTACAGTCTTCTCCGAAACAGTAATGCCTAGGCTACTGATGAGGACCTAACGGTGAGTCACATTTTAATTTTAAGAGAAAGAAACAGGAATTAAATTGGCTTCATGGTGCTTGTGTCTTATGGCTTAGACTTTCATTTCCTTGATTCTTAAGTTCTGGGTTTTTTCCTCTAAGACGTAACAAACATGCAGAGAGAGGTTTTAGTTTTAATTTGTAAGTGGCAGGGATGAGGAATATGCTTATAAAGTTTAATCTATAATTTACTTTTCTATACATTGTACAGCAACGTCCATGAAGCCTTGGCTAACAATTTTCTACCATAAAACAGGCTTGTATTATCCTCTAAATTGTTTACCAGCTACCTAAAGGGTGTCAGGTTAATAAGTCCCATTTTATGGAAAACTTGTAAACTTGCGACTGAATGGAGAAATTTAGACAACTCAAGCATAACATGCCCTCATGCTGAAAATCTTTTAAAAGTAGTAAACTCAATATTTACTATATACAGACAACTTCAAAATATTAGCACTAACCGCAAGAAACTGTCATGGGGGGGTGGGCATAAAATTTGATCATTTTTCCTAAAAAGAAAGGGGAGCCCTTTCTCTGCCGTTACCTCCTGTCGTGTGCTACGTGATTTCATGTGATAGAGGAGATCTCTGGTAACACCTCCAGGCACTGACCCCGGAGGCTACAGCCCTCCACCTTCCAAGACTTCACGCACACGCGCGCATGCACACACACACACACACACACACACACACACACACGCTCGCACGCACGCACACACACGCTATCAGGTCACCGGATGTTCCAGACAGACAGATGGCACTGGGAAGACCTCCTTAAGTCTCTGTCTTACCACTCTGAAAAACGAGTTCAGCAAGTTTCAGGGACAAAACATGATTTGTCTAATACAGGGCAAGGACACTACTCAGGGGAAACAACCAGCCAGCTTCAAACCTATTTCCTGGTCTCTAAAACACAGTGATTGAGGGCACTTGCACGGACAGAGGCAAATCGCAAGGCTGGTTAGCCCTTCGGCTGGATGTTTACATAACAAGGGCAGTAATCATAAAATAGTCAGTGTTATTGGGACTCAAAAGGAAGCAGGCTTTGCAGATTAGCAGCTGAGTCCTGATCTACTGAGACCCTGACTAACGTTATTTGTTGAGATTTAACTTTCTAACCTGCTTCACCTCTGTCCCATCACGTACTTCAACAGCAAACACCTCCAGCAACAGAGGCTGGTGTATCTGGCACGTAGGAGATGCTCAATGAAACTCTTCCCACCCTCTGCACAAACAGCTCGGTCAGTGAGGGGCGGCCCTACCAAGGGCAGCATCAACACAAAATCGCCCAACCTGTGTAATCCAGCACAGAGATAGCTGCCAAGTAGTTTCTAAAACTAAGGGGAAATGAAACCTTATATACCGACCTACAGACTACCTAAGTCCTGCAGAAAAATGGACATCTGGAGAAAGCATACGTAGTGAACAGCTATGGACCAGGTCCATGAGTGCAGCCTGCCCTGTGGGACCTGCACGCTCCACAGTCCGGGCACTCCTTCCTGGAGTTCACCATTAGGCCTGTATCCACAGAGGTGGTGGCTGTATTTATATTGCTCAGTACACACAGGTTAGAGGCTAAAGTAGTAAAATTAACAAACTAACCACAATTTAAAATTCCTCTATTAGCAAATGCAGTTAAGCGTATTTTATATTTTATCCAACTTTTCTCCTCGGGACTCCCTTTTTACACTTAAAGATCATGGACAAGAGCTTCTGTTAGCATGCCCATCCAGATCATCTAGGGCGCAAGCTAAAGTTGTGAAAAGTTCTAAAACATCCATTTTAATGCAGTTTAGAAGAGTGTCAAGTGCTAACCTAAAGAGCACGTGCTCAAAAAGATTTTTACAAAGGAAGGCAGCATTAGTCTACGCTTCAGCACAGCGATTTCACGCCTGGTCTACAAAGGGCAGGCAGTTCTCAGATGTGTGTGTGTGTGTGTGTGTGTGTGTGTGTGTGTGTGTGTGTGTGTGTGTATGCATATAAATATACAGCTGCCGTAAAAGTGTAAAACAGAAAAGTAAAAGCTAGGTAAGACAAGATGCAGATCCCAGGGAAAGAAGCAGAGCATGGAGGGTCACGGGCAGGCCACTGGCTGCAGGTACACACTCCACATTCTACAGGGCTGGCTTTTTGTGTTGCTGAGTTTGAAGGAGATAACAATTTACCAATGAACAACCACGCTTAACCACTGCGATGAGAATGCATAGCAAACCATGACCATAGTTATTCTAGTTTATACCCAAAGACGTCTACGTAACTGATCTTACAGGATGTTACGATTTACAAAAGAACATGCCAAAGATTCTGGACAGACTCGCCATTCGCAGCTGAGTGCTTAGCTTGCCCGCAGCTACGCGGACGAACTCACACAAAAAGCAGTGAGCACTGAGCTTCCGCTTACTCGTCACACACTGTCCAGAGCCTTTCTAAGCAGGGGGCAGCGAAAGCCCTACACTCGCGCACACATGCCTCGCCCTCGGGAAGCTGGCGTAGGCACAGGCGGGAAGAGGTGGAAAGTGCCAGTTAGTCTTCTCAGGACGCATTCATCTCCAGTCATCTGCATGGATCCTCTGTCTGCACGCATGCATGCATGCATGTGCACCACATGCGCCCTTGGATATCAGCAGATGGGGGCTGGAGTTTACAGACGGCTGCGGGCCACTAGGTGGGTGCTGAGAATAGGAGCCAGGTCTCTTTGAGAGCTTACAAAAAAAAAAAAAAAAAGACCACGCCGCCCCGTTTCTTCAGCTCAAGCTACTTTAAATACCTAGGAGACATGTCAGGTCAGGGACAGAACCCTGTGCAGACAGACACCAGGGCTCCAATTAGCCGGGCCCCAGTGAGCCTCCTGTTCTCTTTAGATTTCATACCTACTAGAGTGATGGTGTAAAAGCACAGCCAGCCGGTTAGTTCCGTTTATTACTCTGCAGTGCAGCGTCTGACAGACTTAGGCAACCATCCTTGCAAGACCCTGACATGGCCCTTATCAGGTCTGGGGGGGGGGGGTGAAACCTTCAGAGCCTTAAGAAGGGAGCTAGGAAGTTAATTTCTACTATTATTTCCAATTGCTGCTCCCAGGGCCAAAAACAACTAATTAGCTGGCAAACTCCACCTAAAAGAACTACTGGTTTACCCAAGGTATCAAGTATCTACTCCCTTGCTTTTTCTCCCTGACGCCATATGGCAGTCCTCCACGGGTCAACTGCGTCGGTGGCATTCAAGAGCTGTACCTCACTTGCCCTGTGCAGCCTGGCCAAACTCACAAGGCACAGTAGTAGGCGTTTCTTCCGATCACCAGGAGAACGGGGGGGGGTTGCTCAGGCCTAGGGATCTAACACAGACAGGAGCAAGCCATGTTTGACCCTGTTACCTCTGTTACCTCCACCAAGCGAGCTCAGGCAGGTTAGATACAGGGGGAGGGGGTCTCTGAGGACAGAAGAGCAGAGCTGCAACAGGGGCTCTGGATGCCGCCCAAGGGGATGTGCCCAACAACCAAACCTTTCCTAAAGTATCTGCATAAAACCGGGCCATTCTAGATACCATCCAGCCTCCGTGCTACTGCTGCCAATCATTTGCGGGGTTGCCACGAAAGCAACCTAGGAGAAGGATTATTTTAGCTCAACACGGTTAATTCCAACTAACTAAGGCTCCAAAACATCAATGACCTTAATTCCACTCTCAGTTCTAGAACACAGTAGGTGTACACTTTGAATCATGTACTTGAGCTTTCTACATTTTTTTCCCTTCAGCTAAGTGAGGGCTGCGTCAGTCTTCCTAATTAAGACAGAAAAGCATTGCTTTTTTTTCCCATCCCATCCCCTTGTCAGCCATCTGAACTCGTTCTGTGTTCTTGCTATCAAAACGGCCAGCCCACTGGCTCATAGCTCCTGGTGCACGTCAGCAAATATGTTGTCGTCTCCCCTGGAAGTTAAGATATTCCTCCATAGGGGCCGGGCGGTGGCGCACGCCTTTAATCCCAGCACTCGGGAGGCAGAGGCAGGCGGATCTCTGTGAGTTCAAGGCCGGGCTGGACCGATAGCCTACAAAACAATACAGAGAAACCCTGTCTCATAAAAAACAAACAAACAAACAAAAAAAGATATTCCGCCATAGGGTAGGTTAAGTGCTTGTTCTTACCAAATCGTTCCAATTCACATTCCAAGGGGATAAACTTGGGAAAATGCTGAGTGCCAGCTCTTAAGCCCTGTTTTTAAAAGTCCTGAACAGTTTTTAACAAGGGTAGTCAGGAACATATAAGTTGAGATAATTTATTTTAAAAATGGAAGAAAATAAACACAAGATTCAGAACAGGACTGCCCTGGAAGACCAGGGATATGATGCCGGAGGGCTGGCAGGGGAGCTGAGGGGCTCTGGGCTCTCTGTGTTGTGCCTCAGTTTATATTATATAAGTTAATGGATAGTCCGTGAACAGAAAAGCCATTTTGAAATCAGTTATGTGTGTACAATATGAAGTAGTTTTCAAAGAAAGGCAGCTATGGCCATAGATAGACTATGGAGAGTTCGAGAGACAGGCCAAGACACAGCAGTAAGCAGAGGCTCCTTGACCTCTCAAGACACAGACTGAGAGGTCGCAGAGTCTCGGAGTAAACCGAAGGGGACGCAGGAAGAGGGAAGGGAATGCCACCACAGACGGGGGCCACAAAACTCTGAGCTCCGAGCGGGCAGGGACTGTATCCAGAACCTTCCGTTGCCTTTTCTCAACATCAAGGGCACTGACTACTAATCGGTATCGACAGACTATCTCTGCAAGGAAGGGAAGCTTTGCTTTGTAAATGGCGGCGACATTAAAATGATTTCAGTTAACGCAGCCATCGCATTTCAAGTGGCGGAGCACACACAAGAGCTGTGGGCCATGGGAGATCTGCAGCTCCGGGGACATCAGTGACCCCGGGGGCTGAGGCCTCACACCTCCTAGTCACTGCACACAGGACCAACTCTGCCCTTGGTGCACGAGTCACAGCAGGAAGCAGTCCTGGGACTGGGGGGCTCTGTGGTTTTTCACAGGGGGCTTTGGGAGATGCCGTCCTGCAGTCGGCCTGATAAAGACGGGAGAAAGTGGGCACAGCAAGGCAGGCCTGGTTCGCTGGCGAGTGTGAGGCTGCCGGCGAGCTCCACCCTGTGTCTGGATAGGCACCTGCAGGAGGCGAAGGGGCCAGTGTGTCTACTCATGACGCTGGTTGGCTGATCCGATGACCCTTTCGAAACTAACCATGAAAAGAGCATGTGAGACATGTTGAAAACCTCCTTGAGGGCTTTTTAAACTAGTTGGTTTAGACAAACTAGTGCAGAGTAACTTTCTCCAACACAGCTGATTCAAGTCAGAGGTTTCATAAGAAGCTTAACTTTCAGCCATGCAGACAGAAAAGACCACCCTCAGCACTGCCGCTGGAGGGACAGCTCCTTCAACTTCATAATGATTAGAGATATACATCGGAATTATCTGTGTTTTCTTCCACAATACCTTAGGTTAAACAGTTAAACTAGGCACTAAGTCCTGGTAGTCAGACCTCATGAAATTATCTATGACACATGTGTTTATAAAAATTCGCTATTTGGGGCTAGAGGGATGGCTCACTGGTTAAGAATACTGGCTGCTTGCTCTTCCAGAGAGGACCTAGGTTCGATTCCCAGCACTGACATGGCAACTTGACAACCATCTGTAACTCCAGTTCCAGGGACACCCTCTTCTGGCCTACACGGGCACCAGGCACACACATGATGCACAGATAAAACGCCCATACATGCTAAATTTTAAAAAGTGTTTAAAGAGAGAATTTTATTTACAGGCTGAACTGGGAATCCGGTTCAGCCCGTAAAGGCACTTGCTGCTGCGCCCAAGACCTAAGTCCCCTCCCAGGAGGCAAACAAAAGAGAGCAGTGAGGTCAGCAGGTTGTCCCCTGACCTCCTCGGGCTCACTGTGACATGTGAGGCAGCACTCACACACACCATTTTGGATCTCTAGGTTTTCTACTCTGAGTGAGAGCACAGACTTTGGAAACATATGTACCCTTGAGGGTTAAGATTTGTATCTTCAGTACCTACGCAAAGCAAGGTCCTCAAAAATAATAAAAGAAAGCATTAGCATCAGAAGAAAAACGTGAAAGAAGTAAGTACAGGCAACCCTTACTACAAACATTTTGAAAAGAAAAGAGGACTAAACGAAAACCTTTTCTGACTAGTTTCACAAAATCTAAAGAAAGGCGGGGATAATGGCTCAGCCAGTAAAGGACCATGCAAACAGGAAGATCTGAGTTCAGATCCCCGCACTCACACAGACAGGGTGGGCATGGCAGCCTCGGTACAATCCTGGAGTTTAGAAAGCTCAAGGAGTTCCCCAGGGGCACACTGGCTAGCTAGCGTCACTACCAAATCAGTGGGCTCTCAGTTCAAATGAGAGGAAGACACTGCATGTCATCCTCTGACACACACACAGAGACACGCACATACACACAGACAGACACACAGACATATGTGCATATACACACACACAGATACATGCACACACACAGACACACATGCACACATGCCTTTACATGAATACCCACACCCCAAAAAAGGGTTCAAGGGAATCATAAGCATGAGATACATGTTACAGCTATCCCTGCCAACAGAAAGGAGGGCTTATCAGCATGTTCACAGACAAACACTTTATCAAGGCAATGGTGAAATGGCACCTGAGGGCAGCCATGGAGCAGAGCAAGATGAAGACTGTCTGATCCCATTAAAATCTACTGGAGGGGTGGGTTATAATAATACCAAACGGGAAAGGCGGCTAATTCAACAGTGAGTCCTCGTCCGTAGGTCAAGGATGAGGGAAAAGAGGTCAGTCCTAAGTTAGGAGCAGCCTAGCATCACCTTTGAGCTTCAGGAAGATGCACCTGTCCCCACTTCAGATCTACAAAATGTAAGAGGAGTGTGGCTGTTCCCTAATCACATGATCTACTTACTAGAACACTCGTTTAATCATTGCTTAACTTACAAGCTAGTGTCATAGTATAATCCATTAAAGTCAGAGGATACTGATCCCTCCTTTCAACAGGGAGAGAGCACACACCACCCCCGGGGTTAAAAGTATCTGGGAACCTTGTCTCGTGCACTGTTTCCATTCCCAGTCTTTCCCTTTGGCTATCTAACCCTGAATCTTAAACAAACATGCAGCCAGAGGCTGCTGCTATTTGGCTAAAATGAAAGCCATTGCTTTCCCAGAAAGAGAAATCTGTTTTCTCCCCATATGACCAAAGGATACCCACGGATGGCTTAAGAACCACGGCTGGAAGACCTGACTGTAACTGTGTAACTGAGAAATGCAAACACCATCTTTCTGGGGCCAAAAGAGGTCAGGGACTCATTTCCTTGCATGGCTCTAGAGAATAGAGCCCTGTGTTCCCAAAACAATACTTTCCCTGGGAGGGAGAAAAAAATAATCAGGAATCCAGGATACTTAGCCTCATAGTTCTAGAGAGAGTAATCACATCTAAACCCTCTGAAGAAAGGACTACAGAGCTTCGGGCCAGCCTCATGGAAGACTAGGTTAGCACTGATTGAGGAATAAAAACACAGAGCCCTAAAAAGCCCTAAAAACAGAAAGCATTTTACCCTATACTTTCCCGTAACAAGAATGCAGGAGTCGTCAGAAATGAAGCCTCCCATCACCCCTGCTGGGGAGGGGGGTTGGTAGGGTGGAGAGTGCTGGGCTACACACCCAGGTAAGCAGGTAAGGGTCTCCTGCACTTCCTACAGTCCTGTGTCTCAGTGCAAAAGAATGCCAACCTAAGTGAATACGCAGAAGCAAGAGAAACCTACAGTGTGGAGGCAAAGCCTTCCAGGGCCTCTGTTCATTCTGTTGTTAGCTTAACTCAGCCACCGAGATGTTCCCACAGACTCACACACCACCAGGTGTTGGATGCTTACACAAACAGCAACCCCTTCAGGCAGCTTCTGTGCTCTCAATGGAGAGATGCCAACTCTGATAGACAGAGGCCCTTGGCGTTTACTACAATATCAAAACTACTAAGGACTTGAGCCACCCTTCTAACCAAAACTCACTGTGCCTCCTGTGTAGGCTATCATTCAGTCATTACCTTGGATACGGTCTGCCCACTATTCCAACAGAGCTGTAAACTGTGTGCCCATCTTAAGTGATAATGATGTAGTCTATATACACTTAAGGTCTGGGACCAAAAAGGCAGCCAGACTATCTTCTTGAATCAGAGAAACAGCATCTCCATCTACCAATAAGCCATCCTGCAGTTGTTGCCCTGTTTGAAGAAAAACCACAGAGTACTACTGTCACCTAGTGGACAGAGACCAGGGCTGCAGCTGCCCTGCAACAAAAAACAGTCTAACAGGGAAACAAGGAGCTAGAGTCAGGGAGGGCCTGGGCCCTGCCCCAAACGATGTGACAGTCTTTGTGATCCCCCATGGGAGGCCGCCCCCTCCCTGAGGAGTGGATGTGGGGTGAGATGGGGAGAGAGTGGGGGATAGGAGGGAGGGAGGGAGGGAGGGAGAGAGGGAGGAGGAGGGAACTGGGATTGGTATGTAAACTAAGATTGTTTTTAATTTAAATAAAAACAGGGAACTAGACCCCCCCAAATTTGTTTAGTCCAAGCCTCTGAAGCACTAACTAGTATAAAAGCAACAAGTGGAATTTTACCAATGCACATATGATTTGTGGTGTAGAGGCCAGCAACGTGTTGCTATTTTACAACCTCCAAAGCAGTGGTTCTCAACCTTCCTAAGGCTGCGGCCCTTTAATATAATTCCTCGTGTTGTGGCGACCCCAACCATAAAACTGCTTTGTTGACACTTTATAACTGTAGTTTTGCTACTGTTATGAATCATCATATGACTATCTGATATGAAACGCCTTCCCCCAAGGGTTAAGAACTGCACCTGCAGAGTTTCACATTCAGGGGACAACAGGGCCATGCTCCGAGGGTCCAAGTGCCCGTGTCACCACACCCCACCCTCCTCCACTAGCATCTCCCATGGTCGGCAGCCAAGATCACAAGACACTCAACATAGAAAAGCTGCAGATGGGCCGGATGTGGCAGACTTTCATGTTCTTGCGAGTTCCACTAACCGTGTTGGGGGAAGTGGTTAGAATTACAACACTAGGTTTGGACAAGATCAGTTTGTCGCCCTTGCTAATCTGGCTCCTGTCCCTTTGATTGTCTCGCACATAATCAAAGCCTGGCTGTGAACAGTTTTTCTTCCCGAACTTTGAAGTCTGGACTAGAAGGGTGTTTATACCTGGGGGAAGTGTAAGTTCTTAGGAGTCTGCAAAACACCCTAAGAGAGAGTTCCCCATGACGAGAGAGTCGAATCACTGAGCTGGAAGGCCACAGCGGCGAGACAAGTCAAGTTAGGCCTATCCAGGGCTCACATCTCCCAACACAGAGAACCAACCACAATTGAATAGCAGCAGCCAGCTGGGTTTCCTCTTGCCAGGGAGCTCAGGGAATCCATGTAGCCTCCCAGTGTGTGTAGCAGCTCTGAGTTTCCCCTGCAGCAGAGTCTAAGACATCAGCACGGAAGATGGGAGCGAAATCAAAGTCAAAGTTAACAGGGATCTGTAACAAACAGTTTTACAAGACGGCAAAGAAGAGGGAGGCTTTCTATATAGTGGTGCCTGGAGGAGGATGACAGGCACTGAAGGTAACACCTAGCAGAACTTTAAAGCAGAAAAACAAAACAGACAACACATTTATGAATGCAAATACATGCCTTTCCAAAAACGGAAGGAAGGAAGGAAGGCAGGCAGGCAGGCAGGCAGGCAGGCAGGCAGGCAGGCAGGGAGGGAGGGAGGGAGGGAGGGAGGGAGGGAGGGAGGGAGGGAGGAAGGAAGGGAGGAAGGAAGGGAGGAAGGAAGGGAGGAAGGAAGGAAGAGCTAACTCCTGAAAGGACTCCAGAAAGCTGAAGGTCACACATGCACGCACACACAACATGCATGCACACAAACTATGTGTCCCCAAACTGTCTCTTAAGTATGGCAATTAGCAGGTCTAAGTTTACACACCATTTGGATGTGCATAACCTCCCCTCTCCAGTCTGGTAACTCAATCATTGTAAGCGCTGACTTCCTAGTCTTTGTGAGATTATAGATAGTTCATAGTGATTCCTGGGCATGGGTTTACCCAAATATTTAGGTAACCCATGTCCCTGCTGTCCTATCATCTTTTGTGTCTTGATGCCTAATCCCATACTAGTCTCTGTAACAACTGGTACAGTTAATTCACAGGCCAGTCTTTGTTATCATGCACTTAGGAAGGCTGTCATGAATGATACCGTGTCTCCTGGGGCTACATAGGTTCTTCCTCCTTCAGTGAGGGCCCTTATACTCTGTTCAGCTACCTAGCTTAGCCTGAAGCTCTCTGAGCCTGTCTCCTGCTCCAGTCCCTAAACTTCTCATTTCCTGATTTCCCTTGGCATGGGTTTTCTTTATATTTCTTTATATTTTTTTTATATTTCCACTTCCAGGTCTTGAATTGTCTTACTCATTTCCTTCCGCTGTTTGTATTTTCATAGATCTCTCTAAGGGATTTATTTATTTCTTCTCTAAGGGTCCCAATCATAACCATAAACACTGTTTTAAGGTCTCTTCCTTGCGCTTCAGCTATGCTGGAATACTCAGGGCCTGCTGTGGCAGGGTTGCTGGACTCTGGTGGAGACATACTGTCCTGGCTGTTATTGATTGTGTTTATACACTGGGCATCTAGGCATCTGGGATGGGGAGACTGTAATTCTTGGTGCTGCTATCTGGTCCTATATTGTTGGGCGTCTAACGACAAAAAAAGTATGAATCAAGTGTTTTGTTCCTTGGTTTCTGTTCCCTCTCTGGTTCTTAAGAGTGTGGAGGCTGCTGTGGTGCTGCTGCCTGCAGGAAATGCTTCTGGGGTCCTGATAGGTGTGGTCACTGGGGATTCCTGGTACAATGTGTTTCTGGGCATTGAGAGCTGACACTTCAGAATGGGGATGGGATGTGGGGCTAAGGGGATCCACAGGAGAGAAGAGAGCAGGGGGTTACATCAGGATCTGCTTAGTCCGCTGGGGCTAGTGACAGAGCGTGAGGCGAGGCTACAAGGGAAGGTCCGAGAGAGTTCCGGGCATTAGACTAGGACACTGGACGTGGAGGAGTGGAGGGGAAGGGGAAGATCTGCAGTTAGCCAACTTGTTTTCCAGGTGGGAACAGCCTGTGGTTTCCCAGCAAGACAGTAACTGCTTGCTGCAGTTGGGGGCTGGTGTAAAGCCATGGTGGGGAGGTTAGATTTGTATAGGGAGGCCTTAGCAGGTGGTCTGCTGCAAAAGTAGGAATGAAGGGGGGGATTAGGTTTGGAGGGGGGAAGGGTGGTCAGGATCTGCAGTTAGCCCATTTATTAGGTCAGAGTTGTGGCCTTCTCTGTTTCTTATACCACAGATAGTCCTAGCCTTTTGTCTCAATACGGAACTGACTTTCCTTTTCATAGATGTCTTCCTAGACACTGCCACACATTTTGAAGTTAATTACTGACCCACCCTACAGAAAGGCTACACACTCTTGAGCTAGCTACACCCACAGCTGCATCCCACGCACTCGGGAGCCAGAGGCAGGTGGATCTCTGAGTTCGAGGCCAGCCTGGTCTCCAGAGAGAGTTCCAGGACAGTCTCCAAAGTCACAGAGAAACCCTGTCTCAAAAAGAGAAAAAAAAAAAAAAAGATGAGACGTGCCTGGTGTGAGCCTTTGGTATATTGACGGAGGGCAAAGGAAATAAGACAGTAAGACATCCCCTCCACCAGCAGGGTCTCAGACGCTCCACCTCCAAACAGATATTTACATATGACCATGCGGGCAGTGGGGGAAAGGCCAAACAAGTCTCAGATACTCGTTCTCACTCCATTACCAAGGCCACTTGATTCAAGCCAGCCCCTCCCAAACAAGCCAAAGGGAGGGTCCAGAAAGGCACCGCCTCCAAGTGTGAGCATAGGTTCTCTGCACCTACAGGAGCTGCCACTTTTTTCTTCTGCCATAGGGTGAAGGGCCCACAACCAGACATACTACAACTCACACATCCATGTAAGTCCCAAGACACCAGGAAAGCTACTTTAAACAAGCATCTACAAAGAAGGGAACTGTGTCCCTCATGAAATCATTTCAGGGAAATACGTTACTGTCCTATTTATACTCACTTCTATAACACCTAAAAGGGAAAGAACTGGGCTCTCATTAAATCATTTCAGGGAAGCTATTTCACTCCGTAATTATATGCCATGCAGTTTGACTCTCTCTTCTTCAGAATTGTATCTACAAGCTCAAAATAACCCCACAAACAAAAGAAGGCCTGCCATGATTACTGGACCCTTGCAGCTAAGAGGATGGTGGCTGAAGACACCAAATGAAAGCCAAGAATACATAAAAAGTATGGATTAACTCCAGGTCTATGAAGCAGCCTTTTATACAAAGATTCATCTAACTGAGGGGGCAATGCACTGACTAGATTAGATTTTGTCACGGAAAACATGGTCATTATCATTAATCACCTAATATCAACTATGCCTTGGATGCTCAATGTCCCTAAAAGGCCACGTGTTCAAGATGTGTCCCCAGAGTGACGCTACTGGAAGGTTCTGGATAAAGGTTGACATATATATGTCCAGGTCTATTAGCCAGCAAAGGCCCCCATTCTTGAAGGAGACAAAGGGATCCTAGTCTCTGCTTTTTCTTCCCTTCTTTGCCTAGTCATAGGTCCAGATCAACAGGCCCAATAACCATGACCTGGAACCTCCCAAACTATAAGCCAAAGTGACTCTATTTTTATCCTAAGTTAACCATCTCAGGTATTTTTATAGTAATATAAACTTTACTAGCAAAATATGAAGCCATAATATATGTGCAAGTACATAAAGAGTTCAACACACCAGCAACTTCATTTGCAGAGCCAAGCTGTGGCTTGAGGGGGAAGATAATGAAAGCTTCTACAGAGGAAGTAACTTTAAGTCATGTTCCTTGCATGGGAGGTACTATACTAACAGATTCAAGTAACCAGAAGCACTTCTAACTTTAAAGACACAACCAAGGAAAATACACAGGAGCAGAAGAGACTCCTTTAAAGGAAATAGTACATACAACTGGTCCTAGTTTACGTGGAATGCAACTGAATTTCACATTCCATAACTGCAAGTCCCCCATTCTCACATTTCCTTATTTTACTGGCATAGTCTGTCACTCACTGCATACAAAACATGCCGCCAGGAACCAGCAACATAAACAAAGGAACACACTGTCCTCCACAACCTCTCTTCCCCACAATCCTGGATTAGATGCAAGTCTTTCGAGAGCTGTAATTCATGTCTGGCATTCCCAGGTTATGCATTTGTATCTTATGGTTTTCTCAACTACTTAATGCCCTAAATTTACTCACCTAGTAATATGAAGATTGAGAGCATCCTCTCTGCTGAATGAGACACAACAGTCAGAGATGACCCTTGTGACAGGAGAAAGGCACGTGTGTGCATGCTCACACACACACACACAGAGAGAGAGAGAGAGAGAGAGAGAGAACACTCCAATTCACTCACCACAGCTCAGTGTGGGAGAGCAAAACTTCCTAAAGAAAATGGCAGCCAACTGAAAGCTCAATAAAGACGAGCAGCCTCACAGCTGTGAAGGCAGCAATTGATTTTCCACACAAACAGAAGTCTATGTGAAGCTCCAATAGGTGGAGAAAAGAAAAACAAGCAGACAAGCAAAAACTAGAAAGAAGTAGAGGGACCCTGGCCCCACAGCACAGGTTGAGGGTGCAGAGAATCAGGCTAAGGGGTGACTCCCTGTAACAGGAGGCTACTGAGTCAGGGGTGTTGCCTGAGGGCCAGGGCAGAAGTCGGAGAGGCTTCTAGCAGATCCTGATGATGTGTGTGTATATATGGGAGAGGGAGAGGGAGAGGGAGAGGGAGAGAGAGAGAGAGAGAGAGAGAGAGAGAGAGAGAGAGAGAGAGAGAGAGAGAGAGAGAGAGAGAGAGTAATGTTGGTGCCAACTGGAGGTGTTAAATTCCCCTGGAACTAGAGTTACAAGTGATTGTGAGAAAAAGTAAAACTAAAAGAAGCATTTCAAGAGGAGAACTCACTGGGCTGTACTGCTTCATTAAAAGGAGACATTACTTTAAAAAAATTAAGGTAATAGGAAAATATTGCATATATCATCAAAATGCTACAAAGGAATCATTTCTCTTCTTCAGAGAAAGAATTAGGACACACAATGCAGATGGCAGTGCACATATATAAGAAAAGCTATAAATACACAGAAAATGAGGCGGAATGGGCTTAGAGTTGAGCTCACTTTTGGTATGATGAATCTGTTTTTGGAGTAAGCGCTGTCTTGCATAGGCATCAAACCTAAGCAAAGAGTGAGCCCTGAAGAGAGAGAGAGAGAAGAGAGAATGTGTGTGTGGGTGTATGGTTGAGAGTGTATGTGTGTGTGTATATATGGGTATATGCTTGAGTGTGAGTGTGTGTATGTATATATGGGTATTTGCTTGAGTGTGTGTGTGTGCGTGCGTATATATGGGTGTATTTTGAGTGTGTGTGTATGGGTATATGTTTGAGTGTGTGTGTGTGTGTGTGTGCATGTATATGGGTATATGTTTGAGTATGTGTGCGTGTGTGTGCATGTGTATATGGGTGTATGTTTGAGTGTGTGTGTGCGCGCGTGCGTGCATGTGTGTGTGTGTGTGTGTGTGCGTGCGTGCACGTGTGTACACTGGAGTGTGAGAACAAGCACAAGGTGAGGGTCCCAACTGCAGGATCAGTTCTTTGCTCCCAGAGATCAGATCAGCAGACTTGGCAGCTACTACTACAACTACTACTACAAAACACCCTCCGGATGCACTGGTGATATTAAACCCTAACAAGCCAGCCTGACCGTGGTGGCACATGCCTTTAATCCCAGCATGCTGGAGGCAGAGGCAAGCGGATCTCTGTGAGTTCGAGGCCAAACCTGGTCTACAGAGGGAGTTCCAGGGCAGCCAGAGCTACACAGAGAAACCCCATCTCAAAAAACAAACAAACAAACAAACACCCTACAAAGTCACTTTTGGCTAATGCCAAATCATTAAACATGTCTAATCTAGAAAACAGTTTGGGAAGGATTCTCAGAATTTTTATAGAACTTTTGTGACTTTACTTTCTGAATTACAGAAACATTGCACCTAGTTTTTTCAATGAAAATACAGAAAAACTCAAAAATAGATTTAGCTTGTCAGGCTAGCAAGAGAGAAGGCTCAAAGGTTAAGAGCACTCGCTGCTCTTGCAGAGGACTCCAGTTTGGTTCCCGGTATGAAAAGGCAGCTCACAACTACATGTAACTCTAGTTTCAGGGTATCCAAGACCTCTCAGCCTCCATGGGCACTGGACATACACAGTACACATACATGCAGGCAGGTAAAACACTCATACCCATAAAATATAAAAAACACCTTTAAAAAATGAGAACAAAAATTATCCACTAGTCCTATATCAGAAATAACCACTAAAGCCTACGTGTAGAAGTTCTCTTACGTCAAAAAGTGTGTGCAATCTGAGTTTCTTTACCTCTCCACTTCATTCCAATGGGGTATGACGACTCGATTCATGAGCTCATAATTGTATCTGTATACAAAACTAATATACAGGGAGAAGACCGACACATTAAAAAGCAGTTGCAGATAAAGCACACTGTTTTCATGGCTGCCACTTTTTCAGGCCTATATTCAAATTAGTAGTTCCTCAGACTTCAGACGAAAGCCCTGTGTGCTAACGAGAGCCCCCGTACATGCTCAGTGACTCTTTCCTCGTGAAGGAAGACACGAACTCCACAAGAGGGAATAAAATGGTCCCAAAGTCTTGGCGGGCTTCACCGTATTCACGTCCCTCCGCTCTGTCAGCTATCGGTCACCAACACCCTGAAGGCCATAGACTGCCCTTTTAAGTAACCAGTCTGCTTCTCTACCCAGATCCCCGTGCCTCCTGAAGTTGCGAGATGGCCAATTCAACCACCACAGAGCCTCCGACCCAGCCGTGCTCCCGGAACACCCTGATCACGCAGCAGATCATCCCCGTGCTGTACTGCGTGGTCTTTGTCACCGGCGTCCTCCTCAACGGGATATCGGGATGGATATTCTTTTATGTGCCCAGCTCTAAGAGTTTTATCATCTATCTCAAGAACATAGTGGCCGCTGACTTTCTGATGGGCCTGACTTTCCCCTTCAAAGTCCTTGGTGACTCAGGCCTGGGCCCCTGGCAGGTGAATGTGTTCGTGTGCAGGGTCTCTGCCGTGGTCTTCTACGTCAACATGTACGTTAGCATCGTCTTCTTTGGGCTCATCAGCTTCGACAGGTACTACAAAATTGTGAAGCCCCTTTGGACTTCTGTGGTCCAGTCAGTAAGCTACAGCAGACTGCTGTCCGTGGTTGTGTGGGCGCTCATGCTTCTCCTCGCTGTCCCAAACATCATTCTGACAAACCAGAGCGTCAAGGAGGTGACGAAGATACAGTGCATGGAACTCAAAAACGAGCTGGGGCGGAGGTGGCACAAGGCGTCTAACTACGCCTTCGTGAGCATTTTCTGGGTTGTGTTTCTCCTCCTAATCTTCTTCTACACGGCCATAACAAGGAAAATCTTCAAGTCTCACCTCAAGTCCAGGAGGAATTCCATCTCCGTCAAAAGGAAATCCAGCCGCAATATATTCAGCATCGTGCTCGTATTTTTCGTCTGCTTTGTGCCTTACCACATTGCCAGAATCCCTTACACGAAGAGTCAGACGGAACCTCACTACAGCTGCCGGTCGAAGGAGACCCTGCTCTACGTGAAAGAATTCACTCTGCTGCTCTCTGCTGCCAACGTATGTCTGGACCCCATTATTTATTTCTTCTTATGCCAGCCATTTAGAGAAGTCTTGAGTAAGAAGCTACACATCTCATTAAAGGTCCAGAATGACCTCGACGCTTCCAAAAGCAAAAGGGGGAACACAGTTCATGAAAGCACAGACACTCTGTGAACTCCCATTCCCTTCCGAGTACTGTTCACGTTGTTACATGGTAATTAAGAACTATACGTAAAAATGCATGCTTATGATGATAAGTAACCTACCTGGCAATATGATTCAATAGTAAGTCTGAAGTTCAAAATAGTAAGTATAACGAAATTCAAAGTTTTGATGTAAAATCGAAGTCCACGCACATCTGCACTTTTTTTTAGAAGTTGAGTGAATGGAGGAATAGTGTGTGGTTTCTGGTCTACGAATAAGCAAAACTAAACCCTCCTCTGCTATTAACTAGCTTCTTAGAAGACACCCAATCTTTCAGATGGTCCTGCTACATATTTTTCCACATTTACTTCCTGTTTTCTACTCTGTATGTACCAATAAACAAGTTGTCTTCAAAACCATCGGGGATTTTTTTTTATTAATAATGTGTGGAGGGACACCCCCTAGATTTCCTCACAAGCCCACATGGGTCAGCACAGTATGCTTTGTCACACTTCAGTGCAAGGAAGGGGTTACACAGAAAATGGAAGCATTCTGTTTGTCTCCGACCTTCCCAAATGAGTATGGCATGTGCTCTGACTCCTACTAAAACCTTAGACCAAACACAGCCTAAACAGAACCAGGAAGGTTTCTGTGTTCTGCTGGGCATCATCCCTTACCTCCTGAAGAGCCTCACACTTCCAGTGATCGGAAAGGAACAAAGGTCACCGAGATCCAACAGAAGGTCTTGGGGACTAAGCTCGCTGTATGTGGTGATGGGAAGGGGGCTGTGTTTACTATCCTTCAGAATTCCCACAGCCCGAGCACACTTCCCCCTGCTAGGCTACTGAAGCAGACGTAAAAGGGGAAGAAAGGTACTAAGTAAGGCTTCGGTTGCACGGGCTATCTCTCCAACACACACACACACACACCCTCCTCTTTAATCCACAATACAAACGAGGCTTGTCCTTGGAAAGTCACTGTAATTGCAGGACCAAGCAACACCTTTGTAACCACTAACACAAAGCAGACGACTGACAGGAGAGATGATTTTAGGAAACGGGAATGTCAGGCGGATAAGGAGATTAGAAACCATGGCAAAGTAGCAATTCCTGCACCGCCAGAACTAATATTTGGTGCTGGGGAACAACCAGAAACGAAGGCTCAGAGCACTGGCAACTGAGGGTTAACCTAAGCACTCTCCAGACACCAGGAGCTGCATAGGCCACAGGGAACACTACAGGGGCTGAGCTTCTGTAGAGGAAGCTACAGCAGAGTGCCCACAGACGCTCGCTCGAATGGCAGAAACGTCGATGTCAACAGCGATGGGAAGACAGGAAAATGAAAGAGGATGGCGGGCTGAGAGCTTGCGTCTCACCAAGAGTCAAGTCTTTCAGCTCTAGCCAAATGCTTACTGGCTTTTATAGGACGTGTAAAATCATGGGGCTTTTTACATTGCTGGGCCTTGAGCCAAACCTACCATTGCTGTGTTACTCTCCCAGGCTTTGCACTAACATCGCACTAGCATATTTTGGAAGCAGTGCGCCGCTGATAAAGGGTGTCTGGCTGGTGTGGTGTTCACATCTCTCCTTTGAGAGCTGCAGAGCACCTGCCTGCACCAGCTCGATCTTCCCGTGTTCAGTGAGCTGTGTAAGCATTGCCTTCAGCAATGAGGCATCGCTGTCGGTTTGTGGAGAATAACCTACAGTCATGGCAACAGCCAGGGTTGTTTGGGGATTCCTGTGGGGCTCCTTTGGCCAACAGCTCCATTAGATGAAATCTAATCCTGGTAGTGGAAGCTTCACTTGGCAGCAAGAGATGGCCAGTTGGGACTCTGTCTCCCCCAGTATTTGGCAATTTCATTTAGATTGCCTTCATGTATATATAATCGGAAAGTTCCTACTGTTTCTATACTACCCCTTAAAATGCCCCTTAATTTTAACCTTTTAGTAGTCTCTCCCCCAAATGCCCTCCCTTAACCCTTCTTACTCATTCCTACTTAATTTCCCCTTCTATTTCCCTTTCTTGACAAGATCTATCTGGTCCCCCCCCCAGTCCCTTACTCTATCTACCCTCTGTGGTTCAATGGGTAGGAGACTGTAGCTTGGTAATCATTGACTTGACAGCTAATAGCCACATATAAGCAAATACATAGCATTTTCGTCTCTCGGAGTCAGGGATATCTCACTCAGAATGATTTCCCCCCTATTTCTTGCATATGCCTGCAAATTTCATGATACCATTTTTTTAATGGCTGAGTTACACTCGTTGTGTAAATCAAATAAAGACACACCCGAGGCTACAACCTTGATATGTCAGTGGCCATCCTGCAACATCTAGAATGCAGATATTTAGTAAAAGGGTGTTCAAAAACAGCCCAGAAAAACTTTAAAAATTTTTTTCATTAAAATCTCCCTGCTTTCTTTAGCTGAATAAAGTTCCCATTTCCATGCTTAACCAATTCAAGCATGCCAACATGTTTTAAGGTGTTCTTGTGAAAGGAGTATGTGGGGTAGGAATCAGGAAACATATCACAGAGCATTCGCAATGATGCGTACCAAAATCACACAGGGTCCCCTGAGTGACGCGAACCAAAGAGCTTCAGAAAAGAGCTCCCAGTAGCATTCACCTGCTGGGTCACCTCCCCAGCCTCTACCCTCTGTTCTTAGCAACAGAAAGAAGCATCTTTCCTTTGAGACAGTCCCTTTGTTCTGACCACACAGCTAGCCGAGGTGAAGCAGGACTAGGCAATTAAGTAGCCAGTCTGAACCCAGGAGTCAAGAATTGGGAAGGAACAAGGTCTGAACTGACCCAGGGAAAGCAAACCCCAGGCTCATCCTCAAGGAACATCCTGGAAGGGGAATGCTACATCTCTGTAAACTCCACTAGTGTGAGAACTCCCACGAATCTCGAGGCTCGCACCACGGTAGGCAGACAAAGACTGGCTCAAATCTAATCCCGGTTTTGCAGTGAACTCCTGTGTCAGCCCCCACCTAATGCCACACCCACAGCTTTGGACACTAGGTATGGCAACTAGTAAACTTGTTACAAAAAACTGTGGCGTCTAAGACAATTGTCCCAGTGCCAAAAGTATCCGCCTTGAAACGTACATGCAGAGAATACTGCAGGGACTGAGCGGGCTATGTTTAGGGTTATCTGTGTACCTACAAATACACATTAGCACGCAATAACAGTCAGTGACAAACGAGACGTGAAGATCAGGCAGAGGTGTGTGTCAGTGGCTCTCAACCTTCCTGACACTCCACCATACTTCATGCTGTGGTGGCCCCCAACCATGAAGTTATTTTTGTTGCTACTTTATATCAGTAATTTTGCTACTTTCATGAATCACAATCTAAATGTATGACATTCGGATATTCTGACATGCCCTGTGAAAGGATCATCCAACCCTCAAAGGGTTGCTACCCACGGATTGAGAGCCTCGGGTACATGGGGTTTTGAGGGAAGGGGAAAATGCAATTATATCATAACCTCAAAAATAAAATTAAAGAGGCACTACGCAAATTACAAACAGATTATCACACCCTCCCCACTACACCCAAATGGCAAGGGTTATCTTTTAGGTGAGCGCATGCGTGAGCACGCATCTGCTTGTTCCTACGACTGTGTGATCATAGATGAAATGTCACTGCTTCCTTTGGGTCAGCAATTGGCTGCTGGAGTCCAATGGCATGTGGGTTACAGTTCTACAAAAGTACATCCCTGCAAAAGAACCATTAAATAAAAAGATGCTGGTCCAAACCAACACGCCAGTACATATTACAGAACACTTGGAAGGTAGAGGAGGCAGGGTGATGGGGAATTCAAGGCCGCTCTCAGCTCTGGGTTTGGAGAGTGACCATACCTAAAAGGGATAAAGGAAAGAGGCTGAACGTGATGGGAAATGTCTGATGCTATTGCACACAGACGCAGACTTAAAAAAACAACAACCAAAAAAACAAAACAAAACAAAAAAACCTGACAGATCTAATTAGGAACTACAAAACCTCTGGGTGTTTTATTCTTTCATCTTGTATGGCTGTGTGTATGTGCACTGTCTACATGTGATTGTCTTTTCACATTGCTTATATGGAACCAACCTGTCTTATAAGTGAGTGCTCACATAAATTAAAAGCATCAAATTAGCCCAAAGTCCTTTTCCTTCAGAGTGTAACTGAAATTTTAAACAGCTCCCACAGGTTAACTGTGTCCACCAACCCCAGGATGCCAACTAAAGACATAATAATCGTGAAGGACAGAGACAAAAAGTCAGTGTGGCCGTGGCGGATGAATCGGGCAGAGAGGTCTGAGGGCTCCGGGTACGTCTTTGAGACAACTACACAGTGTTGGTATAAACACATCTGGGGAAGAAAGTGGAAGGAAAAAAAAATGCTTTAAGTTGAGAAAGGATTTTAGATGGTAATTTTTGTCTGACAAGATTTTTCAAAATGAAAATAAAAGGCAGTAAAAACAAAACCAGAAAATGTAATGAGCCACAGAAGATCCAATCAGCAAAAAAAGGTACAGACAGAACATACAACAGCAGCACATGGTTAAGTTTGCTGTTCTCTTACGGTCGGTCAGACTAACGTTTAGATGCTCACGTCCCGTCAGCCTGCTCCAGGCACGAGGAGGCAGCGGCTCAGTGTTCCTGTGCAGAGGAGGACACTACTGCTTTAGTGATTTTTTTTCATCCCTGAACACGGGCAAAGCCCCATTTCTTAGAGCCCCACCGAGGCAGTTTTTCCAGTGTCCTGGTTCCCCACAACCGTGCAAACATTGCCCCCTTGGAATCATCTCTTGGGCCCCGGGTTTCTCTGCAATCGCAGGTTGTTATCTGTACGGGAAATGCATCCTTCCTGGGGTTGAGTTTACTACCTGGGCCTGTGCTTGTGACTCTCATCCCTTCCCCTTGACCCTCTGGACCACCTCTGTCTTAGCTCTGGGGTAGAGACCCCTAAAGGCAAATTTCAAAGCTGAAGATAAGACCCTGTTGCTGAAGACAACACACACTGGGGATACAGGACTTGGAATGATCTTTCCACAGACTGGCTTTCATATCATCAGCGGAGGTAATCCATAGTCCTCCCTAGCTGTAACGCCCACAGACCACAGCAATGACCGCACCAGCAAGATATCCGTAACAATGCAATATTGGTACTTTTATCTTAGAAACTAACAACAGCTGTCTAAACTTTAAGGCCCTCTTAATGGGAAGGAATGTCTGCCTGCAATTGTAAACCTAGCAAGCACTACCCATGCTGAAGAGGTCACAACACCCTAAAGGAAACCCTACTATCATTTCCCTAAACTAGCAAAATGTCTGACTACATTCTAAATAGCTATCCATACACCCACAAATTAAATACAGTTCTTGGCCCACCATCAGAAAAAAAAAAGTTATTCCCTTACTTTTTGCAACAGACAGAGACTGCTACACAGGTCCGCAGCTGTCAAAATGCAAAGAGGAAGTAGCCTGTGGCATGCCCAGCCACGATGGACACATCTGCAAGGAACACCTTGGAGGGAAGATAGGAGCCGCAGGACCAGGATGCCTGCTGCTAAATGGTGCCCCCTAGATATGACAGAGGAAAGCTGTCTATGAGCTAACGGTATGGCTGTTTAAGTGAAACCAACACACTTAACAACACCAGCTGACATGCTAGTGTGGCTAAGGGAAATCCACGAGGCCCCGTCACTAGATGAAGAACTGCAGGTTCAGTCGCCACTAAGAGGGAGAATCCCTGTTATTCAGGGACACGCTCCTACATGAACTGTCCAATCCCTAGTGGTCAGACCTGGACTCGTGCCCACACACAGGCAAGGCCAGACTCAGTAGGCTGGGTATACGGGTGCAACAATGACCATTTAAAAATAAGAGGTCATGACTTTGAAAGGGAGGGAGGGCGTAGCAGGAGCTGGGGCAAGAGACGGAAATGGCATAACTTATTTTAAATGACGCTGTGGGTAGCAGAGGGGACCACAGATCCACTTGTGGGGCAAATTAGCATTTTACACACGCAAAACAAACTTGAGAACAAAATGATCGTTTCTTAAAATGAAAGTGTCGCCATGATCAAAACAAGGGGAAAAATGCCTTCACCCTGTTTCTTCCCACTCGGGTTTCTGAAATAGCAGTGGGTGAGTGATGACATGCAGCTTCCTGGAACATTACTAAAGCGTAATCTGAAAATAATTTATCCTCGACGAGACAGAAGGCACTTCAGGCGACTGCAATGAGACATCTGCGTTAAAAACTTAGTATCCAGAGTTCTAGATGGGAGGAGAGGAGAACCCAGGTGCTGTGAAGGGGGAAACCGGAAGCGGGGAGGGGGGATTGGCAAGGGGACATAAACAAAATAACAGAGAAAGGGAAGGAGGGAGCACTAAGGAGGCTCATTAAAGCCGTCGGCTAACATTATTTTATCTCTACATGAAAAACAGATACAGCATACACAAATGTGCGTGTACATACACATAAACACTCTGTGCAGTTTGAGTGACATTACAGCATGTGAGGTGATAACGCCCCTGTCCCACGAGAGCCACAGACTATTTAATAAAGACAGCGGCCTCAGCCGAGGGGAACTTCCCGGATAGTTGCTTGTTAGAGGGAAGGAAATGTCCCAGACATTACAGGCTTTTGCTTTTGGTCTTGACTGTCTCCCGAAACTTGCACATCAGACCCTGTTGCTGAAGACACCACACACTTCAGAAGCGGGAGCTGGAGGGACTGACCTGGGGCTGACCCAGAAGCCTCCTCGGACTCTTGAAGGATCCTCAGATGCTGAGTAAGCAGCCAATGGATCAATGGTCCCACTTGGCAATGAGGCCTACAAACCACAAGCTGGCCAGCAGGGCAAGATATCCCCAGGGGTAAGACAGCAGCACTCAGAGATGTGTAAACAAAGCTTTCCAGCCGGGCTTTAAGGCTAATTCGACAGGAAGAAACCCTGCCTGGGGCTACAAACCTAACCAATTGTGCTGAGGTCATAAGACTCTAAAGGGAGAACCTACCACTGCTAGCTTCATAAACCAGTGTAATTCCTAACTGCATTCTAAATACGTACCCTTCTGCCCAGAGGTAAGTGCCCTCCACACCCCACACCGGAGAAGCTTCAGTTTGCAGCAGAGACAGAGGCTTATTAGAGAAAGCCACAATCTGTCAAAATAAAGAGTTAGCTGGCTGCGGGGTGTGCAGCCCCAATTAACGCATTTACAACACAACCCCTAAACTAAGGCTCGGGGACCATCTCAGAACGGGAACTGTAAACAATATGAACACCAGGGGACCAGGACATCTGCTGGGAGACAGTGTCTTCGGTGTATGACAAGGAAGCTATATTCATAATGACACCACCAGGTGACACGCCAGTGGGGAATGGAGAAAATATCACAAGGCCCCACCACCAGGCCACTAATGACTGCTTCAAGAGAAGAATCGGTGTTCTCAAGGGAGGAGCTGCCCGGTGAATTATCTGATCCCAAGCAATCAGCTCTAAATATACAGTTACAAGCAATGCCAAATGGATTCAAGAAGAATATGTATGTATGTATGTATGCATGCATGCATGCACATACACGTGTATAAAATAATTATTAAATGAAGTAATGAATTCAAGATGAATGCGGGACACAGGGAGAGTTGGAGAAGGGAGACGGGGGACTGAAATGATATAGATACAACACCTGTGTCTGAAATACTTAAAATTTAAAACTTACCAAGGGCAATAAAGGAAAAAGCATTCTCCAACAGCTCAGACGGTCAGAACTTATTCTCAAGATGGAAATGCAGATGGATTGGTAACCCCAAGCTCAAGAGTGCAGAGGCAGGAGGATCTGGCGCCTCAAGCCAGCCTGCCTATGTAATGAGACCACGTCTCAAAACAAAACCAAAAATGAAAAATAAAATTTAGTTTCACTATAACAAAACAAGTTCCTGCCAGACAATGATGACACACATCTGTGATCTTTGCAGCATATCTGTGATCTTTGCAGTGGAGACTCAAGCAGGAGGATTCCTGTGAGTCTGAGGCCACCCTGGGTTTATGTGGCAAGATCCTGCCTCATAAACCCCAAGAGGAGACAGATTAGCTCCTACTTGTCCAGGAGTGAGGTGCAGGCACAGAGAACCAGGCATGCAAGCTTGCTCACACGGCAACCCAGCCATGCAAGCTTGCTCACACGGCAACCCAGCCATCAACAGCGAGCGGTCTTAGAATTTTAACAACGGTTAGTTGCTTTCACCTTTTGAATATCTAAACCTAAACTAAAGCAAGGAAGTAAACAGATAATAAGAGCAACCCAAAAATAAAGAAAAGCTTCACCAGAAGTTATTTTATCCCAACTTCCCTTCATATCTCACAAAAACTACTCACTAACCAGTTTGCGAGCAATTCCACCTCTAAACTCTGTTCGCCTCACACTCACGCCCAGAGAATGAGAGCTCGGACTTCATACCTCAACTTTCTTTCCTGCAAATGTCTCTCCTACAGAGGCCACACCTTGGCACTTACCAATTAACTATGTACTGGCATATTTATCATAATACTTATATTTATACGTATATCTATATCACAATAAAATTCATATTCATCCCAGCAAATGAATGTATCAAAGTATATTTGGGGCAGAAGCTCATGTTATTTTTCATAAATGCTACCCTCGCTCTAAGTTAACTATGCTCAAAGTCTTGATCTCCAGCAACTCAGAAAGAAAAATAAAGCCAATCACTAACGAGGCTTAACTCTTTGTTCAGACTAGGAAGCTGCGGGGCATGCTGCCACCTCAGAGCTAGACTCAGTTCAGAACACTAGCTAGCATGTGTCATTGCAGGGGAACAGTTAATCACGCAGCAGAAAGTACAACTTGTTATATACAGGCCTCGGTTCATCACGTTGTCTGGGTGACAACTTGAGAGCAACCCTGCTCGGTGGGAAGAGGCAGCGGATTCCTTAAGGCTGTCATGTGTCTTTAAAACAGTGATATTTTTTTAAGCTATCAACGAAGCAGAACAGTCTGAGGTACTTCTAATAACAAAAGAAAAAGCAGGCAAGGTATTTATAATGGATTAATGAAAAATATTTTCTCTAAAACAGTAACTGACAGATTAGAGTTACTTAAGGTGGAGAAAACTGTTTCCTTACAAAAACAAAAAACAAAAACAAAAAAAAACTTCCTCGGGAGACTTTCACAGAGCCTAAGCCATTTGCAAACCACAGTTTCATCTACGTCAATCTGTAACATTTTAAAACCACACAAAAAGGAAAGGAAATTCTTAGTTCAGCAGGCAACCCTGCAAAATGGGCCTGCCACTGCGGCTAACTAAACGGCTCATCAGCTCATGACTCTCTGAAGACCAGATCCAGGTCTGCTCCAGCCAGAGAAGACACCACCAGGTAGGTCCTTTTTGGTGATAGCTAATTCAGAGTTTGCGCCAGGGGAACCAAAGTCATGGTTTTTCAGTGTTGAAGCAGAAAAGAACTAAAAGTCACAAGGCTGTCGGGCGGCAACAACTATTAGACTGTAATTAGAGCTGAGCTGTGGGCTGCTATCAGCATCTTCTGCACACGCACACGCGCGCGCGAACATATACATCAAATTAGACTAATTCTCCAGACAACAATAGCTTGAGCTATCTGCTTTTCTCACTAGACAGGGAGCGCCATGGTGTACCTTCCCAAGAGGTCCTAACCAGACAGTCCTCTCCACCCCTCCTACATTAGCAAATTTCAAAGCATGTCCACCATGACTCCCCCGGAAAACCTACAAAGGTTCTGTTCAGCTCTGTTTTGTTTTTGTTTTACCCCCTAAGGAATGAGCAAACCTATGACAAAGAACCAAGGAGACATTTAATTTCCATTCTTCCTTTGGTTGAACAGTGCTAGCTGAGTGTGCCTACTTGCTGAGTGTGCCCGCTAGCTGAGTGTGCCCGCTTGCTGAGTGTGCCTCCTTGCTGAGTGTGCCCGCTTGCTGAGTGTGCCTCCTTGCTGAGTGTGCCTCCTAGCTGAGTGTGCCCGCTTGCTGAGTGTGCCTGCTTGCTGAGTGTGCCCACTTTCTGAGTGTGCCTACTTGCTGAGCGTGCCACAGATGCTATTGCCACAATGTTTATCAAGCTCTTAGCTCTCAGACTTGCGATAGGGAGCATGGGATGTTGCTATGCTACAATTCTGCCTGCGGATCAACATACACAAAGTTTTCAGCTATGAAGCAAATGCAAACCACTCCAGCATTAGTTACATTGGTTACCCCACTCTGGAATAATAGATGGTCAGTTCTGATGACAGAGAATACTACTCAAGACTATCCTATAATACTTCTCTTTACCATATGCCTTGCCAATAAAACGAGAGTTTGCCATGTAATTGTTTAAGCCAAAGAAAGGGCACTCACAGAAACCAGTTAACTAATTACTAGTGGTTTGCAGCATCTGAAGTGCCCGTAAGGAAGTGTCAGAGACGTGTGGTGTGGCATTCAGACATGAAGGGTGTCCTTCAGGCCCAGGGTCTGCAGGCAGGACTCACAAAGAGGAAGAAGGAGAAAGCTTAAGAGCCCAGAGAACAATCGGCAAGTACGGATCCTCGTCTTGCTCAAACAAGTTGCAAAAATCTCCAGCATTTTGCAGTCTCCTCAGTCGGTATGAGGACTAAAAGAAGTCACCAATAAAGAATCCACCCATTATTAAAGCTCCCGGCTTAAGTACAGAGATGGGTGGGACTTACTCACAGATGGTGCAGACTCATCTAAAGAGAGACTCGGGATTAGGGGAGATGGAGGTGTGGATCCCTTACGGGTTATCATGCTAAGTGTGCAAGAGTTCAAGCCCAGCAGTGAAAGCAAAGACAGACATCAGGGAATGTTAGGGGGAAGTCAGTCATGGTAACTTTGACAGTTTACAGAACTTTACATGAAAGACCTAAAGTTAACCACATATAAGTATGCGTACCCATGCACATAAGTATGAACACACACACACAGAGAGAGACAGAGAGACAGAGAGAGAGACAGACAGAGAGAGAGAGAGAGACAGAGACAGAGACAGAGATAGAGACAGAGAGAGAGAGACAGACTCCACTCCACTGCACAGCTTCTCATATTTCTAGAGTGTTTGGGAGTAAAGTTAAAGCTAAGATGTTTATTCAGCTGTTTGATGTGAAAACTGCTAAGGATATTCCTGCCACACAACACTCGGGTAAGGATCGGTCCCTACAGCATTAATCATTAGGATGAGTGTCATCACTGACACTACTGTGGCTTCGGAAATATGACGGGGATGGAATTGGGGCTCTGTAATTTGCCAGCTATCCAAGCACTGGATTGAAACTTGGCGTGCCTCAGATTACAGCAACCACACACCAGGACTCATAAATGTTTTATTAAAAAAAAATTGACACTCATCAAACACAAATAGTAAGTGCTTTAAATTTTTCATTACAGTTGGTACAGAATGAGAGTGAACCCCAAAAGTCCTAACTCCTCTGGGGAAAAGAGAAGAGTGACACTTAAGACCAAACTTTCTTATCAACTTACTTTCAATGACTGCATCATTCCAAGACAAACACAGAGGGGCCATTAGATGCTCAGCCAGAAAGGGTGTAATTAGGTGCACGAGTAGATCTAAGTTCATCCCAGAATTCCCAAAATGGTGGCAGGAGAAAGCTGACCCCACAAAGCTGTCTGCCCACTGACTGTCCCCCACAGGCCCGCCGAGGCCCACCCACACTCATAAGCCATGAACATGCATGATAGTAAATACTTTGTATCATTAAATACTTGAGAAGATAAAGCTGAGTAAGATGACAGAAGTTGTTTGATTTAGAGAGGGGTTTTACTGCTGCTGAGCCATTCCATTTTCAGTCAGTAAACTCTGGACATTCTGTAAGGTTATGTCTGACTTTGCTACTGATGAAACTCCAGAGCCTGAGAAGCCTGGGTTTTTCACCATCTGATTTCTGGGACATTCAGGAAATTCCACATAGTTTCGCTTTATGGAAGTGATATTTTTTTAACTTTACTTTTAAAAAAAAAGGAATGTTATTTAACATGAAAATGGATTGCCCACATCAAGAGACATAGCACAGGGTACCACGTGTGGCCCTGCACATGGGTGCCACACTAAACCACACCAAAGGGAGCTCAGTTTAACCTGGGCTCACAAGTCAAGCAGTGTTCTCTCCCTGGAAGGAGCGTGACAATGTGCTCGTCATTACCAGGCTCAGCTGTGGTGGGTCTGACAGAAACTCAGAGTTGCCTGCTTTGTTTTCCTTTAGACTGAGCCAAGGTCTCACGGATACCAGCCTATCCTTGCCATTTAGCCAAGAAGGAATTTAAACCAGTATTCTTCCTGCATGCTGGGATTATAAATTAGTAGCAACAGGTCCAATAAAGTTACGTTTTAATACAGATTTACTGGTCGTCCTTGGGAAATATTGTAACCAACTAAATATAGAAGCTTTTAAAACACACTTCCATAAAACTATTCAAAACAACACTTCCAAAGAAATAGGTAAAGCCATCATGTTGGACAAAAATATTTGTCAAACTCCAACGAGACAAGTTTTTCTATTTAGGTAAACTTTTAAAAAAGTGCAAAGAAACCAATTTCACTAACATAGCAAGCATAACAACAACAAAAAAACATTACATGGGTATTCAGAGCTAAATATGGCAACTAAATAAAATCTTTAATACATTCACCATTTAAAGTGCTCACCAGCCACGCATGGCTGGAGGCCACACCACAGGCTTTCACCGGTCTGCACCGCCATGAAACAGGAGTATGATGAGAGGGAGAGTTGGCACCAACTCAAAATCAGAGTCATTAGTAACCCTTTACCTCTTCCCACTGGAAATAGAGATTAAATTCACAACAGAAGGCCTGCTTTTAAAATAACAATATAAAAAGCTTTCTACCATTGGCTGCCATCTCTTTTCTCCTAACAGCCTAGGTTCTTGCAGCATAAGCTACGAAACCTACAAAAAGAAAAGCAGAAAGCAGACAGCCACACCGAAATCTTATTTCAGACAAAACCACAGCAGCCCCTTCCCCTCTCCACTTCCCAGAACCTCCGGTCATTTGCCTCCTCTGCAAAGAAATCTCACCTCAGCCAGTAGCAGAGGGCTATACACCACAAACCCACAAGGCCAAAAGCATCCCCTCCCCAAAGCAAACTTACTCGGGATTTCCTGAAAGTCACAGAAATCAGACAATGGGAGCATGGAACCCATCTGGGATGTTCCCACTAGCCCAGTGAAACTCTTCCTAGAAACTAGGAAGACCGTGATGTTTTGAGAACAAATGTTTTTAAGGAAAGTTATTTTCTGATTTTAGTGACTAACATCTCCCTCTTCCTCTTTTTAACAGAGCACTGGATTTTTTGTTTTTTTGTTTTTTTTTAATTATTGAATTCAAGCTTCTCCCTGAAGATGACAAATAGCTCACTGTTCTGTCCAGTTTACAGAGATCTGGAACCATTTACCTATTTTTTTTACTTGGTTTTCCTCGTTGGGATCATTGGAAGCTGTTTCGCAACGTGGGCTTTTATGCAGAAAACCACAAATCACAGGTGTGTGAGCATATACCTAATTAATTTGCTCACCGCTGATTTCCTGCTCACTCTGGCATTACCAGTAAAAATTGTTGTTGACTTGGGGGTGGCGCCCTGGAAGCTAAAGATATTCCACTGCCAAGTAACAGCCTGCCTCATCTACATCAACATGTACCTATCCATCATCTTCCTCGCCTTCGTCAGCATTGACCGATGTCTTCAGTTAATACACAGCTGCAAAATATACCGCATACAAGAACCTGGATTTGCCAAGATGATATCGACGGTCGTGTGGCTCATGGTGCTTCTTATAATGGTGCCCAACATGGTGATCCCCATCAAGGACATCCAAGAGAAGTCAAACGTGGGTTGCATGGAATTTAAAAAGGAGTTTGGGAGAAACTGGCATTTGTTAACAAACTTCATATGTGTGGCAATATTTTTAAATTTCTCAGCCATCATTTTGATATCCAACTTCCTTGTAATTAGGCAACTCTACAGAAACAGGGATGACGCAGACTACCCGAATGTGAAAACGGCACTAGTCAACATCCTTTTGGTGACAGCGGGTTACATCATATGCTTTGTCCCTTACCACGCCGTCAGGATCCCATACACCCTCAGCCAGACGGAGGTCATAACAGACTGCTCGACGAGGATCTCCCTCTTCAAAGCCAAAGAGGCCACGCTGCTCCTGGCTGTGTCCAATCTGTGTTTTGATCCAATCTTGTACTACCATCTCTCAAAAGCATTTCGTCTGAAGGTCACTGAGACTTTTGCCTCACCTAAAAAGACTAAGCCTCAGAATGAAAAATCAAGATGTGAGAACGACTTGTGAAATACAGGGGGGGTTTGGCATGCCAGCCCTTCTTTCCGACTGAACTGCAAGGCTGGTCGTAGTTTTCAAAGACAAAAGAAGATAATTAGTAATAGAAGTTGCTGATCAACTAGCAAAACACAAGGCTGGTCCCTGTGGGGGTCCTTTTCTCAGTGCAAGCCAACACTGCACTCCCAATGGCTGCTGATATTCCTCAGCCCAACTGTTTTACAGGAAAATTAACAGCATCCTGAACCAGGGTCAACCCGGGTGACCACAGTGAGGAGAGCCATGGCAAAGACTCGGAGGCTCACTTCAATGGTTGCATTCCTGATGAAAATATGCCACGTCATCTGCATCTGCATTGCCAGGGAGCCCTTCAGCAGCCTAAAAAATAAAGACATCAAAATACCTGCCTTGTCTTCATTCTTAACCTACCCCTGGGAGAGTTAGTAAGTGTTCTAGTCAGTACTCCTGCTCTTAACATCTGATTTATTTATTTTTTTTGCAACACATAATAACTTTCAGTTATAAAAGGTTTACGGTAACAGGAACTGTGGATCACAGTGGTTAATTCCAGCACCCTGTAGGCTGAGGCAAAAGGGTCATTATGAGTTCAAGACTAGCAGGGACTACAAAGTGAATTGCAGGCCATCCTGGCCTGTTGAATGAGACCCTACCCCTAATTAATTTTAAAAGGGGGGTTGCAAATACATAGGTATGTTTTTAACAACATGAGGGAGCTGTTAAATTATATTAACTATTGAAACTGTTTTGGAAGTGAAAATCTACATCAAAGGTATTAGAAGAACAAAACCAGCCCAAGAGTCTTAAAGCAGAGACAGAGACTCATCACTAGGTCAAGAGTCTTAGTAGAGACAGAGGCTCATCACTAGGTCAAGAGTCTTAGTAGAGACAGACTCATCACTAGGTCAAGAGTCTTAAAGCAGAGACAGAGACTCATCACTAGGTCAACAGTCTTAAAGCAGAGACAGAGACTCAACACTAGGTCAAGAGTCTTAGTAGAGACAGAGACTCATCACTAGGTCAAGAGTCTTAAGAGACAGAGACTCATCAGTAGGTCAACAGTCTTATTGGAGACAGAGACTCATCACTAGGTCAACAGTCTTAAAGCAGAGACAGAGACTCATCACTAGGTCAGGAGTCTTATTAGAGACAGAGACTCATCACTAGGTCAAGAGTCTTAGTAGAGACAGAGACTCATCTCTAGGTCAAGAGTCTTAGTAGAGACAGAGACTCATCAGTAGGTCAACAGTCTTATTGGAGACAGAGACTCATCACTAGGTCAAGAGTCTTAGTAGAGACAGAGACTCATCACTAGGTCAAGAGTCTTATTAGAGACAGAGACTCATCACTAGGCCACGCTAGGAACACAGCCTATGTTAGGCCACGGTATCTCTCAAATATAGAGACCTGGCCAATCAGAAAGAATCTGCAGTCCACATTACAAGTTGCCCCAGCTCTGAGCAGATCCTCCCCACTACCAGCGCAGACACGGGTGAGGCATGGCAGCAAATGAGCTATGAGCGTGCTGAGAAAATCCTGTAATCTGTGAAAGGAAACAAACCCTGGCTGCCCCCGGTTGCTTTGGACGGTGGCATTCATCACAGCGGCGGCAGAAAGCAAACTAGGTCAAAAGCCAATTAAAACTGGATCCAAGGAAGGTGGCCTAGTGGGTAAAGACGCTTCCTGTGCAATCATGAGGACCTGAGTCTGGGCCCCAGAATCCACATACAAAGCCAGGAACTGCCTCTCACCCCTGTACCCCAACACCGTAGGAAGCAGAGGCAGGAAGATCGCTGGAGCTCACTGGCCACCAGCCTCATTCCAGCTACAGTAAGAGACGAGACCTGTGCCAAAGGGACAGGCAGAGAGTGGGAGAGTAGGACACACCCCTCCAGCCCTAGTGAATGTGTGTACACATGCAAACACCTGCTTGTACACATGCAAACACCTGCTTGTACACTCTGGCATGTGCGCGCGTGTGCGTGCACACACACACACACTATAGTATACACCTTACATGCCTGCATAAGCACACAAAAATTATTAAAAATTAAAATTAGATCCTCCAACAGTTGTCAAGGAACATGGCCAGACAGCACTTTCCTCTAGGGACGAAGACAAGGTCATGTGAACAACACAAAAAGAAGCTGACTTCGGATGCCTGCTCAGACCCCAGAGGCACAGAGAAGACAGACCTGCAAATTCTCAACAGCCAGTGCATGTAACTCGCAACTATTCCCACCATTTCACTGCATTGTTTTACACTTTTGTTTGGTTGTTGTTTGTTTTTTCGAGACAGGGTTTCTCTGTGTAGCCCTGGCTGTTCTGGAACTCGCTCTGTAGACCAGGCTGGCCTTGAACTCACAGAGATCCACCTGCCTCTGCCTCCCAAGCACTGGGATTAAAGCTGTGTGCCACTACTGCCAGGTTTACACTTAATATTAAAAAAAAAAACCCAAGGCATGATAGTTTATCCATGAATGTATCAGAAACATCCATAATGTATAAAGCTAATCTCTCCATTACCACAAATGAACTGTCAGATTACTCTGCTGAATTGAAAATTGGAGACAGAAAAAAAAACATAGAAAATTATTGTTAATACTATGAGATGAACAAGAAAGAATTTTGTAAAGATTTAGCATAGTACCAGGACACAAAGAGAGCGTTTTTAACTGATGTTAAAACATGGACTTAGTGAGTGTGACTCATTTTGGAGGATGTTCCAAAATATCAACTATGTTTAGCTTTAACAAAATCCTCAGCTGGGGGATGGAGAGATTGCTCAGCGGTTAATAGCACTGGCTGCTCTTCCAGAGGTCCTGAGTTGGGTCCCAGCAACCACATGGTGGCTCACAGCCATCTCATAATGAGATCTGGTGCCCTCTTCTGGCCTGTAGCTTACATGCAGGCAGAACACTGTATTCGTAATACATAAATAAGTCTTTAAAAAAGAAATCCGCAGCATACTGCTCAAAACTTCCACGTGTCCAAAGCATAGCATGTAGGAAACAGTTAACCCAAGAATTAAAAAGTCTCAGTTCTTAGCCTACTACTCATTACTGACATTCACTTTGAGATAAACACCTCATTACTTAAGACTTCAACAGTAAGTACCCTGCCACGATCTCCTCAGCTGCTACCCAAGCTTTAAACCTACCAAGTCCAAAAGTCAAGCCCACCTACCCACAACCTCTGTCAGCAACTGGTCCTTCTCGCCTGTATTCCCTTTGAGAATGGAAGGGACACAGGAATGTCAAAAGCATGCCTTTTAGAGGACACTTAGCTTTTCACCCAATTGCTTCAACTGGCCCCAAAATTCTGACTCATCTGTAACATGCCAAAAGGTAGAGCCAAACAACACAGGTTAAAAAAAAGAAAGAAAAAGTAACCAGCAATTGACTTTCAAATTAAAGTAGGGAACACATTAAGACATGACTTGCGGCGACTCAAGTCCTTTTAGTAACAGGATGTTAATACAGGGAGTTCTACTAAATGCAATTAGCCACCAATAACCACACCATAGCATCCAAGCTGTATCTGTGCACAGGTCATGTGATCCAAATGATAAGCACCAAGGCAACGGCGCAGAGGGTAGTCAGTCACGAAGGCCCACAGAACGAGATCACCGCGGCTGGTGGAGCCGTGACTCACCAGAGGTATCGGGAAGTGGGTGGCGTACTGCAGGTGGCGGAGGAGGTCATAGTTCGATGGGAAAATGAGCTCCCTCGGCTTCTCCCTCTTCAGCAGCTTCTCGCCATTGACTGACATCCCTCTGCTCAGGGAAGGGTGGGCAGCCTCACAGGACTCTCCAGGCATGGGGGAGAAAATCTGTGTCATGTAAAACAAATATCAGACATCATCAACGACGAGCGCAAAACCAAGCGCCACTGTACCCCATGCCGGGGCTTCAAACACAAGACACAGAAACTTTACCCATGCTCAAAAATTAAATCACACAAGAAAAATCTGTAAATATCCCCACCCATCCCCCCTTGAGAAAATGAAAAACACCTGGGGAGGTGAGTGGGGCGGGGACGGGGAGGGGGGGGGGGAGGAGAGGGGCCAAACCAATAAGAGGACTGGCCATGGAAGCAAACTTAAAAGAGTTGCATTTCCTCCAAAAGCACATGCTTAGTAATACTTGATAAGATTAATCCACAGATAAATATTTTTAATTGTACAACCAAACGATGTCCTCATAAACAGCAACGTTCATGAAAAACGCATCATACTGAGAGGCAGTAGAAAAATGAATTAACCGTAACGCCATTCTTTACGTAAAGAGCATCCTAATGACGCTGCATCCCCACACGCCGCAGGGAGGATGACCTCAAAATGAAAGTGTCCAAGCCAGTCAGCTCTGTATGGTTTACAGAGGAGGCAATGCAACTCAGGGCTGAGGATGGCTTCAGAAGGAACGACTCCGGAAGGACACCGTGACTTGGGGTGGGTGACATTGACATGGTGAGTGTGAGTCATGCCAATGCACGGGCAAGTCAGAAAAGTGGAGACAAGTTGGGGTGGCGACTGGTGAGGTGACGGCCAATGAGAACCAAAGGCTGAACCTACTGGAAACTCAGAACCAAAGTCACTTTTAAAGTCACTCTTGTCTGCTTCATCAAAAATGGTAGTGGTTCCCGAGCCAAGGCCCATGTGCGCCATAATACTGTGTTCCTGGTAATTGCCAGAAAAAAAAAAAAGAGAGCCACGTTGTAAACTTTGTAGTTTAAGAAATGAAAATTGAAACATGACGGCAAATATCACAATATCCTACCCGCCACTGCCTATTTCCCTAAAGGAAGTTAAAGGGAGCCTGAAGACGCGGATGGGGTTTTAAAGTCACATTCTGTCCCCCTGTGAAGACAAAGCCTTAATTTTCCATGATGTCTTAAAGGAAGAACCAAGCTTTACAACTTAAACTTGACACAATTCCTTTCATTGAGCTATTTCCAATAGTAAAAAAATAAAAAATGAGACACTCAAAGATCTAAGAAGAATATGAGATGCTTTAAAAAACGAACAAATATGGCCACAGCTTTAAACACATCATAAGACTATCTGGTAAATTCACATGAAATAACTGAAGTAAATATGTATTTTGACTACTCTCAGAGTCTCATCGTTTTCCACTGTTTCTCGTTGTCACCTAAATCATTTTATCTTGAAATTTTAAGTATCTGGGGCAATGTCTAAAATACCAGGACCTGACAAAAAGGCACACAGTCATACCCACAGCATAAGAACAATTCTACTCTCTGTTTTAGAAAGAGATTAAACTTTGCAAAGAAAATATGTGTTATTAAGAACGAGGGATTCCCTCTTTATGTGGAGAAGAGCAGAGTATGGAGACACTCCTTGGAGTGAGAGTCATAGGAGTGTGATATTAAAAAAAATCACATCTGAAACTGAAAACAAATAATTATAATCTCATGAAAAAAATTGTGGTCAGTCACATCTTTTCATTAACTATACAACACAGAAAATTCTAGAAGACATGTATTCCAAGCGTCCTTCGCAACTGGAGCGGAAATAAACTTTATGGAGAGAAAGTAACTAAAATCCAGTTGCCTTTCCATCGCCAAGTAGAACTGACTGTCCCAGGGGAGTTTATTGGGGTGTGGCATGGACAACGCCCCCCAGGGGTGTACCTCCAGCTTCATATCGTGGTCCTTGGGGTAGTGTTCGTCTGCGCTCTCCCCTACTGGTGACCGCAGCCCAGCCGAGGCCGTGGCTGACAGATCTCCTCTTGAGATGAGGGTGCACATGTACGCATCGTGGGAGAAGACGTCGTGGCGGATAAACTCGCAGAAGAGCAGCACCAAGTTCACGAACTCCACCTTCTCGCATTCACTGTTTGGGTCCGCTAATGTTAGAAGAAATCCCATCAGAAAGTCCTTGGCCAGGCCAGAAAAACAGTCAAGGTTTCAGAACACTGTCACTGCCTTCTATACCTTTATTGAAGTTTCTTTTTAAAAAGCACCAAACATGGCAGAGCTGGTAGAGATAGGAAGGATGATAGATGAGTGTACCCGCTTTTCTTTTTTTTTGGGGGGGTTACGAGATAGGGTTTCTCTGTATTGTTTTGGAGGCTGTCGGTCCAGCCCGGCCTCGACTCACAGAAATCCGCCTGCCTCTGCCTCCCGAGTGCTGGGATTAAAGGCGTATGCCACCACTGCCCGGCACCAGCTTTTTTTTTTAATGCCAACATAACACAAGCAAGAGTGATCATGAAAGGAAGGAGCCCCCATAAGACCCAGCTCTAAGAAACCGAAAACAACCTCAACCAGAGAATGCATAAAGAAAAATCTGGTACATTTACACAATGGAGCATTACACAGCTGTTTAAAAATAATGACATCACGAAATGTGTAGACACATGGATGGAACTAGAAAAAAAATCATCCTGGGTGAGGTAATCCAGACCCAGAAAGACAAACTTGGTGTGTACTCACTCATAAGTGGATGTCAGCTGTTAAATAAAGGACAACTGTGCTACAATCCACAGACCCGGAGAGGCTAAGTGACAAGCAGGGCCCATGAGGGGTTGCATGGATGTCCATGGGACAGGGAAAAGAATAGGTTTGTGGGTGGACTGGGGGTAGGTGGGCATGGGAACACTGGCCATCTTCTATTACCAGGCAAGGCTCCCAGCGGTGGGACTATGCATCCAGCCCAGCCACAAAACCTTTGGCCTGCAATCGGCCCTGTCTGTAAGGTGTTCTGGGGTCACCGTGGTGCAGAACTCTGTGGGAGGGGCCAACCAACAACTGGTCCAACTTGAGGCCCATGTCACAAGAGGGGACCCATGCCTGGCACTTCCTGGTTGTCCAGGAACCAGAGGTTGGACAGCCCAGAGAACAGGGCAGGAACAAACATAACCTGACCCCCCCAAAAAAATCAATGACATTATTCCTCATGATATTCTGCTATACTCATAGATCAGAGCGCAGCCCAATTGTCAGCAGAGAGGCTTCATCCAGCAACTGATGGGAGCAGATGCAGAGACCCACGGCCAAGCACGAGGTGGAGCCAGGGGAACCCATAGAAGATGGGGCGGAAGGACTGTAGGAGCCAGAGGGCTTGAGGATGCCATGGGACCACAGCCCACAGAATCTATTAAGGAGGGCTCGTAGGGGCTCACGGAGACTGGAGCAGCATCCACAGACTCTGTATGGGTTAGTTAGGTCCTCTGCATATATGATTGTGTGGCTTCGTGTTCTTGTGGAGGAACTCCTAACAGCGGGAGTGGTGGGTGTCTCTAACTCTTTTGTCTATGCTTGGGACCCTTTTCCTCCTACTGGGTCCTTCCTTGATATGAGGGTTCGCGCCAACTCTTATAACTTGTTAGGCCATGTTCAGTTGATATCCCTTAGAGGTCTGTTTGGTTTGGGTTTGTTTGTTCGTTTTCGTTTGTTTGTTTTTAAGGAGGAGGAGGATGAGTGGATCTTGGGTAGAGAGGAAATGTGTATGGGGGGATTAGGTGGAGTGGAGAGGGTGGAAACTGAGGTTGGGATGTCATGTATGAGAGAATAAAAAAATTAATTTAAAAATCCAGCTGTAAGGCACTTTCTTAATTAGTGATCAACAGGGGAGGTTCCAGCCCATTGCAGGTGGTGCCATCCCTGGGCTGGTGCTCCTGGGCTCTAAAAGAAAGCAGGCTGAGCAAGCCATGAAGAGAAAGCCAGTGAGCAGCTCCCCTCCAAAGCCTCTGCATCAGCTCCTGCCCCCACATTTCTTCCCTGCTTGAGTTGTTGTCCTGAGCTCCCTTAGTGATGAACTACAACTCGGAAGTGTAAGTCAAACAAGCCCTCTCCTCCCAAACTTGCCTTTTGGTCATGGTGTTTTATTACAACAGTAGAAAACTATGAAAAGTTGGTACCAGGAGTGGAGGGTTTTGCTATGACAGACCTGATCACGATTAGGGGAAGATTGTGAAAGAACTTAGGAACTTCAGGCTAGAAAAAAAAAATGTTAGGAGTGTTGAGAGCTCAGTGGGATGATCCTTCAGAGTTTGGAAGATAATAATGCTGAGAGAAATACAGAAGATGGAGGCCGGGCTTATGAAGTTTCAGAGGGAAATGTAAAGGCTATCAGGGCCACTTGCTACTTTAAAATTCTGTCATTCTGGTCAATGACAATGAAGAGTCAGCTGTGATTAACAAGATGCCAGAACTACTCAAGTGAAACCCTCCATGACTGGGATGCGAAATGCTGGTTGGCTGAGGATGAGAAATTAGCGGTGATTAAGAAGAGACCAGCACTGTTGGGGTGAAATCGTCGCAGAAGTATTTCCTGGGAGAACACAGAGACTGTGTTCCAGAGGGGGCCAAGGCTGAACCTCGCAAAGCCAGCTGGACTTGGTAGTGCGGTTGTGTAAGAGTTACCCAGTTAGTACTGGTTTTGAGGGCATGAAGGGGTCATGGATAGCAGATAAAGCTTGGCACTGTAAGAGGCTAGGACACGTCATTGGTGAAGGTGCAGCCTCAGTGGTAGTTGAAGGCCTAGGACTGAAGGAGTCATGCAGAGAAGTTGTGGCTTGGCACCATGGAGACCCTAGGAGAGGGTATTGTTGGAAGTACAGCGCTATTACTGCAACGAACTCCAGGATTCTGGAGATACCAGTACCATGGGGTGACTACCAAAAACAGCAGCAGCAGTGGAACGGAGCCAGCCAGAGTCTAGAAGACAGGCTGTGTGTGCTGCAGATGGCAGGGACAGACAGGTGACCCAGGCCCTTTGGAGGGGCCCAGAACATCATGTGTGGATCCCAGACACTGGGCAGTTACAGTTCAACTTAGCTTTGATTTGGTTGTGACTGCATTCTGAGTTTTTCCCTCTTGTTGGAAGAAAGTATTTGATTTATCTTTTTTTATTTTTACTGGAGCCCACAGTTGAGAGAATCTGAATTTTTAAAGACTGGATGTTAAAAGAGATTGGCTGGTTTAAAGGGACTGAATGAATTTGCAAAGACTGTCGAGCTTTCAAGGTGAGATCTTGGGAATGAATAAGACAGAAAGGGTTGTAGCTTAGTAGTGATACTTGTGTGTCAAGGTGACAAGGGGTCAGTTGTACTGGCTTGTTTTATGTCTACTTGACACAAGCTGGAGTCATCAGAGAGGAGGAAGTCTCAAGGGAGATAATGCCTCTATATAAGATCAACTTTAAGACAAAGGCACTTCCTTGATTAGTGATTAATGGGGTAGGGCCAAGCCCATTGTGGGGGGTATCAACCCCTGGGCTGGTGGTTCTGGGTTCTTCTCTAAGACAGCAGGCTGAGCAAGCCATGGGAAGCAAGCCAGTACGTGGCTCCCCTCCATGGCCTCTGCATCAGCTCCTGCCTCCAGCATCCTGCCCTGCCCTGACTCCCTTTGATGATGAGCAGCAATGTGGAAGTGCAGACCACACAAACCCTTTCCCCCACAACTTACTTTTTAGTCATGGTGTTTTGTTACAAGAGAAACCCTAACTAAGACAATAAGTGTAACCGGAACTCATTATTTACATGTATAAAGGTATCAAAAAATTAGTAAGTTCTGTAGGGGGAAACTTAGGACTGCGCCATTAGCCACTTAGCACTCTAGAGTTGCATATGGATGTGGTAACGAAAAGGGTGGGACCGCGCCACTAACCACACCTACTTTTGGGCATGGCCAGAGGCGTGTATGGAGGTTCTTATAAAAGACCACAGCAGAACCACATTCCCTCTGTTTTCCGCTTCTGGTTCGGTAGCAAAGGCTACTTGACTCATCTGGGTTGCCCGTTTTCTCTTGTAAGTGATTTCTACAATAAAGTTACCTCTACCCTCAACAAGTGTGCTGTTTATCATTATAGCAACAAAGTTCTATTTTTTCTAAGTTGTATTCAAATGTTTGTTGAGGCACCGGCATTTGTAAAACACTGATTGGCAGGGTTAGGGTTTCTCTTCAGGAGTATGTGCATGTTCCCCAAGTTTATTTGTATGCTGGTGCCCACCCTCAGAGGTGAGAAGATGGGTAGGATGCCCTGGAGCTGGAGTTGCAGATGGCTACCAGCTCCCCTAAAGCATTCTGGGAACTAGGCCTGGACCCTCTGTGGAGCAGCAAGTGCTTTGCCTCTAGGCCTGATAGGAAGACTTGTTGTTTTGTTTTGTTTTTGTTTTATTTTTTTGTTTTTCAAGACAGGGTTTCTCTGTGACTTTGAAGGCTGTCATGGAACTACTAACTCAGGCTGGTCTCAGTCTCACAGAGATCCACCTACCTCTGCCTCCCGAGTGCTGGGATTAAAGAGGTGCACCACCACCGCCTGTCGATAGGCAGACTTTTACTATACAGTTATAACTGAAACATATGGACACCCTCTTTGCTAAACACAATCTCAAATCTAATGATAGTGGTTCCCGAAAAACACATGGCCGTGCCTGGACTGTTTTCTCTTTTACTACTAAAGCAATCTGTGACTCTCTTTAAACACAGTAAGAGGGCAGCGTCTTCGGTGTATGTATGCGCACTCTTTCAAGTAAGTCTTCATAGTTAAAGGCTGCGGAGGTGGGAGTGGGGGTGGGGGTGCCTTATCATGGCTGGTCTTCACTAGAAACTAGATGAGATTCAGCATCATTAGGGAAAAAATGCCCTGGGCCTGTCTGAGGGAGTTTCCAGACTGAGATGAAGTGGGAATCCCCTAATGTGGGTAGCACCATTGTGTTTGCCTAAAAGACCTAGGACTGAATACGATGGGCTAACCCACCATCAAGCTTTGCCCTCTACCTCCTGAGTGTGGGCGTGGGATGCCCAGCCGCCTCAAGTACCTGGAGCCAAGACCTCCCCACCATGACAGACTGTGCCCTCAGTGAAAATAAGCCTTTCCTTAAGCTGCTTCTGTCAGGTGTCTCCTCACAACAATGAGGACTGCAAAGGAAAAGAGATATAAAGGCAGGCACAGGCCAGTAGTCAGCTCGACGGTCTTTTTTTTTTCAACCCATAAGCCATCAGTACAGCTCATATTATCATTCTCAGTACTGTGACCGCATTCTAAAAAGCTGAATATCATACCTTTTGGATAAGCTTAGACAACTGTTTGGCTAAATGTGCAAAGCTAAATTCCTGGCGCCATCATTTTCATAAACACCAACCAAAAAGCAAGCTCACTCAAAAGCTCTGTTCCCCGAACACCCTACCTAAGTGTCCCCTCTCACACTCAATGACAAGCAGCCTCTTCTCGGGTCTCTCAGACAGAAAAGGTGACCCAGGAGAGGCAAAGGATAGAAGACGTCCTCCCCAAACAATTGCAGTGGGTGGAGGCAGCAAATTCGGAACGGCAGTAGACCTCCCACGTGACCCAAGGTAATTTATAGCTGCCAACTCCTGCTGCTGGCTTTCTGCTATCAGGGGTATCTTCTACTGTCTCCTCTTCCTGTTTCCTGCATTCAAACAATCTGGATGACTTGCTATCCTCAAGGCCAGGGGTTCTCAACCTGTGGTTCAAGACCCCTTTGTATGTGGGGGGAGATCACATAACAGATATCCTGCAAATTAGATATTTACATTACTATTTATAACAGTGGCAAAAGTTACAGTTATGAAGTAGCAACAAAATAATCATATGGTTGTGGGTCACCGCATGAACTGTTCAGTAAAGTGTTGCAGCATTGAGAACCACTGCCATGAGGCCTCCAGATATTTCAAGGAAAGCTTTGCCTTGTCCCAAAGATCAGGCAACACAAGGTGTATCCTCAAGAGCCACAATCCTGTGTATTTATTTGCTATTTTACCTCTTGCCACACACTTCTCCCTTCCCTCCTAAACCTATCCATTCTCACTCTTCTCTGTCTTCCTTAAGCTCTTCTGCTCTGAGGCGTTCTCATGTGAAAGTCTCAGAATAATTGTGGGCAAGCTAACACTTCTCACACAGTAACTTTTCAAGACCTTTCCACCCTTAGCACCCCTAATAGGTGGCTGTTAATTCCACCAACTCTGAACTTCCCAACAACAAAGTAGGTGATGGAAACATCCCAAGGAGAATGGTGAAGCCACGGCCACACCCATTGTCAGCCTCTCCTGGTAGGCTGTAAGGTTATAAAGTATTGCTGCCTTATTTTCCTCCTTTCTTAAATGTAAGAGGAAAACCAGAAGATTAGAAAGCCACTCCAAAAGAAAAATACTAGCATCACAATGCCTGAGTAAGTATCACAGCACCCGAATTCCTCTGTTTGGTAAGAGACTCTCAGAAAGAAAGAAACAAAGAAGGAAAGGAAGGAAGGAAGGAAGGAAGGAAGGAAGGAAGGAAGGAAGGAAGGAAGGAAGGAAGGAAGGAAGGAAGGAAACTACTGCACCAAATATGAGGGTATGAGGATACTTAACTTTTACATTTTAAAGTTTTTTTTGATACTTCACTGATTTTAAAATGACTAAACTTACCCAATGAAAAAATACATTACATTTTCTTAATAAAACAGATTATATTCCATGCCAAGAACTTTAGATTACATGTAATAAGAGAAGGCCTGGCTGATAAAAAGGGGAGAAGGAAGAGAAGGGGGGGAGGGAGGGAGGAAGAGAGGGAGGGGAGGAAATCCAAATGCCTTCTTTACTTACACAGTGATGGTGCCTGTGTATCTAAAAATCTTAGCAGAACATTCTGGAAAACAGGCAAACTAGATCCAGCAAGGGAGGCTGAAGAGATTGACTCTTTCTCGTCCAGGACTTCTGAGTCACCGCACCTCTACAGTTAAAAACAAACAAGCACAGTGGGTTAGAGCAGGGGTGCAATAACAACAGGAGATGATTTGCCAGCTCCTATAAACATCTGAGCTCTCAGACGACCACCGAGCAGCTGAGACTTCTGCACCATCTGAAGACCACGTGTCACAAGAGAGTGTCCCTTCTAGTAGAGGACACCTCTCCACGACACTTCAGCTGATTCGGAGACCATGATCTACGGAGACTCTGTTTACAGTGCCCTGCTGAAATATAAGACAGTACAAGTTAAATCGCCCTTACTCCCATGCAAAACTGCTGGAAACAGCTTGGGTTTGTGTCTGATCATGCCCCACCCCGGATCTCTGGCACAGGGTTCTGACTCTGATTACTTTATGTTGTATTTGCGTTAGGAAGATGCATGCAGAATGTGTGTGTTAGGAGCTAACAACTGAAGATGCAAACAATTCTTGCAAAAACATTCTTTTGCTTGTTTATGAAACTTCAACACAAGCATGTCCTATGGCCTCTAGGACTCTCCTCGGCTCATGAAGAACATCTAGAAAAGTTATTGTCACTGCTGTTTACTACACAATTTACTAGGCAGGAGATTAAACTGTTCAGAAGTAACCAGAACCACTATTTCTATTCTATTTTGATATTTCTTTGACTTTTCCTATTTTGATGCTTTCGTCTGAAACTGGATTACTAAGAACATTAAAATACCAGTTATTCAAATATTCTCTACTTTCAAAGGTCAAATGTTAATGACCCCAATGATAACAGGAACCAATTTACCTTCGCCATCTCTAAGAAATACGTGTCTAGACACAGGTTTGGTTTAACTTCAACTTTGAAACTGCTGTGAACCTCTCTAGCGTGCTATACACGTGCGCACACACACGCATGCAGAATCTGCTACCCAGAAGGGACAGTAACAGTATGCAGTGAGGGCACAGACAGCCAAGACCAGGGTGAGAGCTACAGCCCAGACGACAATGGGCACCGGATGTTTCAGGAAGGACAGGAAAGGCAAGCAATGGGAAGCTATGGGGGCCTGAGCAGGCTCTGTCCACCTTAGGAGGGGAGAATCAAGATCTGAGCCATTTACACCTCTCCAAGTCCACTCTGAGATCTGTGTAAAGCCAGGGGGAGAACAAAGAGGAGGCAGACAGCATGGGAGGCCAGAGCCAGCCAGGGGAGCCAGCCAGGGGAGGCAGCCAGGGGAGGCAGGCCAGGCTCTCCAGGTCACAGCTACTGGGCTAACATCTGCAGCTACTGGGCTAACACCTTCAACTCCAGCACTGGGAGGCAGAGCAGGGTAGAACTCTGAGGTCAAGGCCAGCCTGGTCTACAGAGCAAGTTCAAGGCCAGCCAGGGCTACACAGAGAAAAACAAAGATGAAAGAAAAGGGAAGGGAAGGAGGGAAAAAGGGAGCTCACTTAGAAAATTCCCCTTGATAGTAGCTAACCCTGACAAATGCTGGCTGTGGTTTTCATTTTATGTCTTGGGTTTTAATGATCCTATCTAGAAATAAATCATAATCTCAGAAAGAATTCAAACTGATATCTATGATCCTGTAATCCTATTTCCAGAAAATATTTCCAAGTCTGCTAGCCCATGAGGTAGCTTCATAAACATCATAACATTGGTTTCACACTGTACCACAATTTACATGCGTTTACTGGCATTTTATGAATCCTCGGTGTCACAAAATTTGGTTTCTCTGGTTCTGATCAGATGCTAACATTTCAATTTAAAAGATGCAGTTCTTGATAGTATTCTAGAACACACGTCATTGGCAGTGTCTACTTAGACCCTACTATGCATCTTGGGGAGATGACATATCCCTCCCGCTCCTTCCTCAGGACAAAGAAAGCTAACACAATGCAGGTAAGAGAGAGGCGGCCCTCTTAAGCCACATGACGCATAAGGGGAGAGGGAGAACCGGACCTACCTCCGCCTCGATCTCCGCCTGCCTCTTCTCCAAGAGCTTTGCCACCGCCATGGCCCGGTGCTTGCCAGATCTTTTGCAGCTCACAGCCCACTCGCATAGCAAGGTCACCACGGCCTCATCGTTGGGGGCGACCTAATGGCCGAGAGAGACAGATGCACCAACCACATCACCATGACGCGAGCTAAGGGCTACTTAAACCTTTAGGCTCTGTTCCCAGGCTTTACTTGAAGACGCTTTCAGATCGTTTTAACTTAAACATGAGAGGAAAGCCTCGGCTAGAAAGAAGAGAAAACCACTCAACATTCACCTGAGTGTGTTGACAACTCTCAAGAGAGCCAGAGTCTCCCTTAAAGAAGCCTTGACACTCTAGTACTGAGCTTCAAACCCACCGAGGGAAGTGACTGCTGGACTCCAAGAGCAGCTGTTACGAGGTCTGCACACATAACTCCACTGTCGGGCGGTCGGAATGCCGACCGTGACTCCTTTGTCAGGTAATCCTCTCGGGCTTTGTTATCAAATGGCCAGAGAGAAATCAGGAGAAACAAACCAGGGGGAGGCTGGAATAGCGATGGTGCGTGAATGGATCATCTCACCATAAACAACAACCATCAGGAGGGAAAGAACCAGAAACTTCAAGCAGACCTGGTCAGCTGAGTGCCCTGGCTATGGGCAGAGCAGTATCAGTCCAGGGACAGACTCCAGTGACTAGGGACCTGAGGGGCACGAAACGTGGCTGCTGGAGTGGAGGGGTGACAGGAGAATGGAGTGGAGGGGTGACAGGAGAGAGGCTGGGTTTCTATGTCACCACAGCGACGCTCTAGCTGCAAGGCTGTAATATTTCTCATGAGCACAAGCATAAGCCAGAAAAAGTAGAGGGTCACAGTATGATGACTTGAATACAATGCTGTGCACTCTTAACACTTTAGAATTCCTGAGCTCAAGTTTTGATACAGCTACGACTGCAGTCCCAGGAAGCGTAATTGCACACATAAACCAAGGCCTGTGGACCCTGATAATGTATGAGGATTTCAGAATAAAAAAATGGATGCAGATGCTGGACAGTGGTGGCGCACGCCTTTAATCCCAGCACTCGGGAGGCAGAGGCAGGCGGATCTCTGTGAGTTCGAGGCCAGGCTGGATCAAGAGCCTCCAAAACAATACAGAGAAACCCTGTCTTCGTAAAAAACCAAAAAATAAAAAATAAATGGATGCAGACCTGTCAATTCTAGCAATCCATTCAAATCCTAAAATCAACTTGCTCTGATACTACATTTGGGAAATTTTACTTCCCTTTCCTAGCAGGTATCAGTTGAGGTTGGGTCCACTGTGGTGACACACTGTTTATGATCTAATAAAACCACTGAAGATCAAAATGTAAAACCAGCCACACTAGTTAGGCGCAGAAGCTGAGCAGCGGTGTCACACACTCTTAACTCCAGGACTCAGGAGCCAGGGGCAGGTGGATCTCTGTGAGTCCAAGACCACCCAGGGTTACACGAGAGTGACTCAGTCTAAAAGAGAAACGGGGCTCACACCTTGAATCCCAGCACTAGAGAGATGCATAAGGAAGAAGCAAAAGGGTCTCGTGTGGGCCTTCAGTCCCTAGCCATGCTGAGGATTCGTGGAGCAAGGATCACCCTTTCAGTCTGAGGCAGAGGTAAGCACTAATGGCTGGCCCACTTGGCTTTTCGGACCTTCAGCTTGAACCCCAATATCTGTCTCTGGTTTGCTATGATTCATGTTAGAGTCCACTTCCCTTTTCAGTGCGGGGATTGTGCCTGGCTTGAACCTGTGCAGACCTCATGCACGCTGCCACTGTCTCTTTGAGTTTCGGCATGCATCCCTGTTACGCCTGGAAGACACTGTTTCTCTGAAGTCACCACCACCTCTGGCTCTTAAAATCTTTTCTCTTCTTCCGCATAGACTCTGCACAGTGTGCAGTGGTGGGTCTCTGTTATTTCCCATCTACCACTGGGAGCTCCTCTGATTGGGTGGAGCATTCGTCTACATACATGCTGATATTATTTTGGCAGACACCCTAAAGGGAGCTCTGGGTCTCTTAACTGAAAACAAGGGATGGGCTGGCTCAGGGGGGAGTCAAGAGCCGTTCTTGCAGAGCACCTGGATTCAATTTCCAGCATCCCCACAGTGATTCGCAACCATCCATAACTACAGTTCCGTGGGATCCGAGCCCCTCCCCTGACCTCTACAGAATCAGCACCCATTCGGTGCACAGACACATACATGCCAGCAAAACATTCATACGCATAAAATGAAATACATAAATCTTTAAAATTTTAAAAAAATAAAGGAAGTGAAACAGCTCAAGTAAAACAAGTTGTGATCATGGCATTTAAATCTTAGATGACAACCTTGAAGATTTTTCTGGCTGACATCAACGTAATGCGAAAGCAGGGGGGAGTAAAGGTCAAGTCAATTCAGGAAGCACCAAGTTTGGATTCAAATTATGAAAGATTAAAATAAACAGTTGCACTACTAGAAAACTGATAGCAGCATTTTAAATCCAATCATCAATGTGGGTTACATTCACGTATTTTTTTTTTTAGGTATCTCCTTTGCTTCTTCAAGCTCAGATAAAAACTTTCTTGTTATAAAATCCAAGTCCTTGACCGCTGGCAGCCTCAGGCCTGACAATTCAATTTCCTTTATCTGCCATCCTCACTCCATGTGAGTTTACATCTAACTGAGATATGCTACAGCGTATAGGTCACCCTGCATGTGATCACTAATGTCCCCACTAGGCGACAAACGGCTCTGCCGGATGAACGACCACAGGAGCCACAAAACTACATTCCCTTCTCAGCAAACGGCAGCTTTACGGCCACCATCTCTTGGGAATGTACCCATGAACAAATGTAGGTGTGGAGAACGCTCCCCCCATGTGCTCACATGTCTGGATTCTTGGTCCCCAGTCGGCAGATCTGTTTGAGAAGGATTAGGGGGTGTGGCCTTATTCATGGAGGCATGCCACTGGCTGCAGAAGCTTTGGGATTCCATTAAACTCTGCCATTCCTAGCTAGCTCCTTCCCTCTCTCTGCATTACGGCTGTGTCTCAAGATGTAAGCTCTCAGCAACTGCTCCAATACCAAGTTTGCCTTCCTGATGCTGCACCCCCTCACCATAACGGTCATGGACTGAAACTGTAGGCCCCAGTTAATGAATGCCTCTGTAAGTTGTCTTGGTTGTGGGGTCTTGTTGCAGCGACAGACAAGCAGCTAAGCCATTAGACAACACTCTGAAGCACAGTGAACAATGTACACAGACCATATGCAAAGACTTGGGAGACGGGGAGGAGACGACAAGACAGGTCCCCAGTGCCTACAGGGGACTGCAGAACATCACAGAATACAACTCCAATCTTTCACCCTCCCATCTTGTCACAGTTGACTACCAACACACGCATAAACGCCTACGAAATCACCCAAAGGCATGAATGGAAGTTAACAATGGTTACTGCTGAGACAGAAACAGTGTGCGAGCAGCATGTTCCTGTCTAATGCTTTAATAACAATCCCATGGCTTCTATAACTAAGCTGAAGCCCAAAGTTTAATTCATCGCATGTCTAAAAGCTACGAGGCCAGCAGACCCTACTGGTGTGATTCCCCAGAGTTGACCGCTAAGCCTGCCAGGCGGGAGAGAACGGCCACTGGACAAAGTGATGGACTGAATGGAACTTAGGAAAGACAATGCACCCGTGTACACTGTATGCAGCAATCATAAGAAATGATTTCTACAATGGGGACGTACAAAATCCACATCTCATAAACGTCTTTCACATGACAACACTATTAATCTGGCCTGGTTAGGTCGGGCACAATCCTAACGGTAAAATTCCTACACTATTTCAGGAACACACAACTGTCGTTTATGATGCCGCCATTTCCAGAATGACCCCACCACCATCACGAAGGAAAGTCTTCCAGCGTGAGATGAATTTAACAGCTCTCAATGGACAAGCATCAAAGTAGGCTTTGGGTAGCGCGCGCTCATTAGCCTCTGAGGCTATGTCAAAGTGAACTAGGGATCTTCCTAGTTTTCACAAACAAAGGAAACAAAATGTCAACTAAATCATATGCCGACTTCCTGGAGAAACCAGAAGACATCTGATGTGCTGGTTTGCCATTTTAGAACAGTAAGGAGTACTGCCTACATTATAAAATGCTGTCACTAAAGGGAACAGAGAAACAGCAGTCAGTAACTCACTACCGTAAGCAACACGTAACTAAAGGGACTTGGGGTCGGATACAGAAGAAAGTTCTCAATAGTTCTTTAGCCCCTAACTAAAAGGACGTGCTTGTGAATGAAATCAACCACTTAATACCCAAAAAAGGTCACATGTGAAAATATTACTTGGAGAACAGCACCCACACGCCATTCGGACTGACATGCGAAGAAGTGGCAACACCCAAGAGTGACCTGCAAGCTGAGATCCGGACGGACGCGGAGTGAACGTCCAGTTATGTGAGCAGACATGCTCCAGGCACTCAGACAGAAGCGTCTGTGCGGGGTCACACGTAACACTCTTAAACATAAGAATCATCATGGAAGGTAATAACAAAGCACAGACTGTTTCTGGCAGGGTTGGAGGAAGGCCCAAGGGCTATGAGGAAAAAAACAGGAACTAGCCACGCCAGCTGGTCACACCCATGCGTGTACATCAGAGGGTGGGTCAGCACCCCTGTAGAAACATGCTGCCTGATCCCCTCTCTCCTGCAGCCTCTTTCCTCCCCCTCCCTCCTAACCCGAGTCACTAGTAACAGTTTAAAACATTCAATAAACATGTTATGTGGCCATATGATGGGGAAGTCCTGTGTATATGTCAATAAAGCACTGTCGGCCAATAGGGAAGCAAGATAGGTGGGACTAGGAGTCGGGGAGGACTCTGGGAAGGAGAAACACAGGGAGTCATCATGTAGCTGCCATAGGGGTAAGAAGTCCGGACCCTTTTCTCCGGTAAGAGAAATACTTAGACAGGTTAAATACTTAAGTCAGAGCTAGCCAGTAAAAAGCAAGGCCAACAGCTTCATAATTAATACAGTGTCTTGTGTGTTATTTGGGGACTGCAATTATGGCAGGGCCCAGGCGAGTGGCGGGGCAGGTTGATCTCAACAGCTGTATATGGGAGACATGATGTCAAAAGTGTGTGAAAGCTCAACCCTGTAACTTTTGGGGCTGTAGCTTACTGGACAATTGACAACATATTAAGCTGCTATTTGGTAAGGGGCCTTAGGGGCACATTTCTTGGACATGAAATCCGACTACATTTTAGCCCAAAAGATCCTTGGATTCTTTATGTAACACGCATGGCCTTTAATATACTTGTGAACATTTCCATGAGTGTGGTTTCCGAAGATATTTTAGATGCCTGTTTTGTTGCTGTTGCTGCATTTCCTGAGGGGTGGAGTGATAGGAGCAAATTTTCCTAATCTTACATCCTTTGAACCAAGGCTGACAACAATCCCAGAAGCTAAAGGTTTGAAGTAGAAGACTGCCATCTTGATTTTTAAGTGCAGAAGGTGACGATGACACATCCGTGGGTTCTGACAAGAAACAATGCAGCCATGAAAATGAAATTAAGACGACTCTTTGGAACATCTGAATCAACCAGTCATTTATTGTACTGTGACAAATATAAATTTTTCCATCCTTTAGCAAGATTATCATTTCAACAATACAAGTGGAGCCCTAGGAAACAGAATCACTGAAGTCATGTGGTGAGAATTATAACAGAAAAATAAATCCTTCCATATGTCCCATATTTAAAATTACTCAAATATTATACTTAGTTTCCCCCCAAATCACTGTATGGTATAACAAACCATGTGATGCGCATTAAGGAAAATGAGGATAACATGTAGATAAGAGAAATACAAACTTCTAGCATTTTTTTTTTATTTAGAGGTATTTGCTCTGCTGTCTTGACACAGCTGCCTAGCCATGAACACAGCCACTGCGGTTAACTAGAACTACCATAGGAAGTGGATTCTAGAAGCAAGGCCGCCGCACACACAAAGGAAATGGTGCCAGGGGAGTTCGCAAAGAGAGAAACCAGGTCCAAAACACAATGTGAACCGGCATGAAGGACACGCAGTCAGCAAATCCACACTGCTCAACCTCAACGCTCAACTTTTCTACGCACAGCTCTATGTCGCAGGGCTCTGCGACCCCAGCTCCTGAGCTCTCAGTCAACTCTGGCAACTTAGTGAGCCACTGCCTCCAGGTTTAAAGGAGCGGACAGGGGATGGGAGATATTGTTCGGTGCTAGAGCCCTTACCTAACAAGTGTAAGGCCCAGAATTCAATTCTCAGCACCACAGTAAGAACAGTTTTAAGACGTTACAATTACTCCTGCACGCAAATGTGCCAACGTCAACATGTGGGAAATTATTCCAGCCATCACAAAGGTTGCCCCTCCTCCTGCCGAGATTACATCTGACACTGTTGTGTTACTGCCTTATTGTTAAGTGGGGTGATTTCTCAAATGTACCAGCTGAGGGTGTTTCTGTCCTCCCACTAATGAACTGGGTGTAAGCTTGGATAACTCTGATTATCTCATCTAAAATATTTTGCAAATATATTCCACAGGCCAAAGAAAACTATAATGCATTGGCATGGGACAAAGGGCAGAACCTAGTGTACAAAAAGCACTTACAATATATTTTTTTAAAGTTAGTAAGCAAGACTTGCGGAACCGGCATGGCAGCCATGGTGACATGTAGCTGTAACTACAGCACTCGGGAGACTGAGGAGGAAGGGTGACAAATGCATGCCCAGTCCAGGTCATATTGCAAATTCCAGGCCAGAAAGGGCTACAAAGCAAGACTATGATGTAAAATAATGTTAAAGCACCTTTTAAAAAATCCCAGGTGGCTAGAGAGACGCCTCATCAGTTCAGAGCACTTGCTGTTCTTCCAAAGAACCTGAGAGTTTGACTCCCAGCATCCACCGGGGCTGGCCACCACCTATAACCCCAGCTCCAGGGGAACCAACTCCCTCTGGGGCCTCCACAGGAACATCCCTGTAGCCCACGTACACAAAACTCAATCAATCAATCAGTCAATCAATCAATCAATCAATCAGTCAATCAATCAATCAATCAGTCAGTCAATCAATCAATCAGTCAGTCAATCAATCAATCAGTCAATCAATCAATCAATCAATCAGTCAATCAATCAATCAATCAGTCAATCAATCAATAAATCAGTCAATCAATCAGTCAATCAATCAATCAATCAATCAATCAATCAGTCAACCAACCAACCAATCCTAAGGAGTCCTTGGCCAGTGAGACGGCTCGGTGGGTAAAGGAGATTCCTCCCAAAGCCTGACAACACAAGTTTGATCTTGGAGAGCCACACGATAGAGAACTCACTCCTTTGACCTATCAAGCGTCAAGTGTGTGTGCAAGCGCGCACACACACTAAATACAGAACTTGGAGAACAGCAAGCTCTTTCTCTCTCTTTTGCTTCCAGGTCAAAAAGTGGTTGACTCTGCCTGCTATGTTCTCACACTGTGGCATGCTGCCCGGCCACAGGCCCAAAGCAACAGAGTCAACCAGGAACAGGCTGAAACCTCTAGAGCCCGTGAGACACCACACAAGTTTTCTGGAACTTGTGAGGCGTCTCAACAGGTGAGATCAACTGCCACCAAACCTGAAGACTTGCGTTTGACTCCCTGGCCCCACAGGGTAAGAGGAGAGAATCAACCTCGGCAGGGTAGGTGACCTCCACAAGTGCACCACAGGCAGAGACAACTGGTAAGTGCAATTAGTGCAACATGAAGTGGAGAGCATGTGTCTCCTGTTCACTAACTATGTAAATGTCCAGACACACATTTTTGTTTACCCCCAACTGTCAATATCAGCAACACTGAGCTAACGGACTTAAGAGACTGGGGATTCTAAAAGGTTCATGGGGAAATGGGACACCCAAAGCACAACCCTGGTCTTGACAAACTATGGTGAGCACTGATACATTAGCGTGCATGGGCCCCAACAGGAAGCCATCCACATATTTCCCTTGTTTCGAAGGTAGGGACTCCAGGCTGCTCCTGCAAAGGGCCCATGTTAGAGAGCTCCTTGCTGGTGGTGCAACTGGGTTGTGCTGGAGCCTTCGGGAAGTAAGACCTGATGGAAGGAAGCATCCTTAAGTAGATATCGGGACCCTCCTTCCTCTCCCTCCTGCCTCCATCTCTGTACCACACCCTCCCCTCCAGGATGACTCAGCTTCACCACAGGCCCAGAAACAACGGAGGTGAGTGAGCATGGAGTGAAACCACTAAAGTCATGAGCCAGGATAAATGGTGTCACAGCAGTGGAAAGCTGGCTGACAAACTTAAATTATCTTGACTGACACTTTCAGAAAGCGACTTGTTTTCCATACGGGAAGCAGCAGAAGCAAACAGGGATTTGTGTGAACATGACCTACTTTACAGCACTGAAGCCCCTCCCCCCCACTCATCCCAAGAGAGTGCCACTATGCTGTGGATCAATACTTTACAATCAATGGGGAGTGCCAGCCTACAATCCCACTGCCAGAGAGTCTGGGTAACAGAACCTTCATCCAGTGACTGATGGAAGCAGAGGCAGACACCACAGCTGAACAGTGAGCTGAACTCCTGGAATCCAGTGACAGAAAGGGAGAACTGATGAGCAAAGGGGTTAAGACTGGGCTGGTTTAACCCACAGAAACAGTTGACCTGAACAAGGGGGAGCTCTTGGACCCTTGATTGATGGCTGGGTGGACAGCATCCAGACCCCGTGAATGTGGGTGTCAGTGAGGAGGCCTAGGTAATCTATGGGGCCTTGGGTAGTAGATCAGTATTTATCCCTCACATATAAATGGACTCTGAGTGCCCATCCCACAATGAGGGATGCTCTCTCAGCCTGGACTCTTGTGGCCCTGCCCTGGATGAAATGACAAACTCTGAAGATCCACCATGGAGGCCCTCATCCTCCCTGGGGATTGGAGTGGAGATTGGGTAGGGGGCTGGGGGCATGATGGGGAGGGCTGGGGAGAAGGGGAGGGAGAGGGAGCTGGGATTGACATGTGAAGCAAGCTTGTTTCTAACTTAAATTTAAAAAATATGTAAGTTGGATTTAAAATAAGTGAGAACTCCCAAGAGGTCCTGGCTGAGACTTACGGAGGAGTACAGTGGATATCTGTGCATGTGTCCATAAAAGTGCCAAGGGCCCGGTGTGATCAATTTGACCATACCATATTCAATTCTCCTGTGTAGCCTGCCTCACTAAATTCCTGAGTCGCTAATAACAGTAGCTGGTATGAAGTACCTGGTTGCCTGGCAGGCAACACAAATGCTTAATGCTACACTAATAATGGCTTCACACAATTCTACATTACCCAGAAATGAATGCCCCTTTACACACGTAAGCACATTAGTCAAGGGGACCCGCAAAGCCTGTTGATTACACAGCCGAGGGCATTCCCGTCATCCATGCCCCCTGCCTCCACTTGCAAATACCTTCTCGTCTGTCTGATGCTATACCAACTGCAAAGCAGATGGACATTTGTTAATCTAAGCACCCCTCTCCTTCAAGGTGTATCCTCCTCCCCACTACTGTACCAGCAGCCTTTTGATGAGCACAAAAACCCAAAGTGGGCAAATATACACTGATCACATCTTGGAACCTAGGCATGAAGCCAGGGACTCGTGATGTCCTGGAAGGCTCGAGACACAGACCTCGGGATCACCGAGAACAGGTCTTAAAAAGGTAAGTGTGCAGCAGGCACAGCCATGGGAGAAACAAGGCTCTTGCATTTCTGATGACAGTGATCCGGCAGAGTACCTAAGCCTCGTGCATTCAAGATAAGTAAAGTACACACTAAACTTGAGACAACTAAAAACCCTAAACTTTGAGCACACACAGGTACAAGACAAACATAAACAAGAACCCTGGAGGTGTTGTGGTTTGGGGTTGGTGGTGGTACCAGGAGGGACGGAGGAAACGCCCATGATGCTGCCGCCTGGTGCAGCTGACCTGGTTTTTTTTCCTACTACTCAGTACCAAGTCTGCCTCCTGGGATGCAGGAAAGAGAAGTGAGAAGCAGCTTTCCCTGCCACCTGCGGGCCTTCCCTTTTATCCGCATCCCTGAAGCACCCAGAGATGCAGCTGCCCCTGCTCTCAAGGACAGAGGCCAACAGGAAGGAAGTGGTCCGAGAGCTCTGCAGAAGTGAGGGGCCCTCCCCACCCAGCTGCTGGGCCGTGATGTCACCAGTAACCCACGCACCTGGTAACCGGGAGCTGGGGGCCCCCGCAGCCCATGGGGACTCCCCTCATGTGGCTCCTGGACCCCGACACTCCATCTCAGCACTCAGTGGAAAGGGCTCTGAAGCAGTGGCCAAGCGGAAGCACCAAAGGCCACAGGAGCGTGAACGAGCCAGCGGCGAGGGAGCAAGCTGCATTCAAGCAGGCCCAGCCCAGGTCTGCTACCTGGCCCCGGCGAGCTTGGTTACAAACCCTGACACTCCGTTTCTGCTGAAACGCTGGGTACCCAGGTCACAGGCCAGCCTGCGGACGGCCTCTGAGAGGCGCTGTCCCCTTCGCACAGGCCAGTCTACACCGCCTGCCTGACCACCGTCCAACAGTCTCTGAGCTCCGCATTAAAGCTGGAACTCCTCTACTGCATGCTACACAGGGTGGAAAAATACCGAGACACAGTATGGGGTGACATATAAAGGGTTTTCAGGGTGACTCTCTGCCACCTTTCCCATGGCACTCAAGTGGACATAACCCCAGCAGATCACAGGGCATCAGGAGAAAGAGACAAAGAATGCCACGCCCCATGAGCTATTAGTGAGAGTGTCCCCCCACCCCACTCCCCACCCCCGGCAGTGTCAGCTCCTCTCACCACAGGCAGCACTTGCTCTCAAAGGCTCACTAGAATCTCTGTCGGCTGTCACTAATGCTGAACCTGACGCTGCACTCCCATCTACACAGGTGCACGGTCTCCTGCAAGGATGGAGACGGTTAGGTCGTCCCCTTGGTCATCCCCAGCAGCAGAGAGCAGAGGGACCGGAGTCACCCCACATGGTACGGGGGAACAATCCCGGTAAAAAGCAAACCGCAGACCGCGGTGACTAGAGGTTGGTAACTTTATCTGCCATCGAACATGCTACGCCGAACTGTGAAATCCAGGAAAAGGGGAAGTACGTTCCAAAGGCAGGAAGCTGGGTCTCTGAGTCTTCGGCAAACACTTATTAATACATTCTGCCTGACCGGAGAACCACTACATCGTGGTGGTTCTTCCAGGACGAGACAGGTAACAGCACATGTCTGGAATGCACTTACAATCTGTTTTATGAGTTCAGAGTATTCACGGTCAAGTGCTATATGATTATGTGGGAACTGTCTCTAGGCCACACAGCTGCCACTCAGCACTCACTCGTGAGTTCCAGAAAGGCAAGCCATGCAGTGGTCAAGACGACAGAAACCCCAGGCCCGGGCGGGCGCGGTGGTACACACCTGCATTCTCGGCACTACACAGGCATGGCAGGTACAGCTTGAGTTCAAAGGTCTGCCGGGGCCACAGAGTGGGACCCTACCTTAAAATACAAAGAAAGAGGAAGGGGGGAGGAAGGGAGGAGGGAAGGGAAGGAGTAAGAAGGGGAAGGAAAGGCAGGGAGATAAGGGAAGGGGAGAGAGGGGACAGGAACACCCCCAGGAAAACATAACAGAGAAATAAAATCGGCACCTGCAAGCGTACACATAAATACTTACTTTAATATACATACACAACAAACACTGAAGCCTTACTTTTTTTTAAGTGTTAGTGCTAAATACTAAGTCACTCCCATCTCTTTGCAGAATGTAGTCGGCACTTGGTATAATTACTGTTAAAGCAGGCCAGCCCTTGCATTCCCTCCGAATTGCTACAACACCCAGGACTCAGCCTAGGGCCCGTACTGCCCCCTAGTGGCAGGACTAGCCCACAGGCACAGCAGAGGACGGGTGGCTTACCAGGAGGCTCAAATTGTCACACTGCTTTCTTCTCAGACCAAAGGCAGTCACCCAGGTCCTGCTGTGGTCCGACTGTGCGAATGCCCCCTACAGGCTCACATATTCCAACACTTGGTCTCAGACCTGTGGTGGCTGGGAAGACGGAACCCTTAAGACGCGGGGGCCTGGCTAGAGAAAATGCCACTGAGGACACTCTGGGTTCTACCGCCGGGCCCCATCTCCTCCTGCGAAGATGAAATGCCATCACCCTGCTTCTGGACGGGCAGGCCAGCCTCCCCCTCCTGCTGCCAAGTCTTCTGCCCATCAGAAATGGCAGCAACCCCTCTGGCACTGTCAGCCAAATAAACTCTTCCCTAACTTGCTTTGTGTCAAGGTATGTTATCACAACACAAAACTGATTAATACAGATAAATAGGTAATTTTTTTCTTAGAAATTCTCAATATTACTAACTCCACCACCACAATGATCATTTTCGTTAACTTAAAAACAAAATAAGCTTTTTTTGAATTGACCTGACAGAGTTCTTGAATGCAGTGGCTCGTTTTCCGGTACCTGCTGTGAAGTAACAGGGCTTCTCAGAGATTCCTGGCTACAATCACAACATAGTTTCTACCCTTGGTAAGGCAGCCTCTGTACCCACAAACTCTTGCAATTGTCTGTGGGTAATTTGAGTTTCCTTGAGTAATCGCAGCCTGTGGGTTGTGACTCCTTTGAGGGCCATTTGTAAGATATCCTACAATATTAGGTATTTACATTATGATTCATAACAGTATCAAAATTACAGTTATGAAGCAGTAACAAGAATAATTTTATGGTTGGGGTCATCACAACACAAAGAACTGTATTATATGGTCTCAGCATTACGGAGGTTGAGAACCACTGGAATAAGGCTTTAATTTTTTTTCTTGAAGATTTATTTAATATATGGGTATGAGTAAGATTTTGCCTGCATGTTTGTCTGTGTTTCTTATGCATCCCTGGCGCCTGTGGAGGTCCCAAGAGGTTGTGAGGTCCCTTAGGACTGGAGTTACTGAAGGCTCTGAGCAGTCCTGTGGGTGCTGTGACCCTGGGCCCTGTAAATGAGCAGCTGACCTCTTAACCGTCTCTCCAACCCTGAAGCAGAGTTCTTAGTCAGTACAATGAGTCTGAAGCATGCTTAGGGACTTGGCCAAAACCCACAGAGCAATGTTCACTTGGCACAAAAACCACTCATTGCGGACAACTCACACCTACATGTGAAGAGCTCAGTTTTCCTAAAGCCTGTCACCCAGTACATGGATGGAAAGTCCCAGTCTTAGGGGACAAGAACGCCACACCTCCCCTCAGCAAGCCGAGAGTCAGGCGGACTCGTCTGCTCTCCCAAGGACAGAAATTCATTTCCATAGAGACCCGTAGGAGACAGAAACGCTACTCAACGTGTACCAGGTTTTTCAACACCCTGTCCCTTTGTGGCTCCTACAGTCCAGAACCCATTTCTGAAAAGAATATAATGGCTCACAAATTATTCCAACAGAGGAATACTCTGGGATGCATGTCAGGTCCTGCCTGGCAAAGAAAGCATTTTTTTTCCATTGGTTAATCTCTTCTTTCTGCTAATCCATGACCAATGGCGAGCTTAAAAACCAAAGAGACAAAGTAAGTTAGCTAAATAGTGTTTGCTCTGAGAGTTTGCTAATACTTACCTCAGTATTACCTTGCATCTAACACAAGCTGCTTATGCTGGGGGCATTTTTTCTTTCATTATAAAAATAACGCCTTTATTTCTGTGAACACTGAGTAAGAAAGGGTCTTTGAAAATTTTTATATTTTGTCAGCAGTTCACTGACAAAACAATCTTTTGATAGGAAGAAATAAAAATTATAATTGTTAAAACTTTTCAGTCTTAACTTGTCCATATATAGCCATGTGCTGCCCTCTGCTGTGCTACAGATCAAATTACACCAAAAGTCAGTTTTCCCAAACTAAAGCCATATTTACCTATATAAATCAATAGACAAGCAATGCACCAAAACTAAAACGTAGAGAAGATGATGAAAGGTAAATAAAGAGTTCCCCATCAATATATCAAGGTAGACCCAACCCAATGTACATTTTATTACAGTAATGGTCAGTCATCTTGGTCCCCAAAAAGAAAGAAATGCTTTCATAAGACATACAGCATAGCAAAGACTTCACCAGACTTTATAGAATGAGAAGAAAACAAGGCAAAAGGAAGAAAAGTAAATTTGCTACCTCTTGGTTATCTTTGTTTTGGTTTGCCCAGAAAATTTTATGATAAAGTGTCTCCATCGAATTGCTGGAATCAGTTCGGTCAAAACAATGACGATCCAAGACTTCCAGAGTGTGCAAAACCCGACTAATAGTCACCCCTGGATGTAGAAATTAAGGAAGCAATTAAACCAGCCAGAGTATCACAGTGCAAAACAACACCACTACACAACAGGAAGAGCTTTTAACGCTCGGCACATACTGGCAAGGAGCTGCAAGAACTAAACTAGAATTCTGGACAGCCCAGCAGCTAAAGGCTTAGAGCTCCCGCATCCACGTGAAGTGCTTTACAAGCACAAGAGAGGCAGCCTAAGGCTGAAGGCTCCAGAAGCAATCCCTCCTCTGTGGTACCTGCTGTCGACTCCTGACACTTGTCGAAAGACCACCGAACTTCTACAGCACGGCCTCGTTGCTTTATTTGCTGTTCTATTTCATAAATCCTTGTCCGGACCTGAAAGACAAACACGGCAAGGTAACGTGTACTTGGAAACTCTCCATGGCCGCCTGCATCACGTCAGGTTGTCTGAGTGAGGAGATGATCCGCTGACGAGTGGCAGCCTTCACTGTGTCACAGGAAACGTAAACTCCTGCGTGAGCCCTGCATTTTTTTTAACTTTACAAGGGATGACCTCATTCAAAAAACAAGGGCTAACGTGGACAAATGCAAGGGAGGGGTGGCAAATGACATTTCTTTCCGGTGTGCAAGGCGAGGCAGAGTCGGAGTGTCTTTGAGCCGCTGGTCTAAGCAGGGAATGAGCGAGCGGTGCCTTGCGCTAAGGATCAATCGCAACCCCCAAGCTGAAGCCGGGTAAGTCTTTGAAGCAAAGAGTGCAGCACGGATGAAAACACACAACAACAATCGCCAGATATCGCAAGGTATCACTCCGGGGCTCACACGCAGGGCCGGAGTCATCACCAAAGCTGCAGGGTGGCACAGCAACTCTATGAACATCCAGGTTTCAGAAAAAAGTGGGGGGGGGGAGCCCAAAGAATTCACCTAGAGTCACGGCACAGCTGGGGCAGGCGTTACGGCATCCCGGGTGCCATGCCCAGGGGCTTCTAGGAAACGAAAAGGCTCATAAAAGCAAGGAAGCAAATGTCTACCTGCTGATTGAAAGCCGTGTTCCCACCCGGCATGGGGAGACTGGAAGGAGCCACCTGCAGCACGTCCAGGGGAGAGCCCGGGTTTGCAATCTTGTTTTCACTTGTGGAGTAATTCCACACCAAGGCACTTGGGCAACACAGAGTGACAGTCTAGAAACAAAGCAGGGAGACCCCAGGCATTTAGAGGGAGGAGAAAAGGTATTAACAGCAACCTCAGTCAAAAAGGAGGCAGGCTTCCTACAGGTGATCTTGAAAGACAAATGTCTTTTCCCATTCTTGGCCACCCAAGGGAGTAAGAAGAGACTTAGCGAGTCACCAGCACAGCTACCGAGAAATCGGCGTCATTTTATTAGCTAACTCTCCAGCACAGAAAATGTAGGAAGTTGAATAAAATAATCATATTAGTCACTTTGAATGATTTTTATAGTTAAACAAAAGATACAATTAGAATATTAGGTGCTAAGATTATCAGCTTTTGTTACTATCTTCAAAACTCTTAAATAGTGTGTCTTCAAGCTCCATACATGCTTAGCAGACATGCCCCGATACAGGAATTATCCCGTAGGTTCTACAAAAACCTGGACAACAAGTATTTTCAGCTTTGCAGGCCACCCACAGATTCTGTCACACATTTCCCTTTGGCAGTTTCAGCCGCACAATGAAAACGTGAAGCCTATTCTTGGCTCATGGGCTAGGTTTGGTCTAGCTAACTCCCTCCTCCACCTCTACCCTAAACTTTCAGGGACACGTTTTCAAAGCTCAGCCGGCCTGTAGGCAGCAGTCCCTACAATCGTCACAGAGGTTCCGAGAGCCGGGTGTTGCTGGCTTAGCCTTCTCAAAACTGCCGATGAAAAACTAAATAATGGTGGTTCCGGTATCTCAAGGCTGCTTCTGAGAACTCAATGGCTGAATATGTCAGCACGCAGCACAGTGCTTGAAGCCAAGCTTCACACTTTAGAAAGGGTAAGACTACGACAGGAGTTTTGTTACTCCCCAACTCTGTTTCTAGAGTATAATCTCCTGTTGGTCTTTCCCCGGACACCCAGCCCTCCTGGTCTCTTTGATGGGCTTCCCTCATCATCTCCCAAACACCCGTCATGCCCTTCGATCATTAAGCCGTTTT